>NC_092010.1:2451077-3082850 GCF_044704955.1 Pristiophorus japonicus
GCCCAAGCTCAAATCAGCCATGATCTTATTGAATAGCGGGACAGGTTCGAGGGACCAAATGCCCTACTCCTACCCATATTTATTATGCTCTTATGTAACCCAATGTGTCGTGAAGATCCTCCGTAAGTGCTGTAAGGGAGGGAATTCCAGGACTTTGACTCAGCGACTATGATGGAACAGCGATATATTTTTAAGTCAGGATGGGTATGACTTGAAGGGGAACGTGAAGGTGGTGGTGTTCCGATGTGTTTTCTGCCCTTGACCTTCTAGGTGGTAGAGCTTGCGGGTTTGGGAGGTGCTGCCGAAGAAGCCTTGGCAAATTGCTGCAGAACATCTTGTAGATGGTACACACTGCAGCCACAGTGCACCGGTGGTGGAGGGAGTGAATGTTTAAAGTGGGGGATGGGATGCCGATCAAGCGTGCTGCTTTGTCCTGGATGGTGTCGAGCTTCTTGTGTGTTGTTGGAACTGCACTCATCCAGGCAAGTGGAGAGTATTCCATTACACTCCTGACTTGTGCCTTGTAGATGGTGAAAATGTGTAAGTGTTGGATGACAGATCATAGATGGTGAGAAGACATTAGAGAGACTGAAGGGGGAGTGGAATTGCTCCAGCGATGATCGGCCCTGAACAGCCCAGGTTCACCTTCTCTCCTTCCTTGTCACTGTTAACTCAACTTTTTGCCCTTGATGCGCTGACTCACTTTTCCACAACTGTCTGTTTTTTTAAACATATAACACAACATCTAAATGGGACATGATTGGCAGAATCTCGGCTCGTTACGGTTGTCCAGACCCCACTCCACCCCTGCGGGCAGTTGCTGGTTGGGTCGATGAGTTAACAAACTCTGCTTTGATGTTTATTTTTTGATGAGTTTCAGGAACCGATGAATGGGCTGTGTGATGGCTCGCCTCATCTCCTCCCTGAACTTAGCCTGGGTGAGAGCGTAAATGCAGGTGTTGGTGCAGGAGTTCAGGTACATCAGCATGTCGCCGACTTGGCTGACTATGACATTGTGGCTCACGTCCAGCAATATCTCCTGAAACACAAAGTCCACCACTCTGGTAATCCACAGCACGATGAAGCTGCCCGATATGGCGAAGAGTAGGATGATGGATCTTCTCCGGTTTTCCATCTCGGGGTCAATTTGCTTCCCATCGCCACCTTGACCCCGGAATGCCCTGCGGACCCGACTGGCCACGAGAACGTGCCTGACGGTGAGAGCGTTGAGCAGCGAGATACACACGTAGGGAATGAGAGGGGTTAAGACTGTGCCGGACCACATGTAAACAGCCCAGGGGGACTTTGTGCACACATTGCGAAGTCTACGGCCAGGAAATGAACTGGGGATGATAACCGGTTCGTAGATGAAGTAGCGCGGGATATTGCGCAAGTAGCTCACCGTGCATATGGTGGTTATTACCCGCGCTGCCGTCTCCTCTGTGCAGTATCTCACTTTCCACCTCTGGCAACAAATGGCGACAAATTGATCGAAGGTGAAGGCCACAGTGAGCCAGACCGAGCAGTCAACCACCGCGGCATTCATGATGCCTTTCAGGCTGCACACGTGCTAATAGGTGAGGATCGAGAAGGGGAAGTAGAGAGATCCCAAGTAGTTCAACATAACACAGAAGATGATGACCAGCAAGTCCGCCGCTGCCATGGAGACCAGGTAACGGCCGGTGCATTTGGCGAGGTCACAGCTCCCGCGGGAGAGAATCACGATGGTCATTAAGTTAGCTGCCAGAGAGGGAAAGAGAGGTGACGGTTAGTAATTACACCCACACATGTGTTATAGGATGACACCGAGCTTGGAAACATTGGGAGAGAAGGCAACGTAAAGCATGGATGATGATGAGGAAAGGCCTCTGTTCAGAATTGAGAGCCTTCTGATTGTGGGATGAAGACCATATCAGACGGCGGTGTCGAGTACCCCTGACATTGAATGAGTTGGAGTCGATCATGCAATGAGTCTTGATTTCAACACACTCCTGACTTGATACAAAGAAGAGGGAGTGTAGCAAGTTGTCGGAAGAGAGAACATTTCTAATTTAGGATACAGACAAAGATTGGAGAATAGAATTATTGGCATTCAGACCAATACATGGTTTTTACATATTTGTATAAACTGTACCAATTCCATTTCACTTTTCGGTCCAAATTTCCAACTGTCATCCAATCACCCAATGAGCTCCTGGTGTTCAATTCTCATCAGAACTCAATGAGATCCAGTTGTCCAACTCACTTCTTCACTCAATCACCTCCCAGTGCGCAACTCTGCATCGCTCAATAAGCACCCATTGTCCGACTGTCTGTATCCGTCAAAGACTTTCCATTACCAAATTTTCTGCATCGCTCAATCAGCTCCCATTGTTCTACCACCTTCATCAATTCATGAGCTCCCATTCTTCAATTCTTTCTCAGTCACTTAATTATCTGACAATGCCAAACTCTCTGTCAATCAATGAACTCCCATTGTCCAACTCTCAATCAATGAGCGCTAGTTTCCCAACAGTCTCTAACACTCAATGTACAAATAGCTGTTAACGGATATGATGTAAAAGGCATCATGGAGACATGGCTCCAGGGCGACCAAGGCTGGGAACTCAACATCCAGTGGTATTCAACATTCAGGAAGATAGACAGAAAGGAAAAGGAGGTGGGGTAGCGTTGTTGGTTAAAGAGGAAATTAATGCAATGGTAAGGAAGGAATTTAGGTTGGATGATGTGGAATCGGTATGGGTGGAGCTACGGAATACCAAGGGGCAGAAAACGCTCGTGGAAGTTGTGTAGACACCGCCAAACAGTTGTAGTGAGGTTGGGGATAGCATCAAACAAGAAATTAGGGATGCGTGCAATAAAGGTACAGCAGTTATCATGGGCGACTTTAATCTACATATTGATTGGGGTAACCAAACTGGTAGCAATGTGGTGGAGAAGAATTTCTTGGATTGTGTTAGGGATGGTTTTCTAGACCAATATGTCGAGGAACCAACTAGAGGGCTCGTCATCCCAGAGTTGATGATGTGTAATGAGAAAGGACTAATTTGCAATCTTGTTGTGCGAGGATCCTTGGGGAAGAGTGATCATAATATGGTAGAATTCTTTATTAAGATGGAGAGTGACACAGTTAATTCAGAGACTAGGGTCCTGAACTTAAGGAAAGGTAACTTGGATTGCATGAGACGTGAATTGGCGAGAATAGCCTGCCGAGTGATACTTAAAGGGTTGACAGTGGATAGGCAATGGCAAACATTTAAAGATCACATGGATGAACTTCAACAATTGTACATCCATGTCTGGAGTAAAAATGAAACGGGGAAGGTGGCTCAACCATGGCTAACAAGGGCAATTAAGGATAGTGTTAAATCCAAGGAAGAGGCATATAAATTGACCAGAAAATGCAGCAAACCTGAGGATTGGGGGATTTTATAATTCAGCAAAACAGGACAAGGGGTTTAATTAGGAGGGGGAAAAGCGAGTATGAAAGGAAGTTTGCTGGGAACATAAACACTGACTGCAAAAGCTTCTATAGATATGTGAAGAGAAGAACATAGAAACATAGAAACATAAAAAATAGGTGCAGGAGTAGGCCATTCAGCCTTTCGAGACTGCACCACCATTCAATATGTTCATGGCTGATCATTCACCTCAGTACCCCTTGCCTGATTTCTCCCCATACCCCTTGAACCTTTTAGCCATGAGGGCCATATTTAACTCCCTCTTCAACATATCAAATGAACTGACATCAACATCTCTCTGAGGTAGGGAATTCCACAGGTTAACATCTCTCAGATTGAAGATGTTTCTCCTCATCTCAGTCCTAAATGGCTTACCCCTTATCCTTAGACTTGGTCTCCTGGTTCTGGGCTTCCCCAACATGGGGAACATTCTTCCTGCATCTAACCTGTCCAGTCCCCTCATAATTTTATATGTTTCTATGAGATCCCTTCTCATCCTTCTAAACTCCAGTGAATACAAGCTCAGTCGATCCACACATGTCAGACCTGCCATCCCGGGAATCAATCTGGTGAACCTTCGCTGCACTTCCTCAATAGCAAGAATGTCCCTCCTCAGGTTAGGAGACCAAAACTGAACACAATATTCCAGGTGAGGGCTCAGTAAGATTAGTAAAGACAAACGTAGGTCCTTTGCAGTCAGATTCAGGTGAAATTATAATGGGGAACAAAGAAATGGCGGACCAGTTCAACACATACTTTGGTTCTGTCTTCATGAAGGAAGACACAAATAAGCTTCCGGAAATACTAGGGGATCGAGGGACTAGTGAGAAGGAGAAACTGAAGGAAATCCTTATTAGGCGGAAAATTGTGTTCGGGAAATTGATGGGATTTAAGGACGATAAATCCCTGGGGTCTGATAGGCTGCATCCCAGAATACTTAATGAAGTGGCCCTAGAAGTAGTGGATGCATTGGAGATCATTTTCCATGTCTATCGGCACTGCATCAGTTCCTATGGATTGGAGGGTGGCTAATGTAACACCACGTTTTAAGAAAGAAGGGAGAGAGAAAGCAGGTAATTATAGACCGGTTAGCCTGGCATCAGTAATGGGGAAAATGTTGGAATCAATTGTTAAAGGTGAAATAGCAGCGCATTTGGAAAGCAGTGACAGGATCGGTCCAAGTCAGCATGGATTTATGAAAGTGAAATAATGCTTGACAACTCTTCTCGAATTTTTTGAGGATGGAACTGGTAGAGTGGACAAGGGAGAACCAGTGGATGTGGTGTATTTGCATTTTCAAAAGGCTTTTGACAAGGTCCCACATAAGAGATTGGTTTGCAAAATTAAAGCACATGGTATTTGGGGTAATGTACTGACGTGGAGAGAGAACTGGTTGGCAGATAGGAAGCAGAGAGTCAGTATAAATGGGTCCTTTTTGGAAAGGCTACTGGGGTGCCGCAGGGCTCAGTGCTGGGACCCCAGCTATTTACAATATACATTCATGATTTAGGTGATGGAATGGAGTGTAATATGTCCAAGTTTGCAGATGATACTAAGCTGGGTGGCGGTGTGAGCTGTGAGGAGGATGCTAAGAGGCTGCAGGGTGACTTGGACAGGTTAGGTGAGTGAGCAAACGCATGACAGATGCAGTATAATGTGGATAAATGGGAGGTTATCCACTTTGGTGGCAAAAACATGAAGGCACAATATTATCTGAATCGCGGCAGATTAGGAAAAGGGGAGTTGTAACGAATCCTGGGTGTCATGGTACATCAGTCATTGAAAGTTGGCAGACAGATGCAGCAGGCGGTGAAGATGACAAATGGTATGTTGGCCTTCATAGCGAGTGGATTTGAAAATAGGGACAGGGAGGTCTTACTGCAGTTGGACAGGGCCTTAGTGATGCCTCACCTGTAATATTGTGTTCAGGTTTGTTCTCCTAATCTGAGGAAGGACATTGTTGCTATTGAGGGAATGCAGCGAAGGTTCACCAGACTGATTCCCGGGATGGCAGGACTGACCTATGAGGAGAGACTGGATCAACTGGGGCTGTATTCACTGGAGTTTAGAAGGATGAGAGGGGATCTCATAGAAACATATACAATTCTGACTGGACTGGACAGGTTAGATGCAGGAAGAATGTTCCCCATGTTGGGGAAGTCCAGAACCAGGGGATATAGTCTAAGGATAAGGGGTAAGCCATTTAGGATTGAGATGAGGAGAAACGTCTTCACTCTGAGAGGTGTTAACCCGTGGAATTCCCTACCGCAGAGAGTTGTTGATGCCAGTTCATTGGATATATTCAAGAGGGAGTTAGATATGGCCCTTACGATGAAAGGGATCAAGGGGTATGGAGGGAAAGCAGGAAAGTGGCACTGAGGTGAATAATCAGCCATTATATTAATGAATGGTGATGCAGGCTCGAAGGGCCGAATGGCCTACTCCTGCACCTATTTTCTATGTTTCGATGTTTCATTTTCCAGCATTCTTCATCAGTCAGCTCCCTTTTGTCCAACCTTCTACCAGTCACCCAATGTGCTCCTTTATTCAACTCTCTCCATCAGTCAACGAGCTGCCATTGTCCAACCCTTTCCCTCGCTCAATGAGCTCACATTGTCCAAGGCTAGTCATCATTCGCGGCATCATGTCACAGAAGATTAGGTCTCAAGGGATTGGGGGATAATATATTAGCTTGGATTCAGGATTGGTTCATGGATGGAAAAAAAATAGCAATGGACCTGTCCATTTTCAGTTTGCCAGGTTGCAAATATAAGGATCAAGTGCTTGTGCCTCAGCTATGTACAATCTACTCCAATGACTTAGATGATGAGACCGAGTTTAATGTATCCAATTTACTGACGTCACAACTATTTTGTTGTGAAACAAATTAAACAATTAATTCAAGTGCCCCCTGATTAAACGGGGGCGGGGCGGGAGGGGGGGGGGGAAGCTCCAAACACTTTTCAAGTGCCCTTTTTTAGGGGGGAGAGTTGGTGTTTATTTTTATGGCACTTTAAAACACAAATTTTACAAGTGTCCCCTCGCTAAAAGGGGGGTGGGCACTAAAACCTGGCAATAAAACAAATTAAACTTTAAAACATATAAAATCAAATTAAAATTTGTTTGCTGGCAGTGATGATGCACTCCAGTCCCTCCAGCGCCCACCTCTCGTGGAAGGCCTCGAGCGTACCGGTGGACACCACGTGCTCCATCTCCAGGGACACCCTGGCTCAGATGTAACCGCAGAAGAGAGGCAGGCAGTCGGGGTAAACGACCCCCTCGACCGCCCGATGCCTGGACCGGCTGATGGCCCCCTTGGCTTACGGACGTTACAATGCTAGATGGGAAGATAAGCTGTGCACTGGATTAAACAGGTTACAAAGGGATATAGACAGTTTATTGATTGGGCAAGAACATGGCAGATGGAATACAATGTGGAGAAGTGTAAAGTTATCCACTTTGTTAGGATTAATATAAAGCATAATATTTTTTAAATGGTGAGTGACTATTAAATGTTAATATGCAGAGGGATTTGCGTGTCCTTGTAAATGAATCACAGACAGTTATCATGAAGATACAGCAATCAATTAGGAAAGCAAATGTATGTTAGCCATTATTACAAGGGGGTTGGCGTATAAGAGTAAGTTAGTCTTGCTGCAATTATATAGGGCTTTGGTGAGACCACACCTGGAGTACTGTACACAGTTTTGGTCTCGTTATTCAGGGGAGGATATACTTGCCTTAGAGGCGGTGCAACAAAGGTTTCCTAGATTGATCCCTGGGAAGAGGGGGTTGTCCTATGAGGAAAGATTGAGTAGATTAGGCCTGTACACTCTGGTGTTTAGAGGAATGAGAGGTGATCTCACTGAAACATACAAGATTCTGAGGGGGATTGACAGGGTACACTTTCGAGCGATCAGGAAAAAAAGAGTTATGGGGTGCAGGTAGGGAAGTGGAGTTGTTTCCATGATCAGATCAGCCATTATCTTGTTAAATGTTGGAGCAGGCTCGAGTGGCCAAATGGCCTACTCCTGCTCCTATTTCTAATGTTTTTATGTTCTTATGTGCTCCCATTATCCAACTCTCTGCCAATGAGCTCCAAGTGTCTAACTCTCTGGATTTCCAATAAGCTCCCATTGTTCAGTTCTTCCAGTCACTCAACTATCTCACCGTTCCCAACTCCCTCACTCAATGTGCTCCCACTAACCAACGCTGTCCATCACTCCATGAGATACTAGAGTCCAACTCTCCCAGTCACACAATGAGCTCCCATTCTCTAACATTTCTTATTCCTTCATGGGATGTGGGCACTGCTGGGAAGGGCAACATTTGTTTCCCATCCCTAGTTTCCTTAGAGAAGGTAGTGGTGAACCATTTTCTTGAACCACTGCAGTGCTTGTGGTGAAGGAACTCCCACAGTGCTGTGAGGGAGGGAGTTCCAGGATTTTGACCGAGCGACAATGAAGGAACGGCAGATATATTTTCAAGTTAGGATGGTGTGCGACTCATGTGGCAAGTGGAGAGCATTCCATCACACTCCTGAATTGTGCCTTATAGATGTGGAAAGGATTTGGGGAGTCAGGAGGTGAGACACATGCCGCAGAATACCCAGCCTTTGACCTCTCTCCATCATTTGATGGGCTACCATAGACCGACACTCTACATCACTGAATGAACAGATTGCCCAACACTCACCATCAATGAACTCATCTTGTCCAACTCTCTCCCAGTCACTCAATGATTTCACATTCATCAACTTCCTCTCCTTAACACAATGAGCACAAATTTCACAACTCTCTCACTCACTCAATTACCTCCCATTTTCCAGAACTTTCAATCACTCAGTGAGTTCCCATTGTCCAACTCTATCCAAGTCAATTAATGAGTTTGGATTCATTAACTTCCTCTGCTTAAATCAATGAACTCATGCTTCAAACTCTCTAACTCACTCAATGATCTCCCAATGCCAACACTCACCATCACTCAATGAGATCCCATTAACCAATTTTCTAATTCATTCAATGATCTCCATTTGTGCAACTTGCTACCAGTCACACAGCAAGCTCACATTGTTCAGCTCACATTGTCCAACTCACTGTCATCAATGCGATCCCACTGTTCATTTATCCATATCAATCAATGAGCTCCCATTAACCAGCTCTGTTCAGCAGCCAATGAGCTGCCATTTTCCAACTTCCTCCATCAATCGATGTTCCCCATTTCATCCAATGCTCCACATCACTCAATGAACTTCTATTGTCAAACTTTATAAGCAACTCAATATTATATTGTACAACTCTCTCTCCATAACAGAATAAACTCAACTTTCCCAACTCGCTCACACACTTAATGACCTCCCATTTTTCAAAACGTTCGATCTTCTGTGAGTTTCCTTTGTCCAACTCTCACAAACTCAATAATCCCACCTTGTTCAACTGTCTCCTTCAACAAAATCCAAGTATCCATATTTCTCCATTCCTATATGAGCTTCCATTAACCAATGCTTTTGAACATCCAATGAGTCCCCATTCACCAACTCTCTCGACCACTCAGAGATCCCATCATCGAACCCCTTCCTTCATCAATGTTCTCTCACTGTCCATCCTCCAACATCACTCAATGAGCTCTAACAACTAACTCTGTCCATCAGTCAATAAGCTACAATTGTCCAAATCTCGCCTTCAATTTATGAGCCCCCATTTTTCACTCTCACCATCAATCAACGAGATTGCTGTGTCCAATATCTCCCAATCCCTCAATGGCATCACATTGACCAAATGTCCCTGACTCAATGAGATCATATGGTCCAACTCTCTTCATCACACAATTAACTCCCATTGTCCAACTCTCCCCGGTCGCCCAATGAGCTCCTATTGTTCAAATCTCTCTCACCACCAATCACTGAGCTCCAGTTGCTCAAATCGCCCATTCAATGACATTCCTTCTGTCCAACTGTCCAAATCACACAATAATCTCCCATTGCCGAACTATTCTCTAACTCAGTGCTGTCGTTGTTCAAGTCTTTCCGTCATTCAATTTGCTCTTAATGGCCAACTTTCTATAACACATAAGCAGCTCATATTGTCCAAATCTCTACCAGTTAATCAATAAGCTCGCATTGTTCAACTCCCTCTCCATATTGCAAGGAACTCACCTTTCCCAACTCCCCCACTCACTCAATCAACTTCCATTGTCCAACACGCTTCATCACTCAATGCGTTGATATAGTTCAACTGTTTCCTTCAGCAATGATCTACATTCTCCATATTTCTCCATTGGTCAATGAGTTCCCATTAACCAACGTTCTACTTCACTCAATGACCTCCAGTTGTCCAATTCTCTACCAGTTACCGAATAAGCTCACATTGTCCAACGTCACCACCATTAATGAGCTCCCACTGTATTTCTTTCTACATCACTCAATGAGCTCCCTTTAACTGACTCTGTCCACTAGCCAGTGAGCTAAATCTTTGCAACGTTCTCCATCAATCAATATTCATCTTTTGTCCAACTCGTGACAAAACTCATGTCAATGAATTCCCATTGTAAATCTTGACCACTCATTCAATAACCTCCCATTTCCCCACTCTCTCCATCCTTAAATGAGCTCACATTGTCCCATTGTTCATATTTTCCCATCACTCAATAAGCTCCCATAAACCAAATTTTTACTTTTTTTCAATGAGGTGCCATTATCCAACTCTTTGTATCACTCGATGAGCTCCCACTGTCCATGCTTCATCATCACTCAATGACAGCCCATTAAGCAATTCTGACCATCAGACAATGAGCTGCAATTGTCCAACCTTCTCCAGCATCAACAGGCTCTATTGTTCACCTTTTCCTGTCAATAAATAAGTTTCCATTTTTCCAACTCTCTCCAGCATTTAATAAGATCCAATTGTCCAACTCGCTCAATCAGCCACAGATATCTCAACTCAAATACCAGCGATTTGCCAAATTAATTCAATCATGTGCCCTCTTGTTAAAGGGGCACAGCAATTAGAACCTTCAATTCATGAAAATACGTTTAAAGGAAACCTTAATAAACCAAATTAAAATTGCTGCTTGTGATGATGCACTCCAGTTCCTCTGGTGCCCACCAATCACGGAAGGCCTCGAGTGTGCCGGTGCACACTACATACTCTATCTCCAGGGACACCCAGGCACAAACATAGCTGGGGAATGGAAGCAGACAGTCAGGCCCAACGACCCTTCAAAAGAGGTCTCATTGTCCATCTCTGCCTCACACAATGAGCTCCCACTGTACTACTCTCCACCAATCACTCAATGAGCTCTCATTGTCCAAGTCTATGCATCATTCAATGTGCTTACATTTTCTAACTCTCCCCTCACTCAATGATTTATTATGATGCTATCACCATCAATGGCAGCCCATGGTCCGAGTATCCCCCACTCAAAGATTTTCCATTGTCGAACTCTCATCATCAATCAATGAGCTCCAGTTATTCAACGCTCTCTATCAATCATTTAGTTCCCATTTTCGGTCTCTTTCCAACACTCATTGAGTTCCCTTTGCCCAACTCTCTAGTTCACTCGATAAACAGCCATTAGCCAAGTTCGACCAAATGAGCTGCCATTACCCAACCCTCTGTCTCATTGAATGAGCTCCCAGTGCTGAACACTGTCTTAGTCATGCAATGTGCTTTTGATGTCCAACGATCTCCATCACTCGCTCAGATCCCATTAACCATTGCTCTGCTAGTCACCCAAAGTGCTCCACGGTCGTTATCTTTCCATCACTCAATGAGCTCCCATTCTAAAACGGCCAGTAACCAATTCTCTGCATTATGCAATGTGCTTACATTGTCCAACTGTCACCATCAATCAATGAGTTGCAGGTGTCTAATATACTCCATCACTCGATGAGCGACCATTGTACAACTCTTCTCATAAATGAATGAGTTCTTTTTTGCCCGACTCCCTACATCACTCAATGAACTCCAATATCCGACTCACTGTCAGTCACTCAATGTGTTCCAATTGTGCAGTTCCCACATAAGCACACAAGAAATAGGAGCAGGAGTAGACCATTTGGCCGCTCGAGCCTGCTCCACCATTCCATAAGATCATGGCTGATCTTCTACGTCAACTCCACTTTCCTGCATTCTCCACATATCCCTTGATTCCCTGAATCAATAATCTATCATTCTCTGTCTTGAATATACTCAACGTCTGAGCCTCCACAAATCTCTGGTGTGGAGAATTCCAAAGATTCACCACCCTCTGATTGAAGAAATTTCTCCTCATCTCAGTCCTAAATGGCCGACCCCTTATTCTGAGACTGTGACCCCTGGTACAAGACACATCAGGCAGGGAAAATATCCTCCCTGCGTCTACCCTTTACGAATGTTTTATGTTTCAATAAGATCGCCTCTTATTATTCTAAACTCTAGAAAATATAGGCCTAGTCAACTCAATTTCACCAATCTGCAAGCTCCATTTATCTAAGTATTTCTATCACTTACCGAGCTCTCATTATGCAACTTTCACCATAAATCAATTACCTCCCTTTTGTCCAACTTTCTACATCAATTAACTCTTATTGTTTCACTCTCTAACATTTACTCAATGATCTCGCATTGTTCAACTCTATCCCAATCATTCAATAAGCTCTCATTGTCCGAATGTTCCCTTATTCAATGAGCTCCAATTTTCCAACTCCCACCATCAATTAATGAGCTCTGTAAATCCACCTATATCCGTAACCCAATTGTAACTATCTTCATCAATCAATGGGCTCCAATTGTCCAACATGCTCCATCATTAAATGCGTACACATTGTCCAACACTCTCCCAATCACTTAGTGAACTCCTATTGTACAACTGTTCATAAATCAACGAACTCCTTTTTGTTCAACTATCTACATCACTTAGTGACATTCCAGTGCAGTACTGAGGGAGTACTACACTGCCAGAAGTGCCGTACTTCAGATGAGACTATAAATGGAGACCCCGGCGGCTCTCTCAGGTGGACGGAAACGATCCTATGGCACTATTTCGAAGAAGAGCAAGGGATTTATCCATGGTGTCCTGGACAATAGTTAGCCCTCAATCAACATCATTATCTGATCTTTATTGTATTGTTGTTGGTGGGAGCTCACTTTGCCCAAACTGGCTGTCGTGTTTCATACATTACAACGGCGACTACTTTTCAAAAATATTTTATTGGCTGCAACCGCTTTCTCATGTCCTGAGGTCGTGAAAGCTGCGATATAAATGCAAGTCTTTCTCCAATTTCTCCAGTATCCGATCCTCCACCAGCCACTCAATGTTCTCCAATTGTCCAGCAATCTGCACCACTCAATGAACACCCATTGTGCGACTAACGTCAGCAATCAATGATCTCCATTTCCCCAGCACTCCACCACTCAATAGACTCACACTGTAAAAAACTCGTGACATTAGTCATGGAGCTCCCATTTTCCAGCTCTCTCCCAGTTACTCAATTAGCTCGCATTGTACAAGGTTCAACATAAATACTTTGTCCAACTCTCGAAATCACTCCACTAACGTCTGTTGTCTCACACTCTACCAGTCTCACATTGAGCTCCCTTTCTTCAACTCTCTCCCACTCACTCAATAAGCTATAATTGTCCATATTTTACCATTATTCAATTAGCTCCAAATCCAACTGACAACAATCACTCAATGAGCTCCTATCGTTCAACCTCACCGCCATCATCATTCAATGAGCTATCAATCATTAAACCCCCTCCTTCCCTCACCATCATTCAATGGACTCCCATTGAATAACTCTTTCCATCCACAATGAACAACAATTGTACGACTCTCTCTGTCAGCAGTGAACTGTCATTGTCCATAATTCCCCAATTCTCAACAATCTGCTATTAAGCAACTCTCTCCTTCACTCATTTATCTTCCATTGTATAACTATCGTCATCAATTAATGGGCTACCAATGTCTGTATCGACGAATCATTCACTGAAAGAAAATCGCTGAGAACAACATATACAATATCGAAAATAACAGGCAGACACATTGGTCAGAATCCCTGTGCTCAGTCCCTTCCAGTGCTCATTCTCCCCCTGTGCTCAGTCCCTTGCTGTGCTCCGTCTCTCCCTTTTGCTCCGTCTCTCCCCGTGCTCAGTCTCTCCCTGTGCTCACTCTCTCACTCTCTCCCGATGCTCACTCTCTCGCGGCGCTCAGTCTCTCCCTGCGCTCCATCTCTCCCCGTGTTCAATCTCTCCCCGTGTTAAGTCTCTCCCTATGTTTAGTCCCGCTGTACTCTTTTTCTCCCTGTGCTCAGTCTCTCCCTTTTCTCAGTCTCTCCCTTTTATCAGTCTCTCCAATTTAAAGTCCCTCCCAGTGCTCAGTCTCTCCCCGTGCTCAGTCTCCCTGTGCTCACTCTCACCCAGTGCTCGGTCTCTCCCTGTGCTCACTCTCCCCTGTCTTCAGTCACCCAGTGCTCAGTCTCTCCCCATGCTCGGTCTCCCGCTGTGCGCTCAGACCCTCCCTGTGCTCAGTCCCTCCCTGTGTTCAGTCTTTCCCTGTGCACAGTCTCTCCCAGTGCTCGGTCTCTCCCTGTGCTCACTCTCTCCCTGTGCTCACTCTCTCCCTGTGCTCACACTCTCCCTGTGTTTAGTCTCACTTTTCTCAGCCTCTCCCTTTTCTCAGTCTCACTCTTTTAAAAGGCGCTCCCTTTTAAAAGTCTCGAACTGTGCTCACTCGCGCCCTGTGCTAACATTCTGTCTGTGCTCACTCTCTGTCTGTGCCCACTGTCTGTCGGTGATCACTCTCTCCCCGTGCTCAGTCTCTACCCGTGTTCAGTCTCTTCCCGTGCTCAGTCTCTCCAGGTGCTCAGTGTCTTCCTGTGCTCGGTCTCTCCCAGTGCTCGGCCTCTCCCAGTGCTCGGTCTCCCAATGCTCGCACTCACGCCGTGATCGATATCTCCCTGTGATCGTTCTCTTCCTGCGATTCTTCTCTCCCTGTGCGCACAGTCTCTCACTTTGCTCTCTCTCTTCCTGTGCTCACTCTCTCCCTGTGCTAAATCTCTCCCTGCGCTCAGTCTCTCCCCGATCTCACTCTCCCCCCGTGGTCACACTCTCCCCGTTCTCACTCTCTCCCTGTGCTCACTCTGTCCCTGTACTCACACTCTCCCTGTGTACACTCTCTCCTTGTGTACACTCTCTCCCTGTTATCACTTGCTCCCTGTGCTCACTCTCTCCCTGTGCTCAGACTCTCCCTGTGCTCCCTCTCTCCATGTGCTCCCTCTCTCCCTGTGCTCAGTCTATCGCTGTGCTCACTCTCTCTCCGTGCTCACACTCTCCCTGTGCTCACACTCTCCCTGTGCTCACTCTCTCCCTGTGCTCACTCTCTCCCTGTGCTCACTCTCTCCCTGTGCTCACTCTCGCCCTGTGCTCACTCTCGCCCTGCGCTCACTCTGTCCCTGTTCTCACACTCTCCCTGTGTACACTCTCTCCTTGTGTACACTCTCTCCCTGTTATCACTCTCTCCCTGTGCTCAGTCACCCTGTGCTCAGTCACCCTGTGCTCAGTCTCCCGGTGCTCAGGCACCCTGTGCTCAGTCTCCCTGTGCTCAGTCTCCCTGTGCTCACTCTCTCTCTGTGCTCAGTCTCTCCCTGTGCTCGGTCTCTGCCTGTGCCCGGTCTCTCCCTGTGATCATTTCTCGCTATGCTCAGACTCACCCTGTGCTCATTCTCTCCCTGAGTCACTCTCTCCCTGTGTTCACTCTCTTCCTGTGCTCAGTCTCTCTCTGTTCTCACTCTCTCACTGTGCTCGCTCTCTCCCTGTGCACACTCTCTCTTTGTGCTCACTCTCTCTCTGTGCTCACTCTCTCCCTGTGCTCTCTCTCTCTCCCTGTGCACAATCTCTCCTTGTGCTCACTCTCTCCCTGTGCTCACTCTCTCCCTGTGATCACTCTCTCCTTGTATACACTCTCTCCCTGTGCTCAATCTCTCTCACTGTGCTCACTCTCTCCCTGTGCTCACTCTCTGCCTGTGCTCAGTCTCTCCCTGTGCTCACTCTCTCACTGTGCTCACTCTCTTTCTGTGCTTACTCTCTCCCTGTGTTCTCTCAATCTCCCTGTGCTGAGACTCTCTCTGTGTACACTCTTGCTGTGCTCAGAATCTCCCTGTGCTCTGTCTCTTCCTGTGCTCACTCTCTCCCTGTGCTCATTCTCTCCCTATGCTCACTCTCTACCTGTGCTAAATCAGTCACCCTGTGGTCAGTCTCTCACCGTGCTCAATCTCTCCCTGTGCACATTCGCTCCCCGTGCTCACTCTCCCCCCAAGCTCACTCTCCCCCCGTGCTCACTCTCCCCCGTACTCTCTCTCTCTCCCCGTGCTCACTCTCTCCCCGTGCTCACTCTCTCCCCGTGCTCACTCTCTCCCCGTGCTCACATTCTCGCCGTGCTCACTCACTCCCAGTGCTCACACTCTCCCCGTGCTCAGTCTCTCCCCATGCTCACACTCTCCCCGTGCTCACACTCTACCCATGCTCACTCACTCCCCGTGCTCACATTCTCCAAGTGCTCACTCTCTCCCTGTGCTCTGTCCCTCCCTGTGCTCAGTCTCTCCCAGTGCTCTGTTTCTCGCAGTGATCTGTCCCTCCCTGTGCTCAGTCTCTCCCTGTTCCCAATCTCTCCCTGCGCTCAGCCACTCAGTGCTGAACATTTCTGTGCTCAGGCTTCCTGTCCTCAGTCTCTCCCTGTGCTCTGTCTCTCCCAGTGCTCTGTCTCTCCCAGTAATCGGTCTCTCCCAGTGCTTGGTCTACCCCTGTGCTCACTCTCTCCTCGTGCTCACTCTCTCCCCGTGCACACTCGCTCCCCGTGCTCAACCCCTCCCCGTGTTACTCTCCCCCCATGCTCACGCTCTCCACGTGCTCACACTCCCCACGTGCTCACGCACTCCCCGTGCTCACTCTCGCTCCATGTGCTCACACTCTCCCCGTGCACACTCTTTCCTCGTGCTCACTCTCTCTCCGTGCTCACTCTCTCCCTGTGCTCACTCACACTCTCTCCCCGTGCTCACTTTCCCCCTGTGCTCACTTTCCCCCTGTGCTCACTCTCTCCCTGTGCTCACTCTCTCTCTGTGCTCACTCTCTCCCTGTGCTCACTCTCTCCTTGTGCTCACTCTCGCCCTGTGTTCACTGTCTCGTTGTGCTCTCTCTCTCTCCCTGTGCTCAGTCTCTCCCGCTGCTCAGACTCGCCCTGTGCTCAGTCTCCCTGTGCTCACACTCTCCCTGTGCTCACTCTTTACCTGTGCTCACTCTTTCTCTCTGTGCTCACTCTCTCTTTATGCTCACTCTCTCCCTTTGCTCACTCTCGCCCTGTGCTCACTCTCGCCCTGTGCTCACTATGTCCCTGTACTCACACTCTCCCTGTGTACACTCTCTCCTTGTGCACACTCTCTCCCTGTGTACACTCTCTCCCTGTGCTCAGTCACCCTGTGCTCAGTCACCCTGTGCTCAGGCTCCCGGTGCTCAAGCTCCCTATGCTCAGTCTCCCTGTGCTCACTCTCTCCCTGTGCTCACTCTATCTCTGTGCTCAGTCTCTCCCTGTGCTCGGTCTCTGCCTGTGCCCGGTCTCTCCCTGTGAACATTTCTCCCTATGCTCAGACTCACCCTGTGCTCATTCTCTCCCTGAATCACTCTCTCCCGGTGTTCAGTCTCTTCCTGTGCTCAGTCTCTCTCTGTGCTCACTCTCTCACTGTGCTCACTCTCTCTTTGTGCTCACTCTCTCTCTGTGCTCACTCTCTCCCTGTGCTCTCTTTCTCTCTCCCTGTGCACAATTTCTCCTTGTGCTCACTCTCTCCCTGTGCTCACTCTCTCCCTGTGCTCACTCTCTCCGTGTGCTCACTCTCTCCCTGTGCTCACTCTCTCCCTGTGCTCACTCCCTCCCTCTGCTCACTCTCTCCCTCTGCTCACTCTCTCACTGTGCTCGCTCTCTCTCTGTGCTCGCTGTCTCACTGAGCTCGCTCTCTCACTGTGCTCGCTCGCTCCCTGTGCTCACACTCTCCCTGTACTCACTCTCTCCCTGTATTCAGTCTCCCTGTGCTCACTCTTTCCCTGTGCTCACTCTCTCCCTGTCTCACTCTCTCCCTGTGATCACTCTGTCCCTGTGATCACTCTCTCCCGGTGTACACTCTCTTCCTGTGCTCAATGTCTCACCCTGTGCTCACTCTCTCCCTATGCTCACCCTCTCCCTGTGCTCACTCTCTCCCTGTGCTCACTCTCTCCCTGTTCTCACTCTCTTCCTATGCTCACTCTCTTGCTGTGGTCAGTCTCCCTGTGCTATGTTTAACTGTGCTCAGTCTCTCCCAGTGCTCACTCTCTCCCTGTGGTCACTCTCTCCCTGTGCTCACTCTCTCCCTGTGCTCACTCTCTCCCTGTGCTCAGGCTCTTGCTGTGCTCACTCTCTCCATTTGCTCAGACTCTCCCTGTGCTCACTCTTTCCCTAGGTTCCCTCTCTCTCCCTGTGCTCACTCTCTCCCTGTGCTCACTCTCTCCCTGTGCTCACTCTCTCCCTGTGCTCACTCTCTCTCTCACTGTGCTCAGTTAATACCTGTGCTCAGTCTCTCCCTGTGCTCAGTCTCTCCCTTTGCTCAGTCTCTATCTGTGCTCGCTCACTCCCTGTGCTCAGTCTCTCCCGCTGCTCAGACTCGCCCTGTGCTCAGGCCCCCTGTGCTCACTCTCTCCCTGTGCTCACTCTCTCCCTGTGCTCACTCTCTCGCCGTGCTCACTCTCTCCCTGTGCTCACTCTCTCCCTGTGCTCACGCTCTCTCTCTGCTCACTCTCTCTCTGTGCTCACTCTCTCCCTGTGCTCTCTCTCTCTCCCTGTGCTGAGACTCTCCCTGTGCTCTGTCTCTCCCTGTGCTCAGACGCTCCCGGCGCTCAGTCTCTCTCTGTGCCCAATCTCTCCCTGTGCCCACTCTCTCCCTGTGCTCACTCTCTCCCTGTGCTCACTCTCTCCCTGTGCTCACTCTCTCCCTGTGCTCACTCTCTCCCTGTGCTCCCTCACTCGCTGTGCTCAGTCTCTCCTTGTGCTCTGTTTCTCCCTGTACTCAACGTCTCCCAGTGCTCAGCCTCTCCCAGTGCTCTGTCTCTCGCAGTGCTCTGTCTCTCCCAGTGCTCTGTCTTTCCCAGTGCTCTCTCTCACCGAGTGCTCTGTCCCTCCGTGTGCTCTGTCTCTTACTGTTCTCAGTGTCTTCCTGTGCTCAGTGTCTCCCTGTGCTCAGTGTCTCCCTGTGCTCAGACTCTCCCAGTGCTCAGTCTTCCCTGTGCTCAGTGTCCCCCTGTGGTCAGTCTCTCCCTGTGCTCAGCCTGTCCATGTGATCAGCCTTTCTGTTCTCAGGCTGGATGTGCTCAGCCTGTGCTCACTCTCTCCCTGTGATCACTATCTCCCTGTGCTCACTCTCTCCCTGTTCTCCCTCTCTCCCTGTGCTCAGTCTATCGCTGTGCTCACTCTCTCTCCATGCTCACACATTCCCTGTGCTCACACTCTCCCTGTGCTCACTCTTTCCCTGTGCTCACTCTCTCTCTCTGTACTCACTCTCTCTTTGTTCTCACTCTCTCCCTTTGCTCACTCTCTCCCTGTGCTCACTCGCACCCTGTGCTCACTCTCTCCATGTGCTCACTCTCGCCCTGTGCTCACTCTCACCCTGTGTTCACTCTGTCCCTGTACTCACACTCTCCCTGTGTACACTCGCTCCTTGTGTACACTCTCTCCCTGTTATCACTCTCCCTGTGCTCAGTCACCCTGTGCTTAGTCACCCTGTGCTCAGTCTCCCTGTGCTCAGTCTCCCTGTGCTCACTCTCTCCCTGTGCTCACTCTATCTCTGTGCTCAGTCTCTCCCTGTGCTCGGTATCTGCCTGTGCTCGGTCTCTCCCTGTGATCATTTCTCCCGATGCTCAGACTCACCCTGTGCTCATTCTCTCCCTGAGTCATTCTATCCCTGTGTTCAGTCTCTTCCTGTGCTCACTGCCTCCGTGTGCTTACTCTCTCCCTGTGCTCACCCTCTCCCTGTGCTCACTCTGTCCCTGTGATCACTCTCTCCCTGTGCTCACTCCCTCCCTGTGCTCACTCTCACCCTCTGCTCACTCTCTCACTGTGCTCGCTCTCTCCCTGTGCTCACTCTCTCTCTGTACTCGCTCTCTCACTGAGCTCTCTCTCTCATTGTGTTCGCTCGCTCCCTGTGCTCACCCTCTCCCTGTGCTCACTCTCTACCTGTGATCACTCTCTCCCTGTGTACACTCTCTTCCTGTGCTCAATCTCTCTCCCTATGCTCACCCTCTCCCTGTGCTCACTCTCTCCCTGTGCTCACTCTCTTCATGTGCTCACTCTCTTCATGTGCTCACTCTCTCCCTGTGTTCAGTCTCTCCCTGTGCCCATTCTGTTTCTGTGCTCACTCTCTCCCTGTGCTCACTCTCTTGCTGTGGTCAGTCTCCCTGTGCTACGTTTCACTGTGCTCAGTCTCTACCTGTGCTCAGTCTCCCTTTGCTCAGTCTACCTTTGTTCAGTCTCCCTGTGCTCAGTCTCTCCCTGTGCTCATTCTCTCCCTGTGCTCACTCTCTCTCTGTGCTCACTCTCTCACTGTGCTCGCTCTCTCCCTGTACTCAGTCTGTCCCTGTGCTCAGTCTGTCCCTGTGCTCAGCCTCTCTGTTCTCAGGCTGGATGTGCTCAGCCTGTGCTGACTCTCTCCCTGTGCTCACTTTCTCCCTGTTCTCACTCTCTCCCTGTGCTCAGTCTCCCTTTGCTCAGTCTCCCTTTGTTCAGTCTCCCTGTGCTCAGTCTCTCCCTGTGCTCACTCGCTCACTGTGCTCACTCTATCACTGTGATCACTCTCACCATGTTCATTCTCTCCCTGTGACCAGTCTCTGCCTCTGGTCAGTCTCCATGTGCTCAGTCTCCCTGTGCTCAGTCTCTCCCTGTGCTCACTCTCTCACTGTGCTCGCTTTCTCGCTCTGCTCAGACGCTCCCTGTGCTCAGACGCTCCCGGCGCTCAGTCTCTCCCTGTGCCCACTCTCTCCCTGTGCTCACTCTCTCCCTGTGCTCGCTCTCTTTCTGTGATCGCTCTCTCTCTGTACTCGCTCTCTCACTGAGCTCGCTCTCTCACTGTGCTCGCTCGCCCCCTGTGATCACTCTCTCCCTGTGCTCACTCTCTCCCTGTGCTCACTCTCTCACTGTGCTCACTCTCACTGTGCTCACTCTCTCCCTGTGATCACTCTCTCCCTGTGATCAATCTCTCCCTGTGTACACTCTCTTCCTGTGCTCAATCTCTCTTCCTGTGCTCACTCTCTCCCTATGCTCACCCTCTCCCTGTGCTCACTCTCTCCCTGTGCTCACTCTCTCCCTGTGCTCACTCTCTTCATGTACTCACTCTCTCCCTGTGTTCAGTCTCTCCCTCTGCTCATTCTCTTTCTGTGCTCACTCTCTCCCTGTGCTCACTCTCTTGCTGTGGTCAGTCTCCCTGTGCTACGTTTCACCGTCCTAAATCTCTACCTGTGCTCAGTCTCCCGTTGCTCAGTCTCCCTTTGCTCAGTCTCCGTTTGTTCCGTCTCCCTGTGCTCAGTCTCCCCTTTGCTCGGTATCTGCCTGTGCTTGGTCTCTCCCTGTGATCATTTCTCCCTATGCTCAGACTCACCCTGTGCTCATTTTCTCCCTGAGTCACTCTATCCCTGTGTTCAGTCTCTTCCTGTGCTCACTCTCTCCGTGTGCTCACTCTCTCCCTGTGCTCACTCTATCCCTGTGCTCACTCGCTCCCTGTGCTCACTCTCTCCCTCTGCTCACTCTCTCACTGTGCTCGCTCTCTTTCTGTGCTCCCTCTCTCTCTGTACTCGCTCTCTCACTGAGCTCGCTCTCTCACTGTGCTCGCTCGCCCCCTGTGATCACTCTCTCCCTGTGCTCACTCTCTCACTGTGCTCACTCTCTCACTGTGCTCACTCTCTCCCTGTGATCACTCTCTCCCTGTGATCAATCTCTCCCTGTGTACACTCTCTTCCTGTGCTCAATCTCTCTTCCTGTGCTCACTCTCTCCCTATGCTCACTCTCTCCCTGTGCTCACTCTCTTCATGTACTCACTCTCTCCCTGTGTTCAGTCTCTCCCTGTGCTCATTCTCTTTCTGTGCTCACTCTCTCCCTGTGCTCACTCTCTTGCTGTGGTCAGTCTCCCTGTGCTACGTTTCACCGTGCTAAGTCTCTACCTGTGCTCAGTCTCCCGTTGCTCAGTCTCCCTTTGCTCAGTCTCCGTTTGTTCCGTCTCCCTGTGCTCAGTCTCTCCCTGTGCTCACTCTTTCCCTGTGCTCACTCTCTTCCTGTACTCACTCTCTCACTGTGCTCGTTCTCTCCCTGTACTCAGTCTGTCCCTGTGGTCACTCTCTCCCTGTGCTCACTCTCTCCCTGTGCTCACTCGCTCACTTTGCTCACTGCATCCCTGTGCTCAGTCTCACCATGTTCATTCTCTACCTGTGATCAGTCTCTGCCTCTGGTCGGTCTCCATATGCTCAGTCTCCATGTGCTCAGTCTATCCCTGTGCTCAGTCTCCCTTTGCTCAGTCTCCCTTTGCTCAGTCTCCCTTTGCTCACTCTCTAACTGTGCTCACTCTCTCCGTGTGCTCTATCTCTCCCTGTGCCTCAGTCTATCCCTGTGCTCAGTCTCCCTGTGTTCGGTCTCCCTCTGCTCAGTCTCCATGTGCTCAGTCTCCCTGTGCTGAGTCTCTCCCTGTGCTCACTCTCTCACTGTGCTCGCTTTCTCGCTGTGCTCAGACGCTCCCTGTGCTCAGACGCTCCCGGCGCTCAGTCTCTCCCTGTGCTCACTCTCTCCCTGTGCTCGCTCTCTCATTGTGCTCCCTCACTCGATGTGCTCAGTCTCTCCCTGTGCTCAGTCTATCGCTGTGCTCACTCTCTCTCCATGCTCACACATTCCCTGTGCTCACACTCTCCCTGTGCTCACTCTTTCCCTGTGCTCACTCTCTCTCTGTGCTCACTCACTCTTTGTGCTCACTCTCTCCCTGTGCTCACTCTCTCCCTGTGCTCACTCTCTCCCTGTGCTCACTCTCTCCCTATGCTCACTCTCGCCCTGTGCTCACTCTCGCCCTGTGCTCACTCTGTCCCTGTACTCACACTCTCCCTGTGTACACTCTATCCTTGTGTACACTCTCTCACTGTTATCACTCTCTCCCTGTGCTCACTCTCTCCCTGTGCTCACTCTCTCCCTGCGCTCACTCTCTCCCTATGCTCACTCTCGCCCTGTGCTCACTCTCGCCCTGTGCTCACTCTGTCCCTGTACTCACACTCTCCCTGTGTACACTCGATCCTTGTGTACACTCTCTCACTGTTATCACTCTCTCCCTGTGCTCAGTCACCCTGTGCTCAGTCACCCTGTGCTCAGTCTCCCTGTGCTCAGTCTCCCTGTGCTCACTCTCTCCCTGTGCTCACTCTATCTCTGTGCTCAGTCTCTCCCTGTGCTCGGTATCTGCCTGTGCTTGGTCTCTCCCTGTGATCATTTCTCCCGATGCTCAGACTCACCCTGTGCTCATTCTCTCCCTGAGTCACTCTCTCCCTGTGTTCAGTCTCTTCCTGTGCTCACTCTCTCCGTGTGCTCACTCTCTCCCTGTGCTCACCCTCTCCCTGTGCTCACTCTCTCCCTATGCTCACCCTCTCCCTGTGCTCACTCTCTCCCTGTGCTCACTCTCTCCCTGTGCTCACTCCTTTCATGTACTCACTCTCTCCCTGTGTTCAGTCTCTCCCTGTGCTCATTCTCTTTCTGTGCTCAGTCTCTCCCTGTGATGAGACTCTCCCTGTGTACACTCTTGCTTTGCTCAGACTGTCCCTGTGCTCTGTTTCTTCCTGTGCTCACTCTCTCCCTGTGCTCACTCTCTCCCTGTGCTTACTCTCTCCCTGTGCTAAATCTCTCCCTGTGCTCAGTCTCCCTCTGCTCAGTCTGTCCCTGTGCTCAATCTCTCCCTATCCACATTCGCTCCCAGTGATCACTGTCTCCCAGTGCTCACTCTCTCCCTGATCTCACTCTCCCCCCGCGCTCACACTCCACCCGTGCTCACTCTCCCCCCGTGCTCACTCTCCCCCCGTACACTCTCTCTCCCTGATCTCACTCTCCCCCCGTGCTCACATACCCCCCGTGCTCACTCTCCCCCCGTGCTCACTCTCCCCTCGTACTCTCTCTCTCCCGGTTCTCACTCTCTCCCAGTGCTCACTCTCTCCCCGTGCTCATTCTCTCCCAGTGCTTACATTCTCCCTGTGCTCATTCACTCCCCGTGCTCACACTCTCCCCGTGCTCACACTCTCCCCGTGCTCACTCACTTTCCGTGCTCACACTCTCCCCGTGCTAACTCTCTCTCCGTGCTCACTCTCTCCCAGTCCTCAATCTCTCCACGTCCTCACTCTCTCCCCGTGCTCACTCTCTCCCCGTGCTCACTCTCTCCCTGTGCCATGTCCCTCCCTGTGCTCTGTCTCTCCCTGTACTCAATGTCTCCCAGTGCTCAGTCTCTCCCAGTGCTCTGTCTCTCGCAGTGCTCTCTCTCTCCCAGTGCTCTGTCTCTCCCAGTGTTCACTCTCACCCAGTGCTCTGTCGCTTCCTGTGCTCTGTCGCTTCCTGTGCTCTGTCTCTTCCTGTGCTCAGTGTCTTCCTGTGCTCAGTGTCTCCCTGTGCTCAGTGTCACCCTGTGCTCAGTGTCACCCTGTGCTCAGTGGCACCCTGTACTCAATGTCTCCCAGTGCTCAGTCTCTCCCAGTGCTCTGTCTCTCGCAGTGCTCTGTCTCTCGCAGTGCTCTGTCTCTCCCTTTGCTCTGTCTCTTCCTGTGCTCAGTGTCTTCCTGTGCTCAGTGTCTCCCTGTGCTCAGTGTCACCCTGTGCTCAATGTCTCCCTGTGCTCACTCTCTCCCTGTGCTCACTCTCTCCCTGTGCTCCCTCTCTCCCTTTGCTCGCTCTCTCCCTGTGCTCAGACTCTCCCTGTGCTCCTTCTCTCCCTGTGCTCCCTCTCTCCCTGTGCTCCCTCCCTCCCTGTGCTCAGTCTATCGCTGTGCTCACTCTCTCCCCGTGCTCACTCTCTCCCTGTGCTCAGTCTCTCCCTGTGCTCAGTCTCTCCCTGAGCTCAATCTCTCACTGTGCTCTCTCTATCTCCCTGTGATGAGACTCTCCCTGTGTACACTCTTGCTTTGCTCAGACTGTCCCTGTGCTCTGTTTCTTCCTGTGCTCACTCTCTCCCTGTGCTCACTCTCTCCCTGTGCTTACTCTCTCCCTGTGCTAAATCTCTCCCTGTGCTCAGTTTCCCTCTGCTCAGTCTGTCCCTGTGCTCAATCTCTCCCTATCCACATTCGCTCCCAGTGCTCACTCTCTCCCAGTGCTCACTCTCTCCCTGATCTCACTCTCCCCCCGTGCTCACACTATACCCGTGCTCACTCTCCCCCTGTGCTCACTCTCCCCCCGTACTCTCTCTCTCCCTGATCTCACTCTCCCCCCGTGCTCACACACCCCCCGTGCTCACCCTCCCCCCGTGCTCACTCTCCCCTCGTACTCTCTCTCTCCCGGTTCTCACTCTCTCCCAGTGCTCACTCTCTCCCCGTGCTCATTCTCTCCCAGTGCTTACATTCTCCCTGTGCTCATTCACTCCCCGTGCTCACACTCTCCCCGTGCTCACACTCTCCCCGTGCTCACTCACTTTCCGTGCTCACACTCTCCCCGTGCTAACTCTCTCTCCGTGCTTACTCTCTCCCAGTCCTCAATCTCTCCACGTCCTCACTCTCTCCCCGTGCTCACTCTCTCCCCGTGCTCACTCTCTCCCTGTGCCATGTCTCTCGCAGTGCTCTGTCTCTCCCAGTGCTCTGTCTCTCCCAGTGTTCACTCTCACCGAGGACACTGTCACTCCCTGTGCTCTGTCTCTTCCTGTGCTCAGTGTCTCCCTGTGCTCAGTGTCTCCCTGTGCTCACTCTCTCCCTGTGCTCACTCTGTCCCTGTGCTCCCTCTCTCCCTGTGCTCGCTCTCTCCCTGTGCTCAGACTCTCCCTGTGCTCCTTCTCTCGCTGTGCTCCCTCTCTCCCTGTGCTCCCTCCCTCCCTGTGCTCAGTCTATCGCTGTGCTTACTCTCTCCCCGTGCTCACTCTCTCCCTGTGCTCACACTCTCCCTGTGCTCACTCGTTCTCACTGTTCTCACTCTCTCTTTGCGCTCACTCTCTCCCTGTGCTCACTCTCTCCCTGTGCTCACTCTCTTCCTGTGCTCACTCTCTCACTGTGCTCGCTCTCTCCCTGTACTCAGTTTGACCCTGTGCTCAGTCTGTCCCTGTGCTCAGCCTCTCTGTTCTCAGGCTGGATGTGCTCAGCCTGTGCTGACTCTCTCCCTGTGCTCACGTTCTCCCTGGGCTCGCTCTCTCCCTGTGCTCACTCTCTCCCTGTGCTCACTCGCTCACTGTGCTCACTCGCTCACTGTGCTCACTCGCTCACTGTGCTCACTCTATCCCTGTGCTCACTCTCACCATGTTCATTCTCTCCCTGTGATCAGTCTTTGCCTCTCGTCAGTCTCCATGTGCTCAGTCTCCCTGTGCTCAGTCTATCCCTGTGCTCAGTCTCCCTTTGCTCAGTCTCCCTTTGCTCTGTCTCCCTTTGCTCACTCTCTAACTGTGCTCACTCTCTCCGTGTGCTCTGTCTCTCCCTGTGCTCAGTCTATCCCTGTGCTCAGTCTCCCTGTGTTCAGTCTCCCTGTGCTTACTCTGCCTGTGCTCAGTCTCCCTGTGCTTAGTCTCTCCCTGTGCACACTCTCTCCGTGTTCTCACTCTCTCCCTGTTCTCAGGGTCCCTTTGGTCACTCTTGCCCTGTGCTCGCTTTCTCCCTGTGCTCAGACGCTCCCTGTGCTCAGACGCTCCCGGCGCTCAGTCTCTCCCTGTGCCCACTCTCTCCCTGTGCTCACTCTCTCCCTGTGCTCATTCTCTCCCTGTGCTCACTCTCTCATTGTGCTCCCTCACTCGATGTGCTCAGTCTCTCCCTGTGCTCTGTCTCTCCCTGTACTCAATGTCTTCCAGTGCTCTGTCTCTTCCAGTGCTCTGTCTCTCGCAGTGCTCTGTCTCTCCCAGTGCTCACTCTCACCGAGTGCTCTGTCCCTCCCTCTGCTCTGTCTCTTCCTGTGCTCAGTGTCTTCCTGTGCTCAATGTCTCCCTGTGCTAAATCTCTCCCTGTGCTCACTCACTCCCTGTGCTCACTCTCTCCCTGTGCTCACTCTCTCCCTGTGCGCACTCTCTCCCTGTTCTCAGGGTCCCTTTGGTCACTCTTGCCCTGTGCTCACACTGTCCCGGTGCTCAGTACCCCCGCGTGCTCAGCCTCCCTGTGCTCTGTATCCCTGTGCTCAGTCTCTCCCTCTGCTCACTGTGTCACTGTGCTCGCTTTCTCCCTGTGCTCTGACGCTCCCTGTGCTCAGTCGCTCCCGGCGCTCAGTCTCTCCCTGTGCCCACTCTCTCCCTGTGCTCACTCTCTCCCTGCGCTCGCTCTCTCATTGTGCTCCCTCACTCGATGTGCTCAGTCTCTCCCTGTGCTCTGCCTCTCCCTGTACTCAATGTCTCCCAGTGCTCAGTCTCTCCCAGTGCTCTGTCTCTCGCAGTGCTCTGTCTCTCCCAGTGCTCTGTCTCTCCCAGTGCTCACTCTCACCGAGGGCTCTGTCACTCCCTGTGCTCTGTCTCTTCCTGTGCTCAGTGTCCTCCTGTGCTCAGTGTCTCCCTGTGCTCAGTGTCACCCTGTGCTCAGTGTCTCCCTGTGCTCACTCTCTCCCTGTGCTCACTCTCTCCCTGTGCTCCCTCTCTCCCTGTGCTCTCTCTCTCCTTGTGCTCCCTCCCTCCCTGTGCTCAGTCTATCGCTGTGCTCACTCTCTCCCCGTGCTCACTCTCTCCCTGTGCTCACACTCTCCCTGTGCTCACTCTTTCTCACTGTGCTCACTCTCTCTTTGCGCTCACTCTCTCCCTGTGCTCACTCTCTCCCTGTGCTCACTCTCTTCCTGTGCTCACTCTCTCACTGTGCTCAGTCTCTCCCTGTGCTCACTCTCTCCCTGTGCTCACTCTCTCCCTGTGCTCGCTCTCTCATTGTGCTCCCTCACTCGATGTGCTCAGTCTCTCCCTGTGGTCTGCCTCTCCCTGTACTCAATGTCTCCCAGTGCTCAGTCTCTCCCAGTGCTCTGTCTCTCGCAGTGCTCTGTCTCTCCCAGTGCTCTGTCTCTCCCAGTGCTCACTCTCACCGAGGGCTCTGTCACTCCCTGTGCTCTGTCTCTTCCTGTGCTCAGTGTCTTCCTGTGCTCAGTGTCTCCCTGTGCTCAGTGTCACCCTGTGCTCAGTGTCTCCCTGTGCTCACTCTCTCCCTGTGCTCGCTCTCTCCTTGTGCTCAGACTCTCCCTGTGCTCCCTCTCTCCCTGTGCTCCCTCTCTCCCTGTGCTCCCTCTCTCCCTGTGCTCCCTCCCTCCCTGTGCTCAGTCTATCGCTGTGCTCATTCTCTACCCGTGCTCACTCTCTCCCTGTGCTCAAACTCTCCCTGTGCTCACTCTTTCTCACTGTGCTCACTCTCTCTTTGCGCTCACTCTCTCCCTGTGCTCACTCTCTCCCTGTGCTCACTCTCTTCCTGTGCTCAATCTCTCCCTGTGCTCGCTCTCTCCCTGTACTCAGTTTGACCCTGTGCTCAGTTTGTCCCTGTGCTCAGCCTCTCTGTTCTCAGGCTGGATGTGCTCAGCCTGTGCTGACTCTCTCCCTGTGCTCACGTTTTCCCTGGGCTCACTCTCTCCCTGTGCTCACTCGCTCCCTGTGCTCACTCGCTCCCTGTGCTCACTCACTCACTGTGCTCACTCGCTCACTGTGCTCACTCGCTCACTGTGCTTACTCTATCCCTGTGCTCACTCTCACCATGTTCATTCTCTCCCTGTGATCAGTCTCTGCCTCTCGTCAGTCTCCATGTGCTCAGTCTCCCTGTGCTCAGTCTATCCCTGTGCTCAGTCTCCCTTTGCTCAGTCTCCCTTTGCTCTGTCTCCCTTTGCTCACTCTCTAACTGAGCTCACTCTCTCCTTGTGCTCTGTCTCTCCCTGTGCTCAGTCTATCCCTGTGCTCAGTCTCCCTGTGTTCAGTCTCCCTGTGCTCAGTCTCCCTGTGCTTAGTCTGCCTGTGCTTAGTCTCCCTGTGCTTAGTCTCTCCCTGTGCTAACTCTCTCCGTGTGCTCACTGTCTCCCTGTTCTCAGGGTCCATTTGGTCACTCTTGCCCTGTGCTCGCTTTCTCCCTGTGCTCAGACGCTCCCTGTGCTCAGACGCTCCCGGCGCTCAGTCTCTCCCTGTGCCCACTCCCTCCCTGTGCTCACTCTCTCCCTGTGCTCACTCTCTCCCTGTGCTCAGTTTCTTATTGTGCTCCCTCACTCGATGTGCTCAGTCTCTCCCTGTGCTCTGTCTCTCCATGTTCTCAATGTCTCCCAGTGCTCTGTCTCTCGCAGTGCTCGGTCTCTCGCAGTGCTTTGTCTCTCCCAGTGCTCACTCTCACCGAGTGCTCTGTCCCTCCCTGTGCTCTGTCTCTTCCTGTGCTCAGTGTCTTCCTGTGCTCAATGTCTCCCTGTGCTAAATCTCTCCCTGTGCTCACTCACTCCCTATGCTCACTCTCTCCCTGTGCTCACTCTCTCCCTGTGCTCACTCTCTCCCTGTGCTTGCTCTCTTCCTGTGCCCAGACTCTCCCTGTGCTCCCTCTCTCCCTGTGCTCCCTCACTCACTGTGCTCCCTCCCTCCCTCTGCTCAGTCTATCGCTGTGCTCACTCTCTCCCCGTGCTCACTCTCTCCCTGTGCTCACACTCTCCCTGTGCTCACTCTTTCTCTCTGTGCTCACTCTCTCTTTGTGCTCACTCTCTCCCTGTGCTCATTCTCGCCCTGTGCTCACTCTGTCCCTGTGCTCACACTCTCCCTCTGTACACTCTCTCCTTTTGTGCACTCTCTCCCTGTTATCACTCTCTCCCTGTGCTCAGTCACCCTGTGCTCAGTCACCCTGTGCTCAGTCTCCCGGTGCTCAGGCTCCCTGTGCTCAGTCTCCCTGTGCTCAGTCTCTCCCAGTGCTCACTCTCTCCCTGTGCTCACTCTCTCCCTGTGCTCAGACTCTCCCTGTTCTCGGTCTCTGCCTGTGCTCGGTCTCTCCCTGTGATCATTTTCTCCCTTTGCTCATACTCACCCTGTGCTCATCCTCTCCCTGAGTCACTCTCTCCCTGTGTTCAGTTTCTTCCTGTGCTCAGTCTCTGCCTGTGCTCACTCTCTCACTGTGCTCGCTCTCTCCCTGTGCTCACTCTCTCTCTGTGCTCACTCACACTCTGTGCTCACTCTCTCCCTGTGCTCTCTCTCTCTCCCTGTGCTGAATCTCTCCTTGTGCTCACTCTCTCCCTGTGCTCACTCTCTCCCTGTGCTCACCCTCTCCCTGTGCTCATTCTCTCCCTGTGCTAAATCTCTCACTGTGCTCTCTCTATCTCCCTGTGATGAGACTCTCCCTGTGTACACTCTTGCTTTGCTCAGCCTGTCCCTGTGCTCTGTTTCTCCCTGTGCTCACTCTCTCCCTGTGCTCACTCTCTCGCTGTGCTTACTCTCTCCCTGTTCTAAATCTCTCCCTGTGCTCAGTCTCCCTCTGCTCAGTCTGTCCTGTGCTCACTCTCTCCCTGTCCACATTCGTTCGCAGTGCTCACTCTCTCCCAGTGCTCACTCTCTCCCTGATCTCACTCTCCCCCCGTGCTCACACTCCACCCGTGCTCACTCTCCCCCCGTGCTCACTCTCCCCCCGTACTCTTTCTCTCCCTGATCTCACTCTCCCCCCGTGCTCACACCAACCCCGTGCTCATTCTCCCCCGTGCTCACTCTCCCCTCGTACTCTCTCTCTCCCGGTTCTCACTCTCTCCCAGTGCTCACTCTCTCCCCGTGCTCATTCTCTCCCAGTGCTTACATTCTCCCTGTGCTCATTCACTCCCCGTGCTCACACTCTCCCCGTGCTCACACTCTCCCCGTGCTCACTCACTTTCCGTGCTCACACTCTCCCCGTGCTAACTCTCTCTCCGTGCTCACTCTCTCCCAGTCCTCAAACTCTCCACGTCCTCACTCTCTCCCCGTGCTCACTCTCTCCCCGTGCTCACTCTCACTCTCTCCCTTTGCTCACTCGCTCACTGTGCTCACTCGCTCCCTGTGCTCACTCTATCCCTGTGCTCACTCTCACCATGTTCATTCTTTCCCTGTGATCAGTCTCTGCCTCTCGTCAGTCTCCATGTGCTCAGTCTCCCTGTGCTCAGTCTATCCCTGTGCTCAGTCTCCCTTTGCTCAGTCTCCCTTTGCTCTGTCTCCCTTTGCTCACTCTCTAACTGTGCTCACTCTCTCCGTGTGCTCTGTCTCTCCCTGTGCTCAGTCTATCCCTGTGTTCAGTCTCCCTGTGCTTCGTCTGCCTGTGCTCAGTCTCCCTGTGCTTAGTCTCTCCCTGTGCTCACTCTCTCCGTGTGCTCACTCTCTCCCTGTTCTCAGGGTCCCTTTGGTCACTCTTGCCCTGTGCTCGCTTTCTCCCTGTGCTCAGACGCTCCCTGTGCTCAGACGCTCCCGGCGCTCAGTCTCTCCCTGTGCCCACTCTCTCCCTGTGCTCACTCTCTCCCTGTGCTCACTCTCTCCCTGTGCTCACTTTCTCATTGTGCTCCCTCACTCGATGTGTTCAGTCTCTCCCTGTGCTCTGTCTCTCCCTGTACTCAATGTCTCCCAGTGCTCTGTCTCGCGCAGTGCTCTGTCTCTCGCAGTGCTCTGTCTCTCCCAGTGCTCACTCTCACCGAGTGCTCTGTCCCTCCCTGTGCTCTGTCTCTTCCTGTGCTCAGTGTCTTCCTGTGCTCAATGTCTCCCTGTTCTAAATCTCTCCCTGTGCTCACTCACTCCCTGTGCTCACTCTCTCCCTGTGCTCACTCTCTCCCTGTGCTCCCTCTCTCCCTGTGCCCCCTCACTCCCTGTGCTCCCTCCCTCCCTCTGATCACTCTCTCTTTGTGCTCACTCTCTCCCTGTGCTCATTCTCGCCCTGTGCTCACTCTGTCCCTGTGCTCACATTCTCCCTCTGTACACTCTCTCCTTTTGTGCACTCTCTCCCTGTTATCACTCTCTCCCTGTGCTCAGTAACCCTGTGCTTAGTCACCCTGTGCTCAGTCTCCCGGTGCTCAGGCTCCCTTTGCTCAGTCTCCCTGTGCTCAGTCTCCCAGTGCTCACTCTCTCCCTGTGCTCACACTCTCTCTGTGCTCACTCACTCTCTGTGCTCACTCTCTCCCTGTGCTCTCTCTCTCTCCCTGTGCTGAATCTCTCCTTGTGCTCACTCTCTCCCTGTGCTCACTCTCTCCCTGTGCTCATCCTCTCTCTGTGGTCACTCTCTCCCTGTGCTCACTCTCTCACTGTGCTCGCTCTCTCCCTGTGCTCACTCTCTCTCTGTACTCGCTCACTCACTGAGCTCACTCTCTCCCTGTGCTCTCTCTCTCCCTGTGATCACTCTCTCCTTGTGTACACTCTCTCCCTGTGCTCAATCTCTCCACGTGCTCACTCTCTCCCCCTGCTCACAATCTCCCCGTGCTCACTCTCTCCCGTCCTCACTCTCTCCCTGTGCTCACTTCTCCCTGTGTTCAGTCTCTCCCTGTGCTCAGTCTCTCCCTGTGCACAATCTCTCACTGTGCTCGCTCTATCTCCCTGTGATGAGACTCTCCCGGTGTACACTCTTGCTTTGCTCAGACTCTCCCGGTGATCTGTTTCTTCCTGTGCTCACTCTCTCCCTGTGCTCACTCTCTCCCTGTGCTCACTCTCTCCCTGTGGTCACTCTCTCCCTGTGCTCACTCTCTCACTGTGCTCGCTCTCTCCCTATGCTCACTCTCTCTCTGTACTCGCTCACTCACTGAGCTCGCTCTCTCCCTGTGCTCTCTCTCTCTCCCTGTGATCACTCTCTCCTTGTGTACACTCTCTCCCTGTGCTCAATCTCTCCACGTGCTCACTCTCTGCCCCTGCTCACAATCTCCCCGTGCTCACTCTCTCCCGTCCTCACTCTCTCCCTGTGCTCATTTCTCCCTGTGCTCAGTCTCTCCCTGTGCTCAGTCTCTCCCTGTGCTCAATCTCTCACTGTGCTCTCTCTATCTCCCTGTGATGAGACTCTCCCTGTGTACACTCTTGCTTTGCTCAGACTCTCCCGGTGCTCTGTTTCTTCCTGTGCTCACTCGCTCACTGTGCTCACTCGCTCACTGTGCTCACTCTAGCCCTGTGCTCACTCTCACCATGTTCATTCTCTCCCTGTGATCAGTCTCTGCCTCTCGCCAGTCTCCATGTGCTCAGTCTCCCTGTGCTCAGTCTATCCCTGTGCTCAATCTCCCTTTGCTCAGTCTCCCTTTGCTCTGTCTCCCTTTGCTCACTCTCTAACTGAGCTGACTCTCTCCGTGTGCTCTGTCTCTCCCTGTGCTCAGTCTATCCCTGTGCTCAGTCTCCCTGTGTTCAGTCTCCCTGTGCTCAGTCTCCCTGTGCTTAGTCTGCCTGTGCTCAGTCTCCCTGTGCTTAGTCTCTCCCTGTGCTCACTCTCTCCGTGTGCTCACTCTCTCCCTGTTCTCAGGGTCCCTTTGGTCACTCTTGCCCTGTGCTCGCTTTCTCCCTGTGCTCAGACGCTCCCTGTGCTCAGACGCTCCCGGCGCTCAGTCTCTCCCTGTGCCCACTCTCTCCCTGTGCTCACTCTCTCCCTGTGCTCACTCTCTCCCTGTGCTCAGTTTCTCATTGTGCTCCCTCACTCGATGTGCTCAGTCTCTCCCTGTGCTCTGTCTCTCCCTGTACTCAATGTCTCCCAGTGCTCTGTCTCTCGCAGTGCTCTGTCTCTCGCAGTGCTTTGTCTCTCCCAGTGCTCACTCTCACCGAGTGCTCTGTCCCTCCCTGTGCTCTGTCTCTTCCTGTGCTCAGTGTCTTCCTGTGCTCAATGTCTCCCTGTGCTAAATCTCTCCCTGTGCTCACTCACTCCCTATGCTCACTCTCTCCCTGTGCTCACTCTCTCCCTGTGCTCACTCTCTCCCTGTGCTTGCTCTCTTCCTGTGCCCAGACTCTCCCTGTGCTCCGTCTCTCCCTGTGCTCCCTCACTCACTGTGCTCCCTCCCTCCCTCTGCTCAGTCTATCGCTGTGCTCACTCTCTCCCCGTGCTCACTCTCTCCCTGTGCTCACAATCTCCCTGTGCTCACTTTTTCTCTCTGTGCTCACTCTCTCTTTGTGCTCACTCTCTCCCTGTGCTCATTCTAGCCCTGTGCTCACTCTGTCCCTGTGCTCACACTCTCCCTCTGTACACTCTCTCCTTTTGTGCACTCTCTCCCTGTCATCACTCTCTCCCTGTGCTCAGTCACCCTGTGCTCAGTCTCCCGGTGCTCAGGCTCCCTGTGCTCAGTCTCCCTGTGCTCAGTCTCCCAGTGCTCACTCTCTCCCTGTGCTCACTCTCTCCCTGTGCTCAGACTCTCCCTGTGCTCGGTCTCTGCCTGTGCTCGGTCTCTCCCTGTGATCATTTTCTCCCTTTGCTCATACTCACCCTCTGCTCATCCTCTCCCTGAGTCACTCTCTCCCTGTGTTCAGTTTCTTCCTGTGCTCAGTCTCTGCCTGTGCTCACTCTCTCACTGTGCTCGCTCTCTACCTGTGCTCACTCTCTCTCTGTGCTCACTCACTCTCTGTGCTCACTCTCTCCCTGTGCTCTCTCTCTCTCCCTGTGCTGAATCTCTCCTTGTGCTCACTCTCTCCCTGTGCTTGCTCTCTTCCTGTGCCCAGACTCTCCCTGTGCTCCCTCTCTCCCTGTGCTCCCTCACTCACTGTGCTCCCTCCCTCCCTCTGCTCAGTCTATCGCTGTGCTCACTCTCTCCCCGTGCTCACTCTCTCCCTGTGCTCACAATCTCCCTGTGCTCACTTTTTCTCTCTGTGCTCACTCTCTTTTTGTGCTCACTCTCTCCCTGTGCTCATTCTCGCCCTGTGCTCACTCTGTCCCTGTGCTCACACTCTCAATCTGTACACTCTCTCCTTTTGTGCACTCTCTCCCTGTCATCACTCTCTCCCTGTGCTCAGTCACCCTGTGCTCAGTCACCCTGTGCTCAGTCTCCCTGTGCTCAGTCTCCCAGTGCTCACTCTCTCTCTGTGCTCACTCTCTCCCTGTGCTCAGACTCTCCCTGTGCTCGGTCTCTGCCTGTGCTCGGTCTCTCCCTGTGATAATTTTCTCCCTTTGCTCATACTCACCCTGTGCTCATCCTCTCCCTGAGTCACTCTCTCCCTGTGTTCAGTTTCTTCCTGTGCTCAGTCTCTACCTGTGCTCACTCTCTCACTGTGCTCGCTCTCTCCCTGTGCTCACTCTCTCTCTGTGCTCACTCACTCTCTGTGCTCACTCTCTCCCTGTGCTCTCTCTCTCTCCCTGTGCTGAATCTCTCCTTGTGCTCACTCTCTCCCCGTGCTCACTCTCTCCCTGTGCTCACACTCTCCCTGTGCTCACTCTTTCTCTCTGTGCTCACTCTCTCTTTGTGCTCACTCTCTCCCTGTGCTCATTCTCGCCCTGTGCTCACTCTGTCCCTGTGCTCACACTCTCTCTCTGTACACTCTCTCCTTTTGTGCACTCTCTCCCTGTCATCACTCTCTCCCTGTGCTCAGTCACCCTGTGCTCAGTCACCCTGTGCTCAGTCTCCCGGTGCTCAGGCTCCCTGTGCTCAGTCTCCCTGTGCTCAGTCTATCCCTGTGCTCAGTCTCCCTGTGTTCAGTCTCCCTGTGCTCAGTCTCCCTGTGCTTAGTCTGCCTGTGCTCAGTCTCCCTGTGCTTAGTCTCTCCCTGTGCTCACTCTCTCCGTGTGCCCACTCTCTCCCTGTTCTCAGGGTCCCTTTGGTCACTCTTGCCCTGTGCTCGCTTTCTCCCTGTGCTCAGACGCTCCCTGTGCTCAGACGCTCCCGGCGCTCAGTCTCTCCCTGTGCCCACTCTCTCCCTGTGCTCACTCTCTCCCTGTGCTCACTCTCTCCCTGTGCTCAGTTTCTCATTGTGCTCCCTCACTCGATGTGCTCAGTCTCTCCCTGTGCTCTGTCTCTCCCTGTACTCAATGTCTCCCAGTGCTCTGTCTCCCGCAGTGCTCTGTCTCTCGCAGTGCTTTGTCTCTCCCAGTGCTCACTCTCACCGAGTGCTCTGTCCCTCCCTGTGCTCTGTCTCTTCCTGTGCTCAGTGTCTTCCTGTGCTCAATGTCTCCCTGTGCTAAATCTCTCCCTGTGCTCACTCACTCCCTATGCTCACTCTCTCCCTGTGCTCACTCTCTCCCTGTGCTCACTCTCTCCCTGTGCTTGCTCTCTTCCTGTGTCCAGACTCTCCCTGTGCTCCCTCTCTCCCTGTGCTCCCTCACTCACTGTGCTCCCTCCCTCCCTCTGCTCAGTCTATCGCTGTGCTCACTCTCTCCCCGTGCTCACTCTCTCCCTGTGCTCACAATCTCCCTGTGCTCACTTTTTCTCTCTGTGCTCACTCTCTCTTTGTGCTCACTCTCTCCCTGTGCTCATTCTCGCCCTGTGCTCACTCTGTCCCTGTGCTCACACTCTCCCTCTGTACACTCTCTCCTTTTGTGCACTCTCTCCCTGTCATCACTCTCTCCCTGTGCTCAGTCACCCTGTGCTCAGTCACCCTGTGCTCAGTCTCCCGGTGCTCAGGCTCCCTGTGCTCAGTCTCCCTGTGCTCAGTCTCCCAGTGCTCACTCTCTCCCTGTGCTCACTCTCTCCCTGTGCTCAGACTCTCCCTGTGCTAGGTCTCTGCCTGTGCTCGGTCTCTCCCTGTGATCATTTTCTCCCTTTGCTCATACTCACCCTGTGCTCATCCTCTCCCTGAGTCACTCTCTCCCTGTGTTCAGTTTCTTCCTGTGCTCAGTCTCTGCCTGTGCTCACTCTCTCACTGTGCTCGCTCTCTCCCTGTGCTCACTCTCTCTCTGTGCTCACTCACTCTCTGTGCTCACTCTCTCCCTGTGCTCTCTCTCTCTCCCTGTGCTGAATCTCTCCTTGTGCTCACTCTCTCCCTGTGCTTGCTCTCTTCCTGTGCCCAGACTCTCCCTGTGCTCCCTCTCTCCCTGTGCTGCCTCACTCACTGTGCTCCCTCCCTCCCTCTGCTCAGTCTATCGCTGTGCTCACTCTCTCCCCGTGCTCACTCTCTCCCTGTGCTCACAATCTCCCTGTGCTCACTTTTTCTCTCTGTGCTCACTCTCTCTTTGTGCTCACTCTCTCCCTGTGCTCATTCTCGCCCTGTGCTCACTCTGTCCCTGTGCTCACACTCTCCCTCTGCACACTCTCTCCTTTTGTGCACTCCCTCCCTGTCATCACTCTCTCCCTGTGCTCAGTCACCCTGTGCTCAGTCACCCTGTGCTCAGTCTCCCGGTGCTCAGTCTCCCGGTGCTCAGGCTCCCTGTGCTCAGTCTCCCTGTGCTCAGTCTCCCAGTGCTCACTCTCTCCCTGTGCTCACTCTCTCCCTGTGCTCAGACTCTCCCTGTGCTCGGTCTCTGCCTGTGCTCGGTCTCTCCCTGTGATCATTTTCTCCATTTGCTCATACTCACCCTGTGCTCATCCTCTCCCTGAGTCACTCTCTCCCTGTGTTCAGTTTCTTCCTGTGTTCAGTTTCTTCCTGTGCTCAGTCTCTGCCTGTGCTCACTCTCTCACTGTGCTCGCTCTCTCCCTGTGCTCACTCTCTCTCTGTGCTCACTCACTCTCTGTGCTCACTCTCTCCCTGTGCTCTCTCTCTCTCCCTGTGCTGAATCTCTCCTTGTGCTCACTCTCTCCCCGTGCTCACTCTCTCCCTGTGTTCACACTCTCCCTGTGCTCACTCTTTCTCTCTGTGCTCACTCTCTCTTTGTGCTCACTCTCTCCCTGTGCTCATTCTCGCCCTGTGCTCACTCTGTCCCTGTGCTCACACTCTCCCTCTGTACACTCTCTCCTTTTGTGCACTCTCTCCCTGTCATCACTCTCTCCCTGTGCTCAGTCACCCTGTGCTCAGTCACCCTGTGCTCAGTCTCCCGGTGCTCAGGCTCCCTGTGCTCAGTCTCCCTGTGCTCAGTCTCCCAGTGCTCACTCTCTCCCTGTGCTCACTCTCTCCCTGTGCTCAGACTCTCCCTGTGCTCGGTCTCTGCCTGTGCTCGGTCTCTCCCTGTGATCATTTTCTCCCTTTGCTCATACTCACCCTGTGCTCATCCTCTCCCTGAGTCACTCTCTCCCTGTGTTCAGTTTCTTCCTGTGCTCAGTCTCTGCCTGTGCTCACTCTCTCACTGTGCTCGCTCTCTCCCTGTGCTTACTCTCTCTCTGTGCTCACTCACTCTCTGTGCTCACTCTCTCCCTGTGCTCTCTCTCTCTCCCTGTGCTGAATCTCTCCCTGTGCTCACTCTCTCCCTGTGCTCACTCTCTCCCTGTGCTCACCCTCTCCCTGTGGTCACTCTATCCCTGTGCTCACTCTCTCACTGTGCTCGCTCTCTCCCTGTGCTCACTCTCTTTCTGTACTCGCTCACTCACTGAGCTCACTCTCTCCCTGTGCTCTCTCTCTCCCTGTGATCACTCTCTCCTTGTGTACACTCTCTCCCTGTGCTCAATCTCTCCACGTGCTCACTCTCTCCCCCTGCTCACAATCTCCCCGTGCTCACTCTCTCCCGTCCTCACTCTCTCCCTGTGCTCACTTCTCCCTGTGCTCAGTCTCTCCCTGTGCTCATTCTCTCCCTGTGCTAAATCTCTCACTGTGCTCTCTCTATCTCCCTGTGATGAGACTCTCCCTGTGTACACTCTTGCTTTGCTCAGACTGTCCCTGTGCTCTGTTTCTTCCTGTGCTCACTCTCTCCCTGTGCTCACTCTCTCCCTGTGCTTACTCTCTCCCTGTGCTAAATCTCTCCCTGTGCTCAGTCTCCCTCTGCTCAGTCTGTCCTGTGCTCACTCTCTCCCTGTCCACATTCGTTCGCAGTGCTCACGCTCTCCCAGTGCTCACTCTCTCCCTGATCTCACTCTCCCCCCGTGCTCACACTCCACCCGTGCTCACTCTCCCCCCGTGCTCACTCTCCCCCCGTACTCTCTCTCTCCCTGATCTCACTCTCCCCCCGTGCTCACACCAACCCCGTGCTCATTCTCCCCCCGTGCTCACTCTCCCCTCGTACTCTCTCTCTCCCGGTTCTCACTCTCTCCCAGTGCTCACTCTCTCCCCGTGCTCATTCTCTCCCAGTGCTTACATTCTCCCTGTGCTCATTCACTCCCCGTGCTCACACTCTCCCCGTGCTCACATTCTCCCCGTGCTCATTCACTTTCCGTGCTCACACTCTCCCCGTGCTAACTCTCTCTCCGTGCTCACTCTCTCCCAGTCCTCAATCTCTCCACGTCCTCACTCTCTCCCCGTGCTCACTCTCTCCCCGTGCTCACTCTCACTCTCTCCCTTTGCTCACTCTCTCCCTGTGCTCACTCTCTCCCTGTGCTCACTCGCTCACTGTGCTCACTCGCTCACTGTGCTCACTCGCTCACTGTGCTCACTCGCTCACTGTGCTCACTCGCTTACTGTGCTCACTCTATCCCTGTGCTCACTCTCACCATGTTCATTCTCTCCCTGTGATCAGTCTCTGCCTCTCGTCAGTCTCCATGTGCTCAGTCTCCCTGTGCTCAGTCTATCCCTGTGCTCAGTCTGCCTTTGCTCACTCTCCCTTTGCTCTGTCTCATTTTGCTCACTCTCTAACTGTGCTCACTCTCTCCGTGTGCTCTGTCTCTCCCTGTGCTCAGTCTATCCCTGTGCTCAGTCTCCCTGTGTTCAGTCTCCCTATGTTCAGTCTCCCTGTGCTTAGTCTGCCTGTGCTCAGTCTCCCTGTGCTTAGTCTCTCCCTGTGCTCACTCTCTCCGTGTGCTCACTCTCTCCCTGTTCTCAGGGTCCCTTTGGTCACTCTTACCCTGTGCTCGCTTCCTCCCTGTGCTCAGACGCTCCCTGTGCTCAGACGCTCCCGGCGCTCAGTCTCTCCCTGTGCCCACTCTCTCCCTGTGCTCACTCTCTCCCTGTGCTCACTCTCTCCCTGTGCTCACTCTCTCATTGTGCTCCCTCACTCGATGTGCTCAGTCTCTCCCTGTGCTCTGTCTCTCCCTGTACTCAATGTCTCCCAGTGCTCCGTCTCGCGCAGTGCTCTGTCTCTCGCAGTGCTCTGTCTCTCCCAGTGCTCACTCTCACCGAGTGCTCTGTCCCTCCCTGTGCTCTGTCTCTTCCTGTGCTCAGTGTCTTCCTGTACTCAATGTCTCCCTGTGCTAAAACTCTCCCTGTGCTCACTCACTCCCTGTGCTCACTCTCTCCCTGTGCTCACTCTCTCCCTGTGCTCACTCTCTCCCTGTGCTCGCTCTCTTTGTGTGCCCAGACTCTCCCTGTGCTCCCTCTCTCCCTGTGCCCCCTCACTCCCTGTGCTCCCTCCCTCCCTCTGCTCAGTCTATCGCTGTGCTCACTCTCTCCCCGTGCTCACTCTCTCCCTGTGCTCACACTCTCCCTGTGCTCACTCTTTCTCTCTGTGCTCACTCTCTCTTTGTGCTCACTCTCTCCCTGTGCTCATTCTCGCCCTGTGCTCACTCTGTCCCTGTGCTCACACTCTCCCTCTGTACACTCTCTCCTTTTGTGCACTCTCTCCCTGTTATCACTCTCTCCCTGTGCTCAGTCACCCTGTGCTCAGTCACCCTGTGCTCAGTCTCCCGGTGCTCAGGCTCCCTGTGCTCAGTCTCCCTGTGCTCAGTCTCCCAGTGCTCACTCTCTCCCTGTGCTCACTCTCTCCCTGTGCTCACTCTCTCCCTGTGCTCAGACTCTCCCTGTGCTCGGTTTCTGCCTGTGCTCGGTCTCTCCCTGTGATCATTTTCTCCCTTTGCTCATACTCACCCTGTGCTCATCCTCTCCCTGAGTCATTCTCTCCCTGTGTTCAGTTTCTTCCTGTGCTCAGTCTCTGCCTGTGCTCACTCTCTCACTGTGCTCGCTCTCTCCCTGTGCTCTGTCTCTCCCTGTACTCAATGTCTCCCAGTGCTCAGCCTCTCCCAGTGCTCTGTCTCTCGCAGTGCTCTGTCTCTCCCAGTGCTCTGTCTCTCCCAGTGTTCACTCTCACCGAGTGTTCTGTCCCTCCCTGTGCTCTGTCGCTTCCTGTGCTCTGTCTCTTCCTGTGCTCAGTGTCTTCCTGTGCTCAGTGTCTCCCTGTGCTCAGTGTCACCCTGTGCTCAGTGTCACCCTGTGCTCAGTGTCACCCTGTGCTCAGTGTCTCCCTGTGCTCACTCTCTCCCTGTCCTCACTCTCTCCCTGTGCTCACTCTCTCCCTGTGCTCGCTCTCTCCCTGTGCTCAGACTCTCCCTGTGCCCACTCTCTCCCTGTGCTCCCTCTCTCCCTGTGCTCCCTCCCTCCCTGTGCTCAGTCTATCGCTGTGCTCACTCTCTCCCTGTGCTCACTCTCTCCCTGTGCTCACACTCTCCCTGTGCTCACTCTTTCTCACTGTGCTCACTCTCTCTTTGTGCTCGCTCTCTCCCTGTGCTCACTCTCTCCCTGTGCTCACACTCTTCCTGTGCTCACTCTCTCACTGTGCTCGCTCTTTCCCTGTACTCAGTCTGTCCCTGTGCTCAGTCTGTCCCTGTGCTCAGCCTCTCTGTTCTCAGGCTGGATGTGCTCAGCCTGTGCTCACTCTCTCCCTGTGCTCACTCGCTCACTGTGCTCACTCTATCCCTGTGCTCACTCTCACCATGTTCACCTGTGATCAGTCTCTGCCTCTGGTCAGTCTCCATGTGCTCAATGTCCCTGTGCTCAGTCTATCCCTGTGCTCAGTCTCCCTTTGCTCAGTCTCCCTTTGCTCTGTCTCCCTTTGCTCATCTCTAACTGTGCTCACTCTCTCCGTGTGCTCTGTCTCTCCCTGTGTTCAGTCTATCCCTGTGCTCAGTCTCCGTGTGTTCAGTCTCCCTGTGCTCAGTCTCCCTGTGCTTAGTCTCCCTGTGCTCAGTCTCCCTGTGCTCAGTCTCTCCCTGTGCTCACTCTCTCCGTGTGCTCACTCTCTCCCTGTTCTCAGCGTCCCTTTGGTCACTCTTGCCCTGTGCTCGCTTTCTCCCTGTGCTCAGACGCTCCCTGTGCTCAGACGCTCCCGGCGCTCAGTCTCTCCCTGTGCCCACTCTCTCCCTGTGCTCACTCTCTCCCTGTGCTCACTCTCTCCCTGTGCTGACTCTCTCATTGTGCTCCCTCACTCGATGTGCTCAGTCTCTCCCTGTGCTCTGTCTCTCCCTGTACTCAATGTCTCCCAGTGCTCTGTCTCTTCCAGTGCTCTGTCTCTTCCTGTGCTCAGTGTCTTCCTGTGCTCAGTTTCTCCCTGTGCTCAGTGTCTCCCTGTGCTCAGTGTCACCCTGTGCTCAGTGTCACCCTGTGCTCAGTGTCTCCCTGTGCTCAGTGTCTCCCTGTGCTCAATGTCTCCCGGTGCTCAATGTCTCCCTGACCTCAATCTCTCCCTGTGCTCAGTCACTCCCTGTGCTCACTCTCTCCCTGTGCTCACTCTCTCCCTGTGCTCGCTCTCTCCATGTGCCCGGACTCTCCCTGTGCTCCCTCTCTCCCTGTGCTCCCTCTCTCCCCGTGCTCCCTCCCACCCTCTGCTCAGTCTATCGCTGTGCTCACTCACTCCCCGTGCTCACTCTCTCCCTGTGCTCACACTCTCCCTGTGCTCACTCTTTCTCTCTGTGCTCACTCTCTCTTTGTGCTCACTCTCTCCCTGTGCTCATTCTCGCCCTGTGCTCACTCTGTCCCTGTGCTCACACTCTCCCTCTGTACACTCTCTCCTTTTGTGCACTCTCTCCCTGTTATCACTCTCTCCCTGTGCTCAGTCTCCCGGTGCTCAGGCTCCCTGTGCTCAGTCTCCCTGTGATCACTCTCCCTGTGCTCACTCTCTCCCTGTGCTCACTCTCTCCCTGTGCTCAGACTCTCCCTGTGCTCGGTCTCTGCCTGTGCTCGGTTTCTCCCTGTGATCATTTTCTCCCTTTGCTCATACTCACCCTGTGCTCATTCTCTCCCTGAGTCACTCTCTCCCTGTGTTCAGTTTCTTCCTGTGCTCAGTCTCTGCCTGTGCTCACTCTCTCACTGTGCTCGCTCTCTCCCTGTGCTCACTCTCTCTCTGTGCTCACTCACTCTCTGTGCTCACTCTCTACCTGTGCTCTCTCTCTCTCCCTGTACTGAATCTCTCCTTGTGCTCACTCTCTCCCTGTGCTCACTCTCTCCCTGTGCTCACCCTCTCCCTGTGGTCACTCTCTCCCTGTACTCACTCTCTCACTGTGCTCGCTCTCTCCCTGTGCTCACTCGCTCTCTGAGCTCGCTCTCTCACTGAGCTCACTCTCTCACTGTGCTCACTCTCTCCCTGTATTCAGTCTCCCTGTGCTCACTCTCTCCCTGTGTTCACTCTCTCCCTGTGCTCACTCTCTCTCTGTGATTACTCTCTCCTTGTGTACACTCTCTCCCTATATTCAATCTCTCCACGTGCTCACTCTCTCCCCCTGCTCACAACCTCCCCGTCCTCACTCTCTCCCGTCCTCACTCTCTCCCTGTGCTCACTCTCACTCTAGCAGTGTGCTCACTCTCTTCCTGTGCTCACTTCTCCCTGTGCTCACTCTCCCCCTCTGCTCAGTCTCTCCCTGTGCTCAATCTCTCACTGTGCTGTCTCTATCTCCCTGTGATGAGACTCTCCCTGTGTACACTCTTGCTTTGCTCAGACTCTCCCTGTGCTCTGTTTCTTCCTGTGCTCACTCTCTCCCTGTGCTCACTCTCTCCCTGTGCTTCATATCTCCCTGTGCTAAATCTCTCCCTGTGCTCAGTCTCCCTCTGCTCAGTCTGTCCCTGTGCTCACTCTCCTCCTGTCCACATTCGCTCCCAGTGCTCACTCTCTCCCTGATCTCACTCTCCCCCCGTGCTCACACTCCACCCGTGCTCACTCTCCCCCCGTGCTCACTCTCCCCCCGTACTCTCTCTCTCCCGGTTCTCACTCTCTCCCAGTGCTCACTCTCTCCCCGTGCTCATTCTCTCCCAGTGCTTACATTCTCCCCGTGCTCATTCACTCCCCGTGCTCACACTCTCCCCGTGCTCACACTCTCCCCGTGCTCACTCACTCCCCGTGCTCACACTCTCCCCGTGCTAACTCTCTCTCCGTGCTCACTCTCTCCCAGTCCTCACTCTCTCCACGTCCTCACTCTCTCCCCGTGCTCACACTCCCCCCGTGCTCAGACTCGTCCCGTGCTCACTCTCCCCCCGTGCTCACTCTCCCCCCGTACTCTCTCACTCCCGGTTCTCACTCTCTCCCAGTGCTCTCTCTCTCCCCGTGCTCATTCTCTCCCAGTGCTTACATTCTCCCCGTGCTCACACTCTCCCCGTGCTCACTCACTCCCCGTGCTCACACTCTCCCCGTGCTAACTCTCTCTCCGTGCTCACTCTCTCCCAGTCCTCACTCTCTCCACGTCCTCACTCTCTCCCCGTGCTCACTCTCTCCCCGTGCTCACTCTCTCCCCGTGCTCACTCTCACTCTCTCCCTGTGCTCACTCTCACCCTGTGCTCTGTCCCTCCCTGTGCTCTGTCCCTCCCTGTGCTCTGTCCCTCCCTGTGCTCAGTCTCTCCCAGTGCTCACTCTCTCTCTGTGCTCACTCTCTCCCTTTGCCCACTCTATCTCCCTGTGCTGAGACTCTCCCTGTGTACACTCTTGCTGTGCTCAGACTCTCCCTGTGCTCTGTCTCTTCCTGTGCTCACTCTCTCCCTGTGCTCACTCCTACTCTTTGTTTCCTGTCTGACAACAAGTTCTCAATCCACGACAGCACACTGCCCCCAATCCCATGTGGTTTAACTTTGCACATTAATCTCTTGTGTGGGACCTTGTCGAAAGCCTTCTGAAAGTACAAATACACCACATCCTTGTTCTTCCTTGTCCATCTACTGGAAACACCCTCAGAAAATTCCAGAAGATTTGTCATCATGATTTCCCTTTCACAAACCAATGCTGACTTGGAACTATCATGTCACCCCTTTCCAAAAGCGCTGCTATGAAATCCTTAATAATTGATTCAATTATTTATCCCACCATCGTTGTCAGGCTGACCGGTCTATAATTCCCTGTTTTCTCTCTCCCTCCTTTTTAAAATGTGGGGTTACATTGGCTACCCTCCACTCCATAGGAACTGATCCAGAGTCTATGGATGTTGGAAAATGACTCTCAATGCATCCGTTATTTCCAATGCCACCTCTTTCAGTACTCTGGGCTGCAGACCATCAGGCCCTGGGGATTTATCGGCCTTCAATCCCATCAATTTCCCCAACACAATTTTCCGACTAATAAGGATTTCCCTCGGTTCCTCCTTCTTACTCGACCCTCTGACCCCTTTTATAACCGGAAGTTTGTTTGTGTCCTCCTTAGTGAATACCGAACCAAAGTACTTGTTCAATTTGTCTGCCATTTCTTTGTTCCCCGTTCTGACTTCCCCTGATTCTGACTGCAGGGGACGTACGTTTGTCTTCACACAAGAGATTAAGGTGCAAAGTTAAAGCACATGGGATTGGGGGTAGTGTGCTGACGTGGATTGAGAACTGGTTGTCAGACAGGAAGCAAAGAGTAGGAGTAAATGGGTACTTTTCAGAATGGCAGGTAGTGACATATGGGGTACCACAAGGTTCTGTGCTGGGGCCTCAGCTGTTTACTTTGTACATTAATGATTTAGAGGAGGGGATTAAATGTAGCATCTCCAAATTTGCGGATGACACTAAGTTGCGTGGCAGTGTGAGCTACGAGGAGGATGCTATGAGGCTGCAGAGTTACTTGGATAGGTTAGGTCAGTGGGCAAATGCATGGCAGATGAAGTATAATGTGGATAAATGTGAGGTTATACACTTCGGTGGTAAAAACAGAGAGACAGGCTATTATCTGAATGGTGACAGATGAGGAAAAGGGGAGGTGCAACGAGACCTGGGTGTCATGGTACATCCGTCTTTGAAGGTTGGCATGCAGGTACAGCAGGCGGTGAAGAAAGAACATGGCATGTTGGCCTTCATAGCGAGGGGATTTGAGTACAGGGGCAGGGAGGTGTTACTACAGTTGTAAAGGGCCTTGGTGAGGCCGCACCTGAAGTATTGTGTACAGTTTTGCTCTCCTAACTTGAGGAAGGACATTCTTGCTATTGAGGGAGTACAGCAAAGGTTCACCAGACTGATTCCCGGGATGGCGGGAGTGACATATCAAGAAAGATTGGATCAACTGGGCTTGTATTCACTGGAGTTCAGAAGAATGAGAGGAGATCTCATAGAAACGTTTAAAATTCTGATGGTTTTAGACAGGTTAGATGCAGGAAGAATGTTCCCAATGTTGGGGAAGTCCAGAACCAGGGGTCACAGTCTAAGAATAATGGGTAAGCCATTTAGGACCGAGATGAGGAGAAACCTCTTCACCCAGAGAGTGGTGAACGTGTGGAATTCTCTACCACGGAAAGTTGCTGAGGCCAATTCACCAAATATATTCAAAAAGGAGTTGGATGCAGTCCTTAGTACTAAGGGGATCAAGGGGTATGGCGAGAAAGCAGGAATGGGGTACTGAAGTTGCATGTTTAGCCATTAAGTCATTGAATGGCAGTGCAGGCTCTAAGGGCCGAATGGCCTATTCCTGCACCTATTTTCCATGTTTCTATGATAACTGTTGCACCTTTATTGCATGCACCCCTAATTTCCTGTTTGACGCCCTCCCCGACATCACTACTATTGTTTGGAGGTCTGTACACAACTCCCACTAGTGTTTTCTGCCCCTTGGTATTCTGTAGCTCCACCCATACCGATTCCACATCATCCAAGCTAATGTCGTTCCTTCTAGTTGCATTACTTTTCTCTTTAACCAGCAACGCCAGCCCGCCTCCTTTTCCTTTCTGTCTATCCTTCCTAAATGTTGAATACCCTTGGATGTTGAGTTCCCAGCGTTGGTCACCCTGGAGCCATGTCTCCGTGATGTCAACCACATCGTATCCGTTAACTGCTATCTGCACATGTAATTCGTCCATCTTATTGTGAATACTCCTCTCATTGAGGCACAGAGCCTAAAGGCTTGCCTTTTTAACAGACTTAGACCCTTTAGAATTTTGCGGCAAAGTGGCCCTTTTTGTTTTATGCCTTGGGGTTCTCTGCCCTTCACTTTTACTCATCTCCTTTCTGTCTTTTGCTTCTGTCTCCATTTTGTTTCCCTCTGTCTCTCTGCATTGGTTCCAATCCCCCTGCCATATTATTTTAACTCCTCCCCAACAGCACGAGCAAACACTCCTCCTGGGACATTTGTTTCGGTCCTGCCGAGGTGCAGACCGTCTGATTTGTACTGGTCTCACCTCCCCCTGAACCGGTTCCAATGCCCCAGGAATTTGAATCCCTCCCTGCTGCACCACTGCTCAAGCCACATATTCATCTGAGCTATCCTGCAATTCCTACTCTGACTAGTACGTGGCACTGGTAGCAATCCCGAGATTACTACTTTTGAGGTCCTACTTTTTAATTTAGCTCCTAGCTCCTTAAATTCGTCTCGTAGGACCTCATCCCGTTTTTTTACCTATATCGTTGGTACCAATGTGCACCACAACAACTGGCTGTTCACCCTCCCTTTTCAGAATGTCCTGTACCCGCTCCAAGACATCCTTGACCCTTGCACCAGGCAGGCAAAATACATTCATGGAGTCTCGGTTGTGGCCGCAGAAACGCCTATCTTTTCCCCTTAGAATTGAATCCCCTATCACTATCACTCTCCCACTCTTTTTCCTGCCCTCCTGTGCAGCAGAGCCAGCCATGGCGCCATGAACGTGGTTGCTGCTGCTCCCCACTGATGAGTCATCCCCTTGAACAGTAGTCAAAGCGGTGTATCTGTTTTGCAGGGGGATGACCGTGGGGGACCCCTGCACTACATTCCTTGCGCTGCTCTTCCTGTTCGTCTTTCATTCCCGATGGAAGGGCTGTGAAGCAATGGGACACCTCCAACGTATTTGCAGGCGCGCTGAAAATCCTGTTAATCTTGCAAACCACCATGTTGCAGAGGAGGACAGATCCACAGTGGCTCACGACGAACCAGAGCCTCAGACACAAGAGTCAGAGGTACATGGGGTGCACACATTTACCACAAAGAATCCCCCGATAATGCTGAATTTTGAACTAAATGGACTCCCAGTTTCAATGGAGCTGGACACGGGCGTGAGCCAGTCCATCGTGAGCTAAAAGACGTTCAAGAAATTGTGGTGCAGCAAAGCTTCAAGGCCAGTCTTAACTCCAATTCGCACAAAACTAAGAACTTATACAAATTAACTGATTCCCATAATCGGCAGTGCCACTGTAAAGGTCTCTTACAATGGAACGGTGCACTCTGGGTGGTCCCGGGGAATGGTCCCACGCTGCTCCGCAGGAGCTGGCTGTGAAATATATGCTGGAACTGGGACGATGTCCGAGCGCTCTCCCCCGCTGACGACACTTTGTGTGCCCAGGTCTTAAACAAATTCCGCTTGCTGTTCGAACCAGGCATCGGGAAGCTCCAAGGAGCAAAAGTGCAGCTCCATCTAATTCCAGCGGTGCAACCCATTCATCACAAGACGAGAGCAGTGCCACACATAATGACAGAATGAGTAGAGATCGAGCTGGACCGGCTGCAAAGAGAGGGCATCATTTCACTGACCGAATTCAACGAGTGGGCCAGCCCGATCATCCCAGTCCTCAAGGGAGAGGGCACCGTTAGAATCTGTGGCGATTACAAAGTCACGATCAATCGTTCTCCCTGCAGGACCAATGCCCACTACCAAAGGCCGACGACCTCTTTGCAAAGCTGGCGGGAGGAAAGACGTTCACGAAACTAGACTTGACTTCAGACGACATGACGCAGGAGCTGGAGGAATCGTTGAAGAGCCTTACCTGCATCAACACACACAAAGGTCTCTTCATTTATAACAGATGCCCGTTTAGAATTAAATCAGTGGCGGCGATATTCCAGAGAAATATGGAAACCTCACTGAACTTGGTCCCGTGCACGGTGGTTTACCAGGACAACATCTTGATCACAAGTCAGGACACAGTCGAGCATCTGCAGAACATGGAGGAGGTTCTTAGTTGACTCAACTGCGTGAGGCTCAGGTTAAAAAGCTCAGTGCGTTTTCCTGGCACCTGAAGTGGAGTTCCTGGGGAAGAGGATTGCGGCGGATGGCATCAGGCCCATCGATTTGAAGACGGAGGCAATCGAGAACACACCGAGGCCACAGAATGTGATGGAGCTGCGGTCGTTTCGAGGACTCCTGAACTATTTTGGTGACTTCTTAACGAGTCTCAGCACATTGTTAGAATCACTGCATGCCTTACCGCATGAAGGGGATGGATGGGTATGGGGTAAAAGCCAAGACAATACCTGTGTAAAAGCTCGAAAATTGTTATGCTCAAACAAATTGCTTGTGTTGTATGATCCATGTAAGCGTTTGGGACTAGCATGTGATCCATCGTCATACGATGTCGGTTGTGTATTGCAACAAGCTAATGATTTTGGGACATTGCAACCGGTTGCTTACGCATCCAGGAGTCTGTCTAAGGCTGAGAGAGCCTACCGCATGGTTGAAAAAGATGCGTTAGTGGATGTCAATGGGGTAAAGAAAATGCATCAATATCTGTTTGGGCTAAGATTTGAATTGGAAACTGAGCATAAGCCACTCATATCCTTGTTTTTGGAGAGCAAAGGGATAAATACCAATGCATCGGCCCGCATCCAGAAATGGGCGCTCACGTTGTCCGCAAACAACTACGCCATCCACCACAGGCCAGGCACAGAAAACTGTGCCGATGCTCTCAGCAGGCTACCATTGTCCACCACGGGGGTGGAAATGGCTCAGCCTGCAGATTTAGTCATGTTTATGGAAGCACTTGGGAGTGAGCAATCACCCGTCACCACGCGACAGATTAAAACCTGGACGAGCCAGGACCCTTATTGTCCCTAGTTAAAAACTGTGTCCTTCACGGGAGCTGGTCCAGTGTCGCAGTGGAAATGCAGGAAGAGATAAAGCTGTTCCAGCAGCGCAAAGAGGAATTGTGTATACAGGCAGACCTCCTTCTGTGGGGTAATCGGGTTGTGGTTCCCAAGAAGGGCAGAGAGACCTTAATCAATGATCTCCACAGTACCCACCCAGGCATCGTAATGATGAAAGCGATAACCAGATCGCATGTGTGGTGGCCCGTTATTGATGGGGACTTAGAGTCCTGCGAGCACAGATGCAACACATGCTCGCAGCTAAGCAATGTACCCAGGGAGGCACCACTCAGTTTATGGTCTTGGCCCTCCAAACCGTGGTCTAGGGTCCATGTCGACTATGCAGGCCCGTTCTTGGGTAAAATGTTCCTAATGGTTGTAGATGCTTACTCCAAATGGATTGAATGTGAGATAATGTTGGCAAGCACGTCCGCTGCCACCACTGAAAGCCTGCGGGTCATATTTGCTACGCACGGCCTGCCTGATGGCCTTGTGAGCAACAACGGGCCATGTTTACCAGTGCTGAGTTCAAAGAATTTATGACCCGCAACGGGATCAAACATGTTACATCTGCCCCACTTATACCAGCATCCAATGGCCAGGCAGAGATAGCAGTGCAAAACATCAAGCAGGGCTTGAACAGGGTAATGGAAGGCTCACTGCAGACTCGCCTATCCCGAGTCCTGCTCAGGTACTGCACGAGACCCCTCTCGCTCACCGGGATCCCACCTGCTGAACTGCTCATGAAAAGGGCACTTAAGACAAGGCACTCGTTATTTCACCCCGATCTACATGAACACGTAGAGGGCAGGTGGCCTCAACACAGTCAGTATCATGATAGCGCAAATATGTCAGCGAGATTGAAATCAATGATCTTGTATTTGTATTGAATTATGGACAAGGTCCCAAATGGCTTCCGGCACTGTCGTGGCCAAAGAGGGGAGCAGGGTGTTTCGGGTCAAACTGTCAAATGGACTTATTCACCGGAAACACTTGGACCAAATCAAACTCAGATTCACGGACTATCCTGAGCAACCCACTTTGGACCTTACCTTCTTTGACCCCCCAACATACACACCAGTGGCAACTGACACCGCGGTTGGCCAAGAAGCAGAACCCATCATCCAAAGCTACCCAGCAGAACTTACCTCAACAGGCTGCCCAGCAAGGCCAGCTGCACAGCAGCCCAGCGAGGGACCAACAGACGACTCATCAATACCAGCATTTGCCCCTAGCCGATCAACCAGGGCAAGAAGTGTCCCAGATCGACTCACCTTGTAAATAGTTACACTGTTGACTTTGGCGGGGAGTGTTGTTATTTATGTAAACTTGCATATACTCTGTACAGCAACCAGAGGGCTCATCCCCTGAATCCCAAGGGATCCCATAATCCCTTGAGAGCAAAGCTATTTAAGGAGGCCTCACAGGTTGGAGAGGCAATCTAGGGACCTGTAATAAAGGGCTAAGGTCACACTTTACTTTGAGCTCACAGTATCCAGTCAGAATAAATTTTCATACAAAACAATCATCTCATGATATCGATTCTACACGCACCTTCGTTCGGAGGCCAGGATGTATCGGGATTTGTTGCCGACCTATGACGTCTGGCTGAACCATGTAAGTTTGAAACTGCGTTGGCAGACATGCTGCGGGACTTCTTTGTAATCGGCATCAACCACGAGATGATCCTGTGTAAGCTACTGGTGGCAGAGACAATGGATTTGAGCAAAACCATCACGAATGCCCAATCATGCATGATGACAGACAAAAGCTTAAAGCAGATATCATTGAAAAATCGGAACTCGGCAAGTACTGTAAACAAGATAGTATCGTCGTTTGGCAGAGCTCCATATGTCACGGCCTACCTGATTGCATATGTGAAACCTGCAGCTGCTCAAAGTCCGCCAACAGGAATGCATCCGATATCACCATGTTGGCATTGTGGGAGAAATCATCGGTATCATCAGTGTCGGATTAAACAGTGCATTTATAAAGGCTGTTCGAGAGTGGGGCATCTCCAGCACATGTGTCCTCAACTGAGCAAGTGTGCTGCGACACACCACATGGAGGATGACGACCAGTCTAGCGTGGATACAGATATGCAATCCGAGATATCAGAGGAGTAAGTGTATGGACTGTATTCATTCCTAACAAAGAGCCAAGCGATAATGATTAATGTAAAACTTAATGGTATGCCGGTATCAGTGAAATTGGACACAGGTGCAAGTCAATCAATAATGAGCCAGAGGACATTCGACAGGCTGTGAGATACTAAGGCTGTGAGGCCTAAGCTGAGTCAATGCCAATCAATGTCAAGTTGTGTACATACACTAAAGAACTCATAACAGTGATTGGCAGTGTAGTAATCAAGGTGTCGTTTGATGGTGTGGTTCTCGATGTACCGTTCTGGATTGTTCCAGGCAATGGTACAATGCTGTTCGGCAGGAACTGGTTAGAAAAAATCAAATGGAACTGGAACCAGATCAAAGCGTTGTCGTCGGAGGAGGATACTCCATGTGCTCAAGTGCTGAGCAAACTCCCCTCGCTGTTTGAACCAGGCGTCGGCAATTTCATGGGAGCCAAGGTACAGATCCACATGGACTTGGATGCAAAACCCATCTCCATCATAAAGCTCGGGCAATTCCGTACATGATGAGGGAGAAGGTCGAAATCGAGCTGGACAGGCTCCAGCATGAAGGGATCATATCACCGGTCAAATTTAACGACTGGGCCATCCCATTATTCCCGTTTTGAAAAGAGAAGTCACTGTCAGCCATGAAATCATTGAATGGCGGTGCAGGCTAGAAGGGCCGAATGGCCTACTCCTGCACCTATTTTCTATGTTTCTATGTCAGGATTTGTGTAGACTACAAGGTTACGATCAATCGAGTTTTGAAACAGGAGCAATACCCGTTACCGAAGGCTGATGACCTGGTTGCGGGTGAAGTCGTTCTTAAAACTGGATCTGACGTCGGTCTACATGACACAGGAGCTTTTCAACACATCGAAGAAACTTACGTGTATTAACACTCATAAAGGACTGTTTATCTACAACAGGTGCCCTTTTGCAATTCGCTCGGCTGCAGGCATTTTGCAGAGGAACATAGAGAGTCTACTGAAGTCCGTCCACAGAACCATCATGTTCCAAGATGACATATTGGTCCCGGGATGAGAGAATTGACATATGAAGAAAGACTGGATCGACTAGGCTTATATTTAATGGAATTTAGAAGAATGAGAGGGGATCGCATAGAAACATATAAAATTCTGATGGGATTGGACAGGTTAGATGCAGGAAGAATGTTCCCGATATTGGGGAAGTCCAGAACCAGGGGTCACAGTCTAAGGATAAGAGATAAGCCATGTAGGACCGAGATGAGGAGAAACTTCTTCACTCAGAGAGTTGTGAGCATGTGGAATTCTCTGCCACAAAAAGTTGTTGAGGCCAGTTCGTTAGATATATTCAAAAGGGAGTTAGATGTGGCCCTTATGGCAAAAGGGATAAAGGGGTATGGAGAGAAAGCAGGAATGGGGTACTGAAGTGCATGATCAGTTATGATCATATTGAATGGTGGTGCAGGCTCGAAGGTCCGAATGGCCTATTCCTTCACCTCTTTTCTATGTTTCTCTGTTTCTATAGTCACAGGTCGTGACTCTGCCAAACAACTGAAAAACCTGGAAGCGATACTACATCATCTGCACAAAGTGGGACTCAGACTGAAACGCTCGAAGTGCATCTTCATGGCACCAGAAGTCGAATTCCTGGGGAGGAAAATTGCTGCTGACGGTATCAGGCCTACGGACCGAAAACCAAGGCCACCAAAAATGCTCCTAAGCCTCAGAATATGACGGAGCTGCGTTCGTTCCTTGGTCTACTTAACTACTTCTGTAATTTCTTACCGAGATTGAGCACCTTATTAGAGCCACTGCACATGCTGCTAAGAAAAGGTGCCAGCTGGTTTTGGGGTGCATGTCAAGATAGAGCTTTTGAGAAAGCTACTAATCTGCTTTGCTCTAATAATCCAAATTCCTGTGGGATCTCCAGCCAACTAAATTGAGACCCCCTCCATCCCGTGCGAAAATCAGGATGGGTGAACAACCAAAGGTAAATCAGAGGACCAATTCTCCACGCGGGTTGGGTCCCACCATCGCCAGGTGTCACACAATTACTCCCAGGCTCAGCTTGGTTTTAAACAGATTTATTTATGAGAATAAACAACATTTTAGATTTAAATTCCACACCACAATCTGAGGAGAGAATGGCGGGGGCTGATTTGTAACGTTGGGTGATATCGAACCGGATGCTCATTATACATCCCGTCCAATTCTCAATTCAGTTAATAGAAAAGACTGATTTGTATTTATGCCAATAAGTTTATTTTAAAGTGCTGTCACTGTTGTAATGTAGAAAACGCGGCAGCCAATTTGCGCACAAACAGCAATGTGATAATGACCAGCTATCTTTTTTTAGTGGCATTGGCTGAGCAATAAATATCAGCTCCAGGACATCGGGGATAACTGCCCTGCTCTTCTTCAGAATATTATCATGCGATCTTTCACGCTCACCTGTGAGGGCAGTAGTGGCCTCAGTTTAGAGTCTCATCCGAAAGATAGCACCTCCAACAGTGCAGCACTCCCTCAGTATTGCCCCTCCAACAGTGCAGCACTCCCTCAGTACTGCCCCTCCGACAGTGTGGTGCTTCCTCAGTACTGCCCCTCCGAGAGTGCGGTGCTCCCTCAGTATTGCCCCTCTGGCAGTGCGGTGCTCCCTCAGTATTGCCCCTCCGACAGTGCAGCGCTCCCTCAGTATTGCCCCTCCGACAGTGCAGCACTCAATGCTCTCTGAAGCGGCCCAGCAAACCACTAAAAAATCCAATTATGAAAATCCAATCACTGTCTTGCCATCATTTTCTCAAGGTAGATGGGGTTGGGCAGGAAATGCAGCCACATCTCCAACTATTTATCTCTATCTATTTCACAATTTGATCCTCGGCCATGACAATCACTGATGGGAAGAGAAGACAGAAAGACTTGCATTTATATAGCACCTTTCACAACCTCAAGACGTCCCCAGGCATTTGACCGCCAATGAAATACTTTTAATGAGTAGATACTGTTGTAGTTTTTGGAACTGCATCAGTCAATTTGCATACAGCAAGATCCCACAAGCAGAAAATTGATAAAGGCCAGGTTTGCCCACAGAATAACCCTACTTGGGCAGTGAAACACTTTGGGACACCCTTGGGATGAGATAAGGTGCTGGCAAATATCCTGCCGATGTCACGAATTGATGCAGTTACAATAATTTGATGCAAATATTACTCTCCCTGCATTGTGTATAGCTCTGGGCACTACACTGTAGGAAGGATATCGAGGCCTTGGAGAGGGTGCAGAAGAGATTTACGAGAATATACCAGGGATGAGGGACTTCAGATCAGCGGAGAGGCTGGAGATACTGGGGTTGATCTCCTTAGAGTAGGGAAGGTTAAGGGAGGATTTAATAGCAGTGTTCAAATTGTTGAATGGATTTGATAGAGTAGTTAGGGAGAAACTGTTTCCACTGACGGGAGGGATGGTAACTAGGGGAGACAGATTTTAAATAATTGTTAAAAGTACCAAAGTGTAGATGAGAATTTTTTTAATGCAGCAAGTTGTTGTGATATCGAACGCGCTGCCTGAAAGGGAGCAGATTAAATAGTAACTTTCAAAAGGGGAATTGTATAAATACTTGAAAAGTGTGTGTGTATGAGAGAGTGCATGCGTTTCTGTGTGTGTGTGTGTACGAGAGAGTGTATGTGTTTCTGTGTGTGTGTGACATTGTGTCTGTGTGTGTGTGTGGAGAGAGAGTGTATGTGTTTCTGTGCGTGTGTCTTTGTGTCTGTGTGTATGTGTGAGAGTGTATGTGTTTCTGTGTGCGTGTGTCCTGAGTCTGTCTGTGTGTGTGTGTGTGTGTGAGTGTATGTGTTTCTCTGTGTGTGTAGTCTTTGTGTCTGTGTGTGTGTGTGAGAGAGTGTATGTGTTTCTGTGTGTGTGCGTCTCTGTCTGTGTGTGTGTGTGTGAGAGAGAGTGCACGTGTTTCTGTGTGTGTGTGTGTATCTTTGTGTCTGTGTGTGTGTGAGAGTATATGTGTTTCTGTGTGTGTGTGTCTTTGTGTCTGCGTGTGTGTATAAGAGAGTGTATGTGTTTCTGTGTGTGTGTGTCTTTGTGTCTGTGTGTGTGTGTATGAGAGCGTGTATGTGTTTCTGTGTGTGTGTGTGTGTGTGAGAGAGTGTATATTTTTCTGTGTGCTTGTGTCCTGTGTCTGTGTGTGTGTCTGTGTGTTGAGAGAGCGTGCATGTGTTTCTGTGTGCGTGTGTTTCTTTGTGTCTGTGTGTGTGTGTTTGAGAGAGGGTATATATTTCTGTGTGTGTGTGTCTTTGTGTGTGTGTGTGAGAGAGTGCATGTGTTTCTGTGTGTGTGTCTTTGTGTGTGGGTGTGTGTGAGTGTATGTGTTTCTGTGTGTGTGAGAGCCTTTGTGTGTGTGTGTATGTGTGAGAGTGTATGTGTTTATGTGTGCATGTGTGCCTTTGTGTCTGTATGTGTGTGCTTGAGAGAGGTTATATGTTTCTGTGTGTGTGTGTCTTTGTGTCTATGTGTGTGTGTGTGTGTGAGAGAGAGTGTATGTGTTTCTGTTTTCGTGTGTGTCTTTGTGTCTGTGTGTGTGTGTTTGAGAAAGGGTATATGATTCTGTGTGTGTGTCTTTGTGTGTGTGCGTGTGTGTGAGAGAGATTGTATGTGTTGCTGTGTGTGTGCGTCTTTGTATCTGTGTGTGTATGTGAATGTATGTGTTTCTGCGTGCTTGTGTCCTGTGTGTGCATGTGTGTGAGAGAGTGCATGTGTTTCTGTGTGTGTATGTGTCTTCGTTTGAGTCTGTGCATGTAAGAGAGAGTGCATTAGCTTCCGTGTGTGTGTGTCTTTGTGCCTGTGTGTGTGTGTTTGAGAGAGGGTATATGTTTCTGTGTGTGTGTGTGTCTTTGTGTCTGTGTGTGTGAGAGAGAGTGTATGTTTCTGTGTGTCTGTGTGTGTATCTTTGTGTGTTTGTGTGTGTATGTGTGTGAGAGAGAGAGTGTACGTGTTTCTCTGTGTGTGTGTGTCTTTGTGTCTGTGTGTGTGTGTGAGTGTATGTGTTTCTGTGTGTGTGTGTCTTTGTGCCTGTGTGTGTGTGTGTGTGAGAGTGTATGTGTTTCTGTATGTATGTGTGTCTTTGTTCTGTGTGTGTGTGTGTGTGTTTCTGTATGTGTGTGTGTGACTGTGAGTGTATGTGTTTCTGTGCGTGTCTCCTGTGTCTGTGTGTGTGTGTGTGTGTGAGAGTGTATGTGTTTCTGTATGCATGTGTGACTTTGTGTCTGTGTGTGTGTGTCTGTGTGTGTGTCTTTGTTTCTCTGTGTGTGTGTGTCTTTGTGTCTGTGTGTGTGTTTGAGAGAGGGTATATGTTTCTGTGTGTGTGTCTTTGTGTCTGTGTGTGTGTCTGAGAGAGTGTATGTGTTTCTGTGTTTGTGTGTCTTTGTGTCTGTGTGTGTGTATGTGAGTGTATGTGTTTCTGTGTGCTTGAGTCCTGTGTGTGTGCGTGTGTGAGAGAGTGCATGTGTTTCTGTGTGTGTGTGTATCTTTGTGTGTTTGTGTGTGTGTGTGCATGCGTGTGAGAGAGAGTGTGTATGTGTTTCTCTGTGTGTGTGTGTCTTTGTGTCTGTGTGTGTGTGTGAGTGTATGTGTTTCTGTGTGTGTGTGTCTTTGTGCCTGTGTGTGTGTGTGTGTGTGTGTGTGTGTTTGAGAGTGTATGTATTTCTGTGTGTGTGTGTCTTTGTGTCTGTGTGTCTGTGAGAGTGTATGTGTTACTGTATGCATGTGTGTCTTTGTTTCTGTGCGTGTGTGTGTCTTTGTGTATGTGTGTGTGTGTCTGTGAGTGTATGTGTTTCTGTGTGTGTGTCCTGTGTCTGTGTGTGTGTGTGTCAGTGTATGTGTTTCTGTATGCATGTGTGTCTTAGTGTCTGTGTGTGTGAGAGAGTGTGTATGTGTCTGTGTGTGTGTGTCAGTGTGTGTGTCTTTGTTTCTGTGCGTGTGTGTGTCTTTGTGTCTGTGTGTGTGTATGTGAGTGTATGTGTTTCTGTATGCGTGTGTCCTGTGTCTGTGTGTGTGTGTGTGTGAAAGTGTATGTGTTTCTGTGCTTGTGTGTGAGACTGTATGTGTTTCTGTATGCATGTGTGTCTTTGTGCCTGTGTGTGTGTGGGAGAGGGTATGTGTTTCTGTGTGTGCGTGTCTTTGTGTGTGTGTATGTGTGTGTGTGTGTGTGAGAGAGAGTGTATGTGTTTCTGTGTGTGTGTCTTTGTGTCTGTGTGTGTATATGTGAGTGTATGTGTTTCTGTATGTGTGTGTCCTGTGTGTGTGTGTGTGTGTGTGTGTGTGAAAGTGTATGTGTTTCTGTGCGTGTGTGTGAGAGAGTGCATGTGTTTCTGTGTGTGTGTGTGTGTGTCTTTGTGTGTGTGTGTGTGTGTGTGAGAGTGCATGTGTTTCTGTGTGTCTGTGTGTCTTTGTGTGTGTGTGTGTGTGTGTGTGTGTGTGTGTGTGAGTGTGAGAGGGTATATGTTTCTGTGTGTGTGTGTGTATCTTTGTGTGTTTGCGTGTATGTGTGTGTGAGGGAGAGAGTGTATGTGTTTCTCTGTGTGTGTGTGTCTTTGTGTCTGTGTGTGTGTGTGAGTGTATATGTTTCTGTGTCTGTGTGTCTTTGTGCCTGTGTGTGTGTGTGTGAGAGTGTATGTGTTTCTGTGTGTGTGTGTGTATTTGTGTCTGTGTGTGTTTGAGAGTGTGTATGTGTCTGTGTGTGTGTGTCTGTGTGTGTGTCTTTGTTTCTCTGTGTGTGTGTGTCTTTGTGTCTGTGTGTGTGTATGTGAGTGTATGTGTTTCTGTATGCATGTGTGTCTTTGTGTCTGTGTGTGTGTATGTGAGTGTATGTGTTTCTGTATGCGTGTGTCCTGTGTCTGTGTCTGTGTGTGTGTGAAAGTGTATGTGTTTCTGTGCGTGTGTGTGAGAGTGTATTTGTTTCTGTATGCATGTGTGTCTTTGTGCCTGTGTGTGTGTGGGAGAGGGTATGTGTTTCTGTGTGTGAGTAGTCTTTGTGTCTGCGTGTGTATATAAGAGAGTGTATGTGTTTCTGTGTGTGTGTTTCTGTGTGAGAGAGAGAGTGCATGTGTTTCTGTGTGTGTGTGTCTTTGTGTCTGTGTGTGTATGTATGAGAGCGTGTATGTGTTTCTGTGTGTGTGTGTGTGTGTGTGTGTGTGAGAGAGAGTGTATATGTTTCTGTGTGCTTGTGTCCTGTGTCTGTGTGTGTGTCTGTGTGTGTGAGAGAGCGTGCATGTGTTTCTGTGTGCGTGTGTTTCTTTGTGTCTGTGTGTGTGTGTTTGAGAGAGGGTATATATTTCTGTGTGTGTGTGTCTTTGTGTGTGTGTGTGAGAGAGTGCATGTGTTTCTGTGTGTGTGTCTTTGTGTGTGGGTGTGTGTGAGTGTATGTGTTTCTGTGTGTGTGAGAGCCTTTGTGTGTGTGTGTATGTGTGAGAGTGTATGTGTTTATGTGTGCATGTGTGCCTTTGTGTCTGTATGTGTGTGTATGAGAGAGGTTATATGTTTCTGTGTGTGTGTGTCTTTGTGTCTATGTGTGTGTGTGTGTGTGTGAGAGAGTGTATGTGTTTCTGTTTTCGTGTGTGTCTTTGTGTCTGTGTGTGTGTGTTTGAGAAAGGGTATATGGTTCTGTGTGTGTGTGTGTCTTTGTGTGTGTGCGTGTGTGTGAGAGAGAGTGTATGTGTTGCAGTGTGTGTGTGTCTTTGTATCTGTGTGTGTATGTGAATGTATGTGTTTCTGTGTGCTTGTGTCCTGTGTGTGCATGTGTGTGAGAGAGTGCATGTGTTTCTGTGTGTGTATGTGTCTTCGTTTGAGTCTGTGCATGTAAGAGAGAGTGCATTAGCTTCCGTGTGTGTGTGTCTTTGTGCCTGTGTGTGTGTTTGAGAGAGGGTATATGTTTCTGTGTGTGTGTGTGTCTTTGTGTCTGTGTGTGTGAGAGAGAGTGTATGTTTCTGTGTGTCTGTGTGTGTATCTTTGTGTGTTTGTGTGTGTATGTGTGTGAGAGAGAGAGTGTACGTGTTTCTCTGTGTGTGTGTGTCTTTGTGTCTGTGTGTGTATGTGAGTGTATGTGTTTCTGTGTGTGTGTGTCTTTGTGCCTGTGTGTGTGTGTGTGTGAGAGTGTATGTGTTTCTGTATGTATGTGTGTCTTTGTTCTGTGTGTGTGTGTGTGTGTTTTTGTATGTGTGTGTGTGACTGTGAGTGTATGTGTTTCTGTGCGTGTCTCCTGTGTCTGTGTGTGTGTGTGTGTGAGTGTATGTGTTTCTGTGTGTGTGTGTGTCTTTGTGTCTGTGTGTGTGTGTGAGAGTGTATGTGTTTCTGTATGCATGTGTGACTTTGTGTCTGTGTGTGTGTGAGAGTGTGTGTGTGTCTGTGTGTGTGTCTTTGTTTCTGTGTGTGTGTGTCTTTGTGTCTGTGCGTGTGTTTGAGAGAGGGTATATGTTTCTGTGTGTGTGTCTTTGTGTCTGTGTGTGTGTCTGAGAGTGTATGTGTTTCTGTGTTTGTGTGTCTTTGTGTCTGTGTGTGTGTATGTGAGTGTATGTGTTTCTGTGTGCTTGAGTCCTGTGTGTGTGCGTGTGTGAGAGAGTGCATGTGTTTCTGTGTGTGTGTGTATCTTTGTGTGTTTGTGTGTGTGTGTGTGCATACGTGTGAGAGAGAGAGTGTATGTGTTTCTCTGTGTGTGTGTGTCTTTGTGTCTGTGTGTGTGTGTGAGTGTATGTGTTTCTGTGTGTGTGTGTCTTTGTGCCTGTGTGTGTGTGTGTGTGTTTGAGAGTGTATGTATTTCTGTGTGTGTGTGTCTTTGTGTCTGTGTGTCTGTGAGAGTGTATGTGTTTCTGTACGCATGTGTGTTTTTGTTTCTGTGCGTGTGTGTGCCTTTGTGTATGTGTGTGTGTGTCTGTGAGTGTATGTGTTTCTGTGTGTGTGTCCTGTGTTTGTGTGTGTGTGTGAGAGTGTATGTGTTTCTGTATGCATGTGTGTCTTAGTGTTTGTGTGTGTGAGAGAGTGTGTATGTGTCTGTGTGTGTGTGTCAGTGTGTGTGTCTTTGTTTCTGTGCGTGTGTGTGTCTTTGTGTCTGTGTGTGTGTATGTGTGTGTTTGTGTTTCTGTATGCGTGTGTCTTTGTGTCTGTGTGTGTGTATGTGAGTGTATGTGTTTCTGTATGCGTGTGTCCTGTGTCTGTGTGTGTGTGTGTGTGTGAAAGTGTATGTGTTTCTGTGCGTGTGTGTGAGAGAGTGTATATGTTTCTGTGTGTGTGTGTGTCTTTGTGTGTGTGTGAGAGAGACTGTATGTGTTTATGTGTGCGTGTGTGTCTTTGTATGTGTGTGTGTGTGTGTGTGTGTGTGAGAGTATATGTGTTTCTGTGTGTATGTGTCTTTGTGTCTGTGTGCGTGTGTGAGAGGCTATATGTTTCTGTGTGTGTGTGTGTGTGTGTGAGGGAGCGAGTGTATGTGTTTCTCTGTATGTGTGTGTCTTTGTGTGTGTGTGTGTGTGTGTGTGAGAGGGTATATATTTGTGTGTGTGTGTGTGTAACTTTGTGTGTTTGTGTGTGTGTGTGTGTGAGAGAGAGAGTGTATGTGTTTCTCTGTGTGTGTGTGTTTTTATGTCTGTGTGAGTGTATGTATTTCTATGTGTGCGTGTCTTTGTGCCTGTGTGTGTGTGTGTGTTTGAGAGTGTATGTGTTTCTGTGTGTGTGTGTCTTTGTGTCTGTGTGTCTGTGAGAGTGTATGTGTTTCTGTATGCATGTGTGCCTTTGTTTCTGTGTGTGTGTGTGTCTTTGTGTATGTGTGTTTGTGTCTGTGAGTGTATGCGTTTCTGTGTGTGTGTGTGTCTTTGTGTCTGTGTGTGTGTGTGTGAGAGTGTATGTGTTTCTGTGTGTGTGTGTCTTTGTGTGTGTGTGAGAGTGTATGTGTTTCTGTATGCATGTGTGTCTTTGTGTCTGTTTGTGTGAGTGAGTGTGTATGTGTCTGTGTGTGTGTGTCAGTGCGTGTGTCTTTGTTTGTGTGTGTGTGTGTGTGTCTTTGTGTCTGTGTGTGTATGTGAGTGTATGTGTTTCTGTATGCATGTGTGTCTTTGTGTCTTTGTGTGTGTATGTGAGTGTATGTGTTTCTGTATGCGTGTGTCCTGTGTCTGTGTGTGTGTGTGTGTGAAAGTGTATGTGTTTCTGTGCGTGTGTGTGAAACTGTATGTGTTTCTGTATGCATGTGTGTCTTTGTGTATGTGTGTGTGAGAGAGTGTGTATGTGTCTGTGTGTGTGTGTCAGTGTGTGTGTCTTTGTTTCTGTGCGTGTGTGTGTCTTTGTGTCTGTGTGTGTGTATGTGAGTGTATGTGTTTCTGTATGCTTGTGTCCTGTGTCTGTGTGTGTGTGTGTGTGAAAGTGTATGTGTTTCTGTGCTTGTGTGTGAGACTGTATGTGTTTCTGTATGCATGTGTGTCTTTGTGCCTGTGTGTGTGTGGGAGAGGGTATGTGTTTCTGTGTGTGCGTGTCTTTGTGTCTGTGTGTGTGTGTGAGAGTGTATGTGTTTCTGTATGCATGTGTGTCTTTGTGTCTGTTTGTGTGAGAGAGTGTGTATGTGTCTGTGTGTGTGTGTCAGTGCGTGTGTCTTTGTGTCTGTGTGTGTGAGAGAGAGTGTATGTTTCTGTGTGTCTGTGTGTGTATCTTTGTGTGTTTGTGTGTGTATGTGTGTGAGAGAGAGAGTGTACGTGTTTCTCTGTGTGTGTGTGTCTTTGTGTCTGTGTGTGTATGTGAGTGTATGTGTTTCTTTGTGTGTGTGTCTTTGTGCCTGTGTGTGTGTGTGTGTGAGAGTGTATGTGTTTCTGTATGTATGTGTGTCTTTGTTCTGTGTGTGTGTGTGTGTGTTTCTGTATGTGTGTGTGTGACTGTGAGTGTATGTGTTTCTGTGCGTGTCTCCTGTGTCTGTGTGTGTGTGTGTGTGAGTGTATGTGTTTCTGTGTGTGTGTGTGTCTTTGTGTCTGTGTGTGTGTGTGAGAGTGTATGTGTTTCTGTATGCATGTGTGACTTTGTGTCTGTGTGTGTGTGAGAGTGTGTATGTGTTTCTGTGTGTGCGTGTCTTTGTGTCTGTGTGTGTGTGTGAGAGTGTATGTGTTTCTGTATGCATGTGTGTCTTTGTGTCTGTTTGTGTGAGAGAGTGTGTATGTGTCTGTGTGTGTGTGTCAGTGCGTGTGTCTTTGTGTCTGTGTGTGTGAGAGAGAGTGTATGTTTCTGTGTGTCTGTGTGTGTATCTTTGTGTGTTTGTGTGTGTATGTGTGTGAGAGAGAGAGTGTACGTGTTTCTCTGTGTGTGTGTGTCTTTGTGTCTGTGTGTGTATGTGAGTGTATGTGTTTCTTTGTGTGTGTGTCTTTGTGCCTGTGTGTGTGTGTGTGTGAGAGTGTATGTGTTTCTGTATGTATGTGTGTCTTTGTTCTGTGTGTGTGTGTGTGTGTTTCTGTATGTGTGTGTGTGACTGTGAGTGTATGTGTTTCTGTGCGTGTCTCCTGTGTCTGTGTGTGTGTGTGTGTGTGAGTGTATGTGTTTCTGTGTGTGTGTGTGTCTTTGTGTCTGTGTGTGTGTGTCTGTGTGTGTGTCTTTGTTTCTGTGTGTGTGTGTCTTTGTGTCTGTGCGTGTGTTTGAGAGAGGGTATATGTTTCTGTGTGTGTGTCTTTGTGTCTGTGTGTGTTGATGAGAGTGTATGTGTTTCTGTGTTTGTGTGTCTTTGTGTCTGTGTGTGTGTATGTGAGTGTATGTGTTTCTGTGTGCTTGAGTCCTGTGTGTGTGCGTGTGTGAGAGAGTGCATGTGTTTCTGTGTGTGTGTGTATCTTTGTGTGTTTGTGTGTGTGTGTGTGCATACGTGTGAGAGAGAGAGTGTATGTGTTTCTCTGTGTGTGTGTCTTTGTGTCTGTGTGTGTGTGTGAGTGTATGTGTTTCTGTGTGTGTGTGTCTTTGTGCCTGTGTGTGTGTGTGTTTGAGAGTGTATGTATTTCTGTGTGTGTGTGTCTTTGTGTCTGTGTGTCTGTGAGAGTGTATGTGTTTCTGTACGCATGTGTGTTTTTGTTTCTGTGCGTGTGTGTGTCTTTGTGTATGTGTGTGTGTGTCTGTGAGTGTATGTGTTTCTGTGTGTGTCTCCTGTGTCTGTGTGTGTGTGTGAGAGTGTATGTGTTTCTGTATGCATGTGTGTCTTAGTGTCTGTGTGTGTGAGAGAGTGTGTATGTGTCTGTGTGTGTGTGTCAGTGTGTGTGTCTTTGTTTCTGTGCGTGTGTGTGTCTTTGTGTCTGTGTGTGTGTATGTGTGTGTTTGTGTTTCTGTATGCGTGTGTCTTTGTGTCTGTGTGTGTGTATGTGAGTGTATGTGTTTCTGTATGCGTGTGTCCTGTGTCTGTGTGTGTGTGTGTGAAAGTGTATGTGTTTCTGTGCGTGTGTGTGAGAGAGTGTATGTGTTTCTGTGTGTGTGTGTGTCTTTGTGTGTGTGTGAGAGAGACTGTATGTGTTTATGTGTGCGTGTGTGTCTTTGTATGTGTGTGTGTGTGTGTGTGTGTGAGAGTGTATGTGTTTCTGTGTGTATGTGTCTTTGTGTCTGTGTGCGTGTGTGAGAGGCTATATGTTTCTGTGTGTGTGTGTGTGTGAGGGAGAGAGTGTATGTGTTTCTCTGTCTGTGTGTGTCTTTGTGTGTGTGTGTGTGTGTGTAACTTTGTGTGTTTGTGTGTGTGTGTGTGTGAGAGAGAGTGTATGTGTTTCTCTGTGTGTGTGTGTTTTTATGTCTGTGTGAGTGTATGTATTTCTATGTGTGCGTGTCTTTGTGCCTGTGTGTGTGTGTGTGTTTGAGAGTGTATGTGTTTCTGTGTGTGTGTGTCTTTGTGTCTGTGTGTCTGTGAGAGTGTATGTGTTTCTGTATGCATGTGTGTCTTTGTTTCTGTGTGTGTGTGTGTCTTTGTGTATGTGTGTTTGTGTCTGTGAGTGTATGCGTTTCTGTGTGTGTGTGTGTATTTGTGTCTGTGTGTGTGTGTGTGAGAGTGTATGTGTTTCTGTGTGTGTGTGTCTTTGTGTCTGTGTGTGTGTGTGAGAGTGTATGTGTTTCTGTATGCATGTGTGTCTTTGTGTCTGTTTGTGTGAGAGAGTGTGTATGTGTCTGTGTGTGTGTGTCAGTGCGTGTGTCTTTGTTTCTGTGTGTGTGTGTGTCTTTGTGTCTGTGTGTGTATGTGAGTGTATGTGTTTCTGTATGCATGTGTGTCTTTGTGTCTGTGTGTGTGTATGTGAGTGTATGTGTTTCTGTATGCGTGTGTCCTGTGTCTGTGTGTGTGTGTGTGTGAAAGTGTATGTGTTTCTGTGCGTGTGTGTGAAACTGTATGTGTTTCTGTATGCATGTGTGTCTTAGTGTATGTGTGTGTGAGAGAGTGTGTATGTGTCTGTGTGTGTGTGTCAGTGTGTGTGTCTTTGTTTCTGTGCGTGTGTGTGTCTTTGTGTCTGTGTGTGTGTATGTGAGTATATGTGTTTCTGTATGCGTGTGTCTTTGTGTCTGTGTGTGTGTATGTGAGTGTATGTGTTTCTGTATGCGTGTGTCCTGTGTCTGTGTGTGTGTGTGTGTGTGAAAGTGTATGTGTTTCTGTGCGTGTGTGTGAGAGAGTGTATGTGTTTCTGTGTGTGTGTGTGTCTTTGTGTGTGTGTGTGAGAGACTGTATGTGTTTATGTGTGCGTGTGTGTCTTTGTATGTGTGTGTGTGTGTGTGTGTGTGAGAGTGTATGTGTTTCTGTGTGTGTCTTTGTGTCTGTGTGCGTGTGTGAGAGGCTATATGTTTCTGTGTGTGTGTGTGTGTGTGTGTGAGGGAGAGAGTGTAAGTGTTTCTCTGTATGTGTGTGTCTTTGTGTGTGTGTGTGTGTGTGTGAGAGGGTATATATTTGTGTGTGTGTGTGTGTAACTTTGTGTGTTTGTGTGTGTGTGTGTGTGAGAGAGAGAGAGTGTATGTGTTTCTCTGTGTGTGTGTGTTTTTATGTCTGTGTGAGTGTATGTATTTCTATGTGTGTGTGTCTTTGTGCCTGTGTGTGTGTGTGTGTTTGAGAGTGTATGTGTTTCTGTGTGTGTGTGTCTTTGTGTCTGTGTATCTGTGAGAGTGTATGTGTTTCTGTATGCATGTGTGTCTTTGTTTCTCTGTGTGTGTGTGTCTTTGTGTATGTGTGTTTGTGTCTGTGAGTGTATGCGTTTCTGTGTGTGTGTGTGTGTTTGTGTCTGTGTGTGTGTGTGTGTGAGAGTGTATGTGTTTCTGTGTGTGTGTGTGTCTTTGTGTCTGTGTGTGTGTGTGTGAGAGTGTATGTGTTTCTGTATGCATGTGTGTCTTTGTGTCTGTTTGTGTGAGAGAGTGTGTATGTGTCTGTGTGTGTGTGTCAGTGCGTGTGTCTTTGTTTCTGTGTGTGTGTGTGTCTTTGTGTCTGTGTGTGTATGTGAGTGTATGTGTTTCTGTATGCATGTGTGTCTTTGTGTCTGTGTGTGTGTATGTGAGTGTATGTGTTTCTGTATGCGTGTGTCCTGTGTCTGTGTGTGTGTGTGTGTGTGAAAGTGTATGTGTTTCTGTGCGTGTCTGTGAGACTGTATGTGTTTCTGTATGCATGTGTGTCTTTGTGCCTGTGTGTGTGTGGGAGAGGGTATGTGTTTCTGTGTGTGCGTGTCTTTGTGTGTGTGTATGTGTGTGCGTGTGTGTGTGTGAGAGAGAGTGTATGTGTTTCTGTGTGTGTGTGTGTCTTTGTGTCTGTGTGTGTGTATGTGAGTGTATGTGTTTCTGTATGTGTGTGTCCTGTGTCTTTGTGTGTGTGTGTGTGTGTGAAAGTGTATGTGTTTCTTTGCGTGTGTGTGGGAGAGTGCATGTGTTTCTGTGTGTGTGTGTGTCTTTGTGTGTGTGTGTGTGTGTGTGTGTGTGTGAGAGTGTGAGAGGGTATATGTTTCTGTGTGTGTGTGTGTGTCTTTGTGTGTTTGTGTGTGTGTGCGAGGGAGAGAGTGTATGTGTTTCTCTGTGTGTGCGTGTCTTTGTGTCTGTGTGTGTGTGTGCGTGTATATGTTTCTGTGTGTGTGTGTCTTTGTGCCTGTGTGTGTGTGAGAGTGTATGTGTTTCTGTGTGTGTGTGTATTTGTGCCTGTGTGTGTTTGAGAGTGTGTATGTGTCTGTGTGTGTGTCTGTGTGTGTGTCTTTGTTTCTCTGTGTGTGTGTGTCTTTGTGTCTGTGTGTGTGTATGTGAGTGTCTGTGTTTATGTATGCGTGTGTCTTTGTGTCTGTGTGTGTGTATGTGAGTGTATGTGTTTCTGTATGCGTGTGTCCTGTGTCTGTGTCTGTGTGTGTGTGAAAGTGTATGTGTTTCTGTGCGTGTGTGTGAGAGTGTATTTGTTTCTGTGTGTGTGTGTGCCTTTGTGTCTGTGTGTGTGTATGTGAGTGTATGTGTTTCTGTATGCGTGTGTCTTTGTGTCTGTCTGTGTGTATGTGAGTGTATGTGTTTCTGTATGCGTGTGTCCTGTGTCTGTGTGTGTGTGTGTGTGTGAAAGTGTATGTGTTTCTGTGCGTGTGTGTGAGAGAGTGTATGTGTTTCTGTGTGTGTGTGTGTCTTTGTGTGTTTGTGTGTGTGTGTGTGCATGCGTGTGAGAGAGAGAGTGTACGTGTTTCTCTGTGTGTGTGTGTCTTTGTGTCTGTGTGTGTATGTGAGTGTATGTGTTTCTTTGTGTGTGTGTCTTTGTGCCTGTGTGTGTGTGTGTGTGTGAGAGTGTATGTGTTTCTGTATGTATGTGTGTCTTTGTTCTGTGTGTGTGTGTGTGTGTTTCTGTATGTGTGTGTGTGACTGTGAGTGTATGTGTTTCTGTGCGTGTCTCCTGTGTCTGTGTGTGTGTGTGTGTGTGAGTGTATGTGTTTCTGTGTGTGTGTGTGTCTTTGTGTCTGTGTGTGTGTGTCTGTGTGTGTGTCTTTGTTTCTGTGTGTGTGTGTCTTTGTGTCTGTGCGTGTGTTTGAGAGAGGGTATATGTTTCTGTGTGTGTGTCTTTGTGTCTGTGTGTGTTGATGAGAGTGTATGTGTTTCTGTGTTTGTGTGTCTTTGTGTCTGTGTGTGTGTATGTGAGTGTATGTGTTTCTGTGTGCTTGAGTCCTGTGTGTGTGCGTGTGTGAGAGAGTGCATGTGTTTCTGTGTGTGTGTGTATCTTTGTGTGTTTGTGTGTGTGTGTGTGCATACGTGTGAGAGAGAGAGTGTATGTGTTTCTCTGTGTGTGTGTCTTTGTGTCTGTGTGTGTGTGTGAGTGTATGTGTTTCTGTGTGTGTGTGTCTTTGTGCCTGTGTGTGTGTGTGTTTGAGAGTGTATGTATTTCTGTGTGTGTGTGTCTTTGTGTCTGTGTGTCTGTGAGAGTGTATGTGTTTCTGTACGCATGTGTGTTTTTGTTTCTGTGCGTGTGTGTGTCTTTGTGTATGTGTGTGTGTGTCTGTGAGTGTATGTGTTTCTGTGTGTGTCTCCTGTGTCTGTGTGTGTGTGTGAGAGTGTATGTGTTTCTGTATGCATGTGTGTCTTAGTGTCTGTGTGTGTGAGAGAGTGTGTATGTGTCTGTGTGTGTGTGTCAGTGTGTGTGTCTTTGTTTCTGTGCGTGTGTGTGTCTTTGTGTCTGTGTGTGTGTATGTGTGTGTTTGTGTTTCTGTATGCGTGTGTCTTTGTGTCTGTGTGTGTGTATGTGAGTGTATGTGTTTCTGTATGCGTGTGTCCTGTGTCTGTGTGTGTGTGTGTGAAAGTGTATGTGTTTCTGTGCGTGTGTGTGAGAGAGTGTATGTGTTTCTGTGTGTGTGTGTGTCTTTGTGTGTGTGTGAGAGAGACTGTATGTGTTTATGTGTGCGTGTGTGTCTTTGTATGTGTGTGTGTGTGTGTGTGTGAGAGTGTATGTGTTTCTGTGTGTATGTGTCTTTGTGTCTGTGTGCGTGTGTGAGAGGCTATATGTTTCTGTGTGTGTGTGTGTGTGAGGGAGAGAGTGTATGTGTTTCTCTGTCTGTGTGTGTCTTTGTGTGTGTGTGTGTGTGTGTAACTTTGTGTGTTTGTGTGTGTGTGTGTGTGAGAGAGAGTGTATGTGTTTCTCTGTGTGTGTGTGTTTTTATGTCTGTGTGAGTGTATGTATTTCTATGTGTGCGTGTCTTTGTGCCTGTGTGTGTGTGTGTGTTTGAGAGTGTATGTGTTTCTGTGTGTGTGTGTCTTTGTGTCTGTGTGTCTGTGAGAGTGTATGTGTTTCTGTATGCATGTGTGTCTTTGTTTCTGTGTGTGTGTGTGTCTTTGTGTATGTGTGTTTGTGTCTGTGAGTGTATGCGTTTCTGTGTGTGTGTGTGTATTTGTGTCTGTGTGTGTGTGTGTGAGAGTGTATGTGTTTCTGTGTGTGTGTGTCTTTGTGTCTGTGTGTGTGTGTGAGAGTGTATGTGTTTCTGTATGCATGTGTGTCTTTGTGTCTGTTTGTGTGAGAGAGTGTGTATGTGTCTGTGTGTGTGTGTCAGTGCGTGTGTCTTTGTTTCTGTGTGTGTGTGTGTCTTTGTGTCTGTGTGTGTATGTGAGTGTATGTGTTTCTGTATGCATGTGTGTCTTTGTGTCTGTGTGTGTGTATGTGAGTGTATGTGTTTCTGTATGCGTGTGTCCTGTGTCTGTGTGTGTGTGTGTGTGAAAGTGTATGTGTTTCTGTGCGTGTGTGTGAAACTGTATGTGTTTCTGTATGCATGTGTGTCTTAGTGTATGTGTGTGTGAGAGAGTGTGTATGTGTCTGTGTGTGTGTGTCAGTGTGTGTGTCTTTGTTTCTGTGCGTGTGTGTGTCTTTGTGTCTGTGTGTGTGTATGTGAGTATATGTGTTTCTGTATGCGTGTGTCTTTGTGTCTGTGTGTGTGTATGTGAGTGTATGTGTTTCTGTATGCGTGTGTCCTGTGTCTGTGTGTGTGTGTGTGTGTGAAAGTGTATGTGTTTCTGTGCGTGTGTGTGAGAGAGTGTATGTGTTTCTGTGTGTGTGTGTGTCTTTGTGTGTGTGTGTGAGAGACTGTATGTGTTTATGTGTGCGTGTGTGTCTTTGTATGTGTGTGTGTGTGTGTGTGTGTGAGAGTGTATGTGTTTCTGTGTGTGTCTTTGTGTCTGTGTGCGTGTGTGAGAGGCTATATGTTTCTGTGTGTGTGTGTGTGTGTGTGAGGGAGAGAGTGTAAGTGTTTCTCTGTATGTGTGTGTCTTTGTGTGTGTGTGTGTGTGTGTGAGAGGGTATATATTTGTGTGTGTGTGTGTGTAACTTTGTGTGTTTGTGTGTGTGTGTGTGTGAGAGAGAGAGAGTGTATGTGTTTCTCTGTGTGTGTGTGTTTTTATGTCTGTGTGAGTGTATGTATTTCTATGTGTGTGTGTCTTTGTGCCTGTGTGTGTGTGTGTGTTTGAGAGTGTATGTGTTTCTGTGTGTGTGTGTCTTTGTGTCTGTGTATCTGTGAGAGTGTATGTGTTTCTGTATGCATGTGTGTCTTTGTTTCTCTGTGTGTGTGTGTCTTTGTGTATGTGTGTTTGTGTCTGTGAGTGTATGCGTTTCTGTGTGTGTGTGTGTGTTTGTGTCTGTGTGTGTGTGTGTGTGAGAGTGTATGTGTTTCTGTGTGTGTGTGTGTCTTTGTGTCTGTGTGTGTGTGTGTGAGAGTGTATGTGTTTCTGTATGCATGTGTGTCTTTGTGTCTGTTTGTGTGAGAGAGTGTGTATGTGTCTGTGTGTGTGTGTCAGTGCGTGTGTCTTTGTTTCTGTGTGTGTGTGTGTCTTTGTGTCTGTGTGTGTATGTGAGTGTATGTGTTTCTGTATGCATGTGTGTCTTTGTGTCTGTGTGTGTGTATGTGAGTGTATGTGTTTCTGTATGCGTGTGTCCTGTGTCTGTGTGTGTGTGTGTGTGTGAAAGTGTATGTGTTTCTGTGCGTGTCTGTGAGACTGTATGTGTTTCTGTATGCATGTGTGTCTTTGTGCCTGTGTGTGTGTGGGAGAGGGTATGTGTTTCTGTGTGTGCGTGTCTTTGTGTGTGTGTATGTGTGTGCGTGTGTGTGTGTGAGAGAGAGTGTATGTGTTTCTGTGTGTGTGTGTGTCTTTGTGTCTGTGTGTGTGTATGTGAGTGTATGTGTTTCTGTATGTGTGTGTCCTGTGTCTTTGTGTGTGTGTGTGTGTGTGAAAGTGTATGTGTTTCTTTGCGTGTGTGTGGGAGAGTGCATGTGTTTCTGTGTGTGTGTGTGTCTTTGTGTGTGTGTGTGTGTGTGTGTGTGTGTGAGAGTGTGAGAGGGTATATGTTTCTGTGTGTGTGTGTGTGTCTTTGTGTGTTTGTGTGTGTGTGCGAGGGAGAGAGTGTATGTGTTTCTCTGTGTGTGCGTGTCTTTGTGTCTGTGTGTGTGTGTGCGTGTATATGTTTCTGTGTGTGTGTGTCTTTGTGCCTGTGTGTGTGTGAGAGTGTATGTGTTTCTGTGTGTGTGTGTATTTGTGCCTGTGTGTGTTTGAGAGTGTGTATGTGTCTGTGTGTGTGCCTGTGTGTGTGTCTTTGTTTCTCTGTGTGTGTGTGTCTTTGTGTCTGTGTGTGTGTATGTGAGTGTCTGTGTTTATGTATGCGTGTGTCTTTGTGTCTGTGTGTGTGTATGTGAGTGTATGTGTTTCTGTATGCGTGTGTCCTGTGTCTGTGTCTGTGTGTGTGTGAAAGTGTATGTGTTTCTGTGCGTGTGTGTGAGAGTGTATTTGTTTCTGTGTGTGTGTGTGCCTTTGTGTCTGTGTGTGTGTATGTGAGTGTATGTGTTTCTGTATGCGTGTGTCTTTGTGTCTGTCTGTGTGTATGTGAGTGTATGTGTTTCTGTATGCGTGTGTCCTGTGTCTGTGTGTGTGTGTGTGTGTGAAAGTGTATGTGTTTCTGTGCGTGTGTGTGAGAGAGTGTATGTGTTTCTGTGTGTGTGTGTGTCTTTGTGTGTTTGTGTGTGTGTGTGTGCATGCGTGTGAGAGAGAGAGTGTATGTGTTTCTCTGTGTGTGTGTGTCTTTGTGTCTGTGTGTGTGTGTGAGTGTATGTGTTTCTGTGTGTGTGTGTCTTTGTGCCTGTGTGTGTGTGTGTGTGTGTGTGTGTGTGTTTGAGAGTGTATGTATTTCTGTGTGTGTGTGTCTTTGTGTCTGTGTGTCTGTGAGAGTGTATGTGTTTCTGTATGCATGTGTGTCTTTGTTTCTGTGCGTGTGTGTGTCTTTGTGTATGTGTGTGTGTGTCTGTGAGTGTATGTGTTTCTGTGTGTGTGTCCTGTGTCTGTGTGTGTGTGTGAGAGTGTATGTGTTTCTGTATGCATGTGTGTCTTAGTGTCTGTGTGTGTGAGAGAGTGTGTATGTGTCTGTGTGTGTGTGTCAGTGTGTGTGTCTTTGTTTCTGTGCGTGTGTGTGTCTTTGTGTCTGTGTGTTTGTATGTGAGTGTATGCGTTTCTGTATGCGTGTGTCTTTGTGTCTGTGTGTGTGTATGTGAGTGTATGTGTTTCTGTATGCGTGTGTCCTGTGTCTGTGTGTGTGTGTGTGTGTGTGTGAAAGTGTATGTGTTTCTGTGCGTGTGTGTGAGAGAGTGTATGTGTTTCTGTGTTTGACTGTGTCTTTGTGTGTGTGTGTGAGCGACTGAATGTGTTTATGCGTGCGTGTGTGTCTTTGTATGTGTGTGTGTGTGTGTGTGTGTGTGTGTGTGTGTGAGTGTATGTGTTTCTGTGTGTGTGTGTCTGTGTGTCTGTGTGCGTGTGTGAGAGGCTATATGTTTCTGTGTGTGTGTGTGTGTGTGTGAGAGGGTATATATTTGTGTGTGTGTGTGTGTTTAACTTTGTGTGTTTGTGTGTGTGTGTGTGTGAGAGAGAGAGAGTGTATGTGTTTCTCTGTGTGTGTGTGTTTTTATGTCTGTGTGAGTGTATGTATTTCTATGTGTGTGTGTCTTTGTGCCTGTGTGTGTGTGTGTGTTTGAGAGTGTATGTGTTTATGTGTGTGTGTCTTTGTGCCTGTGTGTCTGTGAGAGTGTATGTGTTTCTGTATGCATGTATGTCTTTGTTTCTGTGTATGTGTGTGTCTTTGTGTATGTGTGTTTGTGTCTGTGAGTGTATGCGTTTCTGTGCGTGTGTGTGTCTTTGTGTCTGTGTGTGTGTGTGTGAGAGTGTATGTGTTTCTGTGTGTGTGTGTGTGTAACTTTGCGTGTTTGTGTGTGTGTGTGTGTGAGAGAGAGAGAGAGTGTATGTGTTTCTCTGTATGTGTGTGTTTTTATGTCTGTGTGAGAGTATGTATTTCTATGTGTGTGTGTCTTTGTGCCTGTGTGTGTGTGTGTTTGAGAGTGTATGTGTTTCTGTGTGTGTGTGTCTTTGTGTCTGTGTGTCTGTGAGAGTGTATGTGTTTCTGTATGCATGTGTGTCTTTGTTTCTGTGTGTGTGTGTGTCTTTGTGTATGTGTGTTTGTGTCTGTGAGTGTATGCGTTTCTGTGCGTGTGTGTGTCTTTGTGTCTGTGTGTGTGTGTGTGAGAGTGTATGTGTTTCTGTGTGTGTGTGTGTCTTTGTGTCTGTGTGTGTGTGTGTGAGAGTGTATGTGTTTCTGTATGCATGTGTGTCTTTGTGTCTGTTTGTGTGAGAGAGTGTGTATGTGTCTGTGTGTGTGTGTCAGTGCGTGTGTCTTTGTTTCTGTGTGTGTGTGTGTCTTTGTGTCTGTGTGTGTATGTGAGTGTATGTGTTTCTGTATGCATGTGTGTCTTTGTGTCTGTGTGTGTGTATGTGAGTGTAGGTGTTTCTGTATGCGTGTGTCCTGTGTCTGTGTGTGTGTGTGTGTGTGTGAAAGTGTATGTGTTTCTGTGCGTGTGTGTGAGACTGCATGTGTTTCTGTATGCATGTGTGTCTTTGTGCCTGTGTGTGTGTGGGAGAGGGTATGTGTTTCTGTGTGTGCGTGTCTTTGTGTGTGTGTATGTGTGTGCGTGTGTGTGTGTGAGAGAGAGTGTATGTGTTTCTGTGTGTGTGTGTGTCTTTGTGTCTGTGTGTGTGTATGTGAGTTTATGTGTTTCTGTATGTGTGTGTCCTGTGTCTGTGTGTGTGTGTGTGTGTGTGAAAGTGTATGTGTTTCTGTGCATGTGTGTGAGAGTGCATGTGTTTCTGTGTGTGTGTGTGTGTCTTTGTGTGTGTGTGTGTGTGTGTGTGTGTGTGTGTGAGTGTGAGAGGGTATATGTTTCTGTGTGTGTGTGTATCTTTGTGTGTTTGTGTGTGAGTGTGTGAGGGAGAGAGTGTATGTGTTTCTGTGTGTGTGTGTCTTTGTGTCTGTGTGTGTGTGAGTGTGTATATGTTTCTGTGTGTGTGTGTCTTTGTGCCTGTGTGTGTGTGTGAGAGTGTATGTGTTTCTGTGTGTGTGTGTGTATTTGTGTCTGTGTGTGTTTGAGAGTGTGTATGTGTCTGTGTGTGTGTGTCTGTGTGTGGGTCTTTGTTTCTGTGTGTGTGTGTGTCTTTGTGTCTGTGTGTGTGTATGTGAGTGTCTGTGTTTATGTATGCGTGTGTCTTTGTGTCTGTGTGTGTGTATGTGAGTGTATGTGTTTCTGTATGCGTGTGTCCTGTGTCTGTGTCTGTGTGTGTGTGAAAGTGTATGTGTTTCTGTGCGTGTGTGTGAGAGTGTATTTGTTTCTGTATGCATGTGTGTCTTTGTGCCTGTGTGTGTGTGTGGGAGAGGGTATGTGTTTATGTGTGTGAGTAGTCTTTGTGTCTGCGTGTGTGTATAAGAGAGTGTATGTGTTTCTGTGTTTGTGTGTCTGTGTGAGAGAGAGAGTGCATGTGTTTCTGTGTGTGTGTGTGTCTTTGTGTCTGTGTGTGTGTGAGAGTGTTGTGTGTTTTTGTTTGTGTGTGTCTTTGTGTCTGCGTGTGTGTATAAGAGAGTGTATGTGTTTCTGTGTGTGCTTGTGTCTTTGTGTCTGTGTGTGTGTATGAGAGCGTGTATGTGTTTGTGTGTGTGGGTGTGTGTGTGAGAGTGTATGTGTTTCTGTGTGCTTGTGTCCTGTGTCTGTGTGTGTGTCTTTGTGTGTGAGAGAGCGTGCATGTGTTTCTGTGTGCGTGTGTTTCTTTGTGTCTGTGTGTGTGTGTTTGAGAGAGGGTATATGTTTCTGTGTGTGTGTGTCTTTGTGTTGTGTGTGAGAGAGTGTATGTGTTTCTGTGTGTGTGTGTGCCTTTGTGTGTGTGTGTGTGTATGTGTGAGAGTGTATGTGTTTCTGTTTGCATGTGTGCCTTTGTGTCTGTATGTGTGTGTATGAGAAAGGTTATATGTTTCTGTGTGTGTGTCTTTGTGTCTATGTGTGCGTGTGAGAGAGTGTATGTGTTTCTGTGTGCGTGTGGGTCTTTGTGTCTGTGTGTGTGTGTTTGAGAAAGGGTATATGGTTCTGTGTGTGTGTGTGTCTTTGTGTGTGTGCGTGTGTGTGAGAGAGTGTATGTGTTTCTGTGTTTGTGTGTCTTTGTGTCTGTGTGTGTGTATGTGAGTGTATGTGTTTCCGTGTGCTTGTGTCCTGTGTGTGCGCATGTGTGTGAGAGTGCATGTGTTTCTGTGTGTGTATATGTCTTCGTCTGAGTCTGTGCGTGTGAGAGAGAGTGCATGAGGTTCTGTGTATGTGTGTGTCTTTGTGTCTGTGTGTGTGTTTGAGAGAGGGTATATGTTTCTGTGTGTGTGTGTGTCTTTGTGTCTGTGTGTGTGTATGTGAGTGTATGTGTTTCTGTGTGCTTGAGTCCTGTGTGTGTGCGTGTGTGAGAGAGAGTGCATGTGTTTCTGTGTGCGTGTGTGTCTTTGTGTGTGTGTGTGAGAGTGTATGTGTTTCTGTGTGTGTGTGTCTTTTTGTCTGTGTGCGTGTGTGAGAGGGTATATGTTTCTGTGTGTGTGTGTGTATCTTTGTGTGTTTGTGTGTGTATGTGTGTGAGAGAGAGAGTGTATGTGTTTCTGTGTGTGTGTCTTTGTGTCTGTGTGTGTGTGTGAGTGTATGTGTTTCTGTGTGTGTGTGTCTTTGTGCCTGTGTGTGTGTGTGTGTGTGAGTGTGTATGTGTTTCTGTATGTATGTGTGTCTTTGTATCTGTGTGTGTGTGCCTTTGTGTCTGTGTGTGTGTATGTGAGTGTATGTGTTTCTGTATGCGTGTGTCCTGTGTCTGTGTGTGAGTGTGTGTGAAAGTGTATGTGTTTCTGTGCGTGTGTGTGAGAGAGTGTATGTGTTTCTGTGTGTGTGTGTGTCTTTGTGTGTGTGTGTGAGAGAGTGTATGTGTTTATGTGTGCGTGTGTGTCTTTGTATGTGTGTGTGTGTGTGAGAGTGTATGTGTTTGTGTGTGTGTGTGTGTCTTTGTGTCTGTGTGCGTGTGTGAGAGACTATATGTTTCTGTGTGTGTGTGTGTATCTTTGTGTGTGTGTGAAAGTGTATGTGTTTCTGTGCGTGTGTGTGAGAGAGTGCATGTGTTTCTGTGTGTGTGTGTCTTTGTGTGTGTGTGTGTGTGTGTGTGTGTGAGAGAGTGCATTTGTTTCTGTGTGTGTGTGTGTCGTTGTGTGTGTGTGTGTGTGTGTGAGTGTGAGAGGGTATATGTTTCTGTGTGTGTGTGTATCTTTGTGTGTTTGTGTGTGTGTGTGTGAGGGAGAGAGTGTATGTGTTTCTCTGTGTGTGTGTGTCTTTGTGTCTGTGTGTGTGTGTGAGTGTATATGTTTCTGTGTGTGTGTGTCTTTGTGCCTGTGTGTGTGTGTGTGAGAGTGTATGTGTTTCTCTGTGTGTGTGTGTATTTGTGTCTGTGTGTGTTTGAGAGTGTGTATGTGCCTGTGTGTGTGTGTGTCTGTGTGTGTGTCTTTGTTTCTCTGTGTGTGTGTGTCTTTGTGTCTGTGTGTGTGCATGTGAGTGTATGTGTTTCTGTATGCGTGTGTCTTTGTGTCTGTGTGTGTGTGTATGTGAGTGTATGTGTTTCTGTATGCGTGTGTCCTGTGTCTGTGTGTGAGTGTGTGTGAAAGTGTATGTGTTTCTGTGCGTGTGTGTGAGAGAGTGTATGTGTTTCTGTGTGTGTGTGTGTCTTTGTGTGTGTGTGTGAGAGAGTGTATGTGTTTATGTGTGCGTGTGTGTCTTTGTATGTGTGTGTGTGTGTGAGAGTGTATGTGTTTGTGTGTGTGTGTGTGTCTTTGTGTCTGTGTGCGTGTGTGAGAGGCTATATGTTTCTGTGTGTGTGTGTGTATCTTTGTGTGTGTGTGTGTGTGTGAAAGTGTATGTGTTTCTGTGCGTGTGTGTGAGAGAGTGCATGTGTTTCTGTGTGTGTGTGTCTTTGTGTGTGTGTGTGTGTGTGTGTGAGAGAGTGCATTTGTTTCTGTGTGTGTGTGTGTCGTTGTGTGTGTGTGTGTGTGTGTGTGTGTGTGAGTGTGAGAGGGTATATGTTTCTGTGTGTGTGTGTATCTTTGTGTGTTTGTGTGTGTGTGTGTGAGGGAGAGAGTGTATGTGTTTCTCTGTGTGTGTGTGTCTTTGTGTCTGTGTGTGTGTGTGAGTGTATATGTTTCTGTGTGTGTGTGTCTTTGTGCCTGTGTGTGTGTGTGTGAGAGTGTATGTGTTTCTCTGTGTGTGTGTGTATTTGTGTCTGTGTGTGTTTGAGAGTGTGTATGTGCCTGTGTGTGTGTGTGTCTGTGTGTGTGTCTTTGTTTCTCTGTGTGTGTGTGTCTTTGTGTCTGTGTGTGTGCATGTGAGTGTATGTGTTTCTGTATGCGTGTGTCTTTGTGTCTGTGTGTGTGTGTATGTGAGTGTATGTGTTTCTGTATGCGTGTGTCCTGTGTCTGTGTGTGTGTGTGTGTGAAAGTGTATATGTTTCTGTGCGTGTGTGTGAGAGAGTGTATGTGTTTCTGTGTGTGTGTGTGTCTTTGTGTGTGTGTGTGAGAGAGTGTATGTGTTTATGTGTGCGTGTGTGTCTTTGTATGTGTGTGTGTGTGTGTGTGTGAGAGAGTGTATGTGTTTCTGTGTGTGTGTGTGTCTTTGTGTCTGTGTGCGTGTGTGAGAGGTTATATGTTCCTGTGTGTGTGTGTGTGTGTATCTTTGTGTGTTTGTGTGTGTGTGTGTGTGAGGGAGAGAGTGTATGTGTTTCTATGTGTGTGTGTATCTTTGTGTGTTTGTGTGTGTGTGTGTGTGTGTGAGAGAGAGCGAGTGTATGTGTTTCTCTGTGTATGTGTGTTTTTGTGTCGGTGTGAGTGTATGTGTTTCTATGTGTGTGTGTCATTGTGCCTGTGTGTGTGTGTTTGAGAGTGTATGTGTTTCTGTGTGTGTGTGTCTTTGTGTCTGTGTGTCTGTGAGAGTGTATGTGTTTCTGTATGCATGTCTGTCTTTGTTTCTGTGTGTGTGTGTCTTTGTGTATGTGTGTGTGTGTGTCTGTGAGTGTATGTGTTTCTGTGCGTGTGTGTGTCTTTGTGTCTGTGTATGTGTGTGAGAGTGTATGTGTTTCTGTGTGTGTGTGTCTTTGTGTCTGTGTGTGTGTGTGTGAGAGTGTATGTGTTTCTGTATGCATGTGTGTCTTTGTGTCTGTTTGTGTGAGAGAGTGTGTATGTGTCTGTGTGTGTGTGTCAGTGCGTGTGTCTTTGTTTCTGTGTGTGTGTGTGTCTTTGTGTCTGTGTGTGTATGTGAGCGTATTTGTTTCTGTATGCATGTGTGTCTTTGTGTCTGTGTGTGTGTATGTGAGTGTATGTGTTTCTGTATGCATGTGTCCTGTGTCTGTGTGTGTGTGAAAGTGTATGTGTTTCTGTGCGTGTTTGTGAGACTGTATGTGTTTCTGTATGCATGTGTGTCTTTGTGCCTGTGTGTGTGTGGGAGAGGGTATGTGTTTCTGTGTGTGCGTGTCTTTGTGTGTGTGTGTGTGTGTGTGTGTGTGAGAGAGAGTGCATGTGTTTCTGTGTGTGTGTGTGTCTTTGTGTCTGTGTGTGTGTATGTGAGTATATGTGTTTCTGTATGTGTGTGTCCTGTGTCTGTGTGTGTGTGTGTGTGAAAGTGTATGTGTTTCTGTGCGTGTGTGTGAGAGAGTGCATGTGTTTCTGTGTGTGTGTGTGTGTGTCTTTGTGTGTGTGTGTGTGTGTGTGATAGTGCATGTGTTTCTGTGTGTGTGTGTGCCTTTGTGTGTGTGTGTGTGTGTGTGTGTGTGTGAGAGTGTGAGAGGGTATATGTTTCTGTGTGTGTGTGTGTATCTTTGTGTGTTTGTGTGTGTTTGTGTGAGGGAGAGAGAGTATGTGTTTCTCTGTGTGTGCGTGTCTTTGTGTCTGTGTGTGTGTGTGAGTGTATATGTTTCTGTGTGTGTGTGTCTTTGTGCCTGTGTGTGTGTGTGAGAGTGTATGTGTTTCTGTGTGTGTGTGTGTATTTGTGTCTGTGTGTGTGTGAGAGAGTGTATGTGTTTCTGTATGCATGTGTGTCTTTGTGTCTGTGTGTGTGTGAGAATGTGTATGTTTCTGTGTGTGTGTGTCTGTGTGTGTGTCTTTGTTTCTCTGTGTGTGTGTGTCTTTGTGTCTGTGTGTGTGTATGTGAGTGTCTGTGTTTCTGTATGCATGTGTCCTGTGTCTGTGTCTGTTTGTGTGTGAAAGTGTATGTGTTTCTGTGCGCGTGTGTGAGAGTGTATTTGTTTCTGTATGCATGTGTGTCTTTGTGCCAGTGTGTGTGTGGGAGAGGGTATGTGTTTCTGTGTGTGAGTAGTCTTTGTGTCTGCGTGTGTGTATAAGAGAGTGTATGTGTTTCTGTGTGTGTGTGTGTCTGTGTGTGTGTGTGTGTGTGTGTGTGTGAGAGAGAGAGAGTGCATGTGTTTCTGTGTGTGTGTGTCTTTGTGTCTGTGTGTGTGTGAGAGTGTTGTGTCTTTTTGTTTGTGTGTGTCTTTGTGTCTGCGTGTGTGTATAAGAGAGTGTATGTGTTTCTGTGTGTGTTTGTGTGTGTGTGTGAGAGTGTATGTGTTTCTGTGTGCTTGTGTCCTGTGTCTGTGTGTGTGTCTTTGTGTGTGAGAGAGCGTGCGTGTGTTTCTGTGTGCGTGTGTTTCTTTGTGTCTGTGTGTGTGTGTTTGAGAGAGGGTATATGTTTCTGTGTGTGTGTGTGTCTTTGTGTCTGTGTGTGTGTGTGTGAGAGAGTGTATGTGTTTTTGTGTTTGTGTGTCTTTGTGTCTGTGTGTGCGTATGTGAGTGTATGTGTTTCTGTGTGCTTGAGTCCTGTGTGTGTGCGTGTGTGTGAGAGAGTGCATGTGTTTCTGTGTGTGTGTGTGTCTTTGTGTGTGTGTGTGAGAGTGCATGTGTTTCTGTGTGTGTGTGTGTCTTTGTGTGTGTGTGTGAGAGTGTATGTGTTTCTGTGTGTGTGTGTCTTTGTGTCTGTGTGCGTGTGTGAGAGGGTATATGTTTCTGTGTGTGTGTGTGTATCTTTGTGTGTTTGTGTGTGTATGTGTGTGAGAGAGAGAGTGTATGTGTTTCTGTGTGTGTGTGTCTTTGTATCTGTGTGTGTATATGAATGTATGTGTTTCTGTGTGCATGTGTCCTGTGTGTGTGCATGTGTGTGAGAGAGTGCATGTGTTTTTGTGTGTGTATGTGTCTTCGTTTGAGTCTGTGCGTGTGAGAGAGAGTGCATGAGGTTCTGTGTATGTGTGTGTCTTTGTGTCTGTGTGTGTGTTTGAGAGAGGGTATATGTTTCTGTGTGTGTGTGTGTCTTTGTGTCTGTGTTTGTGTGTGAGAGAGTGTATGTGTTTCTGTGTTTGTGTGTCTTTGTGTCTGTGTGTGTGTATGTGAGTGTATGTGTTTCTGTGTGCTTGAGTCCTGTGTGTGTGCGTGTGTGTGAGAGAGTGCATGTGTTTATGTGTGTGTGTGTGTCTTTGTGTGTGTGTGTGAGAGTGTATGTGTTTCTGTGTGTGTGTGTCTTTGTGTCTGTGTGCGTGTGTGAGAGGGCATATGTTTCTGTGTGTGTGTGTGTATCTTTGTGTGTTTGTGTGTGTATGTGTGTGAGAGAGAGAGTGTATGTGTTTCTCTGTATGTGTGTCTTTGTGTCTGTGTGTGTGTGTGAGTGTATGTGTTTCTGTGTGTGTGTGTCTTTGTGCCTGTGTGTGTGTGTGTGTAAGTGTGTATGTGTTTCTGTATGTATGTGTGTCTTTGTTTCTGTGTGTGTGTGTCTTTATGTTTGTGTGTGTGTGTGAGAGTGTATGTGTTTCTGTATGCATATGTGTCTTTGTGTCTGTGTGTGTGTGAGAGTGTGTATGTTTCTGTGTGTGTGTGTCTTTGTGTCTGTGTGTGTGTTTGAGAGAGGATATATGTTTCTGTGTATGTGTGTTTCTTTGCGTCTGTGTGTGTGTGTGAGAGAGTGTATGTGTTTCTGTGTTTGTGAGTGTCTTTGTGTGTGTTTATGTTTGTGAGAGGGTATATGTTTCTGTGTGTGTTTGTATCTTTGTGTGTTTGTGTGTGTGTGTGTGAGAGAGAGAGTGTATGTGTTTCTGTGTGTGTGTGTGTCTTTGTGTCTGTGTGTGTGTGTGAGTGTATGTGTTTCTGTGTGTGTCTCTTTGTGCCTGTGTGTGTGTGTCTGTTTGAGAGTGTATGTGTTTCTGTGTGTGTGTGTGTCTTTGTGCCTGTGTGTCTGTGAGAGTGTATGTGTTTCTGTATGCATGTGTGTCTTTGTTTCTGTGTGTGTGTGTGTGTCTTTGTGCATGTGTGTGTGTGTCTGTGAGTGTATGTTTTCTGTGCGTGTGTCCTGTGTCTATGTGTGTGTGTGTGAGAGTGTACGTGTTTGTGTGTTTGTGTGTCTTTGTGTCTGTGTGTGTGTGTGAGAGAGTGTATGTGTTTATGTGTGCGTGTGTGTCTTTGTATGTGTGTGTGTGTGTGTGTGTGTGAGAGAGTGTATGTGTTTCTGTGTGTGTGTGTGTCTTTGTGTCTGTGTGCGTGTGTGAGAGGCTATATGTTCCTGTGTGTGTGTGTGTGTATCTTTGTGTGTTTGTGTGTGTGTGTGTGTGTGAGGGAGAGAGTGTATGTGTTTCTATGTGTGTGTGTATCTTTGTGTGTTTGTGTGTGTGTGTGTGTGTGTGTGAGAGAGAGCGAGTGTATGTGTTTCTCTGTGTATGTGTGTTTTTGTGTCGGTGTGAGTGTATGTTTCTATGTGTGTGTGTCATTGTGCCTGTGTGTGTGTGTTTGAGAGTGTATGTGTTTCTGTGTGTGTGTGTCTTTGTGTCTGTGTGTCTGTGAGAGTGTATGTGTTTCTGTATGCATGTCTGTCTTTGTTTCTGTGTGTGTGTGTGACTTTGTGTATGTGTGTGTGTGTGTCTGTGAGTGTATGTGTTTCTGTGCGTGTGTGTGTCTTTGTGTCTGTGTATGTGTGTGAGAGTGTATGTGTTTCTGTGTGTGTGTGTGTCTTTGTGTCTGTGTGTGTGTGTGTGAGAGTGTATGTGTTTCTGTATGCATGTGTGTCTTTGTGTCTGTTTGGTTGAGAGAGTGTGTATGTGTCTGTGTGTGTGTGTCAGTGCGTGTGTCTTTGTTTCTGTGTGTGTGTGTGTCTTTGTGTCTGTGTGTGTATGTGAGCGTATTTGTTTCTGTATGCATGTGTGTCTTTGTGTCTGTGTGTGTGTATGTGAGTGTATGTGTTTCTGTATGCGTGTGTCCTGTGTCTGTGTGTGTGTGAAAGTGTATGTGTTTCTGTGCGTGTTTGTGAGACTGTATGTGTTTCTGTATGCATGTGTGTCTTTGTGCCTGTGTGTGTGTGGGAGAGGGTATGTGTTTCTGTGTGTGCGTGTCTTTGTGTGTGTGTGTGTGTGTGTGTGTGTGTGAGAGAGAGTGCATGTGTTTCTGTGTGTGTGTGTGTCTTTGTGTCTGTGTGTGTGTATGTGAGTATATGTGTTTCTGTATGTGTGTGTCCTGTGTCTGTGTGTGTGTGTGTGAAAGTGTATGTGTTTCTGTGCGTGTGTGTGAGAGAGTGCATGTGTTTCTGTGTGTGTGTGTGTGTGTCTTTGTGTGTGTGTGTGTGTGTGATAGTGCATGTGTTTCTGTGTGTGTGTGCCTTTGTGTGTGTGTGTGTGTGTGTGTGTGTGAGAGAGTGTGAGAGGGTATATGTTTCTGTGTGTGTGTGTGTATCTTTGTGTGTTTGTGTGTGTTTGTGTGAGGGAGAGAGAGTATGTGTTTCTCTGTGTGTGCGTGTCTTTGTGCCTGTGTGTGTGTGTGAGAGTGTATGTGTTTTTGTGTGTGTGTGTGTATTTGTGTCTGTGTGTGTGTGAGAGAGTGTATGTGTTTCTGTATGCATGTGTGTCTTTGTGTCTGTGTGTGTGTGAGAATGTGTATGTTTCTGTGTGTGTGTGTCTGTGTGTGTGTCTTTGTTTCTCTGTGTGTGTGTGTCTTTGTGTCTGTGTGTGTGTATGTGAGTGTCTGTGTTTCTGTATGCATGTGTCCTGTGTCTGTGTCTGTTTGTGTGTGAAAGTGTATGTGTTTCTGTGCGCGTGTGTGAGAGTGTATTTGTTTCTGTATGCATGTGTGTCTTTGTGCCAGTGTGTGTGTGGGAGAGGGTATGTGTTTCTGTGTGTGAGTAGTCTTTGTGTCTGCGTGTGTGTATGAGAGAGTGTATGTGTTTCTGTGTGTTGTGTGTCTGTGTGTGTGTGTGTGTGTGTGTGAGAGAGAGAGAGAGTGCATGTGTTTCTGTGTGTGTGTGTCTTTGTGTCTGTGTGTGTGTGAGAGTGTTGTGTGTTTTTGTTTGTGTGTGTCTTTGTGTCTGCGTGTGTGTATAAGAGAGTGTATGTGTTTCTGTGTGTGTTTGTGTGTGTGTGTGAGAGTGTATGTGTTTCTGTGTGCTTGTGTCCTGTGTCTGTGTGTGTGTCTTTGTGTGTGAGAGAGCGTGCGTGTGTTTCTGTGTGCGTGTGTTTCTTTGTGTCTGTGTGTGTGTGTTTGAGAGAGGGTATATGTTTCTGTGTGTGTGTGTCTTTGTGTCTGTGTGTGAGAGAATGTATGTGTTTCTGTGTGCTTGTGGGTCTTTGTGTCTGTGTGTGTGTTTGAGAGAGGGTATATGTTTCTGTGTGTGTGTGTGTCTTTGTGTCTGTGTGTGCGTATGTGAGTGTATGTGTTTCTGTGTGCTTGAGTCCAGTGTGTGTGCGTGTGTGTGAGAGAGTGCATGTGTTTCTGTGTGTGTGTGTGTCTTTGTGTGTGTGTGTGAGAGTGCATGTGTTTCTGTGTGTGTGTGTGTCTTTGTGTGTGTGTGTGAGAGTGTATGTGTTTCTGTGTGTGTGTGTCTTTGTGTCTGTGTGCGTGTGTGAGAGGGTATATGTTTCTGTGTGTGTGTGTGTATCTTTGTGTGTTTGTGTGTGTATGTGTGTGAGAGAGAGAGTGTATGTGTTTCTGTGTGTGTGTGTCTTTGTATCTGTGTGTGTATATGAATGTATGTGTTTCTGTGTGCATGTGTCCTGTGTGTGTGCATGTGTGTGAGAGAGTGCATGTGTTTTTGTGTGTGTATGTGTCTTCGTTTGAGTCTGTGCATGTGAGAGAGAGTGCATGAGGTTCTGTGTATGTGTGTGTCTTTGTGTCTGTGTGTGTGTTTGAGAGAGGGTATATGTTTCTGTGTGTGTGTGTGTCTTTGTGTCTGTGTGTGTGTGTGAGAGAGTGTATGTGTTTCTGTGTTTGTGTGTCTTTGTGTCTGTGTGTGTGTATGTGAGTGTATGTGTTTCTGTGTGCTTGAGTCCTGTGTGTGTGCGTGTGTGTGAGAGAGTGCATGTGTTTATGTGTGTGTGTGTGTCTTTGTGTGTGTGTGTGAGAGTGTATGTGTTTCTGTGTGTGTGTGTCTTTGTGTCTGTGTGCGTGTGTGAGAGGGCATATGTTTCTGTGTGTGTGTGTGTGTATCTTTGTGTGTTTGTGTGTGTATGTGTGTGAGAGAGAGAGTGTATGTGTTTCTCTGTATGTGTGTCTTTGTGTCTGTGTGTGTGTGTGAGTGTATGTGTTTCTGTGTGTGTGTGTCTTTGTGCCTGTGTGTGTGTGTGTGTAAGTGTGTATGTGTTTCTGTATGTATGTGTGTCTTTGTTTCTGTGTGTGTGTGTCTTTATGTCTGTGTGTGTGTGTGAGAGTGTATGTGTTTCTGTATGCATATGTGTCTTTGTGTCTGTGTGTGTGTGAGAGTGTGTATGTTTCTGTGTGTGTGTGTCTTTGTGTCTGTGTGTGTGTTTGAGAGAGGATATATGTTTCTGTGTATGTGTGTTTCTTTGCGTCTGTGTGTGTGTGTGAGAGAGTGTATGTGTTTCTGTGTTTGTGAGTGTCTTTGTGTGTGTTTATGTTTGTGAGAGGGTATATGTTTCTGTGTGTGTTTGTATCTTTGTGTGTTTGTGTGTGTGTGTGTGTGTGAGAGAGAGAGTGTATGTGTTTCTGTGTGTGTGTGTGTCTTTGTGTCTGTGTGTGTGTGTGAGTGTATGTGTTTCTGTGTGTGTCTCTTTGTGCCTGTGTGTGTGTGTCTGTTTGAGAGTGTATGTGTTTCTGTGTGTGTGTGTGTCTTTGTGCCTGTGTGTCTGTGAGAGTGTATGTGTTTCTGTATGCATGTGTGTCTTTGTTTCTGTGTGTGTGTGTGTGTCTTTGTGCATGTGTGTGTGTGTCTGTGAGTGTATGTTTTCTGTGCGTGTGTCCTGTGTCTATGTGTGTGTGTGTGAGAGTGTACGTGTTTGTGTGTTTGTGTGTCTTTGTGTCTGTGTGTGTGTGTGAGAGAGTGTATGTGTTTATGTGTGCGTGTGTGTCTTTGTATGTGTGTGTGTGTGTGTGTGTGAGAGAGTGTATGTGTTTCTGTGTGTGTGTGTCTTTGTGTCTGTGTGCGTGTGTGAGAGGCTATATGTTCCTGTGTGTGTGTGTGTGTATCTTTGTGTGTTTGTGTGTGTGTGTGTGTGTGAGGGAGAGAGTGTATGTGTTTCTATGTGTGTGTGTATCTTTGTGTGTTTGTGTGTGTGTGTGTGTGTGTGTGAGAGAGAGCGAGTGTATGTGTTTCTCTGTGTATGTGTGTTTTTGTGTCGGTGTGAGTGTATGTGTTTCTATGTGTGTGTGTCATTGTGCCTGTGTGTGTGTGTTTGAGAGTGTATGTGTTTCTGTGTGTGTGTGTCTTTGTGTCTGTGTGTCTGTGAGAGTGTATGTGTTTCTGTATGCATGTCTGTCTTTGTTTCTGTGTGTGTGTGTGACTTTGTGTATGTGTGTGTGTGTGTCTGTGAGTGTATGTGTTTCTGTGCGTGTGTGTGTCTTTGTGTCTGTGTATGTGTGTGAGAGTGTATGTGTTTCTGTGTGTGTGTGTGTCTTTGTGTCTGTGTGTGTGTGTGTGAGAGTGTATGTGTTTCTGTATGCATGTGTGTCTTTGTGTCTGTTTGTGTGAGAGAGTGTGTATGTGTCTGTGTGTGTGTGTCAGTGCGTGTGTCTTTGTTTCTGTGTGTGTGTGTGTCTTTGTGTCTGTGTGTGTATGTGAGCGTATTTGTTTCTGTATGCATGTGTGTCTTTGTGTCTGTGTGTGTGTATGTGAGTGTATGTGTTTCTGTATGCGTGTGTCCTGTGTCTGTGTGTGTGAAAGTGTATGTGTTTCTGTGCGTGTTTGTGAGACTGTATGTGTTTCTGTATGCATGTGTGTCTTTGTGCCTGTGTGTGTGTGGGAGAGGGTATGTGTTTCTGTGTGTGCGTGTCTTTGTGTGTGTGTGTGTGTGTGTGTGTGTGTGAGAGAGAGTGCATGTGTTTCTGTGTGTGTGTGTGTCTTTGTGTCTGTGTGTGTGTATGTGAGTATATGTGTTTCTGTATGTGTGTGTCCTGTGTCTGTGTGTGTGTGTGTGAAAGTGTATGTGTTTCTGTGCGTGTGTGTGAGAGAGTGCATGTGTTTCTGTGTGTGTGTGTGTGTGTCTTTGTGTGTGTGTGTGTGTGTGTGATAGTGCATGTGTTTCTGTGTGTGTGTGCCTTTGTGTGTGTGTGTGTGTGTGTGTGTGTGTGTGTGTGAGAGTGTGAGAGGGTATATGTTTCTGTGTGTGTGTGTGTATCTTTGTGTGTTTGTGTGTGTTTGTGTGAGGGAGAGAGAGTATGTGTTTCTCTGTGTGTGCGTGTCTTTATGCCTGTGTGTGTGTGTGAGAGTGTATGTGTTTCTGTGTGTGTGTGTGTATTTGTGTCTGTGTGTGTGTGAGAGAGTGTATGTGTTTCTGTATGCATGTGTGTCTTTGTGTCTGTGTGTGTGTGAGAATGTGTATGTTTCTGTGTGTGTGTGTCTGTGTGTGTGTCTTTGTTTCTCTGTGTGTGTGTGTCTTTGTGTCTGTGTGTGTGTATGTGAGTGTCTGTGTTTCTGTATGCATGTGTCCTGTGTCTGTGTCTGTTTGTGTGTGAAAGTGTATGTGTTTCTGTGCGCGTGTGTGAGAGTGTATTTGTTTCTGTATGCATGTGTGTCTTTGTGCCAGTGTGTGTGTGGGAGAGGGTATGTGTTTCTGTGTGTGAGTAGTCTTTGTGTCTGCGTGTGTGTATAAGAGAGTGTATGTGTTTCTGTGTGTTGTGTGTCTGTGTGTGTGTGTGTGTGTGTGTGAGAGAGAGAGAGAGTGCATGTGTTTCTGTGTGTGTGTCTTTGTGTCTGTGTGTGTGTGAGAGTGTTGTGTGTTTTTGTTTGTGTGTGTCTTTGTGTCTGCGTGTGTGTATAAGAGAGTGTATGTGTTTCTGTGTGTGTTTGTGTGTGTGTGTGAGAGTGTATGTGTTTCTGTGTGCTTGTGTCCTGTGTCTGTGTGTGTGTCTTTGTGTGTGAGAGAGCGTGCGTGTGTTTCTGTGTGCGTGTGTTTCTTTGTGTCTGTGTGTGTGTGTTTGAGAGAGGGTATATGTTTCTGTGTGTGTGTGTCTTTGTGTCTGTGTGTGAGAGAATGTATGTGTTTCTGTGTGCTTGTGGGTCTTTGTGTCTGTGTGTGTGTTTGAGAGAGGGTATATGTTTCTGTGTGTGTATGTGTCTTTGTGTCTGTGTGTGTGTGTGAGAGAGTGTATGTGTTTTTGTGTTTGTGTGTCTTTGTGTCTGTGTGTGCGTATGTGAGTGTATGTGTTTCTGTGTGCTTGAGTCCAGTGTGTGTGCGTGTGTGTGAGAGAGTGCATGTGTTTCTGTGTGTGTGTGTGTCTTTGTGTGTGTGTGTGAGAGTGCATGTGTTTCTGTGTGTGTGTGTGTCTTTGTGTGTGTGTGAGAGTGTATGTGTTTCTGTGTGTGTGTGTCTTTGTGTCTGTGTGCGTGTGTGAGAGGGTATATGTTTCTGTGTGTGTGTGTGTATCTTTGTGTGTTTGTGTGTGTATGTGTGTGAGAGAGAGAGTGTATGTGTTTCTGTGTGTGTGTGTCTTTGTATCTGTGTGTGTATATGAATGTATGTGTTTCTGTGTGCATGTGTCCTGTGTGTGTGCATGTGTGTGAGAGAGTGCATGTGTTTTTGTGTGTGTATGTGTCTTCGTTTGAGTCTGTGCATGTGAGAGAGAGTGCATGAGGTTCTGTGTATGTGTGTGTCTTTGTGTCTGTGTGTGTGTTTGAGAGAGGGTATATGTTTCTGTGTGTGTGTGTGTGTGTGTGTGTGTGTGTGTGTCTTTGTGTCTGTGTGTGTGTGTGAGAGAGTGTATGTGTTTCTGTGTTTGTGTGTCTTTGTGTCTGTGTGTGTGTATGTGAGTGTATGTGTTTCTGTGTGCTTGAGTCCTGTGTGTGTGCGTGTGTGTGAGAGAGTGCATGTGTTTATGTGTGTGTGTGTGTCTTTGTGTGTGTGTGTGAGAGTGTATGTGTTTCTGTGTGTGTGTGTCTTTGTGTCTGTGTGCGTGTGTGAGAGGGCATATGTTTCTGTGTGTGTGTGTGTGTATCTTTGTGTGTTTGTGTGTGTATGTGTGTGAGAGAGAGAGTGTATGTGTTTCTCTGTATGTGTGTCTTTGTGTCTGTGTGTGTGTGTGAGTGTATGTGTTTCTGTGTGTGTGTGTCTTTGTGCCTGTGTGTGTGTGTGTGTAAGTGTGTATGTGTTTCTGTATGTATGTGTGTCTTTGTTTCTGTGTGTGTGTGTCTTTATGTCTGTGTGTGTGTGTGAGAGTGTATGTGTTTCTGTATGCATATGTGTCTTTGTGTCTGTGTGTGTGTGAGAGTGTGTATGTTTCTGTGTGTGTGTGTCTTTGTGTCTGTGTGTGTGTTTGAGAGAGGATATATGTTTCTGTGTATGTGTGTTTCTTTGCGTCTGTGTGTGTGTGTGAGAGAGTGTATGTGTTTCTGTGTTTGTGAGTGTCTTTGTGTGTGTTTATGTTTGTGAGAGGGTATATGTTTCTGTGTGTGTTTGTATCTTTGTGTGTTTGTGTGTGTGTGTGTGTGTGAGAGAGAGAGTGTATGTGTTTCTGTGTGTGTGTGTGTCTTTGTGTCTGTGTGTGTGTGTGAGTGTATGTGTTTCTGTGTGTGTCTCTTTGTGCCTGTGTGTGTGTGTCTGTTTGAGAGTGTATGTGTTTCTGTGTGTGTGTGTGTCTTTGTGCCTGTGTGTCTGTGAGAGTGTATGTGTTTCTGTATGCATGTGTGTCTTTGTTTCTGTGTGTGTGTGTGTGTCTTTGTGCATGTGTGTGTGTGTCTGTGAGTGTATGTTTTCTGTGCGTGTGTCCTGTGTCTATGTGTGTGTGTGTGAGAGTGTACGTGTTTGTGTGTTTGTGTGTCTTTGTGTCTGTGTGTGTGTGTGAGAGAGTGTATGTGTTTATGTGTGCGTGTGTGTCTTTGTATGTGTGTGTGTGTGTGTGTGTGAGAGAGTGTATGTGTTTCTGTGTGTGTGTGTGTCTTTGTGTCTGTGTGCGTGTGTGAGAGGCTATATGTTCCTGTGTGTGTGTGTGTGTATCTTTGTGTGTTTGTGTGTGTGTGTGTGTGTGAGGGAGAGAGTGTATGTGTTTCTATGTGTGTGTGTATCTTTGTGTGTTTGTGTGTGTGTGTGTGTGTGTGTGAGAGAGAGCGAGTGTATGTGTTTCTCTGTGTATGTGTGTTTTTGTGTCGGTGTGAGTGTATGTGTTTCTATGTGTGTGTGTCATTGTGCCTGTGTGTGTGTGTTTGAGAGTGTATGTGTTTCTGTGTGTGTGTGTCTTTGTGTCTGTGTGTCTGTGAGAGTGTATGTGTTTCTGTATGCATGTCTGTCTTTGTTTCTGTGTGTGTGTGTGACTTTGTGTATGTGTGTGTGTGTGTCTGTGAGTGTATGTGTTTCTGTGCGTGTGTGTGTCTTTGTGTCTGTGTATGTGTGTGAGAGTGTATGTGTTTCTGTGTGTGTGTGTGTCTTTGTGTCTGTGTGTGTGTGTGTGAGAGTGTATGTGTTTCTGTATGCATGTGTGTCTTTGTGTCTGTTTGTGTGAGAGAGTGTGTATGTGTCTGTGTGTGTGTGTCAGTGCGTGTGTCTTTGTTTCTGTGTGTGTGTGTGTCTTTGTGTCTGTGTGTGTATGTGAGCGTATTTGTTTCTGTATGCATGTGTGTCTTTGTGTCTGTGTGTGTGTATGTGAGTGTATGTGTTTCTGTATGCATGTGTCCTGTGTCTGTGTGTGTGTGAAAGTGTATGTGTTTCTGTGCGTGTTTGTGAACTGTATGTGTTTCTGTATGCATGTGTGTCTTTGTGCCTGTGTGTGTGTGGGAGAGGGTATGTGTTTCTGTGTGTGCGTGTCTTTGTGTGTGTGTGTGTGTGTGTGTGTGAGAGAGAGTGCATGTGTTTCTGTGTGTGTGTGTGTCTTTGTGTCTGTGTGTGTGTATGTGAGTATATGTGTTTCTGTATGTGTGTGTCCTGTGTCTGTGTGTGTGTGTGTGAAAGTGTATGTGTTTCTGTGCGTGTGTGTGAGAGAGTGCATGTGTTTCTGTGTGTGTGTGTGTGTGTCTTTGTGTGTGTGTGTGTGTGTGTGTGATAGTGCATGTGTTTCTGTGTGTGTGTGCCTTTGTGTGTGTGTGTGTGTGTGTGTGTGTGTGTGAGAGTGTGAGAGGGTATATGTTTCTGTGTGTGTGTGTGTATCTTTGTGTGTTTGTGTGTGTTTGTGTGAGGGAGAGAGAGTATGTGTTTCTCTGTGTGTGCGTGTCTTTGTGCCTGTGTGTGTGTGTGAGAGTGTATGTGTTTCTGTGTGTGTGTGTGTATTTGTGTCTGTGTGTGTGTGAGAGAGTGTATGTGTTTCTGTATGCATGTGTGTCTTTGTGTCTGTGTGTGTGTGAGAATGTGTATGTTTCTGTGTGTGTGTGTCTGTGTGTGTGTCTTTGTTTCTCTGTGTGTGTGTGTCTTTGTGTCTGTGTGTGTGTATGTGAGTGTCTGTGTTTCTGTATGCATGTGTCCTGTGTCTGTGTCTGTTTGTGTGTGAAAGTGTATGTGTTTCTGTGCGCGTGTGTGAGAGTGTATTTGTTTCTGTATGCATGTGTGTCTTTGTGCCAGTGTGTGTGTGGGAGAGGGTATGTGTTTCTGTGTGTGAGTAGTCTTTGTGTCTGCGTGTGTGTATAAGAGAGTGTATGTGTTTCTGTGTGTTGTGTGTCTGTGTGTGTGTGTGTGTGTGTGTGTGAGAGAGAGAGAGTGCATGTGTTTCTGTGTGTGTGTGTCTTTGTGTCTGTGTGTGTGTGAGAGTGTTGTGTGTTTTTGTTTGTGTGTGTCTTTGTGTCTGCGTGTGTGTATAAGAGAGTGTATGTGTTTCTGTGTGTGTTTGTGTGTGTGTGTGAGAGTGTATGTGTTTCTGTGTGCTTGTGTCCTGTGTCTGTGTGTGTGTCTTTGTGTGTGAGAGAGCGTGCGTGTGTTTCTGTGTGCGTGTGTTTCTTTGTGTCTGTGTGTGTGTGTTTGAGAGAGGGTATATGTTTCTGTGTGTGTGTGTCTTTGTGTCTGTGTGTGAGAGAATGTATGTGTTTCTGTGTGCTTGTGGGTCTTTGTGTCTGTGTGTGTGTTTGAGAGAGGGTATATGTTTCTGTGTGTGTGTGTGTCTTTGTGTCTGTGTGTGTGTGTGAGAGAGTGTATGTGTTTTTGTGTTTGTGTGTCTTTGTGTCTGTGTGTGCGTATGTGAGTGTATGTGTTTCTGTGTGCTTGAGTCCAGTGTGTGTGCGTGTGTGTGAGAGAGTGCATGTGTTTCTGTGTGTGTGTGTGTCTTTGTGTGTGTGTGTGAGAGTGCATGTGTTTCTGTGTGTGTGTGTGTGTGTGAGAGTGTATGTGTTTCTGTGTGTGTGTGTCTTTGTGTCTGTGTGCGTGTGTGAGAGGGTATATGTTTCTGTGTGTGTGTGTGTATCTTTGTGTGTTTGTGTGTGTATGTGTGTGAGAGAGAGAGTGTATGTGTTTCTGTGTGTGTGTGTCTTTGTATCTGTGTGTGTATATGAATGTATGTGTTTCTGTGTGCATGTGTCCTGTGTGTGTGCATGTGTGTGAGAGAGTGCATGTGTTTTTGTGTGTGTATGTGTCTTCGTTTGAGTCTGTGCATGTGAGAGAGAGTGCATGAGGTTCTGTGTATGTGTGTGTCTTTGTGTCTGTGTGTGTGTTTGAGAGAGGGTATATGTTTCTGTGTGTGTGTGTGTCTTTGTGTCTGTGTGTGTGTGTGAGAGAGTGTATGTGTTTCTGTGTTTGTGTGTCTTTGTGTCTGTGTGTGTGTATGTGAGTGTATGTGTTTCTGTGTGCTTGAGTCCTGTGTGTGTGCGTGTGTGTGAGAGAGTGCATGTGTTTATGTGTGTGTGTGTGTCTTTGTGTGTGTGTGTGAGAGTGTATGTGTTTCTGTGTGTGTGTGTCTTTGTGTCTGTGTGCGTGTGTGAGAGGGCATATGTTTCTGTGTGTGTGTGTGTGTATCTTTGTGTGTTTGTGTGTGTATGTGTGTGAGAGAGAGAGTGTATGTGTTTCTCTGTATGTGTGTCTTTGTGTCTGTGTGTGTGTGTGAGTGTATGTGTTTCTGTGTGTGTGTGTCTTTGTGCCTGTGTGTGTGTGTGTGTAAGTGTGTATGTGTTTCTGTATGTATGTGTGTCTTTGTTTCTGTGTGTGTGTGTCTTTATGTCTGTGTGTGTGTGTGAGAGTGTATGTGTTTCTGTATGCATATGTGTCTTTGTGTCTGTGTGTGTGTGAGAGTGTGTATGTTTCTGTGTGTGTGTGTCTTTGTGTCTGTGTGTGTGTTTGAGAGAGGATATATGTTTCTGTGTATGTGTGTTTCTTTGCGTCTGTGTGTGTGTGTGAGAGAGTGTATGTGTTTCTGTGTTTGTGAGTGTCTTTGTGTGTGTTTATGTTTGTGAGAGGGTATATGTTTCTGTGTGTGTTTGTATCTTTGTGTGTTTGTGTGTGTGTGTGTGTGTGAGAGAGAGAGTGTATGTGTTTCTGTGTGTGTGTGTGTCTTTGTGTCTGTGTGTGTGTGTGAGTGTATGTGTTTCTGTGTGTGTCTCTTTGTGCCTGTTTGAGAGTGTATGTGTTTCTGTGTGTGTGTGTCTTTGTGCCTGTGTGTCTGTGAGAGTGTATGTGTTTCTGTATGCATGTGTGTCTTTGTTTCTGTGTGTGTGTGTGTCTTTGTGCATGTGTGTGTGTGTCTGTGAGTGTATGTTTTCTGTGCGTGTGTCCTGTGTCTATGTGTGTGTGTGTGAGAGTGTACGTGTTTCTGTGTGTTTGTGTGTCTTTGTGTCTGTGTGTGTGTGTGAGAGAGTGTATGTTTTTTTGTGTTTGTGTGTCTTTGTGTCTGTGTGTGCGTATGTGAGTGTATGTGTTTCTGTGTGCTTGAGTCCTGTGTGTGTGCGTGTGTGTGAGAGAGTGCATGTGTTTCTGTGTGTGTGTGTGTCTTTGTGTGTGTGTGTGAGAGTGCATGTGTTTCTGTGTGTGTGTGTGTCTTTGTGTGTGTGTGTGAGAGTGTATGTGTTTCTGTGTGTGTGTGTCTTTGTGTCTGTGTGCGTGTGTGAGAGGGTATATGTTTCTGTGTGTGTGTGTGTATCTTTGTGTGTTTGTGTGTGTATGTGTGTGAGAGAGAGAGTGTATGTGTTTCTGTGTGTGTGTGTCTTTGTATCTGTGTGTGTATATGAATGTATGTGTTTCTGTGTGCTTGTGTCGTGTGTGTGTGCATGTATGTGAGAGAGTGCATGTGTTTTTGTGTGTGTATGTGTCTTCGTTTGAGTCTGTGCGTGTGAGAGAGAGTGCATGAGGTTCTGTGTATGTGTGTGTCTTTGTGTCTGTGTGTGTGTTTGAGAGAGGGTATATGTTTCTGTGTGTGTGTGTGTCTTTGTGTCTGTGTGTGTGTGTGAGAGAGTGTATGTGTTTCTGTGTTTGTGTGTCTTTGTGTCTGTGTGTGTGTATGTGAGTGTATGTGTTTCTGTGTGCTTCAGTCCTGTGTGTGTGCGTGTGTGTGAGAGAGTGCATGTGTTTATGTGTGTGTGTGTGTCTTTGTGTGTGTGTGTGAGAGTGTATGTGTTTCTGTGTGTGTGTGTCTTTGTGTCTGTGTGCGTGTGTGAGAGGGTATATGTTTCTGTGTGTGTGTGTGTATCTTTGTGTGTTTGTGTGTGTATGTGTGTGAGAGAGAGAGTGTATGTGTTTCTCTGTGTGTGTGTCTTTGTGTCTGTGTGTGTGTGTGAGTGTATGTGTTTCTGTGTGCTTGAGTCTGTGTGTGTGCGTGTGTGTGAGAGAGTGCATGTGTTTATGTGTGTGTGTGTGTCTTTGTGTGTGTGTGTGAGAGTGTATGTGTTTCTGTGTGTGTGTGTCTTTGTGTCTGTGTGCGTGTGTGAGAGGGCATATGTTTCTGTGTGTGTGTGTGTGTATCTTTGTGTGTTTGTGTGTGTATGTGTGTGAGAGAGAGAGTGTATGTGTTTCTCTGTATGTGTGTCTTTGTGTCTGTGTGTGTGTGTGAGTGTATGTGTTTCTGTGTGTGTGTGTCTTTGTGCCTGTGTGTGTGTGTGTGTAAGTGTGTATGTGTTTCTGTATGTATGTGTGTCTTTGTTTCTGTGTGTGTGTGTCTTTATGTCTGTGTGTGTGTGTGAGAGTGTATGTGTTTCTGTATGCATATGTGTCTTTGTGTCTGTGTGTGTGTGAGAGTGTGTATGTTTCTGTGTGTGTGTGTCTTTGTGTCTGTGTGTGTGTTTGAGAGAGGATATATGTTTCTGTGTATGTGTGTTTCTTTGCGTCTGTGTGTGTGTGTGAGAGAGTGTATGTGTTTCTGTGTTTGTGAGTGTCTTTGTGTCTGTGTGTGTGTGTGAGTGTATGTGTTTCTGTGTGTGTCTCTTTGTGCCTGTGTGTGTGTGTGTTTATGTTTGTGAGAGGGTATATGTTTCTGTGTGTGTGTGTATCTTTGTGTGTTTGTGTGTGTGTGTGTGTGAGAGAGAGAGTGTATGTGTTTCTGTGTGTGTGTGTGTCTTTGTGTCTGTGTGTGTGTGTGTGTGTAAGTGTGTATGTGTTTCTGTATGTATGTGTGTCTTTGTTTCTGTGTGTGTGTGTCTTTATGTCTGTGTGTGTTTGTGAGAGTGTATGTGTTTCTGTATGCATATGTGTCTTTGTGTCTGTGTGTGTGTGAGAGTGTGTATGTTTCTGTGTGTGTGTGTCTTTGTGTCTGTCTGTGTGTTTGAGAGAGGATATATGTTTCTGTGTATGTGTGTTTCTTTGCGTCTGTGTGTGTGTGTGAGAGAGTGTATGTGTTTCTGTGTTTGTGTGTGTCTTTGTGTCTGTGTGTGTGTGTGAGTGTATGTGTTTCTGTGTGTGTCTCTTTGTGCCTGTGTGTGTGTGTGTTTATGTTTGTGAGAGGGTATATGTTTCTGTGTGTGTGTGTATCTTTGTGTGTTTGTGTGTGTGCGTGTGTGAGAGAGAGAGTGTATGTGTTTCTGTGTGTGTGTGTGTCTTTGTGTCTGTGTGTGTGTGTGAGTGTATGTGTTTCTGTGTGTGTCTCTTTGTGCCTGTGTGTGTGTGTCTGTTTGAGAGTGTATGTGTTTCTGTGTGTGTGTGTATCTTTGTGTGTTTGTGTGTGTGTGTGTGTGAGAGAGAGAGTGTATGTGTTTCTGTGTGTGTGTGTGTCTTTGTGTCTGTGTGTCTGTGAGAGTGTATGTGTTTCTGTATGCATGTGTGTCTTTGTTTCTGTGTGTGTGTGTGTGTCTTTGTGCATGTGTGTGTGTGTCTGTGAGTGTATGTTTTCTGTGCGTGTGTCCTGTGTCTATGTGTGTGTGTGTGAGAGTGTACATGTTTCTGTGTGTTTGTGTGTCTTTGTTTCTGTGTGTGTGTGTGTGAGAGTGTATGTGTTTCTGTATGCATGTGTGTCTTTGTGTCTGTGTGTGGGAGAAAGTGTGTATGTGTCTGTGTGTGTGTGTCAGTGTGTGTGTCTTTGTTTCTGTGTGTGTGTGTGTCTTTGTGCCTGTGTGTGTGTGGGAGAGGGTATGTGTTTCTGTGTGTGCGTGTCTTTGTGTGTGTATGTGTGTGTGTGTGTCTGTGTGTGTGTGTGAGAGAGAGTGTTTGTGTTTCTGTGTGTGTGCGTGTGTCTTTGTGTCTGTGTGTGTATTTGAGTGTATGTGTTTCTGTATGCGTGTGTCTTTGTGTCTGTGTGTGTGTATTTGAGTGTATGTGTTTCTGTATGCGTGCGTCCTGTGTCTGTGCGTGTGTGTGTGTGAAAGTGTATGTGTTTCTGTGCGTGTGTGTGAGAGAGTGCATGTGTTTATGTGTGTGTGTGTGTGTCTTTGTGTGTGTGTGAGAGAGTTCATGTGTTTCTGTGTGTGTGTGTCGTTGTGCCTGTGTGCGTGTCTGAGAGGGTATATGTTTCTGTGTGTGTGTGTGTATCTTTGTGTGTTTGTGTGTGTATGTGTGTGAGAGAGAGAGTGTATGTGTTTCTCTGTGTGTGTGTGTCTTTGTGTCTGTGTGTGTGTGAGTGTATCTGTTTCTGTGTTTGTGTGTCTTTGTGCGTGTGTGTGAGTGCGAGAGTTTGTATGTGTTTCTGTATGTATGGGTGTCTTTGTTTCTGTGTGTGTGTGTGTGTCTTTGTGTATGTGTGTTTGTGTCTGTGAGTGTATGTGTTTCTGTGCGTGTCTCCTGTGTCTGTGTGTGTGTATGTGAGTGTATGTGTTTCTGTATCCGTGTGTCTTTGTGTCTGTGTGTGTGTATTTGAGTGTATGTATTTCTGTATGATTGTCCTGTGTCTGTGTGTGTGTGTGTGTGAAAGTGTATGTGTTTCTGTGCGTGTGTGTGAGACTGTATGTGTTTCTGTATGCATGTGTGTCTTTGTGCCTGTGTGTGTGGGAGAGGGTATGTGTTTCTGTGTGTGCGTGTCTTTGTGTGTGTATGTGTGTGTGTGTGAGAGAGAGAGTGTATGTGTTTCTCTGTGTGTGTGTGTCTTTGTGTCTGTGTGTGTATGTGAGTGTATGTGTTTCTGTATGCGTGTGTCTTTGTGTCTGTGTGTGTGTATGTGAGTGTATGTGTTTCTGTATGCGTGTGTCCTGTGTCTGTGTGTGTATGTGTGTGAAAGTGTATGCGTTTATGTGCGTGTGTGCGAGATTGTATGTGTTTCTGTATGCATGTGTGTCTTTGTGCCTGTGTGTGTGTGGGAGAGGGTATGTGTTTCTGTGTGTGCGTGTCTTTGTGTGTGTATGTGTGTGTGTGTGTGTGTGTGTCTGTGTGTGTGTGTGAGAGAGAGTGTATGTGTTTCTGTGTGTGTGTGTGTCTTTGTGTCTGTGTGTGTATGTGAGTGTATGTGTTTCTGTATGCGTGTGTCTTTGTGTCTGTGTGTGTGTATTTGAGTGTATGTGTTTCTGTATGCGTGTGTCCTGTGTCTGTGCGTGTGTGTATGTGAAAGTGTATGTGTTTCTGTGCGTGTGTGTGAGAGAGTGCATGTGTTTTTGTGTGTGTGGTTGTCTTTGTGTGTGTGTGTGAGAGAGTGCATGTGTTTCTGTGTGTGTGTGTGTCTTTGTGTCTGTGTGCGTATATGAGAGGGTATATGTTTCTGTGTGTGTGTGTGTATCTTTGTGTGTTTGTGTCTGTATGTGTGTGAGAGAGAGAGTGTATGTGTTTCTCTGTGTGTGTGTGTCTTTGTGTCTGTGTGTGTGTGAGTGTATCTGTTTCTGTGTGTGTGTGTCTTTGTGCGTGTGTGTGTGTGTGAGAGATTGTATGTGTTTCTGTATGTATGGGTGTCTTTGTTTCTGTGTGTGTGTGTGTCTTTGTGTATGTGTGTGTGTGTCTGTGAGTGTATGTGTTTCTGTGCGTGTCTGCTGTGTCTGTGTGTGTGTATGTGAGTGTATGTGTTTCTGTATCCGTATGTCTTTGTGTCTGTGTGTGTGTATGTGAGTGCATGTATTTCTGTATGATTGTCCTGTGTCTGTGTGTGTGTATGTGTGTGAAAGTGTGTGTGTTTCTGTGCGTGTGTATGAGACTGTATGTGTTTCTGTATGCATGTGTGTCTTTGTGCCTGTGTGTGTGGGAGAGGGTATGTGTTTCTGTGTGTGCGTGTCTTTGTGTGTGTATGTGTGTGTGTGTGTGTGTGTGAGAGAGAGAGTGTATGTGTTTCTCTGTGTGTGTGTGTCTTTGTGTCTGTGTGTGTATGTGAGTGTATGTGTTTCTGTATGCGTGTGTCTTTGTGTCTGTGTGTGTGTAGTGAGTGTATGTGTTTCTGTATGCGTGTGTCCTGTGTCTGTGTGTGTGTGTGTGTGAAAGTGTATGTGTTTCTGTCCGTGTGTGTGAGACTGTAAGTGTTTCTGTATGCATGTGTGCCTTTGTGCCTGTGTGTGTGGGAGAGGATATGTGTTTCTGTGTGTGCGTGTCTTTGTGTGTGTATGTGTGTGTGTTTGTGTGAGAGAGAGAGTGTATGTGTTTCTCTGTGTGTGTGTGTCTTTGTGTCTGTGTGTGTATGTGAGTGTATGTGTTTCTGTATGCGTGTGTCTTTGTGTCTGTGTGTGTGTGTATGTGAGTGTATGTGTTTCTGTATGCGTGTGTCCTGTGTCTGTGTGTGTGTGTGTGTGTGTGAAAGTGTATGTGTTTCTGTCCGTGTGTGTGAGAGAGTGCATGTGTTTCTGTGTGTGTGTGTGTGTGTTTGTGTCTGTGTGCATGTGAGAGTGTGTATGTGTCTGTGTGTCTGTGAGTTTATGTGTTTCTGTGCGTGTCTCCTGTGATGTGTGTGTGTGTGTGAGTCTGTATGTGTTTCTGTATGCATGTGTGTGTTTGTGTCTGTGTGCGTGTGAAAGTGTGTATGTGTCTGTGTTGTGTCTTTGTTTCTCTGTGTGTGTGTGTCTTTGTGTCTGTGTGTGTGTTTGAGAGAGGGTATATGTTTCTGTGTGTGTGTGTCTTTGTGTCTGCGTGTGTGTGTGAGAGAGTGTATGTGTTTCTCTGTTTGTGTGTCTTTGTGTCTGTGTGTGTGTGTGTGGGTGTATGTGTTTCTGTGTGCTTGAGTCCTGTGTGTGTGCGTGTGTGTGAGAGGGTGCATGTGTTTCTGTGTGTGTATGTGTCTTTGCGTGTGTGTGTGAGAGAGCGTATGTGTTTCTGTGTTTGTGTGTCTTTGTGTCTGTGTGTGTGCGTGAGAGGGTATATGTTTCTGTGTGTGTGTGTGTGTATCTTTGTGTGTTTGTGTGTGTATGTGTGTGCGAGAGAGAGTGTATGTGTTTCTCTTTGTGTGTGTGTCTTTGTGTCTGTGTGTGTGTGTGAGTGTATGTGTTTCTGTGTGTGTGTGCCTTTGTGCTTGTGTGTGCGTGTGTGTGAGAGTGTATGTGTTTATGTATGTATGTGTGTCTTTGTTTCTGTGTGTGTGTGTGTCTTTGTGTATGTGTGTGTGTGTCTGTGAGTGTATGTGTTTCTGTGCGTGTCTCCTGTGTCTGTGTGTGTGTGTGTGAGAGTGTATGTGTTTCTGTGTGTGTGTGTGTCTTTGTGTCTGTGTGTGTGTGTGTGAGAGTGTATGTTTTTCTGTATGCATGTGTGTCTTTGTGTCTGTGTGTGTGTGAGAGTGTGTATGTGTCTGTGTGTGTGTGTCTGTGTGTGTGTCTTTGTTTCTCTGTGTGTGTGTGTCTTTGTGTGTGTGTTTGAGAGAGGGTATATGTTTCTGTGTGTGCGCGTCTTTGTGTCTGTGTGTGTGTGAGAGAGTGTATGTGTTTCTGTGTTTGTGTGTCTTTGTGTGTGTGTGAAAGTGTATGTGTTTCTGTGTGTGTGAGAAAGTGCATGTATTTCTGTGTGTGTGTGTGTCTTTGTGTGTGTGTGTGAGAGAGTGTATGTGTTTCTGTGTGCGTGTATGTCTTTGTGTGTGTGTGTGTGTGTGAGAGTGTATGTGTTTCTGTGTGTGTGTGTCTTTGTGTCTGTGTGCGTGTGTGAGAGGGTATATGTTTCTGTTTGTGTGTGTGTATCTTTGTGTGTTTGTGTGTGTGTGTGTGTGTGAGAGAGAGTGTATGTGTTTCTCTGTGTGTGTGTGTCTTTGTGTCTCTGTGTGTGTGTGGGTGTAAGTGTTTCTGTGTGTGTGTGTGTATGTGTGTTTGAGAGTGTATGTGTTTCTGTGTGTGTGTGTCTTTGTGTCTGTGTGTCTGTGTGTCTGTGAGAGTGTATGTTTTTCTGTATGCATGTGTGTCTTTGTTTCTGTGTGTGTGTGTCTTTGTGTATGTGTGTGTGTGTGTGTGAGAGTGTTTGTGTTTCTGTGTGTGTGTGTCTTTGTGTCTGTGTGCGTTTGTGAGAGGGCAGATGTTTCTGTGTGTGTGTGTGTATCTGTTTGTGTTTGTGTGTGTGTGTGAGGGAGAGAGTGTATGTGTTTCTCTGTGTGTGTGTGTCTTTGTGTATGTGTGTGTGTGAGAGTGTATGTGTTTCTGTGTGTGTGTGTCTTTGTGCCTGTGTGTGTGTGTGAGTGTGTGTTTAAGAGTGTATGTGTTTCTGTGTCTGTGTGTGTGTCTTTGTGTCTGTGTGTCTGTGAGAGTGTATGTGTTTCTGTATGCATGTGTGTCTTTGTTTCTGTGTGTGTGTGTGTCTTTGTGTATGTGTGTGTGTGTCTGTGAGTGTATGTGTTTCTGTGCGTGTGTCCTGTGTCTGTGTGTGTGTGAGAGTGTATGTGTTTCTGTGTGTGTGTGTGTCTTTGTGTCTGTGTGTGTGTGAGAGTGTGTATGTGTCTGTGTGTGTGCGTCTGTGTGTGTGTCTTTGTTTCTGTGTGTGTGTGTGTCTTTGTGTCTGTGTGTGTGTATGTGAGTGTCTGTGTTTCTGTATGCGTGTGTCCTGTGTCTGTGTGTGTGTGAAAGTGTATGTGTTTCTGTGCGTGTGTGTGAGAGTGTTTGTGTTTCTTTATGCATGTGTGTCTTTGTGCCTGTGTGTGTGTGGGAGAGGGTATGTGTTTCTGTGTCTGTCTGTGTGTCTTTGTGTCTGTGTGTCTGTGAGAGTCTATGTGTTTCTGTATGCATGTGTGTCTTTGTTTCTGTGTGTGTGTGTCTTTGTGTATGTGTGTGTGTGTCTGTGAGTGTATGTGTTTCTGTGCGTGTGTCCTGTGCCTGTGTGTGTGAGAGTGTATGTGTTTCTGTGTGTGTGTGTGTGTCTTTGTGTCTGTGTGTGTGTGTGTGAGAGAGTGTATGTGTTTCTGTGTGTGTGTGTCTTTGTGTCTGTGTGCGTTTGTGAGAGGGCAGATGTTTCTGTGTGTGTGTGTGTATCTGTTTGTGTTTGTGTGTGTGTGTGAGGGAGAGAGTGTATGTGTTTCTCTGTGTGTGTGTGTCTTTGTGTATGTGTGTGTGTGAGAGTGTATGTGTTTCTGTGTGTGTGTGTCTTTGTGCCTGTGTGTGTGTGTGAGTGTGTGTTTAAGAGTGTATGTGTTTCTGTGTCTGTGTGTGTGTCTTTGTGTCTGTGTGTCTGTGAGAGTGTATGTGTTTCTGTATGCATGTGTGTCTTTGTTTCTGTGTGTGTGTGTGTCTTTGTGTATGTGTGTGTGTGTCTGTGAGTGTATGTGTTTCTGTGCGTGTGTCCTGTGTCTGTGTGTGTGTGAGAGTGTATGTGTTTCTGTGTGTGTGTGTGTCTTTGTGTCTGTGTGTGTGTGAGAGTGTGTATGTGTCTGTGTGTGTGCGTCTGTGTGTGTGTCTTTGTTTCTGTGTGTGTGTGTGTCTTTGTGTCTGTGTGTGTGTATGTGAGTGTCTGTGTTTCTGTATGCGTGTGTCCTGTGTCTGTGTGTGTGTGAAAGTGTATGTGTTTCTGTGCGTGTGTGTGAGAGTGTTTGTGTTTCTTTATGCATGTGTGTCTTTGTGCCTGTGTGTGTGTGGGAGAGGGTATGTGTTTCTGTGTCTGTCTGTGTGTCTTTGTGTCTGTGTGTCTGTGAGAGTCTATGTGTTTCTGTATGCATGTGTGTCTTTGTTTCTGTGTGTGTGTGTCTTTGTGTATGTGTGTGTGTGTCTGTGAGTGTATGTGTTTCTGTGCGTGTGTCCTGTGCCTGTGTGTGTGAGAGTGTATGTGTTTCTGTGTGTGTGTGTGTGTCTTTGTGTCTGTGTGTGTGTGTGTGAGAGAGTGTATGTGTTTCTGAATGCATGTGTGTCTTTGTGTCTGTGTGTTTGAGAGTGTGTATGTGTCTGTGTGTGTGTCTTTGTTTCTGTGTGTGTGTGTGTCTTTGTGTCTGTGTGTGTGTGTGTATGTGAGTGTATGTGTTTCTGTATGCGTGTGTCCTGTGTCTGTGTGTGAGTTTGTGTGAAAGTGTATGTGTTTCTGTGCGTGTGTGTGAGACTGTATGTGTTTCTTTATGCATGTGTGTCTTTGTGCCTGTGTGTGTGTGGGAGAGGGTATGTGTTTCTATGTGTGCGTGTCTTTGTGTGTGTGTATGTGTGTGTGTGTGTGTGTGTGTGTGTGTGTGTGTGTGTCTTTGTGGCTGTGGGTGTGTGTGTCTTTGTGGCTGTGGGTGTGTGTATATTACATGCATAGGATTACATACATAAAGAAAAAAAAGATGAAGGGCTGTGGGCAAGAGTGAATTAGTGGGACAAATTTGATAGCTCATTCATAGAACCGGCCCAAGCACGATGGGCCCAATGAGCTTGTTCTCGATGAGCTTATTCACAAACTCACGCTCACTGTAGTGTGTATGATGACCCATGGGTATCACTGTCCTCATGGCAATTTGAGTTCGCTCAATATAATACATAGGGTGCCTCGGTATGAATTGGTGCTTGTTTTATTATTTAATTTTATTGCCAATGGACATCCCGTGGACCAATGGACAAGCTGCCGTGAAACGCACAAGATATCACTCTGCTGCTAATTGCTGATGGTCCGATCCGTGTAATGAGTTCCTAATGTCATTGAGAGGTCGGTTCCGCTGAGAGACATCCTGAGGTAAACTAGAGTGTAATTGTTTCAGGGGAGACATGATTGAAAGTGGTAGCACTCAACATGCAAGAGTGCAATGATTAACAACAGTTTAATGATTCCACTGGATGGTGTGTATCGTAAAATAAGTAAAATTCAGTAAAATAATGGGACAAAAGGCGGACAAGTCCCCTGGACCTGATGGCCTGCATCCTTGTGTCTCAAAAGAAGTGGCTGCATTGACAGTGGATGCATTGGTTGCAATCTACCAAAATTCCCTGGATTTTGGAGAGGTCCCAGTGGATTAGAAAACCACAAATGTAACGCCCCTATTTAAAAAAAGAGGGAGACAGAAAGCAGGAAACTTTCGACCAGTTAGTCTAACATCTGTCATTGGGAAAATGCTGGAGTCCATTATTAAGGAAACAGTAGCAGGACATTTGTAAAAACATAATTCAGTCAAACGGAGTCAACATGGTTTTATGATAAGGAAATCATGTTTGACAAATTTTCTGGAGTTCTTTGAGGATGTAATAAGCAGTGTGGATAAGGGGAAACCAGTGGATGTGGTGTATTTGGATTTCCAGAAGACATTTGATAAGGTGCCACAAAAAAGGTTACTGCACAAGATAAAAGTTCACGGGGTTGGGGGTAATATATTAGCATGGATAGAAGATTAGCTAACTAACAAAAAACAGATAGTCAGGATAAATGGGTCATTTTCTGGTTGGCAAACCATAACTGGTGGGGTGCCACAAGGATCGGTGCTGGGCCCTCAACTATTTACCATCTATATTAATGACTTGGATGAAGGGACCAAGTGTAATGTAGCCAAGTTTGCTGATGATACAAAGATGGGTGGGAAAGCAAGTTGTGAGGAGGATACAAATAATCTGCAAAGGGATTTAGGCAGTCTAAATGATTGGGCAAACATTTGGCAGATGGAGTATAATGTGGCAAAGTGTGAGGTTATCCAGAGGATGCTGCCTGACCCTCTGAGATTTCTAGCATTTTCTGTTTTTATTTCAGATTCCAGCATCTGAGGTATTTTGCTTTTGTGTCAGTGTGAGGTTATCTACTTTGGCAGGAAAAATAAAAAAGCAAATTATTATTTAAATGAGGAGAGAATACAAAGTGCTGTGGTACAGAGGGACCTGAGGGTCCATGTGCATAAAACACAAAAAGTTAGTATACAGGTACAGCAAGTCATCAGGAAGGCAAATGGAATGTTAGCCTTTATTGCAAGGGGGACAGAGTAGAAAAGCAGGGAAATTCTGCTCCAACTGTGCAGGGTATCAGTGAGGCCACGCCAAGACTACTGCATACAGTTTTGGTCTCCGTATTTAACAAAGGATATACTTGCATTGGGGATTATTCAGAGAAGTTTCACGTGGTGGATTCTGGAGACGAAGGGGTTGACTTATGAAGAAAGGTTGAGCAGGTTGGGTCTATACTCATTGGAGTTTAGAAGAATGAGAGATGATCTTAATGAAACATATACCAAGGGGGCTTGACAAGGTATATGTAGAGAGATTGTTTCCACTCATGGGGGAATCTAGAACCAGGTGCCATAATTCAAGAAGAAGGGGTCACCCATTTAGAACTGAAATGAGGAGGAATTTCTTCTCTCAGAGGGTCATAAATATGTGGAATTCTCTGCCCCAGAGCTATGGAGGCTGGGTTATTCAATATATTAAACGTGGTGCTAGAGATATTTTTCAACGATAAGGGAATGAAGGGTTATGGGGAGCAGGCAAGGAAGTGGAACTGGGCCCCAAGATCAAATCAGCCATGATCTTATTGAATAGCGGGACAGTTTCGAGGGACCAAATGCCCCACTCCTACCCCTATTTCTGATGCTCTTATGTAACCCAATGTGTCGTGAAGATCCTCCCTAAGTGCTGTAAGGGAAGGAATTCCAGGACTTTGTCTCAGCGACTATGATGGAACAGCGATATATTTTTAAGTCATGATGGGTATGACTTGGAGGGGAACGTGGAGGTGATGGTGTTCCCATGTGTTTGCTGCCCTTGTCCTTCTAGGTGGTAGAGCTTGCGGGTTTAGGCGGTGCTGCCGAAGAATCCTTGGCAAATTGCTGCAGAACATCTTGTAGATGGTACACACTGCAGCCACAGTGCACCGGTGGTGGAGGGAGTGAATGTTTAACGTGGGGGATGGGATGCCGATCAAGCGTGCTGCTTTGTCCTGGATGGTGTCGAGCTTCTTGTGTGTTGTTGGAACTGCACTCATCCACGCAAGTGGAGAGTATTCCATCACACTCCTGACTTGTACCTTGTAGATGGTGAAAATGTGAAAGTGTTGGATGACAGATCATAGATGGTGAGAAGACATTAGGGAGACTAAAGGGGGAGTGGAATTGCTCCAGCGATGATCGGCCCTGAACAGCCCAGGTTCACCTTCTCTCCTTCCTTGTCACTGTTAACTCAACTTTTTGCCCTTGATGCGCTGACTCACTTTTCCACAACTGTCTGTTTTTTTAAACATATAACACAACATCTAAATGGGACATGATTGGCAGAATCTCGGCTCGTTACGGTTGTCCAGACCCCACTCCACCCCTGCGGGCAGTTGCTGGTTGGGTCGATGAGTTAACAAACTCTGCTTTGATGTTTATTTTTTGATGAGTTTCAGGAACCGATGAATGGGCTGTGTGACGGCTCGCCTCATCTCCTCCCTGAACTTAGCCTGGGTGAGAGCGTAAATGCAGGTGTTGGTGCAGGAGTTCAGGTACATCAGCATGTCGCCGACTTGACTGACTATGACATTGTGGCTCACGTCCAGCAATATCTCCTGAAACACAAAGTCCACCACTCTGGTAATCCACAGCACGATGAAGCTGCCCGATATGGCGAAGAGTAGGATGATGGATCTTCTCCGGTTCTCCATCTCGGGGTCAATTTGCTTCCCATCGCCACCTTGACCCCGGAATGCCCTGCGGACCCGACTGGCCACGAGAACGTGCCTGACGGTGAGAGCGTTGAGCAGCGAGATACACACGTAGGGAATGAGAGGGGTTAAGGCTGTGCCGGACCACATGTAAACAGCCCAGGGGGACTTTGTGCACACATTGCGAAGTCTACAGCCAGGGAATGAACTGGGGATGATAACCGGTTCATAGATGAAGTAGCGCGGGATATTGCGCAGGTAGCTCACCGTGCATATGGTCATTATTACCCGCGCTGCCGTCTCCTCTGTGCAGTATCTCACTTTCCACCTCTGGCAACAAATGGCGACAAATCGATCGAAGGTGAAGGCCACAGTGAGCCAGACCGAGCAGTCAACCACCGCGGCATTCATGATGCCTTTCAGGCTGCACACGTGGTAATAGGTGAGGATCGAGAAGGGGAAGTAGAGAGATCCCAAGTAGTTCAACATCACACAGCAGATGATGACCAGCAAGTCCGCCGCTGCCATGGAGACCAGGTAACGGCCTGTGCATCTGGCGAGGCCACAGCTACCACGAGAGAGAATCACGATGGTCATTAAGTTAGCTGCCAGAGAGGGAAAGAGAGGTGACGGTTAGTAATTACACCCACACATGTGTTATAAGATGACACCGAGCTTGGAAACATTGGGAGAGAAGGCAACGTAAAGCATGGATGATGATGAGGAAAGGCCTCTGTTCAGAATTGAGAGCCTGCTGATTGTGGGATGAAGACCATATCAGACGGCGGTGTCGAGTACTCCTGACATTGAATGAGTTGGAGTAGATCATGCAATGAGTCTTGATTTCAACACACTCCTGACTTGATACAAAGAAGAGGGAGTGTAGCAAGTTGTCGGAAGAGAGAACATTTCTAATTTAGGATACAGACAAAGATTGGAGAATAGAATTATTGGCATTCAGACCAATACATGGTTTTTACATATTTGTATAAACTGTACCAATTCCATTTCACTTTTCGGTCCAAATTTCCAACTGTCATCCAATCACCCAATGAACTCCTGGTGTTCAATTCTCATCAGAACTCAATGAGATCCAGTTGTCCAACTCACTTCTTCACTCAATCATCTCCCAGTGCGCAACTCTGCATCGCTCAATAAGCACCCATTGTCCGACTGTCTGTATCCGTCAAGGACTTTCCATTACCAAATCTTCTGCATCGCTCAATCAGCTCCCATTGTTCTACCACCTTCATCTCTTCATGTGCTCCCATTCTTCAATTCTTTCTCAGTCACTTAATTATCTGACAGTGCCAAACTCTCTGTCAATCAATGAACTCCCATTGTCCAACTCTCAATCAATGAGCGCTAGTTTCCCAACAGTCTCTAACACTCAATGTACAAATAGCTGTTAACGGATATGATGTAATTGGCATCATGGAGGCATGGCTCCAGGGCGACCAATGCTGGGAACTCAACATCCAGTGGTATTCAACATTCAGGAAGGATAGACAGAAAGGAAAAGGAGGTGGGGTAGCGTTGTTGGTTAAAGAGGAAATTAATGCAATGGTAAGGAAGGAATTTAGCTTGGATGATGTGGAATCGGTATGGGTGGAGCTACGGAATACCAAGGGGCAGAAAACGCTCGTGGAAGTTGTGTAGAGACCGCCAAACAGTTGTAGTGAGGTTGGGGATAGCATCAAACAAGAAATTAGGGATGCGTGCAATAAAAGTACAGCAGTTATCATGGGCGATTTTAATCTACATATTGATTGGGCTAACCAAACTGGTAGCAATATGGTGGAGAAGAATTTCTTGGATTGTGTTAGGGATGGTTTTCAAGACCAATATGTCGAGGAACCAACTAGAGGGCTGGTCATCCCAGAGTTGATGATGTGTAATGAGAAAGGACTAATTTGCAATCTTGTTGTGCGAGGACCCTTGGGGAAGAGTGACCATAATATGGTAGAATTCTTTATTAAGATGAAGAGTGACACAGTTAATTCACAGACTAGGGTCCTGAACTTAAGGAAAGGTAACTTGGATGGCATGAGACGTGAATTGGCGAGAATAGCCTGGCGAGTGATACTTAAAGGGTTGACAGTGGATAGGCAATGGCAAACATTTAAAGATCACATGGATGAATTTCAACAATTGTACATCCATGTCTGGAGTAAAAATGAAACGGGGAAGGTGGCTCAAACATGGCTAACAAGGGCAATTAAGAATAGTGTTAAATCCAAGGAAGAGGCATATAAATTGGCCAGAAAAAGCAGCAAACCTGCGGATTGTGGGAATTTTATAGTTCAGCAGAGGAGGACAAAGGGTTTAATTAGGAGGGGGAAAAGCGAGTTGAAAGGAAGTTTGCTGGGAACATAAAAACTGACTGCAAAAGCTTCTATAGATATGTGAAGAGAAAAACATAGAAACATAGAAACATAAAAAATAGGTGCAGGAGTAGGCCATTCAGCCCGTCGAGCCTGCACCACCATTCAATATGTTCATGGCTGATCATTCACCTCAGTACCCCTTACCTGCTTTCTCCCCATACCCCTTGAACCCTTTAGCCGTAAGGGCCATATCTAACTCCCTCTTCAATATATCAAATGAACTGACATTAACAACTCTCTGAGGTAGGGAATTCCACAGGTTAACATCGCTCTGAGTGATGACGACTCTCCTCATCTCAGTCCTAAATGGATTACCCCCTTGTACTCAGACTGTGTCCCCTGGTTCTGGACTTCCCCAACATGGGGAACATTCTTCCTGCATCTAACCTGTCCAGTCCCGTCATAATTTTATATGTTTCTATAAGATCCCTTCTCATCCTTTGAAACTCCAGTGAATACAAGCTCAGTCGATCCACATATGTCAGTCCTGCCATCCCGGGAATCAGTCTGGTGAACCTTCGCTGCACTTCCTCAATAGCAAGCATGTGCTTCCTCAGGTTAGGAGAACAAAACTGAACACAATATTCCAGGTGAGGTCTCACTAAGATTAGTAAAAACAAACGTAGATCCCTTGCAGTCAGATTCAGGTGAATTTATAATGGGGAACAAAGAAATGGCGGACAAGTTCAACAAATACTTTGGTTCTGTCTTCATGAAGGAAGACACAAATAACCTTCCGAATATACTCGGGGATGGAGGGACGAGTGAGAAGGAGAAACTGAAGGAAATCCTGATTAGGCGGGAAATTGTGTTAGGGAAATTGATGGGATTGAAGGACGATAAATCCCCAGGGTCTGATAGTCTGCATCCCAGAATACTTAATGAAGTGGCCCTAGAAATAGTGGATGCATTGGGATTCATTTTCCAAGTCTATCGACACTGGATCAGTTCTTATGGATTGGCGGATGGCTAATGTAACACCACGTTTTAAGAAAGGAGGGAGAGGGAAAGCAGGTAATTATAGACCGGTTAGCCTATCATCAGTAGTGGGGAAAATGCTGGAATCAATTATTAAAAGTGAAATAGCAGCGCATTTGGAAAGCAGTGACAGGATCGATCCAAGTCAGCATGGATTTATGAAAGGGAAATAATGCTTGACAAATCTTCTCGAATTTTTTGAGGGTGGAACTGGTAGAGTGGACAAGGGAGAACCAGTGGATGTGGTGTATTTGGATTTTCAAAAGGCTTTTGACAAGGTCCCACACAAGAGATTGGTGTGCAAAATTAAAGCACATGGTATTGGGGGTAATGTACTGACATGGATAGAGAACTGGTTGGCAGATAGGAAGCAGAGAGTCAATATAAATGGGTCCTTTTTGGAATGGCAGGCAACTACTGGGGTGCCGCAGGGCTCAGTGCTGGGACACGAGCTATTTATAATATACATTCATGATTTAGGTGATGGAATGGAGTGTAATATCTCCAAGTTTGCAGATGACACTAAGCTGGGTGGCGGTGTGAGCTGTGAGGAGGATGCTAAGAGGCTGCAGGGTGACTTGGACAGGTTAGGTGAGTGAGCAAACGCATGGCAGATGCAGTATAATGTGGATAAATGTGAGGTTATCCACTTTGGTGGCAAAAACATGAAGGCAGAATATTATCTGTATCGCGGCAGATTAGGAAAAGGGGAGGTGCAACGAAACCTGGTGTCATGGTACATCAGTCATTGAAAGTTGGCATACAGATGCAGCAGGCGGTGAAGAAGGCAAATGGTATGTTGGCCGTCATAGCTAGTGGATTTGAAAATAGGGACAGGGAGGTCTTATTGCAGTTATCGAGGGCCTTAATGATGCCTCACCTGGAATATTGTGTTCAGTTCTGGTGTCCTAATCTGAGGAATGACATTCTTGCTACTGAGCAAGTGCAGCGAAGGTTCATCAGACTGATTCCAGGGATGGCAGGACTGACCTATGAGGAGAGACTGGATCAACTGGGCCTGTATTCACTGGAGTTTAGAAGGATGAGAGGTGATCTCATAGAAACATATACAATTCTGACTGGACTGGACAGGTTAGATGCAGGAAGAATGTTCCCCATGTTGGGGAAATCCAGAACCAGGGGATGTAGTCTCAGGATAGAAACATAGAAAATAGGTGCAAGAGTAGGCCATTCAGCCCTTCTAGCCTGCGCCGCCATTCAATGAGTTCATGGCTGAACATGCAACTTCAGTACCCCCTTCCTGCTTTCTCGCCATACCCCTTGATCCCCCGAGTAGTAAGGACTTCATCTAACTCCCTGTTGAATATATTTAGTGAATTGGCCTCAACTACTTTCTGTGGTAGAGAATTCCACAGGTTCACCACTCTCTGGGTGAAGAAGTTTCTCCTCACCTCGTTCTTAAATGGCTTACCAATTATCCTTAGATTGTGACCCCTGTTTCTGGACTTCCCCAACATTGGGAACATTCTTCCTGCATCTCACCTGTCTAAACCCGTCAGAATTTTAAACGTTTCTATGAGGTCCCCTCTCATTCTTCTGAACTCCAGTGAATACAAGCCCAGTTGATCCAGTCTTTCTTGATAGGTCAGTCCCACCATCCCGGGAATCAGTCTGATGAATCTTCGCTGCACTCCCTCAATAGCAAGAATGTCCTTCCTCAAGTTAGGAGACCAAAACTGTACACAATACTCCAGGTGTGGCCTCGCCAAGGCCCTGTACAACTGTAGCAACACCTCCCTGCCCCTGTACTCAAATCCCCTCGCTATGAAGATCAACATGCCATTTGCTTTCTGAACCGCCTGCTGTACCTGCATGCCAACCTTCAATGACTGATGTACCATGACACCCAGGTCTCGTTGCACTCCCCTTTTCCTAATCTGTCACCATTCAGATAATAGTCTGTCTCTCTGTTTTTACGACAAAGTGGATAACCTCACATTTATCCACATTATATTTCATCTGCCATGCATTTGCCCACTCACCTACCCTATCCAAGTCAATCTGCAGCCTCATATCATCCTCCTCGCAGCTTACACTGCCACCCAACTTAGTGTCATCCACAAATTTGGAGATACTACATTTAATCCCCTCGTCTCAATCTTTAATGTACAATGTCAACAGCTGGTGCCCCAGCACAGAACCTTGCGGTACCCCACTAGTCACTGCATGCCATTCTGAAAAGTACCCATTTACTCCTACACTTTGCTTCCTGTCTGACAACCAGTTCTCAATCCACGTCAACACACTACCCCCAATCCCATGTGCTTTAACTTTGCACATTAATCTCTTGTGTGGGACCTTGTCGAAAGCCTTCTGAAAGTCCAAATATACCACATCAACTGGTTCTCCCTTGTCCACTTTACTGGAAACATCCTCAAAACATTCCAGAAGGTTTGTCAAGCATGATTTCCCTTTCACAAATCCATGCTGACTTGGACCTATCACGTCACCATTTTCCAAATGCACTGCTATGACATCCTTAATAATTGATTCCATCATTTTACCCACTACTGAGGTCAGGCTGACCGGTCATTAATTCCCTGTTTTTTCTCTCCCTCCTTTTTTTAAAAAGTGGGGTTACATTGGCTACCCTCCACTCAATAGGAACTGATCCAGAGTCAATGGAATGTTGGAAAATGACTGTCAATGCATCTACTATTTCCAAGGCCACCTCCTTAAGTACTCTGGGATGCAGTCCATCAGGCCCTGGGGATGTATCGGCCTTCAATCCCATCAATTTCCCCAACACAATTTCCCGACGAATAAAGATTTCCCTCAGTTCCTCCTCCTTACTAGACCCTCTGACCCCTTTTATATCTGGAAGGTTGTTGGTGTCCTCCTTAGTGAATACCGAACCAAAGTACTTGTCCAACTGGTCTGCCATTTCTTTGTTCCCCGTTATGACTTCCCCTGATTCTAGCTGCAGGGGACCTACATTTGTCTTTACTAACCTTTTTCTCTTTACATACCTATATAAACTTTTGCAATCCGCCATAATATTCCCTGCAAGCTTCTTCTCGTACTCCATTTTCCCTGCCCTAATCAAACCCTTTGTCCTCCTCTGCTGAGTTCTAATTTTCTCCCAGTCCCCGGGTTCGCTGCTATTTCTGGCCAATTCGTATGCCACTTCCTTAGCTTTAATACTATCCCTGATTTCCCTTGATAGCCACGGTTGAGCCACCTTCCCTTTTTTATTTTTACGCCAGACAGGAATGTACAATTGTTGTAGTTCATCCATGTGGTCTCTAAATGTCTGCCATTGCCCATCCACAGTCAACCCCTTAATATCATTCAACAATCTATCCTAGCCAATTTACGCCTCATACCTTCAAAGTTACCCTTCTTTAAGTTCTGGACCATGGTCTCTGAATTAACTGTTTCATTCTCCATCCTAATGCAGAATTCCACCATATTATGGTCACTCTTCCCCAAGGGGCCTCGCACAACAAGATTGCTAATTAATCCTCTCTCATTACACAACACCCAGTCTAAGATGGCCTCCCCCCTAGTTGGTTCCTCGACATATTGGTCTAGAAAACCATCCCTTATGCACTCCAGGAAATCCTCCTCCACCGTATTGCTTCCAGTTTGGCTCCCCCAATCTATGTGCATATTAAAGTCACCCATTATAACTGCTGCACCTTTATTGCATGCACCCCTAATTTCCTGTTTGATACCCTCCCCAACATCACTACTACTCTTTGGAGGTCTGTACGCAACTCCCACTAACGTTTTTTGCCCTTTGGTGTTCTGCAGCTCTACCCATATAGATTCCACATCATCCAAGCTAATGTCCTTCCTAACTATTGCATTCATTTCCTCTTTAACCAGCAATGCTACCCCACCTCATTTTCCTTTTATTCTATCCTTCCTGAATGTTGAATACCCCTGGATGTTGAGTTCCCAGCCCTGTTCATCCTGGAGCCACGTCTCCGTAATCCCAATCACATCATATTTGTTAACATCTATTTGCACAGTTAATTCATCCACCTTATTGCGGATACTCCTTACATTAAGACACAAAGCCTTCAGGCTTGTTTTTTTAACACCCTTTGTCCTTTTAGAATTTTGCTGTACAGTGGCCCTTTTTGTTCTTTGCCTTGGGTTTCTCTGCCCTCCACTTTTCCTCATCTCCTTTCTGTCTTTTGCTTTTGCCTCCTTTTTGTCTCCCTCTGTCTCTGCATTGGTTCCCATCCCCCTGCCATATTAGTTTAACTCCTCCCCAACAGCACTAGCAAACACTCCCCCCAAGACATTGGTTCTGGTCCTGCTCAGGTGCAGACCGTCCGGTTTGCACTGGTCCCACCTGCCCCAGAACCGGTTCCAATGTCCCAGGAATTTGAATCCCTCCCTGCTGCACCACTGCTCAAGCCACGTATGCATCTGCGCTATCCTGCGATTCCTAGCACGTGGCACTGGTAGCAATCCCGAGATTACTACTTTTGAGGTCCTACTTTTTAATTTAGCTCCTAGCTCCTTAAATTCGTTTCGTAGGAACTCATCCCTTTTTTTAACCTATGTCGTTGTTACCAATGTGCACCACGACAACTGGCTGTTCTCCCTCCCTTTTCAGAATGTCCTGCATCCGCTCCGAGACATCCTTGACCCTTGCACCAGGGAGGCAACATACCATCCTGGAGTCTCGGTTGCGGCCGCAGAAACGCCTATCTATTCCCCTCACCATTGAATCTCCTATCACTATCGCTCTCCTACACTTTTTCCTGCCCTTCTGTGCAACATAGCCAGCCACGGTGCCATGAACTTGGCTGCTGCTGCCCTCCCCTGATGAGTCATCCCCCCCAATAGTACTCAAAGCGGTGTATCTGTTTTGCAGGGGGATGACCACAGGGGACCCCTGCACTACTTTCCTTGCACTACTCTTCCTGCTGGTCTTCCATTCCCTATCTGGCTGTGGACTCTTTTCCTGCGGTAAGACCAACTCGCTACACGTGCTACTCACATCATTCTCAGCATCGTGGACGCTCCAGAGTGAATCCACCCTCAGCTCCAACTCCGCAACGCGGACTGTCAGGAGCTCGAGGCGGATACACTTCCCGCACATTTAGTCGTCAGGGACACCGGAAGTGTCCCTGAGTTCCCACATGGTACAGGAGGAGCATAACACCCGACCGAGCTCTCCTGCCATGACTTAACCCTTCGATATACTTAAATTGGCAACAACAATGTTAAAAGTTACTGACTAATATAAAAAAGAAAAAGAAAAACTACTCACCAATCACCAGCCAATCACTTACCCCCGAGGCTGTGACGTCACCTTTCTGTTTCTTTCTACTTCTTTTTTGCCTTCTCCATGGAGCTGCACAAGTACGCCTTTTATTGACCTCTGCTGATCCCCGGACTCACGCCTCACTAACGAACTCCCGACGCCTCTCGCGGCCTTTTATAGGCCTCTGCTGATCCCCGGACAAACGCCTCACCAACGAACTCCCGACGCCTCTCGCGGCCTTTCATAGGCCTCTGCTGATCCCGGACTCACGCCTCACCAACGAACTCCCGACGCCTCTCGCGGCCTTTTATCGGCCTCTGCTGATCCCCGGACTCACGCCTCATGTATCCAATTTACTGACGTCACAACTATTTTGTTGTGAAACAAATAAAACAATTAATTCAAGTGCCCCCTGATTAAACGGGGGCGGTGCGGGATGGGGGAGGCGGGATAAGGGGTAAGCCATTTAGGATTGAGATGAGGAGAAACTTCTTCACTCTGAGAGTTGTTAACCTGTGGAATTCCCTTCCACAAAGAGTTGTTGATGCCAGTTCATTGGATATATTGAAGAGGGAGTTAGCTATGACCATTACGGCTAAATGAATCAAGGGGTATGGAGAGAAAGCAGGAAAGTGGTACTGAGGTGAATAATCAGCCATTATATTAATGAATGGTGATGCAGGCTCGAAGGGCCGAAAGGCCTACTCCTGCACCTATTTTCTATGTTTCGATGTTTCATTTTCCAGCATTCTTCATCAGTCAGCTCCCTTTTGTCCAACCTTCTACCAGTCACCCAATGTGCTCCTTTATTCAACTCTCTCCATCAGTCAACGAGCTGCCATTGTCCAACCCTTTCCCTCGCTCAATGAGCTCACATTGTCCAAGGCTAGTCATCATTCGCGGCATCATGTCACACAAGATTAGGTCTCATGGGATTGGGGGATAATATATTAGCTTGGATTCAGGATTGGTTCATGGATGGAAAAAAAATAGCAATAAACGGTCCATTTTCAGTTTGCCAGGTTGCAAATATAAGGATCAAGTGCTTGTGCCTCAGCTATGTACAATCTACTCCAATGACTTAGATGATGAGACGGAGTTTAATGTATCCAATTTACTGACGTCACAACTATTTTGTTGTGAAACAAATTAAACAATTAATTCAAGTGCCCCCTGATTAAACGGGGGCGGGGCGGGACGGAGGTGGGGGGAGCTACAAACACTTTTCAAGTGCCCTTTTTTAGGGGGGAAGGTTGGTGTTTATTTTTATGGCGCTATAAAACACAAATTTTACAAGTGTCCCCTCGCTAAAAGGGGGTGAGGGGCCCTAAAACCTGGCAATAAAAAAAATTAAACGTTAAAACATATAAAATCAAATTAAAATGTGTTTGCTGGGGGTGACGATGCACTCCAGTCCCTCCAGCGCCCACCTCTCGTGGAAGGCCTCGAGCGTACCGGTGGACACCACGTGCTCCATCTCCAGGGACACCCTGGCTCAGATGTAATCGCAGAAGAGAGGCAGGCAGTCGGGCTGGACCGGCTGATGGCCCCCTTGGCTTACGGACGTTACAATGCTAGAGGGGAAGATAAGCTGTGCACTGGATTAAACAGGTTATAAAAGGATAGAGGCAGTTTATTGATTGGGCAAGATCATGGCAGATGGAATACAATGTGAAGAAGTGTAAATCTATCCACGTTGGTAGGATTAATATGAAGCATAATATTTTTTAAATGGTGAGAGACTATTAAATGTTAGTATGCAGAGGGATTTGGGTGTCCTTGTAACCCTAACCCTAACCCTACCCCTAACCCTAACCCTAACAGTTATCATGAAGAAACAGCAAGCAATTAGGAAAGCAAATATATGTTAGCCATTATTACAAGGGGGTTGGCGTATAAGAGTAAGTTAGTCTTGTTGCAATTATATAGGGCTTTGGTGAGACCACACCTGGAGTACTGTACACAGTTTTGGTCTCGTTATTCAGGGGAGGATATACTTGCCTTAGAGGCTGTGCAACAAAGGTTTCCTCGATTGATCCCTGGGAAGAGGGGGTTGTCCTATGAGGAAAGATTGAGTAGATTAGGCCTATACACTCTGGTGTTTAGAGGAATGAGAGGTGATCTCACTGAAACATACAAGATTCTGAGGGGGATTGACAGGGTAGACTTTTGAGCGATAAGGAAAAAAAGAGTAATGGGGTGGTGGCAGGGAAGTGGAGTTGATTCCATGATCAGATCAGCCATTATCTTACTAAATGTTGGAGCAGGCTCGAGTGGCCAAATGGCCTACTCCTGCTCCTATTTCTAATGTTTTTATGTTCTTATGTGCTCCCATTATCCAACTCTCTGCCAATGAGCTCCAAATGTCTAACTCTCTGGATTTCTAATAAGCTCCCATTGTTCAGCTCTTCCAGTCACTCAGCTATCTCACCGTTCCCAACTCCCTCACTCAATGTGCTCCCACTAACCAACGCTGTCCATCACTCCATGAGATACCAGAGCCCAACTCTCCCAGTCACACAATGAGCTCCCATTCTCTAACATTTCGTATTCCTTCATGGGATGTGGGCACTGCTGGGAATGCCAACATTTATTTCCCATCCCTAGTTTCCTTAGAGAAGGTGGTGGTGAACCATTTACTTGAACCACTGCAGTGCTTGTGGTGAAGGAACTCCCACAGTGCTGTGAGGGAGCGCGTTCCAGGATTTTGACCGAGCGACGATGAAGGAACGGCCGATATATTTCCAAGTTAGGATGGTGTGTGACTCATGTGGCAAGTGGAGAGCATTCCATCACACTCCTGAATTGTGCCTTATAGATGTGGAAAGGATTTGGGGAGTCAGGAGGTGAGACACATGCCGCAGAATACCCAGCCTTTGACCTCTCTCCATCATTTGATGGGTTACCATAGACCGACACTCTACATCACTGAATTAACAGATTGCCCAACACTCACCATCAATGAACTCATCTTGTCCAACTCTCTCCCAGTCATTCAATGATTTCACATTCATCAACTTCCTCTCCATAACTAAATGAGCACACATTTCACAACTCTCTCTCACTCAATTACCTCCCATTTTCCAGAACTTTCAATCACTCAGTGAGTTCCCATTGTCCAACTCTCTCCCAGTCAATTAATGAGTTAGGATTCAGTAACTTCCTCTGCTTAAATCAATGAACTCATGCTCCAAACTCTCGAACTCACTCAATGATCTCCCATTAACCAATTTTCTAATTCATTCAATGACCTCCATTTGTGCAACTTGCTACCAGTCACACAGGAAGCTCACATTTTCCAGCTCACATTGTCCAACTCACTGTCATCAATGCGATCCCACTGTTCATTTATCCATATCAATCAATGAGCTCCCATTAACCAACTCTGTTCATCAGCCAATGAGCTGCCATTTTCCAACTTCCTCCATCAATCGATGTTCCCCATTTCATCCAGTGCTCCACATCACTCAATGAACTTCTATTGTCAAACTTTATCAGCCACTCAATATTATATTGTTCAACTCTCTCCATAACAGAATAAACTCAACTTTCCCAACTCGCTCACACACTTAATGACCTCCCATTGTTCAAAACGTTCGATCTTCAGTGAGTTTCCTTTGTCCAACTCTCACAAATTCAATAATCCCTCCTTGTTCAACTGTCTCCTACAACAACATCCAAGTATCCATATTTCTCCATTCCTCAATGAGCTTCCATTAACCAATGCTTTTGATCATCCAATGAGCCCCCATTCACCAACTCTCTCAACCACTAAGAGATCCCATCATCGAACTCCTTCCTTCATCAATGTCCTCTCACTGTCCATCCTCCAACATCACTCAATGAGCTCTAACAACTAACTCTGTCCATCAGTCAATAAGCTACAATTGTCCAAATCTCGCCTTCAATTTATGAGCCCCCATTTTTCACTCTCACCATCAATCAACGAGATTGCTGTGTCCAATATTTCCCAATCCCTCAATGGCATCACATTGACCAAATAGCCCTGACTCAATGAGATCATATGGTCCAACTCTCTTCATCACACAATTAACTCCCATTGTCCAACTCTCCCCGGTCGCCCAATGAGCTCCTATTGTTCAAATCTCTCTCACCACCAATCACCGAGCTCCAGTTGCTCAAATTGCCCATTCAATTACATTCCTTCTGTCCAACTGTCCAAATCGCACAATAATCTCCCATTGCCGAACTATTCTCTAACTCAGAGCTGTCGTTGTTGAAGTCAATCCATCATTCGATTTGCTCTTAATGGCCAACTTTCTATAACACATAAGCAGCTCATATTGTCCAAATCTCCAGCAGTTAATCAATAAGCTCGCATTGTTCAACTCCCTCTCCATAGTGCAATGAACTCACCTTTCCCAACTCACTCACTCACTCAATCAACTTCCATTGTCCAACAAGCTTCATCACTCAATGAGCTGATATTGTCCAACTGATTCCTTCAACAATGATCTACATTGTCCATATTTCTCCATTGGTCAATGAGTTCCCATTAACCAACGTTCTACTTCACTCAATGACCTCCAGTTGTCCAATTCTCTACCAGTTACCGAATAAGCTCACATTGTCCAACGTCCCCGCCATTAATGAGCTCCCACTGTATTTCTTTCTATATCACTCAATGAGCTCCCATTAACTGACTCTGTCCACCAGCCAGTGAGCTAAATCTTTGCAACGTTCTCCATCAATCAATATTCCCCTTTTGCCCAACTCGTGACAAAACTCATGTCAATGAATTCCCATTGTAAATCTTAATCACTCATTCAATAACTTCCCATTGCCCCACTCTCTCCATCATTAAATGAGCTCACATTGTCCCATTGTTCATATTTTCCCATCACTCAATAAGCTCCCATAAACCACATTTTTACTTTTTTTCAATGAGGTGCCATTATCCAACTCTTTGTATCACTCGATGAGCTCCCACTGTCCATGCTTCATCATCACTCAATGACCGCCCATTAAGCAATTCTGACCATCAGACAATGAGCTGCAATTGTCCAACTTTCTCCAGCATCAACAGGCTCTATTGTTCAACTTTTCCTGTCAATAAATAAGTTTCCATTTTTCCAACTCTCTCCAGCATAAGATCCAATTGTCCAACTCGCTCAATCAGCCACAGATATCTCAACTCAAATACCAGCGATTTGCAAATGAATTCAATCATGTGCCCTCTTGTTAAAGGGGCACAGCCATTAGAACCTTCAATTAATGAAAATACGTTTAAAGGAAACCTTAATAAACCAAATTAAAATTGCTGCTTGTGATGATGCACTCCAGTTCCTACAGTGCCCACCAATCACGGAAGGCCGCGAGTGTGCCGGTGCACACTACATACTCTATCTCCAGGGACACCCAGGCACAAACATAGCTGGGGAATAGAAGCAGACAGTCAGGCCCAACGACCCTTCAAAAGAGGTCTCATTGTCCATCTCTGCCTCACACAATGAGCTCCCACTGTACTACTCTCCACCAATCACTCAATGAGCTCTCATTGTCCAAGTCTATGCATCATTCAATGTGCTTACATTTTCTAACTCTCCCCTCACTCAATGACTTATTATGATGCAATTACCATCAATGGCAGCCGATGGTCCGAGTATCCCCCACTCAAAGATTTTCCATTGTCGAACTCTCATCATCAATCAATGAGCTCCAGTTGTTCAACGCTCTCTATCAATCATTTAGTTCCAATTTTCAGTCTCTTTCCAACACTCATTGAGTTCCCTTTGCCCAACTCTCTAGTTCACTCGATAAACAGCCATTAACCAAGTTCGACCAAATGAGTTGAAATTACCCAACCCTCTGTCTCATTGAATGAGCCCCCAGTGCTGAACACTGTCTTAGTCATGCAATGTGCTCTTGATGTCCAACGTGCTCCATCACTCGCTCAGATCCCATTAACCATTGCTCTGCCAGTCACCCAAAGTGCTCCACGGTCGTTATCTATCCATCACTCAATGAGCTCCCATTCTAAAACGGCCAGTAACCAACTCTCTGCATTACGCAATGTGCCTACATTGTCCAACTGTCACCATCAATCACTGAGTTCCAGGTGTCTAATACACTCCATCACTCGATGAGCGACCATTGTACAACTCTTCTCATAAATGAATGAGTTATTTTTTGCCCGACTCCCGACATCACTCAATGAACTCCAATATCCGACTCACTGTCAGTCACTCAATGTGTTCCAATTGTGCAGTTCCCACATAAGCACACAAGAAATAGGATCAGCAGTAGACCATTTGGCCGCTCGAGCCTGCTCCACCATTCCATAAAATCATGGCTGATCTTCTACGTCAAATCCACTTTCCTGCATTCTCCCCATATCCCTTGATTCCCTTAATCAAAAATCTATCGATCTCTGTCTTGAATATACTGGGAATGAGCCTCCACAAATCTCTGGGGTGGAGAATTCCAAAGATTCACCACCCTCTGAATGAAGACATTTCTCCTCATCCCAGTCCTAAATGGCCGACCCTTATTCTGAGAATGTGACCCCTGGTACAAGACACATCAGGCAGGGCGAAACATCCTCCCTGCGTCTACCCTTTACGAATGTTTTATGTTTCAATGAGATCGCCTCTTATTATTCTAAACTCTAGAAAATATAGTCCTAGTCAACTCAATTTCACCAATCTTTGAGCTGCATTTATCCAAATATTTCCATCACTCACCGAGCTCTCATTATACAACTTTCACCATAAATCAATTACCTCCCTTTTGTCCAACTTTCTACATCAATTATTGTCTCACTCTCGAACATTTACTCAATGATCTCGCATTGTTCAACTCTATCCCAATCATTCAATAAGCTCTCATTGTCCGAATGTTCCCTTATTCAATGAGCTCCAATTTTCCAACTCCCACCATCAATTAATGAGCTCTGTAAATCCACCTATATCCGTAACCCAATTGTAACTATCTTCATCAATCAATGGGCTCCAATTGTCCAACACGCTCCATGATTAAATGAGTACACATTGTCCAACACTCTCCCAATCACTCAGTGAACTCCTATTGTACAACTCTTCACAAATCAATGAACTCCTTTTTGTCCAATTATCTACATCACTTAGTGACATGCCAGTGCAGTACTGAGGGAGTAGTACACTACCAGAGGTGCCGTACTTCAGATGAGACTCTAAATTGAGACCCCGGCGGCTCTCTTAGGTGGACGGAAAAGATCTTTTGGCACTATTTCGAAGAATAGCAAGGGAGTTATCCATGGTGTCCTGGACAATAGTTAGCCCTCAATCAACATCATTATCTGATCTTTATTGTATTGTTGTTGGTGGGAGCTCACTTTGCCCAAACTGGCTGTCGTGTTTCATACACTACAACGGCGACTACTTTTCAAAAGTAATGTATTGGTTGCAACCACTTTGTGATGTCCTGAGGTCGTGAAAGCTGCTATATAAATGCAAATCAATCTCCAATTTCTCCAGTATCCGATCCTCCACCAGCCACTCAATGTGCTCCAATTGCCCAGCAATCTGCATCACTCAATGAATACCCATTGTGCGACTATCGTCAGCAATCAATGATCTCCATTTCCCCAGCAATCCACCACTCAATAGACTCACACTGTTAAAAACTCGTGACATTAGTCATGGAGCTCCCATTTTCCAGCTCTCTCCCAGTTACTCAATTAGCTCGTATTGTACAAGGTTCAACATAAATACTTTGTCCAACTCTCGAAATCACTCCACTAACTTCTGTTGTCCCACACTCGACCAGTCTCACATTGAGCTCCCTTTCTTCAACTCTCTCCCATTCACTCAATAAGCTATAATTGTCCATATTTTACCATTATTCAATTAGCTCCCAATCCAACTCACAACAATCACTCAATGAGCTCCTCTCGTTCAACCTCACCACCATCATTCAATGAGCTATCATTCAACTCCCTCCTCCCCCTCATCATCATTCAATGGACTCCCATTGAATAACTCTTTCCATCCACAATGAACAACTATTGTACGACTCTCTCTGTCAGAAGTGAACTGTCATTGTCCGTAATTCCCCAATTCTCGACAATCTGCTGTTAACCAACTCTCTCCTTCACTCATTTCTCTTCCATTGCACAACTATCTTCATCAATGAATGGGCTCCGAATGGCCAATCTCATCCAGTCACTCAATGACCTCCCGTTGCTCAACTCTATGACTCATTTAATGAGCTCCCTATTTCCAAATCTCATCCTGAAGCAATGAGCTCCAGATGTCCAAATCTATACCTCATTCCATGTGCTCCCATTGTCCAGAGCGCAACAGTTACCGAATGATCCCTCATTGTCCAAATATCTACCTCACTCAATGAGCTCTCATTGTATAAATATACCCTTACTCAATGAACCATTGTATAACTACCCCCCTCACTCAATGTATAACTATCTCCCTCAGTCAATGAGCCATCATTGTATAACTATCTCCCTCCCTCAATGAGCTGCCATTGTGCAACTATCTCCCTCACTCAATGACCTCTCATTGTATAACTCTCATTATGAATCTATGAGCTCATTGTTTAATCTTCACCAATCACACAATTATCTCCCATTGTCTAACTCTTTACAGGTCGCTCAATGTGTTCCAATAGTTCAACTCCATCTCTGTCACTTACTACGCGACCCTTGCCCAACGCTACCCTTGCCCAACGTTTTCCACCAATCAATGAGCTACAGTTGTTCAAGTTTCTCCATCATTCAATGAGATCCCATATCTAACTCTCTCCCTCACTCAATGACCTCCCCTGCCTGACTCTCTCCAGCAGTCAATGAGCTCAAGTTGCCCAACTCACCACTTCCCTCCCGTTCGCCAATTCTCTCCATTACTGCAGGAACTCCCATGCAGCGAACTCAATCATCCCCTTCCTGTATTTTCTTATCCTTTAAAAGTTCCCTCTCTTTGTCCACACACACACAAACGAACACACATTCACAGACATACACATACAAAGACCCACACTCACACACACAGACAAGAGCACACACACACAGCAACACACGGACACAAGGGCACACACACACATACAAACATAAACAATAAAACACGCTCGCATTCACAAACACAGTCACACGTATGCATAAACTCCCTCACACATTAGCATGCCCACGCAGACACATAGACAGTCACACAAACACAAAACCATAATAACACACATAGGCATTAGCACACACATCACACATTCCCAGGCCGCTAGTCTTTGAAGAGGAGTTCCCTCATTTGGTGACTATCTGCTACTCACATACCAGCCACACCGATGACTGCCAGGCAATGGTAGAAAACGTCCTGCGCCAGTAAGAACACAAAGCCTCCCATCCTCGGAGAGAGTCAGAGACGAGTGTTGGAGGAGGAGTCAGCTGCACACACTGACGCACAGAAGCAGCCCCGAATATATACCCAGGAGGAGCACCCAGAGACAGCGAACTCAGGGGGCCTGGGACCAGCTGCAGTCAGTGCAGAAGGCACAATAGGTAAGGGAGCTTAACTACCTAAGTCCAGGGGGACAGCTTACAGGGAGATTGCACTGTTTAAAAGCATCAAACACACACTGCACGAGCATAGAGTCACCCAGTAATATTCAGAGAGTGGCTGCAATGAATGAGTTTCATATTTAATTCTCTGCATGTTGTTAATTAGGCCTGACTGCCAGGACATGCTCTCAGCGATATAGATAGAGATAACTGACATTTTTGCAGCACCTTACATAAACTCGGGACGACTAAAAGTGCACACAGCCCTTGAAGTGTTTAAATGTATGAAACACTGCACTCAAGTTACACACAGCAAACTGCTACAGCAATGTGACCAGTTTATCTGATGCTAATTGAGGGATAATATTCGCCGAGACACCAAAAAGAGATGGAGATTGTTAGCTGGCATTGTATCGACGAATCATTCACTGAAAGAAAATCACTGAGAACAACATATACAATATCGAAAATAACAGGCAGACACACTGGTCAGAATCCCTGTGCTCAGTCCCTTCCAGTGCTCAGTCTCACCCTGTGCTCAGTCCCTTGCTGTGCTCCGTCTCTCCCTTTTGCTCCGTCTCTCCCCTTGCTCACTCTCTCCCCGTGCTCAGTCTCTCCCTGTGCTCAATCTCTCCCTGTGCTCACTCTCTCACTCTCTCCCGGTGCTCACTCTCTCGCGGCGCTCAGTCTCTCCGTCCGCTTCATCTCGCCCCGTGCTCAATCTCTCCCCGTGCGAAGTCTCTCCCTCTGTTTAGTCCCGCTGTGCTCTGTTTCTCCCTGTGATCAGTCTCTCCCTTTTCTCAGTCTCTCCCTTTTCTCAGTCTCTCCCATTTAAAGTCGCTCCCAGTGCTCAGTCTCTCCCCGTGCTCAGTCTCCCTGTGCTCACTCTCTCCCTGTGCTCGGTCTCTCCCTGTGCTCACTCTCCCCCTATCTTCAGTCACCCAGTGCTCAGTCTCTCCGCATGCTCGGTCTCCCGCTGTGCGCTCAGACACTCCCTGTGCTCAGTCTCTCCCTGTGCTCAGTCTTTCCCTGTGCATGGTCTCTCCCAGTGCTCGGTCTCTCCCTGTGCTCACTCTCTCCCTGTGCTCAATTTCTCCCTCTCCCCGTGCTCACTCTCTTCCTGTGCTCACTTTCTTCCTGTGCTCACTCTCTCCTCCTTTGCTCACTCTCTCCCTGTGCTCACTCTCTCCCTGTGTTTAATTTCACTTTTCTCAGTCTCTCACTTTACTCAGTCTCACTCTTTTAAAAGGCGCTCCCTTTTAAAAGTCTCGAACTGTGCTCACTCACGCCCTCTGCTAACACTCTGTCTGTGCTCACTCTCTGTCTGTGCTCACTCTCTATCCGAGATTACTCTCTCCCCGTGCTCAGTCTCTCCCGTGCAAAGCCTCTCCCCGTGTTCAATCTCTCCCCGTGTACAGTTTCTCCCCGTGCTCAGACTCTCCCGGTGCTCAGTGTCTCCCGGTGTTCAGTATCTCCCTGTGCTCGGTCTCTCGCTGTGCTCGGTCTCTCCCAGTGCTCGGCCTCGCCCAGGGCTCGGTCTCTCCCAGTGCTCGGTCTCCCAATGCTCGCACTCACCCCGTGATCGCTATCTCCCTGTGATCGTTCTCTTCCTGTTATTGTTCTCTCCCTGTGCCTTCTCTCTCCCTGTGCTAAATCTCACCCAGTGCTCAGTCTCCCTGTGCTCAGTCTCTCCCCGATCTCACTCTCCCCCCGTGCTCACTCTCTCCCCGTGCTCACACTCTCCCCGTTCTCACTCTCTACCGGTGCTAACTCTCTCCCTGTGCTCTGTCTCTCCCAGTGCTCTGACTCTCCCAGTGCTCGGTCGACCCCTGTGCTCACTCTCTCCCCGTGTTCACTCACTCCCCGTGCTCACACTCCCCACGTGCTCACACTCTCCCTGTGCTCACTCTCTCCCCGTGCTCAGTCTCTCCCTGTGCACACTCTCAATCTGTGCTCAGACTCTCCCCGTGCTCAGTCACTCCCTGAGCTCCCTCACTCCCTGTGCTCAGTCTCTCCCGCTGCTCAGACTCGGCCTGTGCTCAGGGTCCCTTTGCTCACACTCTCCCTGTTCTCACTCTCTCTCTCTGCTCACTCTCTCTCTGTGCTCACTCTCTCCCTGTGCTCTCTCCCTCTCTCCCTGTGCTCAATGTCTCCCTGTGCTCAGTTTCTCCCTGTGCTCAGTCTCTCCCTGTGCTCCTTCACTCCCTGTGCTCAGTCTCTCCTGCTGATGAGACTCGCCCTGTGCTCAGGCTCCCATTGCTCACACTCTCCCTGTGCGCACACTCTCGCTGTGCTCACTCTCTCACTGTGCTCTTTCTCTCACTGCTCGCTGTCTCCCTGTGCTCACTCTCTCCCTGTGCTCACTCTCTCCCTGTGCTCACTCACTCCCTGTGTTCACTCTCTCCCTGTGCTCGCTCACTCTCTCCCTGTGCTCTCTCTCTCTCTCCCTGTGCTCAGTCTCTCCCTGTGCTCAGTCTCTCCCTGTGCTTCCTCACTCCCTGTACTCAGTCTCTCCTGCTTCTCAGGCTCGCCCTGTGCTCAGGGTCCCTTTGCTCACACTCTCCCTGTTCTCACTCTCTCTCTCTGCTCACTCTCTCTCTGTGCTCACTCTCTCCCTGTGCTCTCTCCCTCTCTCCCTGTGCTCAATGTCTCCCTGTGCTCAGTTTCTCCCTGTGCTCAGTCTCTCCCTGTGCTCCTTCACTCCCTGTGCTCAGTCTCTCCTGCTGATGAGACTCGCCCTGTGCTCAGGCTCCCATTGCTCACACTCTCCCTGTGCTCACACTCTCGCTGTGCTCACTCTCTCACTGTGCTCTTTCTCTCACTGCTCGCTGTCTCCCTGTGCTCACTCTCTCCCTGTGCTCACTCTCTCCCTGTGCTCACTCACTCCCTGTGCTCACTCTCTCCCTGTGCTCGCTCACTCTCTCCCTGTGCTCTCTCTCTCTCTCCCTGTGCTCAGTCTCTCCCTGTGCTCAGTCTCTCCCTGTGCTTCCTCACTCCCTGTACTCAGTCTCTCCTGCTTCTCAGGCTCGCCCTGTGCTCAGGCTCCCTTTGCTCACACTCTCCCTGTGCTCACTCTCTCCCTGCGCTCACTCTCTCACTGTGCTCTTTATCTCACTGCTCGCTGTCTCCCTGTGCTCACTGTCTCCCTGTGCTCACTCTCTCCCTGTGCTCACTCTCTCCCTGTGCTCAGTCTCTCCCTGTCTTCACTCTTGCTGTGCTCAGACTCTCGCTGTGCTCAGACGCTCCCTTTGCTCATTCTCTCCCTTTCGTCACTCTCTCCCTCTGCTCACTCTCTCCCTGTGCTCACACTCTCCCTGTGCTCATTAACCCCCTGAACTCACTCTCTCCCAGTGCTCACTCTCTCCCTGTGCTCACTCTCTCCCTGTGCTCACGTTCTCCCTGTGCTCACTCTCTCACTGTGCTCGCTCGCTTTCTCACTGTGCTCACTCTCTCCCTGTGCTCACTCTCTCACTGTGCTCATTCTCTCCCTATGCTAACTCTCTCACCATGCTCACTCTCTCCCACTGCTCGCTCTCTCACTGTGCTCGCTCACTCCCTGTGCTCACTCTCTCTCTCTGCTCACTCTCTCTCTGTGCTCACTGTCTCCCATCAATCTCTCACTGTGCTCACACTCTCACTGTGCTCGCTCTCTCCCTGTGCTCACTCTCTCTCTGTGCTCACTCTCTCTCTCTGCTCACTCTCTCCCTGTGCTCAGTCTCTCCCTGTGCTCAGTCTCTCCCTGTGTTCACTCTTGCTGTGCTCAGACTTTCGCTGGACTCAGACGCTCCCTTTGCTCACTCTCTCCCTGTCCTCACTCTCTCCCTGTCCTCACTCTCTCCCTGTGCTCACTCACTCTCCGTGCTCAATCCCTCTCCGTGTTCACTCTCTCCCCGTGCTCACACTCTCCCCGTGCTCACTCTCTCCCCGTGCTCACACTATCCCCGTGCTCACTCTCGCCCTGTGCTCACTCTCTCTCCCACTGTGCTCTCTCTCTCTCTCTCCCTGTGATCGGTCTCTCCCTGTGCTCACTCTCCCCCTATTTTCAGTCACCCAGTGCTCAGTCTCTCCCCATGCTCGGTCTCCCGCTGTGCGCTCAGACACTCCCTCTGCTCAGTCTCTCCCTGTGCTCAGTCTTTCCCTGTGCACGGTCTCTCCCAGTGCTCGGTCTCTCCCTGTGCTCACTCTCTCCCTGTGCTCAATTTCTCTCTCTGCTCCCTCTCTCCCTGTGCTCACTCTCTCCCCGTGCTCAGTCTCTCCCCGTGCTTACTGTCTCCCCGTGCTCACTCTCACTCTCTCGCCGTGCTCACTCTCTTCCTGTGCTCACTCTCTTCCTGTGCTCACTCTCTCCTCCTGTGCTCACTCTCTCCCTGTGCTCACGCTCTACCTGTGTTTAGATTCACTTTTCTCAGTCTCTCACTTTACTCAGCCTCACTCTTTTAAAAGGCGCTCCCTTTTAAAAGTCTCGAACTGTGCTCACTCACGCCCTCTGCTAACACTCTGTCTGTGCACACTCTCTGTCTGTGCTCACTCTCTGTCCGTGATTAGTCTCTCCCCGTGCTCAGTCTCTCCCGTGCAAAGTCTCTCCCCGTGTTCATTCTCTCCTTGTGTACAGTTTCTCCCCGTGCTCAGACTCTCCCGGTGCTCAGTGTCTCCCGGTGCTCAGTATCTCCCTGTGCTTGGTCTCTCCCATGCTCGGTCTCTCACTGTGCTCGGTCTCTCCCAGTGCTCGGCCTCTCCCAGGGCTCGGTCTCTCCCATTGCTTGGTCTCCCAATGCTCGCACTCACCCCGTGATCGCTAGCTCCCTGTGATCGTTCTCTTCATGTTATTGTTCTTTCTCTGTGCGCACAGTCTCTACCTGTGCCTTCTCTCTCCCTGTGCTAAATCTCACCGTGTGCTCAGTCTCCCTGTGCTCAGTCTCTCCCCGATCTCACTCTCCCACCGTGCTCACTCTCCCCCCGTGCCCACTCTCTCCCCGTGCTCACTCTCTTCCCGTGTTCACTCTCTCCCTCTGCTCACTCTCTCCCCGTGCTCACTCTCTCTCTGTGCCGACTCTCACTCTTTCCCTGTGCTCACTCTCTCCTTGTGCTCACGCTCTCGCCGTGCTCACTCTCTCCCCGTGCGCACTCTCTGACCGTGCTCACTCACTCCCCGAGCTCACTTTCTCCCCGTGCTCACTCTCTCCCCGTGCTCACACTCTCCCTGATCTCACTTTCCCCCCGTGCTCACTCTCCCCCCGTGCTCACTCTCCCCCCGTGCTCACTCTCCCCCCGTGCTCACTCTCTCCCCGTACTCTCTCTCTCCCCGTGCTCACTCTCACCCGTGCTCACTCTCTCCCCGTGCTCACTCTCTCCCTGTGCTCACATTCTCCCCATGCTCAAACTCTCCCCGTGCTAACTCTATCCCCATGCTCACACTCTCCCCGTGCTCACTCTCTCCCTGTGCTCACTCTCTCCCTGTGCTCACTCTCTCCCTGTGCTCTGTCTCTCCCTGTGCTCAGTCACTCCCAGTGCTCTGTTTCTCGCAGTGCTCTGTCTCTCCCTGTGCTCAGTCACTCCCAGTGCTCTGTTTCTCGCAGTGCTCTGTCTCTCCCTGTGCTCAGTCTCTCCCTGTGTTCCGCCACTCAGTGCTGAATATTTCTGTGCTCAGGCTTCCTGTGCTCAGTCTCCCCCTGTGCTCTGCCTCTCCCAGTGCTCTGTCTCTCCCAGTGCTTGGTCACTTCCAGTGCTCGGTTTACCCCTGTGCTCACTCTCTCCTCGTGCTCACTGTCTCCCCGTGCACACTCTCTCCCGTGCTCACTCACGCCCCGTGCTCAATCCCTCCCCGTGTTCACTCTCGCTCCATGTGCTCACACTCTCCCCGTGCACCCTCTTTCCTCGTGCTCACTCTCTCTCCGTGCTCACTGTCTCCCTGTACTCACACTCACACTCTCCCCGTGCTCACTCTCTCCCTGTGCTCACTCTCTCCCTGTGCTCACTCTCTCGCTGTGCTCACTCTCTCCCTTTGCTCACTCTCAATCTCTCCCTGTGCCCACTCGCTCCCTGTGCTCACTCACTCGTTGTGCTCACTCTCTCTCTATGCTCACTCTCTCCCTGTGCTCACTCTCCCTCTCACTGTGCTCAGTCAGTCCCTGTGCTCAGTCTCTCCCTGTGCTCAGTCTCTCCATGTGCTCACTCTCTCCCTATGCTCACTCTCTCCCTGTGCTCACTCTCCCTCTCACTGTGCTCAGTCTGTCCCTGTGCTCAGTCTCTCCCTGTGCTCAGTCTCTCCCTGTGCTCACTCTCTCCCTATGCTCAGTCTCTCCCTGTGCTCAGTCTCTCCCTGTGCTCGGACTCTGCCTGTGCTAGGTCTCTCCCTGTGATCATTTTATCCCTTTGCTCAGATTCACCCTGTGCTCATTCTCTCCCTGAGTCACTCTCTCACTGTGTTCAGTCGCTTCCTGTGCTCAGTCTCTCCCTGTGCTCACTCTCTCTCTGTGCTCACTGTCTCCCTGTGCTCTCTCTCTCTCCCTGTGCACACTCTCTCCTTGTGCTCACTCTCTCCCTGTGCTCACTCTCTCCCTGTGCTCACTCTCTCCGTGTGCTCTCTCTCCCTGTGCTCACAGTCATGTTGTGCTCTCTCTCTCTCCCTGTGCTCAGTCGCTCCCTGTGCTCACTCTCTTCCTGTGCCCAGACTCTCCCAATGCTCAGACGCTCCCTGTGCTCAGTCTCTCCCCGTGCTCAGTCTCTCCCTGTGATCCCTCACTCCCTTTGCTCAGTCTCTACCCGTGCTCACTCTCTCCCTGTGCTCGCTCACTCCCTGTGCTCAGCCACTCAGTGCTGAACCTTTATCTGCTCAGGTTTCCTGTGCTCTGTCTCTCCCAGTGCTCTGTCTCTCCCAGGGCGCGGTCTCTCCCAGTGCTCGGTCTACCCCTGTGATCACTCTCTCCTCGTGCTCACTCTCTCCCTGTGCTCACTCTCGCACTGTGCTCATTCTCTCACTGCTCGCTGTCTCCCTGTGCACACTCTCTCCCTGTGCTCCCTCTCTCCCTGTGCACAAACTCTCCCTTTGCTCAGTCTCTCCCTGTGCTCCCTCACTCCCTGTGCTCAGTCTCTCCCTCTGCTCAGATTCGCCCTGTGCTCAGGATCCCTGTATTCACTCTCTCCCTGTGCTCACTCTCTCCCTGTGCTCACTCTCTCCCTGTGCTCACTCTCTCCCTGTGTACACTCACACCTTGTGTGCACTCTCTCCCTGTACTCACTCTCTCCCTGTGCTCACTCTCTCCCTGTGCTCACTCTCTCCCTGTGCTCACTCTCACCGTGTGCTCACTCTCTCCCTGTGCTCACTCTCCCTGTGCTGACTATCTCGCTGTGCTCACTCTCTCCCTGTGCTCACTCTCTCGCTGTGCTCACTCTCTCCCTGTGCTCAATCTCTCCCTGTGCTCTCCCTCTCTCCCTGTGCTGAGACTCTCCCTGTGCTCTGCCTCTCCCTGTGCTCACTTTCTCCCTGTGCTCAGACTCTCCCTGTGCTCAGGCGCTCCCGGCGCTCAGTCTCTCCCTGTGCCCATTCTCTCCCTGTGCTCACTCTCTCCCTGTGCTCACTCTCACCCTGTGCTCAGACTGTCCCCGTGCTCAGACGCTCCCTGTGCTCAGTCTCTCCCCGTGCTCAGTCTCTCCCTGTGCTCCCTCACTCCCTGTGCTCAGTCTCACCCGCTGGTCAGATTCGCCCTGTGCTCAGGCTCCCTTTGCTCATACTCTCCCTGTGCTCACTCTCTCTCTATGCTCACTCTCTCACTGTGCTCATTCTCTCACTGCTCGCTGCCTCCCTGTGCTCACTCTCTCCCTGTGCTCGCTCACTCCCTGTGCTCAGCCACTCAGTGCTGAACCTTTCTCTGCTCAGGTTTCCTGTGCTCTGTCTCTCCCAGTGCTCTGTCTCTCCCAGTGCGCAGTCTCTCCCATTGCTCGGTCTACCCCAGTGCTCACTCTCTCGTCGTGCTCACTCTTTCCCTGTGCTCCCTCTCTCCCTGTGCTCACTCTCGCACTGTGCTCATCCTGTACCTGCTCGCTGTCTCCCTGTGCACACTCTCTCCCTGTGCTCCCTCTCTCCCTGTGCTCACTCTCTCCCTGTGCTCACTCTCTCCGTGTGTTCTCTCTCCCTGTGCTCACAGTCATGTTGTGCTCTCTCTCTCTCCCTGTGCTCAGTCGCTCCCTGTGCTCACTCTCTTCCTGTGCCCAGACTCTCCCAATGCTCAGACGCTCCCTGTGCTCAGTCTCTCCCCGTGCTCAGTCTCTCCCTGTGCTCCCTCACTCCCTGTGCTCAGTCTCTCCCCGTGCTCACTCTCTCCCTGTGCTCGCTCACTCCCTGTGCTCAGCCATTCAGTGCTGAACCTTTCTCTGCTCAGTTTTCCTGTGCTCTGTCTCTCCCAGTGCTCTGTCTCTCCCAGGGCGCGGTCTCTCCCAGTGCTCGGTGTACCCCTGTGATCACTCTCTCCTCGTGCTCACTCTCTCCCTGTGCTCACTCTCGCACTGTTCTCATTCTCTCACTGCTCCCTCTCTCCCTGTGCACAATCTCTCCCTTTGCTCAGTCTCTCCCTGTGCTCCCTCACTCCCTCTGCTCAGCCTCTCCCTCTGCTCAGATTCGCCCTGTGCTCAGGCTCTCTGTATTCACTCTCTCCCTGTGCTCACTCTCTCCCTGTGCTACCTCTCTCCCTGTGTACACTCACACCTTGTGTGCACTCTCTCCCTGTACTCACTCTCTCCCTGTGCTCACTCTCTCCCTGTGCTCACTCTCTCCCTGTGCTCACTCTCACCGTGTGCTCACTCTCTCCCTGTGCTCACTCTCTCCCTGTGCTCAATCTCTCCGCATTCTCACAATCCCCACGTGCTCACACTCTCCCCATGCTCACTCTCGCTCCATGTGCTCACACTCTCCCCGTGTTCACTCTTTCCACGTGCTCACTCTGTTCCCGTGCTCACTCTCTCCCATTGCACAATCTCTCCCTTTGCTCAGCCAGTCAGTGCTGAAACTTTCTGTGCTCTGTCTCTCCCACTGCTCTGTCTCTCCCAATGTGCGGTCTCTCCCAGTGCTCCGTCTACCCCTGTGCTCACTCACTCCTCGTGCTCACACTCCCCACGTGCTCACACTCTCCCCGTGCTCACTTTCTCTCTATGTGCTCGCACTTTCCCCGTGCACACTCTTTCACCGTGCTCACTCTCACTCCCTGCTCACTCTCTCCCTCTGCTCACTCTCTCCCTGTGCTCGCTCTCTCCCTGTGCTCACTCTCTCTTTATGCTCACTCTGTTTCTGTGCTCACTCTCTCTGTATGCTCACTCTGTCTCTGTGCTCACTCTGTCTCTGTGCTCACTCTCTCCCTGCGCGCTCTCTCTCATCCTGTGCTGAGACTCTCTCTGTGCTCAGTCTCTCCCTATGCTCACTCTCTCCCTGTGCTCAGACTCTCCCTTTGTTCACTCTTGCTGTGCTCAGTCTCTCGCTGTACTCAGACGCTCACTGCGCTCAGTCTCTACCTGTGCTCAGTGTGTCCCAGTGCCTACTCTCTCCGTGTGCTCACTCTCTCACTGTGCTCACTCTCTCTCTGTGCTCACAATCTCCCTGTGCTCATTGACTTCCTGAACTCACTATCTCCCAGTGCTCACTCTGTCCCTGTGCTCACTCTCTACCCTTGCTCACTATCTCCCCGTGCTCACTTTCTCCCCGTGCTGACTCTCTCTCCGTGCTGACTCTCTCTCCGTGCTCACTCTCTCCCCGTGCTCACTCTCTCCCCGTGCTCACACTCTCCCCGTGCTCACACTCTCCCCGTGCTCATTCTCTCCCCGTGCTAACACTCTCCCAGTGCTCACTCTCTCACAATGCTGACTCTCTCGCCATGCTGACACTCTCCCCGTTCTCACTCTCTCCCGTCCTCACTCTCTCCCCGTGCTCACTCTCTCCCCGTGCCCACTCTCACACTCTCCGTGTGCTCACTCTCTCCCTTTGTTCAGTCTCTCCCTGTGCTAAATCTCTCCCTGTGCTCAGTCTCCCTATGCTCAGTCTCTCCCTGTGCTCACTCGCTCCCCGATCTCACTCTCCCCCCGTGCCCACTCTCTCCCCGTGCTCACTCTCTCCCCGTGCTCACTCTCTCCCCCTGCTCACTCTCTCCCCGTGCTCACGCTCTCCCCGTGCTCACTCTCTCCCCGTCCTCACTCTCACTCTCTCCCTGTGCTCACTCTCTCCCTCTGATCACTCTCTCCCTGTGCTCTGTCCCTCCATGTGCTCAGTCTCTCCCATGGCTCAATCTCTCCCTGTGCTCAGCCACTCAGTGCTGAAACTTTCTGTGCTCTGTCTCTCCCAGTGCTCTGTCTCTCCCAGTGCGCAGTCTCTCCCAGTGCTCGGTCTACCCCTGTGCTCACTCTCTCTTCGTGCTCACTCTCTCCTCGTGCTCACTGTCTCCCCGTGCACACTCTCTCCCGTGCTCACTCACGCCCCGTGCTCAATCCCTCCCCGTGTTCACTCTGCCCGCATGCTCACACTCTCCACGTGCTCACACTCTCCCCGTGCACACTCTCGCTCCATTTGCTCACACTCTCCCCGTGCACACTCTTTCCTCGTGCTCACTCTCTCTCCGTGCTCACTCTCTCCCTGTGCTCACACTCACACTCTCCCCGTGCTCACTCTCTCCCTGTGCTCACTCTCTCCCTGTGCTCACTCTCTCGCTGTGCTCACACTCTCCCTGTGCTCACTCTCTCCCTGTGCTCCCTCTCTCACTGTGCTCACTCACTCACTGTGCTCACTCTCAATCTCTCCCCGTGCTCACTCTCTCCCTGTGCGCACTCACTCGCTGTTCTCACTCTCTCTCTGTGCTCACTCTCTCCCTGTGCTCACGCTCCCTCTCACTGTGCTCAGTCTGTCCCTGTGCTCAGTCTCTCCCTGTGCTCACTCTCCCTCTCACTGTGCTCAGTCTGTCCCTGTGTTCATTCTCTCCCTGTGCTCAGTCTCTCCCTGTGCTCAGTCTCTGCCTGTGCTCGGTCTCTCCCTGTGATCATTTTCTCCCTGTGCTCAGATTCACCCTGTGCTCATTCTCTCCCTGAGTCACTCTCTCACTGTGTTCAGTCGCTTCCTGTGCTCAGTCTCTCCCTGTGCTCACTCTCTCACTGTGCTCACTCTCTCTCTGTGCTCACTGTCTCCCTGTGCTCTCTCTCTCTCCCTGTGCACACTCTCTCCTTGTGCTCACTCTCTCCCTGTGCTCACTCTATCCCTGTGCTCACTCTCTCCGTGTGCTCACTCTCTCCCAGTGCTCACAGCCATGTTTGCTCTCTCTCTCTCCCTTTGCTCAGTCGCTCCTGTGCTCACTCTCTTCCTGTGCCCAGACTCTCCCAATGCTCAGACGCTCCCTGTGCTCAGTCTCTCCCCGTGCTCAGTGTCTCCCTGTGCTCCCTCACTCCCTGTGCTCAGTCTCTCCCCGTGCTCACTCTCTCCCTGTGCTCGCTCACTCCCTGTGCTCAGCCACTCAGTGCTGAACCTTTCTCTGCTCAGGTTTCCTGTGCTCTGTCTCTCCCAGTGCGCTGTCTCTCCCAGGGCGCGGTCTCTGCCAGTGCTCGGTCTACCCCTGTGCTCACTCTCTCCTCGTGCTCACTCTCTCCCTGTGCTCACTCTCGCACTGTGCTCATTCTCTCACTGCTCGCTGTCTCCCTGTGCACACTCTCTCCCTGTGCTCCCTCTCTCCCTGTGCACAATCTCTCCCTTTGCTCAGATTCGCCCTGTGCTCAGGCTCCCTGTTCTCACTCTTTCCCTGTGCTCACTCTCTCCCTGTGCTCACTCTCTCCCTGTGTACACTCTCTCCTTGTGTGCACTCTCTCCCTGTTATCACTCTCTCGCTGTGCTCACTCTCTCCCTGTGCTCACTCTCTCACTGTGCTCGCTCTCTCCCTGTGCTCTTTCTCTCTCTCTGCTCACTCTCTCTCTGTGCTCAATCCCTCCCTGTGCTCTCCCTCTCTCCCTGTGTTGAGACTCTCCCTGTGCTCAGCCTCTCCCTGTGCTCACTCTCTCCCTGTGCTCAGACTCTCCCTTTGTTCACTTTTGCTGTGCTCAGACTCTCGCTGTACTCAGATGCTCACTGCGCTCAGTCTCTACCTGTGCTCAGTGTCTCCCAGTGCCCACTCTCTCATTGTGCTCACTCTCTCCCTGTGCTCACTCTCTCTCTGTGCTCACACTCTCCCTGTGCTCATTGACTTCCTGAACTCACTATCTCGCAGTGCTCACTCTGTCCCTGTGCTCACTCTCTCCCCGTGCTCACTTTCTCCCTGTGCTCACTCTCTCTCCGTGCTGACTCTCTCTCCATGCTGACTCACTCTCCATGCTGACTCTCTCTCAGTGCTCACTCTCTCCCCGTGCTCACTCTCTCCCCGTGCTCACACTCTCCCCGTGCTCACACTCTGCCCGTGCTCATTCTCTCCCCGTGCTCACACTCTCCCAGTGCTCACTCTCTCACAATGCTGACTCTCACCTCATGCTGACTCTCTCCCCGTGCTCACGCTCTCCCGTCCTCACTCTCTCCCCGTGCTCACTCTCTCCCCGTGCCCACTCTCACTCTCTCCGTGTGCTCACTCTCTCCCTTTGTTCACTCTCTCCCTGTGCTAAATCTCTCCATGTGCTCAGTCTCCCTATGCTCAGTCTCTCCCTGTGCTCACTCGCTCCCCGATCTCACTCTCCCCCCGTGCCCACTCTCTCCCCGTGCTCACTCTCTTCCCGTGTTCACTCTCTCCCTCTGCTCACTCTCTCCCCGTGCTCACTCTCTCTCTGTGCCGACTCTCACTCTTTCCCTGTGCTCACTCTCTCCTTGTGCTCACGCTCTCGCCGTGCTCACTCTCTCCCCGTGCGCACTCTCTGACCGTGCTCACTCACTCCCCGAGCTCATTTTCTCCCCGTGCTCACTCTCTCCCCGTGCTCACACTCTCCCTGATCTCACTTTCCCCCCGTGCTCACTCTCCCCCCGTGCTCACTCTCCCCCCGTGCTCACTCTCCCCCCGTGCTCACTCTCTCCCCGTACTCTCTCTCTCCCCGTGCTCACTCTCACCCGTGCTCACTCTCTCCCCGTGCTCACTCTCTCCCTGTGCTCACATTCTCCCCGTGCTCAAACTCTCCCCGTGCTAACTCTATCCCCATGCTCACACTCTCCCCGTGCTCACTCTCTCCCTGTGCTCACTCTCTCCCTGTGCTCACTCTCTCCCTGTGCTCTGTCTCTCCCTGTGCTCAGTCACTCCCAGTGCTCTGTTTCTCGCAGTGCTCTGTCTCTCCCTGTGCTCAGTCACTCCCAGTGCTCTGTTTCTCGCAGTGCTCTGTCTCTCCCTGTGCTCAGTCTCTCCCTGTGTTCCGCCACTCAGTGCTGAATATTTCTGTGCTCAGGCTTCCTGTGCTCAGTCTCCCCCTGTGCTCTGCCTCTCCCAGTGCTCTGTCTCTCCCAGTGCTTGGTCACTTCCAGTGCTCGGTTTACCCCTGTGCTCACTCTCTCCTCGTGCTCACTGTCTCCCCGTGCACACTCTCTCCCGTGCTCACTCACGCCCCGTGCTCAATCCCTCCCCGTGTTCACTCTCGCTCCATGTGCTCACACTCTCCCCGTGCACCCTCTTTCCTCGTGCTCACTCTCTCTCCGTGCTCACTGTCTCCCTGTGCTCACACTCACACTCTCCCCGTGCTCACTCTCTCCCTGTGCTCACTCTCTCCCTGTGCTCACTCTCTCGCTGTGCTCACACTCTCCCTGTGCTCACACTCTCCCTGTGCTCACTCTCTCACTGTGCTCACTCTCTCCCTTTGCTCACTCTCAATCTCTCCCTGTGCCCACTCGCTCCCTGTGCTCACTCACTCGTTGTGCTCACTCTCTCTCTATGCTCACTCTCTCCCTGTGCTCACTCTCCCTCTCACTGTGCTCAGTCAGTCCCTGTGCTCAGTCTCTCCCTGTGCTCAGTCTCTCCATGTGCTCACTCTCTCCCTATGCTCACTCTCTCCCTGTGCTCACTCTCCCTCTCACTGTGCTCAGTCTGTCCCTGTGCTCAGTCTCTCCCTGTGCTCAGTCTCTCCCTGTGCTCACTCTCTCCCTATGCTCAGTCTCTCCCTGTGCTCAGTCTCTCCCTGTGCTCGGACTCTGCCTGTGCTAGGTCTCTCCCTGTGATCATTTTATCCCTTTGCTCAGATTCACCCTGTGCTCATTCTCTCCCTGAGTCACTCTCTCACTGTGTTCAGTCGCTTCCTGTGCTCAGTCTCTCCCTGTGCTCACTCTCTCTCTGTGCTCACTGTCTCCCTGTGCTCTCTCTCTCTCCCTGTGCACACTCTCTCCTTGTGCTCACTCTCTCCCTGTGCTCACTCTCTCCCTGTGCTCACTCTCTCCGTGTGCTCTCTCTCCCTGTGCTCACAGTCATGTTGTGCTCTCTCTCTCTCCCTGTGCTCAGTCGCTCCCTGTGCTCACTCTCTTCCTGTGCCCAGACTCTCCCAATGCTCAGACGCTCCCTGTGCTCAGTCTCTCCCCGTGCTCAGTCTCTCCCTGTGATCCCTCACTCCCTGTGCTCAGTCTCTCCCCGTGCTCACTCTCTCCCTGTGCTCGCTCACTCCCTGTGCTCAGCCACTCAGTGCTGAACCTTTCTCTGCTCAGGTTTCCTGTGCTCTGTCTCTCCCAGTGCTCTGTCTCTCCCAGGGCGCGGTCTCTCCCAGTGCTCGGTCTACCCCTGTGATCACTCTCTCCTCGTGCTCACTCTCTCCCTGTGCTCACTCTCGCACTGTGCTCATTCTCTCACTGCTCGCTGTCTCCCTGTGCACACTCTCTCCCTGTGCTCCCTCTCTCCCTGTGCACAATCTCTCCCTTTGCTCAGTCTCTCCCTGTGCTCCCTCACTCCCTGTGCTCAGTCTCTCCCTCTGCTCAGATTCGCCCTGTGCTCAGGATCCCTGTATTCACTCTCTCCCTGTGCTCACTCTCTCCCTGTGCTCACTCTCTCCCTGTGCTCACTCTCTCCCTGTGTACACTCACACCTTGTGTGCACTCTCTCCCTGTACTCACTCTCTCCCTGTGCTCACTCTCTCCCTGTGCTCACTCTCTCCCTGTGCTCACTCTCACCGTGTGCTCACTCTCTCCCTGTGCTCACTCTCCCTGTGCTGACTATCTCGCTGTGCTCACTCTCTCCCTGTGCTCACTCTCTCGCTGTGCTCACTCTCTCCCTATGCTCAATCTCTCCCTGTGCTCTCCCTCTCTCCCTGTGCCCATTCTCTCCCTGTGCTCACTCTCTCCCTGTGCTCACTCTCACCCTGTGCTCAGACTGTCCCCGTGCTCAGACGCTCCCTGTGCTCAGTCTCTCCCCGTGCTCAGTCTCTCCCTGTGCTCCCTCACTCCCTGTGCTCAGTCTCACCCGCTGGTCAGATTCGCCCTGTGCTCATGCTCCCTTTGCTCATACTCTCCCTGTGCTCACTCTCTCTCTATGCTCACTCTCTCACTGTGCTCATTCTCTCACTGCTCGCTGCCTCCCTGTGCTCACTCTCTCCCTGTGCTCGCTCACTCCCTGTGCTCAGCCACTCAGTGCTGAACCTTTCTCTGCTCAGGTTTCCTGTGCTCTGTCTCTCCCAGTGCTCTGTCTCTCCCAGTGCGCAGTCTCTCCCATTGCTCGGTCTACCCCAGTGCTCACTCTCTCGTCGTGCTCACTCTTTCCCTGTGCTCCCTCTCTCCCTGTGCTCACTCTCGCACTGTGCTCATCCTGTACCTGCTCGCTGTCTCCCTGTGCACACTCTCTCCCTGTGCTCCCTCTCTCCCTGTGCTCACTCTCTCCCTGTGCTCACTCTCTCCGTGTGCTCTCTCTCCCTGTGCTCACAGTCATGTTGTGCTCTCTCTCTCTCCCTGTGCTCAGTCGCTCCCTGTGCTCACTCTCTTCCTGTGCCCAGACTCTCCCAATGCTCAGACGCTCCCTGTGCTCAGTCTCTCCCCGTGCTCAGTTTCTCCCTGTGCTCCCTCACTCCCTGTGCTCAGTCTCTCCCCGTGCTCACTCTCTCCCTGTGCTCGCTCACTCCCTGTGCTCAGCCATTCAGTGCTGAACCTTTCTCTGCTCAGTTTTCCTGTGCTCTGTCTCTCCCAGTGCTCTGTCTCTCCCAGGGCGCGGTCTCTCCCAGTGCTCGGTGTACCCCTGTGATCACTCTCTCCTCGTGCTCACTCTCTCCCTGTGCTCACTCTCGCACTGTTCTCATTCTCTCACTGCTCCCTCTCTCCCTGTGCACAATCTCTCCCTTTGCTCAGTCTCTCCCTGTGCTCCCTCACTCCCTGTGCTCAGTCTCTCCCTCTGCTCAGATTCGCCCTGTGCTCAGGCTCTCTGTATTCACTCTCTCCCTGTGCTCACTCTCTCCCTGTGCTCACTCTCTCCCTGTGCTACCCCTCTCCCTGTGTACACTCACACCTTGTGTGCACTCTCTCCCTGTACTCACTCTCTCCCTGTGCTCACTCTCTCCCTGTGCTCACTCTCTCCCTGTGCTCACTCTCACCGTGTGCTCACTCTCTCCCTGTGCTCACTCTCTCCCTGTGCTCAATCTCTCCGCATTCTCACAATCCCCACGTGCTCACACTCTCCCCATGCTCACTCTCGCTCCATGTGCTCACACTCTCCCCGTGTTCACTCTTTCCACGTGCTCACTCTGTCCCCGTGCTCACTCTCTCCCATTGCTCAATCTCTCCCTTTGCTCAGCCAGTCAGTGCTGAAACTTTCTGTGCTCTGTCTCTCCCACTGCTCTGTCTCTCCCAGTGTGCGGTCTCTCCCAGTGCTCGGTCTACCCCTGTGCTCACTCACTCCTCGTGCTCACACTCCCCACGTGCTCACACTCTCCCCGTGCTCACTTTCGCTCTATGTGCTCGCACTTTCCCTGTGCACACTCTTTCACCGTGCTCACTCTCACTCCCTGCTCACTCTCTCCCTCTGCTCACTCTCTCCCTGTGCTCGCTCTCTCCCTGTGCTCACTCTCTCTTTATGCTCACTCTGTTTCTGTGCTCACTCTCTCTGTATGCTCACTCTGTCTCTGTGCTCACTCTGTCTCTGTGCTCACTCTCTCCCTGTGCGCTCTCTCTCACCCTGTGCTGAGACTCTCTCTGTGCTCAGTCTCTCCCTATGCTCACTCTCTCCCTGTGCTCAGACTCTCCCTTTGTTCACTCTTGCTGTGCTCAGTCTCTCGCTGTACTCAGACGCTCACTGCGCTCAGTCTCTACCTGTGCTCAGTGTGTCCCAGTGCCTACTCTCTCCGTGTGCTCACTCTCTCACTGTGCTCACTCTCTCTCTGTGCTCACAATCTCCCTGTGCTCATTGACTTCCTGAACTCACTATCTCCCAGTGCTCACTCTGTCCCTGTGCTCACTCTCTACCCTTGCTCACTATCTCCCCGTGCTCACTTTCTCCCCGTGCTGACTCTCTCTCCGTGCTGACTCTCTCTCCGTGCTCAATCTCTCCCCGTGCTCACTCTCTCCCCGTGCTCACACTCTCCCCGTGCTCACACTCTCCCCGTGCTCATTCTCTCCCCGTGCTAACACTCTCCCAGTGCTCACTCTCTCACAATGCTGACTCTCTCGCCATGCTGACACTCTCCCCGTTCTCACTCTCTCCCGTCCTCACTCTCTCCCCGTGCTCACTCTCTCCCCGTGCCCACTCTCACACTCTCCGTGTGCTCACTCTCTCCCTTTGTTCAGTCTCTCCCTGTGCTAAATCTCTCCCTGTGCTCAGTCTCCCTATGCTCAGTCTCTCCCTGTGCTCACTCGCTCCCCGATCTCACTCTCCCCCCGTGCCCACTCTCTCCCCGTGCTCACTCTCTCCCCGTGCTCACTCTCTCCCCCTGCTCACTCTCTCCCCGTGCTCACGCTCTCCCCGTGCTCACTCTCTCCCCGTCCTCACTCTCACTCTCTCCCTGTGCTCACTCTCTCCCTCTGATCACTCTCTCCCTGTGCTCTGTCCCTCCATGTGCTCAGTCTCTCCCATGGCTCAATCTCTCCCTGTGCTCAGCCACTCAGTGCTGAAACTTTCTGTGCTCTGTCTCTCCCAGTGCTCTGTCTCTCCCAGTGCGCAGTCTCTCCCAGTGCTCGGTCTACCCCTGTGCTCACTCTCTCTTCGTGCTCACTCTCTCCTCGTGCTCACTGTCTCCCCGTGCACACTCTCTCCCGTGCTCACTCACGCCCCGTGCTCAATCCCTCCCCGTGTTCACTCTGCCCGCATGCTCACACTCTCCACGTGCTCACACTCTCCCCGTGCACACTTTCGCTCCATTTGCTCACACTCTCCCCGTGCACACTCTTTCCTCGTGCTCACTCTCTCTCCGTGCTCACTCTCTCCCTGTGCTCACACTCACACTCTCCCCGTGCTCACTCTCTCCCTGTGCTCACTCTCTCCCTGTGCTCACTCTCTCGCTGTGCTCACACTCTCCCTGTGCTCACTCTCTCCCTGTGCTCCCTCTCTCACTGTGCTCACTCACTCACTGTGCTCACTCTCAATCTCTCCCCGTGCTCACTCTCTCCCTGTGCGCACTCACTCGCTGTTCTCACTCTCTCTCTGTGCTCACTCTCTCCCTGTGCTCAAGCTCCCTCTCACTGTGCTCAGTCTGTCCCTGTGCTCAGTCTCTCCCTGTGATCACTCTCCCTCTCACTGTGCTCAGTCTGTCCCTGTGTTCATTCTCTCCCTGTGCTCAGTCTCTCCCTGTGCTCAGTCTCTGCCTGTGCTCGGTCTCTCCCTGTGATCATTTTCTCCCTTTGCTCAGATTCACCCTGTGCTCATTCTCTCCCTGAGTCACTCTCTCACTGTGTTCAGTGGCTTCCTGTGCTCAGTCTCTCCCTGTGCTCACTCTCTCACTGTGCTCACTCTCTCTCTGTGCTCACTGTCTCCCTGTGCTCTCTCTCTCTCCCTGTGCACACTCTCTCCTTGTGCTCACTCTCTCCCTGTGCTCACTCTCCCTGTGCTCACTCTCTCGCTGTGCTCACTCTCTCCCTGTGCTCACTCTCTCACTGTGCTCGCTCTCTCCCTGTGCTCTTTCTCTCTCTCTGCTCACTCTCTCTCTGTGCTCAATCCCTCCCTGTGCTCTCCCTCTCTCCCTGTGTTGAGACTCTCCCTGTGCTCAGCCTCTCCCTGTGCTCACTCTCTCCCTGTGCTCAGACTCTCCCTTTGTTCACTTTTGCTGTGATCAGACTCTCGCTGTACTCAGATGCTCACTGCGCTCAGTCTCTACCTGTGCTCAGTGTCTCCCAGTGCCCACTCTCTCATTGTGCTCACTCTCTCCCTGTGCTCACTCTCTCTCTGTGCTCACACTCTCCCTGTGCTCATTGACTTCCTGAACTCACTATCTCGCAGTGCTCACTCTGTCCTTGTGCTCACTCTCTTCCCGTGCTCACTTTCTCCCTGTGCTCACTCTCTCTCCGTGCTGACTCTCTCTCCATGCTGACTCACTCTCCATGCTGACTCTCTCTCAGTGCTCACTCTCTCCCCGTGCTCACTCTCTCCCCGTGCTCACACTCTCCCCGTGCTCACACTCTGCCCGTGCTCATTCTCTCCCCGTGCTCACACTCTCCCAGTGCTCACTCTCTCACAATGCTGACTCTCACCTCATGCTGACTCTCTCCCCGTGCTCACGCTCTCCCGTCCTCACTCTCTCCCCGTGCTCACTCTCTCCCCGTGCCCACTCTCACTCTCTCCGTGTGCTCACTCTCTCCCTTTGTTCACTCTCTCCCTGTGCTAAATCTCTCCCTGTGCTCAGTCTCCCTATGCTCAGTCTCTCCCTGTGCTCACTCGCTCCCCGATCTCACTCTCCCCCCGTGCCCACTCTCTCCCCGTGCTCACTCTCTTCCCGTGTTCACTCTCTCCCTCTGCTCACTCTCTCCCCGTGCTCACTCTCTCCCCGTGCTCACTCTCTCCCCGTCCTCTCTTTCACTCTCTCCCTGTTCTCACTCTCTCCCTCTGCTCACTCTCTCCCTGTGCTCTGTCCCTCCATGTGCTCAGTCTCTCCCATTGCTCAATATCTCCCTGTGCTCAGCCACTCAGTGCTGAAACTTTCTGTGCTCTGTCTCTCCCATTGATCTGTCTCATCCAGTGCGCAGTCTCTTCCAGTGCTCTGTCTACCCCTGTGCTCACTCTCTCCTCGTGCTCACTCTCTCGCTGTGCTCACTCTCTCCCCGTGCTCACTCACTCCCCGTGCTCAATCCCTCCCCGTGTTTACTCTCCCCCCATGCTCACACTCTCCAGGTGCTCACACTCCCCATGTGCTCACACTCTCCCCGTGCCCACTCTAACTCTCTCCGTCTGCTCACTCTCTCCCTTTGTTCACTCTCTCACTGTACTAAACCTCTCCCTGTGCTCAGTCTCCCTATGCTCAGTCTCTCCCTGTGCTAACTCGCTCCCCGATCTCACACTCTCCCGTGCTCACTCTCTCCCCGTGCTCACTCTCTCCCCATGCTCACTCTCTCCCCGTGCTCACTCTTTCCCTGTGCTCTGTCCCTCCCTGTGCTCAGTCTCTCCAATTGCTTTGTTTCTCGCAGTGCTCTGTCCCTCCATGTGCTCAGTCTCTCCCAGTGCTCTGTCTCTCCCAGTTCGCGGTCTCTCCCAGTGCTCTGTTACCCCTGTGCTCACTCTCTCCTCGTGCTCACTCACTCGCCATGCTCAATTCCTCCCCGTGTTCACTATACCCCATGCTCACACTCTCCTGATGCTCACACTCCCCACGTACTCACACTCTCCCCGTGCTCACTCAAGTTCCATGTGCTCACACTTTCCCCGTGCACACACTTTCCCTGTGCTCACTCTCACTCCATGTTCACTCTCTCCCTCTGCTCATTCTCTCCCTGTGCTCACTCTCTCCCTGTGCTCACTGTCTTCCTGTGCTTATTCTCTCACTGTGCTCACTCTCTCACTGTGCTAACTCTCTCCTTGTGCTCACTTTCTCCTTCTGCTCACTCTCTCTTTGTGCTCTGTCGCTCCCTGTGCTCAGTCTCTCCCAGTGTTCTGTTTCTCGCAATGCTCTGTCCCTCCCTGTGCTCAGTCTCTCCCTGTGCACAGTCTCTCCCTGTGCTCAGTCACTCAGTGCTGAACCTTTCTGTGGTCAGGCTTCCTGTGCTCTGTCTCTCCCAGTGCTCGGTCTCTCCCAGTGCTCGGTCTACACCTGTGCTCACTCTCTCCTCGTGCTCACACTCTCCGCATTCTCACAATCACCACGTGCTCACACTCTCCCCATGCTCACTCTCGCTCCATGTGCTCACACTCTCCCCGTGTTCACTCTTTCCACGTTCTCACTCTCTCCCTGTGGTCCCTCTCTCTCCCTGTGATCACTCTCACCCTGTGCTCACTCTCTCCCTGTGCTCACTCTCTCCCTGTGCTCGCTCTCTCCCTGTCCTCTCTCACTTTCTCCCTGTGCTCTCTCTATCACTCCCTGTGCTCAGTCTCTCCCTGTGTTCAGTCTCTCCCATTGCTCTGTTTCTCGCAGTGTTCTGTCCCTCCATGTGCTCAGTCTCTCCCAGTGCCCTGTCTACCCCCCTGCTCACACTCGCCCCGTGCTCACTCTCTCCCCGTGCTGACTCTCTCCCATTGCTCAATCTCTCCCTTTGCTCAGCCAGCCAGTGCTGAAACTTTCTGTGCTCTGTCTCTCCCACTGCTCTGTCTCTCCCAATGTGCGGTCTCTCCCAGTGCTAGGTCTACCCCTGTGCTTACTCACTCCTCGTGCTCACTCTCTCCCTGTGCTCACTCTCTCCCCGTGCTCACTCACTCCCCGTGCTCAATCCCTCCCCGTGTTCACTATCCCCCCATGCTCACACTCTCCAGGTGCTCACACTCCCCACGTGCTCACACTCTCCCCGTGCTCACTTTCGCTCCATGTGCTCGCACTTTCCCCGTGCACACTCTTTCACCGTGCTCACTCTCACTCCCTGCTCACTCTCTCCCTGTGCTCACTCTCTCCCTGTGCTCACTCTCTCCCTGTGCTAACTCTCTCATTGTGCTCACTCTCTCCCTGTGCTCACTTTCTCCCTGTGCTCACTCTCCCCTGTGCTCGCTCTCTCCCTGTGTTCACTCTCTCTCTATGCTCACTCTGTCTATGTGCTCACTCTCTCCCTGTGCGCTCTCTCTCACCCTGTGCTGAGACTCTCTCTGTGCTCAGTCTCTCCCTGTGCTCACTCTCTCCCTGTGCTCAGACTCTCCCTTTGTTCACTCTTGCTGTGCTCAGTCTCTCGCTGTACTCAGACGCTCACTGCGCTCAGTCTCTACCTGTGCTCAGTGTCTCCCAGTGCCTACTCTCTCACTGTGCTCACTCTCTCACTGTGCTCACTCTCTCTCTGTGCTCACACTCTCCCTGTGCTCATTGACTTCCTGAACTCACTATCTCCCAGTGCTCACTCTGTCCCTGTGATCACTCTCTCCCCTTGCTCACTCTCTCCCCGTGCTCACTTTCTCCCCGTGCTGACTCTCTCTCCGTGCTGACTCTCTCTCCGTGCTCACTCTCTCCCCGTGCTCACTCTCTCCCCGTGCTCACACTCTCCCCGTGCTCACACTCTCCCCGTGCTCATTCTCTCCCCGCGCTAACACTCTCCCAGTGCTCACTCTCTCAAAATGCTGACTCTCTCGCCATGCTGACTCTCTCCCCGTTCTCACTCTCTCCCGTCGTCACTCTCCCCCCATGCTCACTCTCTCCCCGTGCCCACACTCACACTCTCCGTGTGCTCACTCTCTCCCTTTGTTCACTCTCTCCCTGTGCTAAATCTCTTCCTGTGCTCAGTCTCCCAATGCTCGGTCTAACCCTGTGCTCACTCTGTCCTCGTGCTCACTCTCTCCGTGTGCTCACTCTCTCCCCGTGCTCACTCACTCCCCGTGCTCAATCCCTCCCGGTGTTCACTCTCCCCCCATGCTCACACTATCCAGGTGCTCACACTAACCACGTGCTCACATTCTCCCCGTGCTCACTCTCGCTCCATGTGCTCACACTTTCCCCGTGCACACTCTTTCCCCGTGCTCACTCTCACTCCGTGCTCACTCTCTCCCTCTGCTCACTCTCTCCCTGTGCTCACTCTCTCCCTGTGCTAACTCTCTCCTTGTGCTCACTCTCTCCCTGTGCTCACTTTCTCCCTGTGCTCACGCTCTCCCTGTGCTCGCTCTCTCTCTGTGCTCACGCTCTCTCTCTGCTCACTCTGTCTCTGTGCTCACTCTCTCTCTGTGCGCTCTCTCTCACACTGTGAAGAGATTCTCCCTGTGCTCACTCTCTCCCTATGCTCAGACTCTCCCTTTGTTCACTCTTGCTGTGCTCAGACTCTCGCTGTACTCAGACGCTCACTGCGCTCAGTCTCTACCTGTGCTCAGTGTCTCCCTGTGCCCACTCTCTCATTGTGCTCACTCTCTCCCTGTGCTCACTCTCTCCCCGTGCTCACTTTCTCCCCGTGCTCACTCTCTCTCCGTGCTGGCTCTCTCTCCATGCTGACTCTCTCGCCGTGCTGACTCTCTCTCCGTGCTTACTCTCTCCCCGTGCTCACACTCTCCCCGTGCTCACACTCGCCCCGTGCTCACACTCTCCCCGTGCTCATTCTCTCCCCGTGCTCACACTCTCCCAGTGCTCACTCTCTCATAATGCTGACTCTCACCTCATGCTTACTCTCTCCCCGTGCTCATTCTCTCCAGTCCTCACCCTCTCCCCGTGCTCACTCTCTCAACGTGCCCACTCTCACTCTCTCCCTCTTCTTACTCTCTCCCTTTGTTCACTCTCTCCCTGTGCTAAATCTCTCCCTGTGCTCAGTTTCCCTATGCTCAGTCACTCCCCGTGCTCACTCACTCCCCGTGCTCAATCCCTCCCCGTTTTCACTCTCCCCCCATGCTCACACTTTCCAGGTGCTCACACTCCCCACGTGCTCACTATCTCCCCGTGCTCACTCTCGCTCCATGTGCTCACAATTACCCCGTGCACACTCTTTCCCCGTGCTCACTCTCACTCCGTGCTCACTCTCTCCCTCTGCTCACTCTCTCCCTGTGCTCACTATCTCCCTGTGCTAACTCTCTCCTTGTGCTCACTCTCTCCCTGTGCTCACTTTTTGCCTGTGCTCACTCTCTCCCTGTGCTCGCTCTCTCCCTCTGCTCACTCTCTCTCTCTGCTCACTCTGTCTCTGTTCTCACTCTCTCCCTGTGCTGAGACTCTCCCTGTGCTTATTCTCTCCCTGAGCTCACTCTCTCCCTGTGCTCAGACTCTCCCTTTGTTCACTCTTGCTGTGCTCAGTCTCTCGCTGTACTCAGTCGCTCACTGCGCTCAGTCTCTACCTGTGCTCAGTTTCTCCCAGTGCCTACTCTCTCCCTGTGCTCACTCTCTCACTGTGCTCACTCTCTCTCTGTGCTCACACTCTCCCTGTGCTCATTGACTTCCTGAACTCACTATCTCCCAGTGCTCACTCTGTCTCTGTGCTCACTCTCTCCCCCTGCTCACTCTCTCCCCGTACTCACTTTCTCCCCGTGCTGACTCTCTCTCCGTACTGACTCTCTCTCCGTGCTCTCTCTCCCCGTGCTCACACCCTCCCCGTGCTCACACTCTCCCCGTGCTCATTCTCTGCCCGTGCTAACAGTCTCCCAGTGCTCACTCTCTAACAATGCTGACTCTCTCGCCATGCTGACTCTCTCCCCGTGCTCACTCTCTACCAGTGCCCACTCTCACTCTCTCCCTGTGCTCACTCTCTCCCTTTGTTCACTCTCTCCCTGTGCTAAATCTCTCCTTGTGCTCAGTCTCCCTATGCTCAGTATCTCCCTGTGCTCACTCGCTCCGCGATCTCACTCTCCCCCAGTGCCCACTCTCTCCCCCTGCTCACTCTCTCCCCGTGCTCACTCTCTCCCCCTGCTCACACTCTCCCCGTGCACACTCTCTCCCCGTTCTCACTCTCTCCCCGTGCTCACTCTCTCCCCGTGCTCACTCTCTCCCCGTGCTCACTCTCTCCCTCTGCTCACTCTCACCCTGTGCTCTGTCCCTCCCTGTGCTCAATCGCTCCCATTGCTCTGTTTCTCGCAGTGCTCTGTCTCTCCCTGTGCTCAGTCTTTCCCTGTGCTCAGTCTCTGCCTGTGCTGCCTCAGTCCATGTGCTCAGTCTCTCCTGCTGCTCAGACTCGCACTATGTTTAGGCTCCCTTTTCTCACACTCTCCCTGTGCTCACCCTCTCACTGTGCTCATCCTCTCACTGCTCGCTGTCTCCCTGTGCACACTCTCTCCCTGTGCTCACTCTCTCCCTGTGCTCACTCTCTTCCTGTGCTCCCTTTCTCCCTGTCCTCACTCTCTCCTTGTGCTCGGTCTCTCCCTGTGCTCACTCTCTCTTTCTGCTCAATCACTCTCTGTGCTCACTCTCTCCCTGTGCTCATACTCTCCCTGTGTTCACTCTTGCTGTGCTCAGACTCTCCCTGTGTTCACTCTTGCTGTGCTCAGACTCTCGCTGTACTCAGACGCTCACTGCGCTCAGTCTCGACCTGTGTTCAGTGTCTCCCAGTGCTCACTCTCTCCCTGTCCTTACTCTCTCCCTTTGCTCACTCTCTCTCTGTGCTCACACTCTCCCTGTGCTCATTGACTCCCTGAACTCACTATCTCCCAGGGCTCATTCTCTCCCTGTGCTCACTCTCTCCCCCTGCTCACTCTCTCCCGGTGTTCACTTTCTCCCCGGGCTCACTCTCTCTCCGTGCTGACTCTCTCTCCATGCTCAGTGTCTCCCCGTGCTCACTCAGTCCCCGTGCTCAATCCCTCCCCGTGTTCACTCTCCCCCCATGCTCACACACTCCAGGTGCTCACTCTGGCTCCATGTGCTCACACTTTCCCCGTTCACACTCTTTCCCCATGCTCACTCTCACTCCGTGGTCACTTTCTCCCTGTGCTCACTCTCTCCCTGTGCTCGCTCTCTCCCTGTGCTCACTTTCTCTCTCTCCTCACTCTCGTGCTGTGCTCACTCTCTGCCTGTGCGCTCCCTCTCACCCTGTGCTGAGACTCTCCCTGTGCTTAGTCTCTCCCTGTGCTCATTCTCTCCCTGTGCTCACTCTCTCTCTCTAATTAATCTCTCTCTGTGCTCACTCTCTCCCTGTGCTCAGACTCTCCCTGTGTTCACTCTTGCTTTGCTCAGGCACTCGCTGTAATCAGACGCTCCCTGCGCTCAGTCTCTCCCTGTGCTCAGTGTCTTCCAGTGCCCACTCTCTCCCTGTCCTCACTCTCTCCTTGTGCTCACTCTCTCTCTGTGCTCACACTCTCCCTGTGCTCATTGACTCCCTGAACTCATTATCTCCCAGTGCTCATTCTCTCCCTGTGCTCACTCTCTTCCCCTGCTCACTCTGTCCCCGTGCTCACTTTCTCCCCGTGCTCACTCTCTCTCCGTGCTGATTCCCTCTCCCTGCTGACTCTATTTCCGTGCTGACTCTCTCTCCGTGCTCACTCTCTCCCCGTGTTCACTCTCTCCCTGTGCTCACACTCTCCCCGTGCTCACACTTTCCCCGTGCTCACTCTCTCCACGTGCTCACACTCTCCCCGTGCTCACTCTCGCTCCATGCTGACTCTCTCCCCATGCTGACTCTCTCCCCGTGCTCACTCTCTCCCGTGCTCACTCTCTCCCCGTGCCCACTCTCTCCCTGTGTTAAATCTCTCCCTGTGCTCAGTCCCCCTATGCTCAGTGTCTCCCTGTGCTCACTCGCTCCCCGATCTCACTCTCCCCCCCGTGCCCACTCTCTCCCCGTGCTCACTCTCTCCCCGTGCTCACTGTCTCCCCGTGCTCACTCTCTCCCCGTCCTCACTCTCACTCTCTCCCTGTGCTCACTCTCTCCCTCTGCTCACTCTCTCCCTGTGCTGTGTCCCTCCCTGTGCTCAGTCTCTCCCATTGCTCAATCTCTCCCTGTGCTCAGCCACTCAGTGCTGAAACTTTCTGTGCTCTCTCTCTCCCAGTGCTCTGTCTCTCCCAGTGAGCGGTCTCTCCCAATGCTCGGTCTACCCCTGTGCTCACTCTCTCCTCGTGCTCACACTCTCCCCGTGCTCACTCTCTCCCTGTGCTCACTCTCTCCCCGTGCTCACTCACTCCCCGTGCTCAGTCCCTCCCGGTGTTCACTCTCCCAACATGCTCACACTCTCCAGGTGCTCACACTCCCCACGTGCTCACACTCTCCCCGTGCTCACTCTCGCTCCATGTGCTCACACTTTCCCCGTGCACATTCTTTCCCCGTGCTCACGCTCACTCCGTGCTCACTCTCTCCCTCTGCTCACTCTCTCCCTCTGCTCACTCTCTCCCTGTCCTAACTCTCTCCTTGTGCTCACTCTCTCCCTGTGCTCTCTTTCTCCCTGTGCTCACTCTCTCCCTGTGCTCGCTCTCTCTCTGTGCTCACTCTCTCTCTCTGCTCACTCTGTCTCTGTACTCACTCTCTCCCTGTGCGCTCCCTCTCACCCTGTGCTGAGACTCTCCCTGTGCTAAGTCTCTCCCTGTGCTCATTCTCTTCCTGTGCTCAGACTCTCCCTTTGTTCACTCTTGCTGTGCTCAGACTCTCGCTGTACACAGACGCTCACTGCGCTCAGTCTCTACTTGTGCTCAGTGTCTCCCAGTGCCCACTCTCTCATTGTGCCCACTCTCTCATTGTGCTCACTCTCTCGCTGTGCTCACACTCTCCCTGTGCTCATTGTCTTCCTGAACTCACTATCTCCCAGTGCTCACTCTGGCCCTGTGTTCACTCTCTCCCACTGCTCACTCTCTCCCCGTGCTCACTTTCTCCCCGTGTTCACTCTCTCCCTGTGCTCACACTCTCCCCGTGCTCACACTTTCCCCGTGCTCACTCTCTCCCCGTGCTCACACTCTCCCCGTGCTCACTCTCGCTCCTTGCTGACTCTCTCCCCATGCTGACTCTCTCCCCGTGCTCACTCTCTCCCGTGCTCACTCTCTCCCCGTGCCCACTCTCTCCCTGCGTTAAATCTCTCCCTGTGCTCAGTCTCCCGATGCTCAGTCTCTCCCTGTGCTCACTCGCTTCCCGATCTCACTCTCCCCCCCGTGCCCACTCTCTCCCCGTGCTCACTCTCTCCCCGTGCTAACTCTCTCCCCGTGCTCACTCTCTCCCCGTGCTCACTCTCTCCCCGTCCTCATTCTCACTCTCTCCCTGTGCTCAGTCTCTCCCATTGCTCAATCTCTCCCTGTGCTCAGCCACTCAGTGCTGAAACTTTCTGTGCTCTCTCTCTCCCAGTGCTCTGTCTCTCCCAGTGAGCGGTCTCTCCCAATGCTCGGTCTACCTCTGTGCTCACTCTCTCCTCGTGCACAATCTCTCCCTGTGCTCACTCTCTCACCGTGCTCACTCACTCCCCGTGCTCAGTCCCTCCCGGTGTTCACTCTACCAACATGCTCACACTCTCCAGGTGCTCACACTCCCCACGTGCTCACACTCTCCCCGTGCTCACTCTCGCTCCATGTGCTCACACTTTCCCCGTGCACACTCTTTCCCCGTGCTCACTCTCACTCCGTGCTCACTCTCTCCCTCTGCTCACTCTCTCCCTGTGCTCACTCTCTCCCTGTGCTAACTCTCTCCTTGTGCTCACTCTCTCCCTGTGCTCACTTTCTCCCTGTGCTCACGCTCTCCCTGTGCTCGCTCTCTCTCTGTGCTCACGCTCTCTCTCTGCTCACTCTGTCTCTGTGCTCACTCTCTCTCTGTGCGCTCTCTCTCACACTGTGAAGAGATTCTCCCTGTGCTCACTCTCTCCCTATGCTCAGACTCTCCCTTTGTTCACTCTTGCTGTGCTCAGACTCTCGCTGTACTCAGACGCTCACTGCGCTCAGTCTCTACCTGTGCTCAGTGTCTCCCTGTGCCCACTCTCTCATTGTGCTCACTCTCTCCCTGTGCTCACTCTCTCTCTGTGCTCACACTCTCCCCCAGCTCACTCTCTCCCCGTGCTCACTTTCTCCCCGTGCTCACTCTCTCTCCGTGCTGGCTCTCTCTCCATGCTGACTCTCTCGCCGTGCTGACTCTCTCTCCGTGCTTACTCTCTCCCCGTGCTCACACTCTCCCCGTGCTCACACTCTCCCCGTGCTCACACTCTCCCCGTGCTCATTCTCTCCCCGTGCTCACACTCTCCCAGTGCTCACTCTCTCATAATGCTGACTCTCACCTCATGCTTACTCTCTCCCCGTGCTCATTCTCTCCAGTCCTCACCCTCTCCCCGTGCTCACTCTCTCAACGTGCCCACTCTCACTCTCTCCCTCTTCTTACTCTCTCCCTTTGTTCACTCTCTCCCTGTGCTAAATCTCTCCCTGTGCTCAGTTTCCCTATGCTCAGTCACTCCCCGTGCTCACTCACTCCCCGTGCTCAATCCCTCCCCGTTTTCACTCTCCCCCCATGCTCACACTTTCCAGGTGCTCACACTCCCCACGTGCTCACTATCTCCCCGTGCTCACTCTCGCTCCATGTGCTCACAATTACCCCGTGCACACTCTTTCCCCGTGCTCACTCTCACTCCGTGCTCACTCTCTCCCTCTGCTCACTCTCTCCCTGTGCTCACTATCTCCCTGTGCTAACTCTCTCCTTGTGCTCACTCTCTCCCTGTGCTCACTTTTTGCCTGTGCTCACTCTCTCCCTGTGCTCGCTCTCTCCCTCTGCTCACTCTCTCTCTCTGCTCACTCTGTCTCTGTTCTCACTCTCTCCCTGTGCTGAGACTCTCCCTGTGCTTATTCTCTCCCTGAGCTCACTCTCTCCCTGTGCTCAGACTCTCCCTTTGTTCACTCTTGCTGTGCTCAGTCTCTCGCTGTACTCAGTCGCTCACTGCGCTCAGTCTCTACCTGTGCTCAGTTTCTCCCAGTGCCTACTCTCTCCCTGTGCTCACTCTCTCACTGTGCTCACTCTCTCTCTGTGCTCACACTCTCCCTGTGCTCATTGACTTCCTGAACTCACTATCTCCCAGTGCTCACTCTGTCTCTGTGCTCACTCTCTCCCCCTGCTCACTCTCTCCCCGTACTCACTTTCTCCCCGTGCTGACTCTCTCTCCGTACTGACTCTCTCTCCGTGCTCTCTCTCCCCGTGCTCACACCCTCCCCGTGCTCACACTCTCCCCGTGCTCATTCTCTGCCCGTGCTAACAGTCTCCCAGTGCTCACTCTCTAACAATGCTGACTCTCTCGCCATGCTGACTCTCTCCCCGTGCTCACTCTCTACCAGTGCCCACTCTCACTCTCTCCCTGTGCTCACTCTCTCCCTTTGTTCACTCTCTCCCTGTGCTAAATCTCTCCTTGTGCTCAGTCTCCCTATGCTCAGTATCTCCCTGTGCTCACTCGCTCCGCGATCTCACTCTCCCCCAGTGCCCACTCTCTCCCCCTGCTCACTCTCTCCCCGTGCTCACTCTCTCCCCCTGCTCACACTCTCCCCGTGCACACTCTCTCCCCGTTCTCACTCTCTCCCCGTGCTCACTCTCTCCCCGTGCTCACTCTCTCCCCGTGCTCACTCTCTCCCTCTGCTCACTCTCACCCTGTGCTCTGTCCCTCCCTGTGCTCAATCGCTCCCATTGCTCTGTTTCTCGCAGTGCTCTGTCTCTCCCTGTGCTCAGTCTTTCCCTGTGCTCAGTCTCTGCCTGTGCTGCCTCAGTCCATGTGCTCAGTCTCTCCTGCTGCTCAGACTCGCACTATGTTTAGGCTCCCTTTTCTCACACTCTCCCTGTGCTCACCCTCTCACTGTGCTCATCCTCTCACTGCTCGCTGTCTCCCTGTGCACACTCTCTCCCTGTGCTCACTCTCTCCCTGTGCTCACTCTCTTCCTGTGCTCCCTTTCTCCCTGTCCTCACTCTCTCCTTGTGCTCGGTCTCTCCCTGTGCTCACTCTCTCTTTCTGCTCAATCTCTCTCTGTGCTCACTCTCTCCCTGTGCTCAGACTCTCCCTGTGTTCACTCTTGCTGTGCTCAGACTCTCCCTGTGTTCACTCTTGCTGTGCTCAGACTCTCGCTGTACTCAGACGCTCACTGCGCTCAGTCTCGACCTGTGTTCAGTGTCTCCCAGTGCTCACTCTCTCCCTGTCCTTACTCTCTCCCTTTGCTCACTCTCTCTCTGTGCTCACACTCTCCCTGTGCTCATTGACTCCCTGAACTCACTATCTCCCAGGGCTCATTCTCTCCCTGTGCTCACTCTCTCCCCCTGCTCACTCTCTCCCGGTGTTCACTTTCTCCCCGGGCTCACTCTCTCTCCGTGCTGACTCTCTCTCCATGCTCAGTGTCTCCCCGTGCTCACTCAGTCCCCGTGCTCAATCCCTCCCCGTGTTCACTCTCCCCCCATGCTCACACACTCCAGGTGCTCACTCTCGCTCCATGTGCTCACACTTTCCCCGTTCACACTCTTTCCCCATGCTCACTCTCACTCCGTGGTCACTTTCTCCCTGTGCTCACTCTCTCCCTGTGCTCGCTCTCTCCCTGTGCTCACTTTCTCTCTCTCCTCACTCTCGTGCTGTGCTCACTCTCTGCCTGTGCGCTCCCTCTCACCCTGTGCTGAGACTCTCCCTGTGCTTAGTCTCTCCCTGTGCTCATTCTCTCCCTGTGCTCACTCTCTCTCTCTAATTAATCTCTCTCTGTGCTCACTCTCTCCCTGTGCTCAGACTCTCCCTGTGTTCACTCTTGCTTTGCTCAGGCACTCGCTGTAATCAGACGCTCCCTGCGCTCAGTCTCTCCCTGTGCTCAGTGTCTTCCAGTGCCCACTCTCTCCCTGTCCTCACTCTCTCCTTGTGCTCACTCTCTCTCTGTGCTCACACTCTCCCTGTGCTCATTGACTCTTGAACTCATTATCTCCCAGTGCTCATTCTCTCCCTGTGCTCACTCTCTTCCCCTGCTCACTCTGTCCCCGTGCTCACTTTCTCCCCGTGCTCACTCTCTCTCCGTGCTGATTCCCTCTCCCTGCTGACTCTATTTCCGTGCTGACTCTCTCTCCGTGCTCACTCTCTCCCCGTGTTCACTCTCTCCCTGTGCTCACACTCTCCCCGTGCTCACACTTTCCCCGTGCTCACTCTCTCCACGTGCTCACACTCTCCCCGTGCTCACTCTCGCTCCATGCTGACTCTCTCCCCATGCTGACTCTCTCCCCGTGCTCACTCTCTCCCGTGCTCACTCTCTCCCCGTGCCCACTCTCTCCCTGTGTTAAATCTCTCCCTGTGCTCAGTCCCCCTATGCTCAGTGTCTCCCTGTGCTCACTCGCTCCCCGATCTCACTCTCCCCCCCGTGCCCACTCTCTCCCCGTGCTCACTCTCTCCCCGTGCTCACTGTCTCCCCGTGCTCACTCTCTCCCCGTCCTCACTCTCACTCTCTCCCTGTGCTCACTCTCTCCCTCTGCTCACTCTCTCCCTGTGCTGTGTCCCTCCCTGTGCTCAGTCTCTCCCATTGCTCAATCTCTCCCTGTGCTCAGCCACTCAGTGCTGAAACTTTCTGTGCTCTCTCTCTCCCAGTGCTCTGTCTCTCCCAGTGAGCGGTCTCTCCCAATGCTCGGTCTACCCCTGTGCTCACTCTCTCCTCGTGCTCACACTCTCCCCGTGCTCACTCTCTCCCTGTGCTCACTCTCTCCCCGTGCTCACTCACTCCCCGTGCTCAGTCCCTCCCGGTGTTCACTCTCCCAACATGCTCACACTCTCCAGGTGCTCACACTCCCCACGTGCTCACACTCTCCCCGTGCTCACTCTCGCTCCATGTGCTCACACTTTCCCCGTGCACATTCTTTCCCCGTGCTCACGCTCACTCCGTGCTCACTCTCTCCCTCTGCTCACTCTCTGCCTGTACTCACTCTCTCCCTGTCCTAACTCTCTCCTTGTGCTCACTCTCTCCCTGTGCTCTCTTTCTCCCTGTGCTCACTCTCTCCCTGTGCTCGCTCTCTCTCTGTGCTCACTCTCTCTCTCTGCTCACTCTGTCTCTGTACTCACTCTCTCCCTGTGCGCTCCCTCTCACCCTGTGCTGAGACTCTCCCTGTGCTAAGTCTCTCCCTGTGCTCATTCTCTTCCTGTGCTCAGACTCTCCCTTTGTTCACTCTTGCTGTGCTCAGACTCTCGCTGTACACAGACGCTCACTGCGCTCAGTCTCTACTTGTGCTCAGTGTCTCCCAGTGCCCACTCTCTCATTGTGCCCACTCTCTCATTGTGCTCACTCTCTCGCTGTGCTCACACTCTCCCTGTGCTCATTGTCTTCCTGAACTCACTATCTCCCAGTGCTCACTCTGGCCCTGTGTTCACTCTCTCCCACTGCTCACTCTCTCCCCGTGCTCACTTTCTCCCCGTGTTCACTCTCTCCCTGTGCTCACACTCTCCCCGTGCTCACACTTTCCCCGTGCTCACTCTCTCCCCGTGCTCACACTCTCCCCGTGCTCACTCTCGCTCCTTGCTGACTCTCTCCCCATGCTGACTCTCTCCCCGTGCTCACTCTCTCCCGTGCTCACTCTCTCCCCGTGCCCACTCTCTCCCTGCGTTAAATCTCTCCCTGTGCTCAGTCTCCCGATGCTCAGTCTCTCCCTGTGCTCACTCGCTTCCCGATCTCACTCTCCCCCCCGTGCCCACTCTCTCCCCGTGCTCACTCTCTCCCCGTGCTAACTCTCTCCCCGTGCTCACTCTCTCCCCGTGCTCACTCTCTCCCCGTCCTCATTCTCACTCTCTCCCTGTGCTCAGTCTCTCCCATTGCTCAATCTCTCCCTGTGCTCAGCCACTCAGTGCTGAAACTTTCTGTGCTCTCTCTCTCCCAGTGCTCTGTCTCTCCCAGTGAGCGGTCTCTCCCAATGCTCGGTCTACCTCTGTGCTCACTCTCTCCTCGTGCACAATCTCTCCCTGTGCTCACTCTCTCACCGTGCTCACTCACTCCCCGTGCTCAGTCCCTCCCGGTGTTCACTCTACCAACATGCTCACACTCTCCAGGTGCTCACACTCCCCACGTGCTCACACTCTCCCCGTGCTCACTCTCGCTTCATGTGCTCACACTTTCCCCGTGCACATTCTTTCCCCGTGCTCACGCTCACTTCGTGCTCACTCTCTCCCTCTGCTCACTCTCTCCCTGTGCTCACTCTCTCCCTGTGCTCTCTGTCTCCCTGTGCTCACTCTCTCCCTGTGCTCGCTCTCTCTCTGTGCTCACTCTCTCTCTCTGCTCACTCTGTCTCTGTGCTCACTCTCTCCCTGTACGCTCCCTCTCACCCTGTGCTGAGACTCTCTCTGTGCTCAGTCTCTCCCTGTGCTCACTCTCTTCCTGTGCTCAGACTCTCCCTTTGTTCACTCTTGCTGTGCTCAGACTCTCGCTGTACTCAGACGCTCACTGCGCTCAGTCTATACCTGTGCTCAGTGTCTCCCAGTGCCCACTCTCTCATTGTGCTCACTCTCTCCCTGTGCTCACTCTCTCTCTGTGCTCACACTCTCCCTGTGCTCATTGACTTCCTGAACTCACTATCTCCCAGTGCTCACTCTGTCCCTGTGCTCACTCTCTCCCACTGCTCACTCTCTCCCCGTGCTCACTTTCTCCCCGTGCTCACTCTCTCTGTGCTGGGTCTCTGTCCATGCTGACTCTCTCTCCGTGCTGACTCTCTCTCCGTGCTCACTCTCTCCCCGTGCTCACTCTCTCCCCGTGCTCACACTCTCCCCGAGCTCACACTCTCCCCGTGCTCATTCTCTCCCCGTGCTCACACTCTCCCAGTGCTCACTCTCTCACAATTCTGACTCTCACCTCATGCTTACTCTCTCCCCGTGCTCATTCTCTCCAGTCCTCACTCTCTCCCCGTGCTCACTCTCTCCCCGTGCCCACTCTCACTCTCTCCCTGTTCTCACTCTCTCCCTTTGTTCACTCTCTCCCTGTGCTAAATCTCTCCCTGTGCTCAGTCTCCCTATGCTCAGTCTCTCCCCGTGCTCACTCACTCCCCGTGCTCAATCCCTGCCCGTTTTAACTCTCCCCCCATGCTCACACTCGCCAGGTGCTCACACTCCACACGTGCTCACTCTCTCCCCGTGCTAACTCTCGCTCCATGTACTCACACTTTACCCGTGCACACTCTTTCCCCGTGCTCACTCTCACTCCGTGCTCACTCTCTCCCTGTGCGAACTCACTCCTTGTGCTCACTCTCTCCCTGTGCTCACTTTCTCCCTGTGCTCACTCTCTCCCTGTGCTCGCTCTCTCCCTGTGCTCACTCTCTCTCTCTGCTCACTCTGTCTCTGCGCTCACTCTCTCCCTGTGCGCTCTCTCTCACCCTGTGCTGAGACTCTCCCTGTGCTCAGTCTCTCTCTGTGCTCACACTCTCCCTGTGCTCAGTGACTTCCTGAACTCACTATTTCCCAGTGCTCACTCTGTCCCAGTGCTCACTCTCTCCCCCTGCTCACTCTCTCCCCGTGCTTACTTTCTCCCCGTGCTGACTCTCTCTCCGTGCTGACTATCTTTCCGTGCTCATTCTCTCCCCGAGCTCACTCTCTCCCCTTGCTCACACTCTCCCCGTGCTCACACACTCCCCGTGCTCATTCTCTCCCCGTGCTAACACTCTCCCAGTGCTCACTCTCTCACAATGCTGACTCTCTCGCCATGCTGACTCTCTCCCCGTTCTCTCTCTCTCCCGTCCTCAGTCTCTACCCGTACTCACTCTCTCCCCGTGCCCACTCTCACTCTCTCGCTGTGCTCACTCTCTCCATTTGTTCACTCTCTCCCTGTGCTAAATCTCTCCTTGTGCTCAGTCTCCCTATGCTCAGTCTCTCCCTGTGCTCACTCGCTCCCCGATCTCACTCTCCCCCCGTGCGCACTCTCTCCCCGTGCTCACTCTCTCCCCGTGCTCACTCTCTCCCCGTGCTCACTCTCTCCCCGTGCTCACTCTCTCCCTCTGCTCACTCTCACCCTGTGCTCTGTCCCTCCCTGTGCTCAATCTCTCTCATTGCTCTGTTTCTCGCTGTGCTCTGCCTCTCCCTGTGCTCAGTCTCTCCCTGTTTCCAGTCTCTGCCTGTGCTGCCTCACTCCCTGTGCGCTGTCTCTCCTGCTGCTCAGACTCGCACTGTGCTTAGGCTCCCTTTTCTCACATTCTCCCTGTGCTCACCCTCTCACTGTGCTCATCCTCTCACTGCTCGCTGTCTTCCTGTGCACACTCTCTCCCTGTGCTCACTCTCTCCCTGTGCTCACTCTCTCACTGTTCTCGCTCTCTTCCTGTGCTCACTCTCTCCCTGTGCTCACTCTCTCCCTGTGCTCACTCTCTCCCTGTGCTCACTTTCTCCTTGTGCTCACTATCTCCTTGTGCTCACTCTCTCCCTGTGCTCACTTTCTCCCTGTGCTCACTCTCTCCTTGTTCTCGGTCTCTCCCTGTGCTCACTCTCTCTCTCTGCTCAAACTCTCTCTGTGCTCACTCTCTCCATGTGCTCAGACTCTCCCTGTGTTCACTCTTGCTGTGCTCAGACTCTCGCTGTGTTCACTATTGCTATGCTCACACTCTCGCTGTACTCACACGCTCACTGCGCTCAGTCTCTCCCTGTGCTCAATGTCTCCCAGTGCCCATTCTCTCCCTGTCCTCACTCTCTCCCTGTGCTCACTCCCTCTCTGTGCTCACACTCTCCCTGTGCTCATTGACTCCCTGAACTCACTATCTCCCAGTGCTCATTCTCTCCCTGTGCTCACTCTCTCCCCTGCTCACTCTCTCTCCGTGCTCACTCTCTCCCCGTGCTCACTCTCACTCCGTGCTGACTCTCTCCCCGTGCTGACTCTCTCTTCGTGCTCACTCTCTCCCCGTGCTCACTCAGTCCCCGTGCTCAATCCCTCCCCGTGTTCACTCTCCCCTCATGCTCACACTCTCCAGGTGCTCACTCTCGCTCCAAGTGCTCACTCTTTCCCTGTGCATAGTCTTTCCGCATGCTCACTCTCACTCCGTGCTCACTCTCTCCCTCTCCTCACTCTCTCCCTGTGCTCACTCTCTCCCTGTGCTCACTCTCTCCCTGTGCTCACTTTCTCCCTGTGCTCACTCTCTCCTTGTGCTCACTCTCTCCCTGTGCTCACTTTCTCCCTGTGCTCACTCTCTCCTTGTTCTCGGTCTCTCCCTGTGCTCACTCTCTCTCTCTGCTCAAACTCTCTCTGTGCTCACTCTCTCCATGTGCTCAGACTCTCCCTGTGTTCACTCTTGCTGTGCTCAGACTCTCGCTGTGTTCACTATTGCTATGCTCAAACTCTCGCTGTACTCACACGCTCACTGCGCTCAGTCTCTCCCTGTGCTCAGTGTCTCCCAGTGCCCATTCTCTCCCTGTCCTCACTCTCTCCCTGTGCTCACTCTCTCTCTGTGTTCACACTCTCCCTGTGCTCATTGACTCCCTGAACTCACTATCTCCCAGTGCTCATTCTCTAACTGTGCTCACTCTCTCCCCCTGCTCACTCTCTCTCCGTGCTCACTGTCTCCCCGTGCTCACTCTCACTAGGTGCTGACTCTCTCTCCGTGCTGACTCTCTCTCCGTGCTGACTCTCTCCCAGTGCTGACTCTCTCTCCGTGCTCACTCTCTCCCCGTGTTCACTCAGTCCCCGTGCTCAATCCCTCCCCGTGTTCACTCTCCCCTCATGCTCACACTCTCCAGGTGGTCACTCTCGCTCCAAGTGCTCACTCTTTCCCTGTGCACAGTCTTTCCGCATGCTCACTCTAACTCCGTGCTCACTCTCTCCCTCTGCTCACTCTCTCCCTGTGTTCACTCTCTCCCTGTGCTCACTTTCTCCCTGTGCTCACTTTCTCTCTCTCCTGACACTCTCCTTGTGCTCTCTCTCTCCCTGTGCTCGCTCTCTCCCTGTGCTCACTTTCTCTCTCTCCTGACACTCACTCTGTGCTCACTCTCTGCCTGTGTGCTCTCTCTCACCCTGTGCTGAGACTCTCCCTGTGCTCAGTCTCTCCCTGTGCTCTTTCTCTCCCTGTGCTCAGACTCTCGCTGTGTTCACTCTTGCTGCGTTCAGAATCTCGCTGTACTCAGGCGCTCCCTGCGCTCAGTCTCCCCCTGTGCTCAGTGTCTCCCAGTGCCCACTCTCTCCCTGTCCTCACTCTCTCCATGCACACTCTCTCCCCGTGCTCACTCAGTCCACGTGATCAATCCCTCCCCGTGTTCACTCTCTCCCCATGTTCACACTGTCCAGATGCTCACTCTCGCTCCATGTGCTCACACATTCCCCGTGCACACTCTTTCCCCATGCTCACTCTCACTCATTGCTCACTCTTTCCCTCTGCTCACTCTCTCCTTGTGCTCACTCTCTCCCTGTGCTCATATTCTCCCTGTGCTCACTCTCTACCGTTCTCACTCTAACCCGTGCTCACTCTCTCCCCGTGCACACTCTCACGCTCTCCCTGTGCTCATTCTCTCCCTGTGTTCCCTCTCTCCCTGTGCTAAATCTCTCACTTTTCTCTGTCTCCCTATACTCAGTCTCTCCCTGTGCTCACTCGCTCCCCGATCTCACTCTCCCCCCCGTGCCCACTCTCTCCCAGTGCTCACTCTCTCCCCGTGCTCACTCCCTCACCCTGCTCACACTCTCCCCATGCTCACTCTCTCCCCCTTCTCACTCTCTCCCGTGCTCACTCTCTCCCCGTGCCCACTCTCACTCGCTCCCTGTGCTCACTCTCTCCCTCTGCTCACTCTCTCCCTGTGCTTTGTTCCTCCCTGTGCTCAGTCTCTCCCACTGCTCAGTCTCTCCCTGTGCTCAGCCACTTAATGCTGAAACTTTTAGGCTCTGTCTCAACCAGTGCTCTGTCTATCTCAGTGCGCGGTCTCTCCCAATGCTCGGTCTACCCCTGTGCTCACTCTCTCCTCGTGCTCACTCTCTCCCTGTGCTCACTCTCTTCCCGTGCTCACTCTCTCCCCGTGCTCACTCACTCCCCGTGCGCAATCCCTCCCCGTGTTCACTCTCCCCCCATGCTCACACTGTCCAGGTGCTCACACTCCCCACGTGCTCACACTCTCCCCGTGCTCACTCTCGCTCCATGTGCTCACACTTTCCCCATGCACATTCTTTCCCCATGCTCACTCTCACTCCTTGCTCACTCTCTCCCACTGCTCACTCTCTCCCTGTGCTCACTCTCTCCCTGTGCTAACTCTCTCCTTGTGCTCATTCTATCCCTGTGATCACTTTCTCCCTGTGCTCACACTCTCCCTGTGCTCGCTCTCTCCCTGTGCTCACTCACTCTCTCTGCTCACTCTGTCTCTGTGCTCACTCTCTCCCTGTGCGCTCTCTCTCCCTGTGCTCAGACTCTCCCTTTGTTCACTCTTGCTGTGCTCATACTCTCGCTGTACTCAGACGCTCACTGCGCTCAGTCTCTACCTGTGCTCAGTGTCTCCCAGTGCCCACTCTCTCATTGTGCTCACTCTCTCCCGGTGATCACTCTCTCTCTGTGCTCACACTCTCCCTGTGCTCATTGACTTCCTGAACTCACTATTTCCCAGTGCTCACTCTGTCACTGTGCTCACTCTCTCCCCCTGCTCACTCTCTCCCCGTGCTGACTTTCTCCCCGTGCTCAGTCTCTCTCCGTGCTGACTCTCTCTCCATGCTGACTCTCTCTCAGTGCTGACTCTCTCTCCGTGCTCACTCTCTCCCCATGCTCACTCTCTCCCCGTGCTCACTCTCTCCCCGTGCTCACTCTCTCCCCGTGCCCACTCTCACTCGCTCCCTGTGCTCACTCTCTCCCTCTGCTCACTCTCTCCCTGTGCTTTGTTCCTCCCTGTGCTCAGTCTCTCCCACTGCTCAGTCTCTCCCTGTGCTCAGCCACTTAATGCTGAAACTTTTAGGCTCTGTCTCAACCAGTGCTCTGTCTATCTCAGTGCGCGGTCTCTCCCAATGCTCGGTCTACCCCTGTGCTCACTCTCTCCTCGTGCTCACTCTCTCCCTGTGCTCACTCTCTCCCCGTGCTCACTCTCTCCCCGTGCTCACTCACTCCCCGTGCGCAATCCCTCCCCGTGTTCACTCTCCCCCCATGCTCACACTGTCCAGGTGCTCACACTCCCCACGTGCTCACACTCTCCCCGTGCTCACTCTCGCTCCATGTGCTCACACTTTCCCCATGCACATTCTTTCCCCATGCTCACTCTCACTCCTTGCTCACTCTCTCCCACTGCTCACTCTCTCCCTGTGCTCACTCTCTCCCTGTGCTTACTCTCTCCTTGTGCTCACTCTATCCCTGTGATCACTTTCTCCCTGTGCTCACACTCTCCCTGTGCTCGCTCTCTCCCTGTGCTCACTCACTCTCTCTGCTCACTCTGTCTCTGTGCTCACTCTCTCCCTGTGCGCTCTCTCTCCCTGTGCTCAGACTCTCCCTTTGTTCACTCTTGCTGTGCTCATACTCTCGCTGTACTCAGACGCTCACTGCGCTCAGTCTCTACCTGTGCTCAGTGTCTCCCAGTGCCCACTCTCTCATTGTGCTCACTCTCTCCCGGTGATCACTCTCTCTCTGTGCTCACACTCTCCCTGTGCTCATTGACTTCCTGAACTCACTATTTCCCAGTGCTCACTCTGTCACTGTGCTCACTCTCTCCCCCTGCTCACTCTCTCCCCGTGCTGACTTTCTCCCCGTGCTCAGTCTCTCTCCGTGCTGACTCTCTCTCCATGCTGACTCTCTCTCAGTGCTGACTCTCTCTCCGTGCTCACTCTCTCCCCATGCTCACTCTCTCCCCGTGCTCACTCTCTCCCCGTGCTCACTCTCTCCCCGTCCCCACTCTCACTCTCTCCCTGTGCTCACTCTCTCCCTCTGCTCACTCTCTCCCTGTGATCTGTCCCTCCCTGTGCTCAGTCTCTCCCACTGCTCAATCTCTCCCTGTGCTCAACCACTCAGTGCTGAAACTTTCTGTGCTCTGTCTCTCCCAGTGCTCTGTCTCTCCCAGTGCGCGGTCTCTCCCAATGCTCGGTCTACCCCTGTGCTCACTCTCTCCTCGTGCTCACTCTCTCCCTGTGCTCACTCTCTCCCCGTGCTCACTCTCTCCCCGTGCTCACTCACTCCCCGTGCTCAATCCCTCCCCGTGTTCACTCTCCCCCCATGATCACACTCTCCAGGTGCTCACACTCCCCACGTGCTCACTCTCTCCCCCTGCTCACTCTCTCCCCGTGCTCACTTTCTCCCCGTGCTCACTCTCTCTCCGTGCTGACTCTCTCTCAGTGCTGACTCTCTCTCCGTGCTCACTCACTTCCCGTGCTCACTCTCTCCCCGTGCTCACACTCTCCCCATGCTCACACTCTCCCTGTGCTAATTCTCTCCCCATGCTCACACTCTCCCAGTGCTCACTCTCTCACAATACTGACGCTCACCTCATGCTGACTCTCTCCCCGTGCTCACTCTCTCCCGTCCTCACTCTCTCCCTGTGCTCACTCTCTCCCCGTGCCCACACTCACTCTCTCCCTGTGCTCACTCTCTCCCTTTGTTCACTCTCTCCCTGTGCTAAATTTCTCCCTGTGCTCAGTTTCCCTAAGCTCAGTCTCTCCCCGTGCTCACTCACTCCCCGTGCTCAATCCCTCCCCGTGTTCACTCTCTCACCATGCTCACACTCTCCAGGTGCTCACACTCCCAAGGTGCTCACACTCTCCCCGTGCTCACTCTCGCTCCATGTGCTCACACTTTCCCCGTGCACACTCTTTCCCCGTGCTCACTCTCACTCCGTGCTCACTCTCTCCCTCTGCTCACTCTCTCCCTGTGCTCACTCTCTCCCTGTGCTAACTCTCTCCTTGTGCTCACTCTCTCCCTGTGTTCACTTTCTACCTGTGCTCACTCTCTCCGTGTGCTCGCTCTGTCCCTGTGCTCACTCTCTCTCTCTGCTCACTCTGTCTCTGTGCCCTCTCTCTCCCTGTGCGCTCTCTCTCATCCTGTGCTGAGACTCTCCCTGTGCTCAGTCTCTCCCTGTGCTCATTCTCTCCCTGTGCTCTGTCCCTCCCTGTGCTCAGTCTCTCCCATTGCTCTGTTTCTCGCAGTGCTCTGTCTCTCCCTGTGCTCACTCTCTCCCTGTGCTCACTGTCTTCCTGTGCTCATTCTCTCCCTGTGCTCACTGTGCTAACTCTCTCCTTGTGCTCACTCTCTCTCTGTGCTCTGTCCCTCCCTGTGCTCAGTCTCTCCCAGTGCTCTGTTTCTCGCAATGCTCTGTCCCACCCTGTGCTCAATCTCTCCCTGTGCACAGTCTCTCCCTGTGCTCAGCCACTCAGTGCTGAACATTTCTGTGCTCAGGCTTCCTGTGCTCAGTCTCTCCCAGTGCTCGGTCTCTCCCAGTGCTCTGTATTTCCCAGTGCTCGGTCTCTCCCAGTGCTCTGTCTCTCCCAGTGCGCGGTCTCTCCCAGTGCTCGGTCTACCCCTGTGCTCACTCTCTGCTCGTGCTCACTCTCTCCCCGTGCTCACTCTCTCCCCGTGCTCACTCACTCCCCATGCTCAATTCCTCCCCGTGTTCACTCTCCCCCCATGCTCACACTGTCTCCAGGTGCTCACACTCCACACGTGCTCGCACTATCCCCGTGCTCACTCAATTCCATGTGCTCACAAATTCCCCGTGCACACACTTTCCCTGTGCTCACTCTCACTCCATGCTCACTCTCTCCCTCTGCTCATTCTCTCCCACTGCTCACTCTATCCCTGTGCTCACTGTCTTCCTGTGCTCATTCTCTCCCTTTGCTCAGTCTCTCCCAGTGCTCTATTTCTCGCAATGCTCTGTCCCTCCCTGTGCTCAGTCTCTCCCTGTGCACAGTCTCTCCCTGTGCTCAGCCACTCAGTGCTGAACCTTTCTGTGCTCAGGCTTCCTGTGCTCAGTCTCTTCCAGTGCTCGGTCTCTCCCAGTGCTCTATATTTCCCAGTGCTCGGTCTCTCTCAGTGCTCGGTCTACCCATGTGCTCACTCGCTCCTCGTGCTCACCCTCTCCGCATTCTCACAATCCCCACGTGCTCACACTCTCCCCATGCTCACTCCCGCTCCATGTGCTCACACTCTCCTCGTGTTCACTCTTTCCACGTGCTCACTCTCTACCTGTGCTCCCTCTCTCTCCCTGTGCTCACTCTCACCCTGTGCTCACTCTCTCCCTGTGCTCAGTCTCTCCCTGTGCTCTCTCACTCTCTACCTGTGCTCTCTCTATCTCTCCCTGTGCTCAGTCTCTCCCTGTGCTCAGTCTCTCCCTGTGCTCAGTCTCTGCCTGTGCTCAGTCTCTCCCTGTGCTCAGTCTCTGCCTGTGCTCGCTCACTCCCTGTGCTCAGTCTGTCCTGCTGCTCAGACTCGGCCTGTGCTCAGGCTACCTTTTCTCACACTCTCCCTGCGCTCACTGTCTACCTGTGCTCACTCTCTCCCTGTGCTAACTCTCTCCTTGTGCTCACTCTCTCCTTGTGCTCACTCTCTCCCTGTGCTCACTCTCTCCCTGTGCACGCTCTCTCCCTGTGCTCACTCTCTCTCTCTCTGCTCACTCTGTCTCTGTGCTCACTCTCTGCCTGTGCGCTCTCTCTCACCCTGTGCTGAGACTCTCCCTGTGCTCAGTGTCTCCCAGTGCCCATTCTCTCACTGTGCTCACTCTCTCTCTGTGCTCACACTCTCGCTGTGCTCATTGACTCCCTGAACTCACTATCTCCCAGTGCTCACTCTGTCTCTGTGCTCACACTCTCCCCTGCTCACTCTCTCCCTGTGCTCACTTTCTCCCCGTGCTCACTCTCTCTCCGTGCTCACTCTCTCTCCGTGCTCACTCTATCTCCGTGCTGGCTCTCTCTCCGTGCTCACTCTCTCCACGTGCTCACTCTCTACACGTGCTCACACTCTCCCCGTGCTCACACTCTCCCCGTGCTCATTCTCTCCCCGTGCAAACACTCTCCCAGTGCTCACTCTTTCACAATGCTGACTCTCTCGCCATGCTGACTCTCTCCCCGTGATCACTCTCTCCCGTCCTCACTCTCTCCCTTTGTTCACTCTCTCCCTGTGCTAAATCTCTCCTTGTGCTCAGTCTCCCTATGCTCAGTCTCTCCCTGTGCTCACTCGCTCCCCGATCTCACTCTCCCCCCGTGCCCACTCTCTCCCCGTGCTCACTCTCTCACCATGGACACTCTCTCCCCCTGCTCACACTCTCCCCGTGCTCACTCTCTCCCCGTGCTCACTCTCTCCCCGTGCTCACTCTCTCCCCTTGCTCACTCTCTCCCCGTGCTCACTCTCTCCCTCTGTTCACTCTCACCCTGTGCTCTGTCCCTCCCTGTGCTCAGTCTCTCCCATTGCTCTGTTTCTCGCAGTGCTCTGTCTCTCCCTGTGCTCAGTCTCTCCCTTTGCTCAGTCTCTGCCTGTGCTGCCTCAGTCCCTGTGCTCAGTCTCTCCTGCTGCTCAGACTCGCACTGTGCTTAGGCTCCCTTTTCTCACACTCTCCCTGTGCTCACCCTCTCACTGTGCTCATCCTCTCACTGCTCGCTGTCTCCCTGTGCACACTCTCTCCCTGTGCTCAGACTCTCCCTTTGTTCACTCTTGCTGTGCTCAGACTCTCGCTGTACTCAGACGCTCACTGCGCTCAGTCTCTACCTGTGCTCAGTGTCTCCCAGTGCCCACTCTCTCATTGTGCTCACTCTCTCCCTGTGCTCACTCTCTCTCTGTGCTCACACTCTCCCTGTGCTCATTGACTTCCTGAACTCACTATCTCCCAGTGCTCACTCTGTCCCTGTGCTCACTCTCTCCCCCTGCTCACTCTCTCCCCGTGCTCACTTTCTCCCCGTGCTCACTCTCTCTCCGTGTTGGCTCTCTCTCCATGCTGACTCTCTCGCCGTGCTGTCTCTCTCTCCGTGCTCACTCTCTCCCCGTGCTCACTCTCTCCCCGTGCTCACACTCTCTCCGTGCTCACACTCTCCCCGTGCTCATTCTCTCCCCATGCTCACACTCTCCCAGTGCTCACTCTCTCATAATGCTGACTCTCACCTCATGGTTACTCTCTCCCCGTGCTCATTCTCTCCAGTCCTCACCCTCTCCCCGTGCTCACTCTGTCAAAGTGCCCACTCTCACTCTCTCCCTCTTCTCACTCTCTCCCCGTGCTCACTCACTCCCCGTGCTCAATCCCTCCCCGTTTTCACTCTCCCGCCATGCTCACACTCTCCAGGTGCTCACACTCCCCACGTGCTCACCCTCTCCCCGTGCTCACTCTCGCTCCATGTGCTCACAATTTCCCCGTGCACACTCTTTCCCCGTGCTCACTCTCACTCCGTGCTCACTCTCTCCCTCTGCTCACTCTCTCTCTGTGCTCACTATCTCCCTGTGCTAACTCTCTCCTTGTGCTCACTCTCTCCCTGTGCTCACTTTTTCCCTGTGCTCACTCTCTCCCTGTGCTCACTCTCTCTCTCTGCTCACTCTGTCTCTGTGCTCACTCTCTCCCTGTGCGCTCTCTCTCACCATCTGCTGAGACTCTCCCTGTGCTCAGTCTCTCCCTGAGCTCACTCTCTCCCTGTGCTCAGACTCTCCCTTTGTTCACTCTTGCTGTGCTCAGTCTCTCGCTGTACTCAGTCGCTCACTGCGCTCAGTCTCTACCTGTGCTCAGTGTCTCCCAGTGCCTACTCTCTCCCTGTGCTCACTCTCTCACTGTGCTCACTCTCTCTCTGTGCTCACACTCTCCCTGTGCTCATTGACTTCCTGAACTCACTATCTCCCAGTGCTCGCTCTGTCTCTGTGCTCACTCTCTCCCCCTGCTCACTCTCTCCCCGAGCTCACTTTCTCCCCGTGCTGACTCTCTCTCCGTACTGACTCTCTCTCCGTGCTCTCTCTCCCCGTGCTCACACCCTCCCCGTGCTCACACTCTCCCCGTGCTCATTCTCTGCCCGTGCTAACACTCTCCCAGTGCTCACTCTCTAACAATGCTGACTCTCTCGCCATGCTGACTCTCTCCCCGTGCTCACTCTCTACCAGTGCCCACTCTCACTCTCTCCCTGTGCTCACTCTCTCCATTTGTTCACTCTCTCCCTGTGCTAAATCTCTCCTTGTGCTCAGTCTCCCTATGCTCAGTCTCTCCCTGTGCTCATTCGCTCCGCAATCTCACTCTCCCCCCGTGCCCACTCTCTCCCCGTGCTCACTCTCTCCCCGTGCTCACTCTCTCAACGTGCTGACACTCTCCCCGTGCTCACTCTCTCCCCGTGCTCACTCTCTCCCTCTGCTCACTCTCACCCTGTTCTCTGTCCCTCCCTGTGCTCAATCGCTCCCATTGCTCTGTTTCTCGCAGTGCTCTGTCTCTCCCTGTGCTCAGTCTCTCCCTGTGCTCAGTCTCTGCCTGTGCTGCCTCAGTCCATGTGCTCAGTCTCTCCCCCTGCTCAGCCTCTCCCGGTGTTCTCTGTCTCCCCGTGCTCACTCTCTCTCCGTGCTGACTCTCTCTCCATGCTCAGTGTCTCCCCGTGCTCACTCAGTCCCCGTGCTCAATCCCTCCCCGTGTTCACTCTCCCCCCATGCTCACACACTCCAGGTGCTCACTCTCGCTCCATGTGCTCACACTTTCCCCGTGCACACTCTTTCCCCATGCTCACTCTCACTCCGTGGTCACTTTCTCCCTGTGCTCACTCTCTCCCTGTGCTCGCTCTCTCCCTGTGCTCACTTTCTCTTTCTCCTCACTCTCGCGCTGTGCTCACTCTCTGCCTGTGCGCTCCCTCTCACCCTGTGCTGAGACTCTCCCTGTGCTTAGTCTCTCCCTGTGCTCATACTCTCCCTGTGCTCACTCTCTCTCTCTGCTTAATCTCTCTCTGTGCTCACTCTCTCCCTGTGCTCAGACTCTCCCTGTGTTCACTCTTGCTGTGCTCAGACACTCGCTGTAATCAGACGCTCCCTACGCTCAGTCTCTCCCTGTGCTCAGTGTCTCCCAGTGCCCACTCTCTCCCTGTCCTCACTCTCTCCTTGTGCTCACTCTCTCTCTGTGCTCACACTCTCCCTGTGCTCATTGACTCCCTGAACTCATTATCTCCCAGTGCTCATTCTCTCCCTGTGCTCACTCTCTTCCCCTGCTCACTCTGTCCCCGTGCTCACTTTCTCCCCGTGCTCACTCTCTCTCCGTGCTGATTCCCTCTCCCTGCTGACTCTCTTTCCGTGCTGACTCTCTCTCCGTGCTCACTCTCTCCCCGTGTTCACTCTCTCCTTGTGCTCACACTCTCCCCGTGCTCACACTTTCCCCGTGCTCACTCTCTCCCCGTGCTCACTCTCTCCCGTGCTCACTCTCTCCCCGTGCCCACTCTCTCCCTGTGTTAAATCTCTCCCTGTGCTCAGTCTCCCTATGCTCAGTCTCTCCCTGTGCTCACTCGCTCCTCGATCTCACTCTCCCCCCCCCCGTGCCCAATCTCTCCCCGTGCTCACTCTCTCCCCGTGCTCACTCTCTCCCCGTGCTCACTCTCTCCCCGTCCTCACTCTCATTCTCTCCCTGTGCTCACTCTCTCCCTCTGCTCACTCTCTCCCTGTGCTGTGTCCCTCCCTGTGCTCAGTCTCTCCCATTGCTCAATATATCCCTGTGCTCAGCCACTCAGTGCTGAAACTTTCTGTGCTCTCTCTCTCCCAGTGCTCTGTCTCTCCCAGTAAGCGGTCTCTCCCAATGCTCGGTCTACCCCTGTGCTCACTCTCTCCTCGTGCTCACTCTCTCCCTGTGCTCACTCTCTCCCCGTGCTCACTCACTCCCCGTGCTCAGTCCCTCCCGGTGTTCACTCTCCCAACATGCTCACATTCTCCAGGTGCTCACACTCCCCACGTGCTCACACTCTCCCCGTGCTCACTCTCGCTCCATGTGCTCACACTTTCCCCGTGCACATTCTTTCCCCGTGCTCACGCTCACTCCGTGCTCACTCTCTCCCTCTGCTCACTCTCTCCCTGTGCTCACTCTCTCCCTGCGCTAACTCTCTCCTTGTGCTCACTCTCTCCCTGTGCTCTCTTTCTCCCTGTGCTCACTCTCTCCCTGTGCTCGCTCTCTCTCTGTGCTCACTCTCTCTCTCTGCTCACTCTGTCTCTGTGCTCACTCTCTCCCTGTGCGCTCCCTCTGACCCTGTGCTGAGACACTCCCTGTGCTCAGTCTCTCCCTGTGCTCACTCTCTTCCTGTGCTCAGACTCTCCCTTTGTTCACTCTTGATGTGCTCAGACTCTCGCTGTACTCAGACGCTCACTGCGCTCAGTCTCTACCTGTGCTCAGTGTCTCCCAATGCCCACTTTCTCATTGTGCTCACTCTCTCCCTGTGCTCACTCTCTCTCTGTGCTCACACTCTCCCTGTGCTCATTGACTTCCTGAGCTCACTATCTCCCAGTGCTCACTCTGTCCCTGTGCTCACTCTCTCACCCTGCTCACTCTCTCCCCGTGCTCACTTTCTGCCCGTGCTCACTCTCTCTCCGTGCTGGCTCTCTCTCCATGCTGACTCTCTCGCCGTGCTCATTCTCTCCCCGTGCTCACACTCTCCCAGTGCTCACTCTCTCATAATGCTGACTCTCACCTCATGCTTACTCTCTCCCCGTGCTCATTCTCTCCAGTCCTCACCCTCTCCCCGTGCTCACTCTCTCAACGTGCCCACTCTCACTCTCTCCCTCTTCTTACTCTCTCCCTTTGTTCACTCTCTCCCTGTGCTAAATCTCTCCCTGTGTTCAGTCTCCCTATGCTCAGTCACTCCCCGTGCTCACTCACTCCCCGTGCTCAATCCCTCCCAGTTTTCACTCTCCCCCCATGCTCACACTCTCCAGGTGCTCACACTCCCCACGTGCTCACTCTCTCCCCGTGCTCACTCTCGCTCCATGTGCTCACAATTTCCCCGTGCACACTCTTTCCCCGTGCTCACTCTCACTCCGTGCTCACTCTCTCCCTCTGCTCACTCTCTCTCTGTGCTCACTATCTCCCTGTGCTAACTCTCTCCTTGTGCTCACTCTCTCCCTGTGCTCACTTTTTTATGTGCTCACTCTCTCCCTGTGCTCGCTCTCGCCCTGTGCTCACTCTCTCTCAGTGCTCACTCTGTCTCTGTGCTCACTCTCTCCCCCTGCTCACTCTCTCCCCGAGCTCAATTTCTCCCCGTGCTGACTCTCTCTCCGTACTGACTCTCTCTCCGTGCTCTCTCTCCCCGTGCTCACACCCTCCCCGTGCTCACACTCTCCCCGTGCTCATTCTCTGCCCGTGCTAACACTCTCCCAGTGCTCACTCTCTAACAATGCTGACTCTTTCGCCATGCTGACTCTCTCCCCGTGCTCACTCTCTACCAGTGCCCACTCTCAGTCTCTCCCTGTGCTCACTCTCTCCCTTTGTTCATCCTCTCCCTGTGCTAAATCTCTCCTTGTGCTCAGTCTCCCTATGCTCAGTCTCTCCCTGTGCTCATTCGCTCCGCGATCTCACTCTCCCCCCGTGCCCACTCTCTCCCCGTGCTCACTCTCTCCCCGTGCTCACTCTCTCCCCGTGCTCACTCTCTCCCCGTGCTCACTCTCTCCCCGTGCTCACTCTCTCCCTCTGCTCACTCTCACCCTGTGCTCTGTCCCTCCCTGTGCTCAATCGCTCCCATTGCTCTGTTTCTCGCAGTGCTCTGTCTCTCCCTGTGCTCAGTCTCTCCCTGTGCTCAGTCTCTGCCTGTGCTGCCTCAGTCCATGTGCTCAGTCTCTCCTGCTGCTCAGACTCGCACTGTGCTTAGGCTCCCTTTTCTCACACTCTCCCTGTGCTTACCCTCTCACTGTGCTCATCCTCTCACTGCTCGCTGTCTCCCTGTGCACACTCTCTCCCTGTGCTCAATCCCTCCCCGTGTTCACTCTCCCCCCATGCTCACACTCTCCAGGTGCTCACACTCCCCACGTGCTCACACTCTCCCCGTGCTCACTCTCACTCCATGTGCTCACACTTTCCCCATGCACATTCTTTCCCCATGCTCACTCTCACTCCTTGCTCACTCTCTCCCTCTGCTCACTTTCTACCTGTGCTCACTCTCTCCCTGTGCTAACTCACTCCTTGTGCTCACTCTATCTCTGTGCTCACTTTCTCCCTGTGCTCAATCTCTCCCTGTGCTCGCTCTCTCCCTGTGCTCACTCACTCTCTCTGCTCACTCTGTCTCTGTGCTCACTCTCTCCCTGTGCGCTCGCTCTCACCATCTGCTGAGACTCTCCCTGTGCTCAGTCTCTCCCTGAGCTCACTCTCTCCCTGTGCTCAGACTCTCCCTTTGTTCACTCTTGCTGTGCTAAGTCTCTCGCTGTACTCAGTCGCTCACTGCGCTCAGTCTCTACCTGTGCTCAGTGTCTCCCAGTGCCTACTCTCTCCCTGTGCTCACTCTCTCACTGTGCTCACTCTCTCTCTGTGCTCACACTCTCCCTGTGCTCATTGACTTCCTGAACTCACTATCTCCCAGTGCTCGCTCTGTCTCTGTGCTCACTCTCTCCCCCTGCTCACTCTCTCCCCGAGCTCACTTTCTCCCCGTGCTGACTCTCTCTCCGTACTGACTCTCTCTCCGTGCTCTCTCTCCCCGTGCTCACACCCTCCCCGTGCTCACACTCTCCCTGTGCTCATTCTCTGCCCGTGCTAACACTCTCCCAGTGCTCACTCTCGAACAATGCTGACTCTCTCGCCATGCTGACTCTCTCCCCGTGCTCACTCTCTACCAGTGCCCACTCTCACTCTATCCCTGTGCTCACTCTATCCATTTGTTCACTCTCTCCCTGTGCTAAATCTCTCCTTGTGCTCAGTCTCCCTATGATCAGTCTCTCCCTGTGCTCATTCGTTCCGCGATCTCACTCTCCCCCCGTGCCCACTCTCTCCCCGTGCTCACTCTCTCCCCGTGCTCACTCTCTCAACGTGCTGACACTCTCCCCGTGCTCACTCTCTCCCCGTGCTCACTCTCTCCCTCTGCTCACTCTCACCCTGTTCTCTGTCCCTCCCTGTGCTCAATCGCTCCCATTGCTCTGTTTCTCGCAGTGCTCTGTCTCTCCCTGTGCTCAGTCTCTCCCTGTGCTCAGTCTCTGCCTGTGCTGCCTCAGTCCATGTGCTCAGTCTCTCCCCCTGCTCAGTCTCTCCCGGTGTTCTCTTTCTCCCCGTGCTCACTCTCTCTCCGTGCTGACTCTCTCTCCATGCTCAGTGTCTCCCCGTGCTCACTCAGTCCCCGTGCTCAATCCCTCCCCGTGTTCACTCTCCCCCCATGCTCACACACTCCAGGTGCTCACTCTCGCTCCATGTGCTCACACGTTCCCCGTGCACACTCTTTCCCCATGCTCACTCTCACTCCGTGGTCACTTTCTCCCTGTGCTCACTCTCTCCCTGTGCTCGCTCTCTCCCTGTGCTCACTTTCTCTTTCTCCTCACTCTCGCGCTGTGCTCACTCTCTGCCTATGCGCTCCCTCTCACCCTGTGCTGAGACTCTCCCTGTGCTTAGTCTCGCCCTGTGCTCATTCTCTCCCTGTGCTCACTCTCTCTCTCTCTGCTTAATCTCTCTCTGTGCTCACTCTCTCCCTGTGCTCAGACTCTCCCTGTGTTCACTCTTGCTGTGCTCAGACACTCGCTGTAATCAGACGCTCCCTACGCTCAGTCTCTCCCTGTGCTCAGTGTCTCCCAGTGCCCACTCTCTCCCTGTCCTCACTCTCTCCTTGTGCTCACTCTCTCTCTGTGCTCACACTCTCCCTGTGCTCATTGACTCCCTGAACTCATTATCTCCCAGTGCTCATTCTCTCCCTGTGCTCACTCTCTTCCCCTGCTCACTCTGTCCCCGTGCTCACTTTCTCCCCGTGCTCACTCTCTCTCCGTGCTGATTCCCTCTCCCTGCTGACTCTCTTTCCGTGCTGACTCTCTCTCCGTGCTCACTCTCTCCCCGTGTTCAGTCTCTCCTTGTGCTCACACTCTCCCCGTGCTCACACTTTCCCCGTGCTCACTCTCTCCCCGTGCTCACTCTCTCCCGTGCTCACTCTCTCCCCGTGCCCACTCTCTCCCTGTGTTAAATCTCTCCCTGTGCTCAGTCTCCCTATGCTCAGTCTCTCCATGTGCTCACTCGCTCCCCGATCTCACTCTCCCCCCCCCGTGCCCAATCTCTCCCCGTGCTCACTCTCTCCCCGTGCTCACTCTCTCCCCGTGCTCACTCTCTCCCCGTCCTCACTCTCACTCTCTCCCTGTGCTCACTCTCTCCCTCTGCTCACTCTCTCCCTGTGCTGTGTCCCTCCCTGTGCTCAGTCTCTCCCATTGCTCAATATATCCCTGTGCTCAGCCACTCAGTGCTGAAACTTTCTGTGCTCTCTCTCTCCCAGTGCTCTGTCTCTCCCAGTAAGCGGTCTCTCCCAATGCTCGGTCTACCCCTGTGCTCACTCTCTCCTCGTGCCCACTCTCTCCCTGTGCTCACTCTCTCCCCGTGCTCACTCACTCCCCGTGCCCAGTCCCTCCCGGTGTTCACTCTCCCAACATGCTTACATTCTCCAGGTGCTCACACTCCCCACGTGCTCACACTCTCCCCGTTCTCACTCTCGCTCCATGTGCTCACACTTTCCCCGTGCACATTCTTTCCCCGTGCTCACGCTCACTCCGTGCTCACTCTCTCCCTCTGCTCACTCTCTCCCTGTGCTCACTCTCTCCCTGCGCTAACTCTCTCCTTGTGCTCACTCTCTCCCTGTGCTCTCTTTCTCCCTGTGCTCACTCTCTCCCTGTGCTCGCTCTCTCTCTGTGCTCACTCTCTCTCTCTGCTCACTCTGTCTCTGTGCTCACTCTCTCCCTGTGCGCTCCCTCTCACCCTGTGCTGAGACTCTCCCTGTGCTCAGTCTCTCCCTGTGCTCACTCTCTTCCTGTGCTCAGACTCTCCCTTTGTTCACTCTTGATGTGCTCAGACTCTCGCTGTACTCAAACGCTCACTGCGCTCAGTCTCTACCTGTGCTCAGTGTCTCCCAGTGCCCACTCTCTCATTGTGCTCACTCTCTCCCGATGCTCACTCTCTCTCTGTGCTCACACTCTCCCTGTACTCATTGACTTCCTGAGCTCACTATCTCCCAGTGCTCACTCTGTCCCTGTGCTCACTCTCTCCCCCTGCTCACTCTCTCCCCGTGCTCACTTTCTGCCCGTGCTCACTCTCTCTCCGTGCTGGCTCTCTCTCCATGCTGACTCTCTCGCCGTGCTCATTCTCTCCCCGTGCTCACACTCTCCCAGTGCTCACTCTCTCATAATGCTGACTCTCACCTCATGCTTACTCTCTCCCCGTGCTCACTCTCTCAACGTGCCCACTCTCACTCTCTCCCTCTTCTTACTCTCTCCCTTTGTTCACTCTCTCCCTGTGCTAAACCTCTCCCTGTGTTCAGTCTCCCTATGCTCAGTCACTCCCCGTGCTCACTCACTCCCCGTGCTCAATCCCTCCCCGTTTTCACTCTCCCCCCATGCTCACACTCTCCAGGTGCTCACACTCCCCACGTGCTCACTCTCTCCCCGTGCTCACTCTTGCTCCATGTGCTCACAATTTCCCCGTGCACACTCTTTCCCCGTGCTCACTCTCACTCCGTGCTCACTCTCTCCCTCTGCTCACTCTCTCTCTGTGCTCACTATCTCCCTGTGCTAACTCTCTCCTTGTGCTCACTCTCTCCCTGTGCTCACTTTTTTATGTGCTCACTCTCTCCCTGTGCTCGGTCTCTCCCTGTGCTCACTCTCTCTCAGTGCTCACTCTGTCGCTGTGCTCACTCTCTCCCCCTGCTCACTCTCTCCCCGAGCTCAATTTCTCCCCGTGCTGACTCTCTCTCCGTACTGACTCTCTCTCCATGCTCTCTCTCCCCGTGCTCACACCCTCCCCGTGCTCACACTCTCTCCGTGCTCATTCTCTGCCCGTGCTAACACTCTCCCAGTGCTCACTCTCTAACAATGCTGACTCTCTCGCCATGCTGACTCTCTCCCCGTGCTCACTCTCTACCAGTGCCCACTCTCAGTCTCTCCCTGTGCTCACTCTCTCCCTTTGTTCATCCTCTCCCTGTGCTAAATCTCTCCTTGTGCTCAGTCTCCCTATGCTCAGTCTCTCCCTGTGCTCATTCGCTCCGCGATCTCACTCTCCCCCCGTGCCCACTCTCTCCCCGTGCTCACTCTCTCCCCGTGCTCACTCTCTCCCCGTGCTCACTCTCTCCCCGTGCTCACTCTCTCCCCGTGCTCACTCTCTCCCTCTGCTCACTCTCACCCTGTGCTCTGTCCCTCCCTGTGCTCAATCGCTCCCATTGCTCTGTTTCTCGCAGTGCTCTGTCTCTCCCTGTGCTCAGTCTCTCCCTGTACTCAGTCTCTGCCTGTGCTGCCTCAGTCCATGTGCTCAGTCTCTCCTGCTGCTCAGACTCGCACTGTGCTTAGGCTCCCTTTTCTCACACTCTCCCTGTGCTTACCCTCTCACTGTGCTCATCCTCTCACTGCTCGCTGTCTCCCTGTGCACACTCTCTCCCTGTGCTCAATCCCTCCCCGTGTTCACTCTCCCCCCATGCTCACACTCTCCAGGTGCTCACACTCCCCACGTGCTCACACTCTCCCCGTGCTCACTCTCACTCCATGTGCTCACACTTTCCCCATGCACATTCTTTCCCCATGCTCACTCTCACTCCTTGCTCACTCTCTCCCTCTGCTCACTTTCTACCTGTGCTCACTCTCTCCCTATGCTAACTCACTCCTTGTGCTCACTCTATCTCTGTGCTCACTTTCTCCCTGTGCTCAATCTCTCCCTGTGCTCGCTCTCTCCCTGTGCTCACTCACTCTCTCTGCTCACTCTGAATCTGTGCTCACTCTCTCCCTGTGCGCTCTCTCTCACCATCTGCTGAGACTCTCCCTGTGCTCAGTCTCTCCCTGAGCTCACTCTCTCCCTGTGCTCAGACTCTCCCTTTGTTCACTCTTGCTGTGCTCAGTCTCTCGCTGTACTCATTCGCTCACTGCGCTCAGTCTCTACCTGTGCTCAGTGTCTCCCAGTGCCTACTCTCTCCCTGTGCTCACTCTCTCACTGTGCTCACTCTCTCTCTGTGCTCACACTCTCCCTGTGCTCATTGACTTCCTGAACTCACTATCTCCCAGTGCTCACTCTGTCTCTGTGCTCACTCTCTCCCCCTGCTCTCTCTCTCCCCGAGCTCACTTTCTCCCCGTGCTGACTCTCTCTCCGTACTGACTCTCTCTCCGTGCTCTCTCTCCCCGTGCTCACACCCTCCCCGTGCTCACACTCTCCCCGTGCTCATTCTCTGCCCGTGCTAACACTCTCCCAGTGCTCACTCTCTAACAATGCTGACTCTCTCGCCATGCTGACTCTCTCCCCGTGCTCACTCTCTACCAGTGCCCACTCTCACTCTCTCCCTGTGCTAAATCTCTCCTTGTGCTCAGTCTCCCTATGCTCAGTCTCTCACAATGCTGATTCTCACCTCATGCTTACTCTCTCCACGTGCTCATTCTCTCCAGTCCTCACTCTCTCCCCGTGCTCACTCTCTCCCCGTGCCCACTCTCACTCTCTCCCTGTTCTCACTCTCTCCCTTTGTTCACTCTCACCCTCTGCTAAATCTCTCCCTGTGCTCAGTCTCCCTGTGCTCAGTCTCTCCCCGTGCTCACTCACTCCCCGTGCTCAATCCCTCCCCGTTTTAACTCTCCCCCCATGCTCACACTCTCCAGGTGCTCACACTGCCCACGTGCTTACTCTCTCCCCGTGCTAACTCTCGCTCCATGTGCTCACACTTTACCCGTGCACACTCTTTCCCCGTGCTCACTCTCTCCCTGTGCTCGCTCTCTCCTGGGCGCACTCTCTCTCTCTGCTCACTCTGTCTCTGTGCTCACTCTCTCCCTGTGCGCTCTCTCTCACCCTGTGCTGAGACTCTCCCTTTGCTCAGTATCTCTCTGTGCTCAAACTCTCCCTGTGCTCAGTGAATTCCTGAACTCACTATTTCCCAGTGCTCACTCTGTCCCAGTCCTCACTCTCTCCCCCTGCTCACTCTCTCCCTGTGCTTACTTTCTCCCCGTGCTGACTCTCTCTCCGTGCTGACTCTCTTTCCGTGCTCATTCTCTCCACGTGCTCACTCTCTCCCCTTGCTCACACTCTCCCCGTGCTCATTCTCTCCCCGTGCTAACACTCTCCCAGTGCTCACTCTCTCACAATGCTGACTCTCTCGCCATGCTGACTCTTTCCCCGTTCTCTCTCTCTCCCGTCCTCACTCTCTCCCCGTACTCAGTCTCTCCCCGTGCCCACTCTCACTCTCTCCCTGTGCTCACTCTCTCCATTTGTTCACTCTCTCCCTGTGCTAAATCTCTCCTTGTGCTCAGTCTCCCTGGGCTCAGTCTCTCCCTGTGCTCACTCGCTCCCCGATCTCACTCTCCCCACGTGCGCACTCTCTCCCCGTGCTCACTCTCTCCCCGTGCTCACTCTCTCCCCGTGCTCACTCTCTCCCTCTGCTCACTCTCACCCTGTGCTCTGTCCCTCCCTGTGCTCAGTCTCTCTCATTGCTCTGTTTCCCGCTGTGCTCTGCCTCTCCCTGTGCTCAGTCTCTCCCTGTGCTCAGTCTCTGCCTGTGCTGCCTCACTCCCTGTGCGCTGTCTCTCCTGCTGCTCAGACTCGCACTGTGCTTTGGCTCCCTTTTCTCACATTCTCCCTGTGCTCACCCTCTCACTGTGCTCATCCTCTCACTGCTCACTCTCTCCCTGTGCTCACTCTCTCACTGTTCTCGCTCTCTTCCTGTGCTCACTCTCTCCCTGTTCTCAGTCTCCCTGTACTCAGTCTCTCCCTGTGCTCACTTGCTCCCCGATCTCACTCTCCCCCCCGTGCCCACTCTCTCCCAGTGCTCACTCTCTCCCCGTGCTCACTCCCTCACCCTGCTCACACTCTCCCCATGCTCACTCTTTCCCCGTTCTCACTCTCTCCCGTGCTCACTCTCTCCCCGTTCTCACTCGCTCCCTGTGCTCACTCTCTCCCTCTGCTCACTCTCTCCCTGTGATTTGTCCCTCCCTGTGCTCAGTCTCTCCCACTGCTCAGTCTCTCCCTGAGCTCAGCCACTCAATGCTGAAACTTTCTGTGCTCTGTCTCAACCAGTGCTCTGTCTCTCCCAGTGCGCGGTCTCTCCCAATGCTCGGTCTACCCCTGTGCTCACTCTCTCCTCGTGCTCACTCTCTCCCTGTGCTCACTCTCTCCCCGTGCTCACTCTCTCCCCGTGCTCACTCACTCCCGTGCTCAATCACTCCCCGTGTTCACTCTCCCCCCATGCTCACACTCTCCAGGTGCTCACACTCCCCACGTGCTCACACTCTCCCCGTGCTCACTCTCGCTCCATGTGCTCACACTTTCCCCATGCACATTATTTCCCCATGCTCACTCTCACTCCTTGCTCACTCTCTCCCTCTGCTCACTTTCTACCTGTGCTCACTCTCTCCCTCTGCTAACTCACTCCTTGTGCTCACTCTATCTCTGTGCACACTCTCTCCCTGTGCGCTCTCTCTCACCATCTGCTGAGACTCTCCCTGTTCTCAGTCTCTCCCTGTGCTCACTCTCTCCCTGTGCTCAGACTCTCCCTTTGTTCACTCTTGCTGTGCTCATACTCTCGCTGTACTCAGACGCTCACTGCGCTCAGTCTCTACCTGTGCTCAGTGTCTCCCAGTGCCCACTCTCTCATTGTGCTCACTCTCTCCCTGTGATCACTCTCTCTCTGTGCTCACACTCTCCCTGTGCTCATTGACTTCCTGAACTCACTATTTCCCAGTGCTCACTCTGTCACTGTGCTCACTCTCTCCCCCTGCTCACTCTCTCCCCGTGCTCACTTTCCCCCCGTGCTCAGTCTCTCTCTGTGCTGACTCTCTCTCCACGCTGACTCTCTCTCAGTGCTGACTCTCTCTCCGTGCTCACTCTCTCCCCATGCTCACTCTCTTCCCGTGCTCACTCTCTCCCCGTGCTCACTCCCACCCCGTCCCCACTCTCACTCTTTCCCTGTGCTCACTCTCTCGCTCTGCTCACTCTCTCCCTGTGCTCTGTCCCTCCCTGTGCTCAGTCTCTCCCACTGCTCAATCTCTCCCTGTGCTCAACCACTTAGTGCTGAAACTTTCTGTGCTCTGTCTCTCCCAGTGCTCTGTCTCTCCCAGTGCGCGGTCTCTCCCAATGCTCGGTCTACCCCTGTGCTCACTCTCTCCTCGTGCTCACTCTCTCCCTGTGCTCACTCTCTCCCCGTGCTCACTCTCTCCCCGTGCTCACACACTCCCCGTGCTCAATCCCTCCCCGTGTTCACTTTCCCCCCATGATCACACTCTCCAGGTGCTCACACTTACCACGTGCTCACTCTCTCCCCCTGCTCACTCTCTCCCCGTGCTCACTTTCTCCCCGTGCTCACTCTCTCTCCGTGCTGACACTCTCTCCATGCTGACTCTCTCTCAATGCTGACGCTCACCTCATGCTGACTCTCTCCCCGTGCTCACTCTCTCCCCGTGCTCACACTCTCCCCGGCTCACACTCTCCCCATTCCCACACTCACTCTCTCCCTGTGCTCACTCTCTCCCTTTGTTCACTCTCTCCCTGTGCTAAATCTCTCCCTGTGCTCAGTTTCCCTAAGCTCAGTCTCTCCCCGTGCTCAATCCCTCCCCGTGTTCACTCTCTCACCATGCTCACACTCTCCAGGTGCTCACACTCCCAAGGTGCTCACACTCTCCCCGTGCTCACTCTCGCTCCATGTGCTCACACTTTCCCCATGCACACTCTTTTCCCGTGCTCACTCTCACTCCGTGCTCACTCTCTCCCTCTGCTCACTCTCTCCCTGTGCTCACTCTCTCCCTGTGCTAACTCTCTCCTTGTGCTCACTCTCTCCCTGTGCGCTGTCTCTCACCTTGTGCTGAGACTCTCCCTGTGCTCAGTCTCTCCCTGTGCTCATTCTCTCCCTGTGCTCTGTCCCTCCCTGTGCTCAGTCTCTCCCATTGCTCTGTTTCTCGCAGTGCTCTGTCTCTCCCTGTGCTCAATCTCTCCCTGTGCTCACTGTCTTCCTGTGCTCATTCTCTCCCTGTGCTCACTGTGCTAACTCTCTCCTTGTGCTCACTCTCGACTTGTGCTCACTCTCTCTCTGTGCTCTGTCCCTCCCTGTGCTCAGTCTCTCCCAGTGCTCTGTTTCTCGCAATGCTCTGTCCCTCCCTGTGCTCAATCTCTCCCTGTGCACAGTCTCTCCATGTGCTCAGCCACTCAGTGCTGAACATTTCTGTGCTCAGGCTTCCTGTGCTCAGTCTCTCCCAGTGCTTGGTCTCTCCCAGTGCTCTGTATTTCCCAGTGCTCGGTCTCTCCCAGTGCTCTGTCTCTCCCAGTGCGCGGTCTCTCCCAGTGCTCGGTCTACCCCTGTGCTCACTATCTGCTCGTGCTCACTCTCTCCCCGTGCACACTCTCTCCCCGTGCTCACTCACTCCCCGTGCTCAATTCCTCCCCGTGTTTACTCTCCCCCCATGCTCACACTGTCTCCAGGTGCTCACACTCCACACGTGCTCGCACTATCCCCGTGCTCACTCAATTCCATGTGCTCACAAATTCCCCGTGCACACACTTTCCCTGTGCTCACTCTCACTCCATGCTCACTCTCTCCCTCTGCTCATTCTCTCCCTGTGCTCACTCTCTCCCTGTGCTCACTGTCTTCCTGTGCACATTCTCTCCCTGTGCTCAGTCTCTCCCAGTGCTCTATTTCCGCAATGCTCTGTCCCTCCCTGTGCTCAGTCTCTCCCTGTGCACAGTCTCTCCCTGTGCTCAGCCACTCAGTGCTGAACCTTTCTGTGCTCAGGCTTCCTGTGCTCAGTCTCTCCCAGTGCTCGGTCTCTCTCAGTGCTCGGTCTACCCACGTGCTCACTCGCTCCTCGTGCTCACACTCTCCGCATTCTCACAATCCCCACGTGCTCACACTCTCCCCATACTCACTCCCGCTCCATGTGCTCGCACGCTCCTCGTGTTCACTCTTTCCACGTGCTCACTCTCTACTTGTGCTCCCTCTCTCTCCCTGTGCTCACTCTCACCCTGTGCTCACCCTCTCCCTGTGCTCACTCTCTCCCTGTGCTCTCTCACTCTCTCCCTGTGCTCTCTCTATCTCTCCCTGTGCTCAGTCTCTCCCTGTGCTCAGTCTCTCCCTGTGCTCAGTCTCTGCCTGTGCTCAGTCTCTCCCTGTGCTCAGTCTCTGCCTGTGCTCGCTCACTCCCTGTGCTCAGTCTCTCCTGCTGCTCAGACTCGGCCTGTGCTCAGGCTACCTTTTCTCACACTCTCCCTGTGCTCACTGTCTACCTGTGCTCACTCTCTCCCTGTGCTAACTCTATCCTTGTGCTCACTCTCTCCCTGTGCTCACTTTCTCCCTGTGCTCACTCTCTCCCTGTGCTCACTCTCTCCCTGTGCACGCTCTCTCCCTGTGCTCACTCTCTCTCTGCTCACTCTGTCTCTGTGCTCACTCTCTCCCTGTGCGCTCTCTCTCACCCTGTGCTGAGACTCTCCCTGTGCTCAGTGTCTCCCAGTGCCCACTCTCTCCCTGTGCTCACTCTCTCACTGTGCTCACTCTCTCTCTGTGCTCACACTCTCGCTGTGCTCATTGACTCCCTGAACTCACTATCTCCCAGTGCTAACTCTGTCTCTGTGCTCACTCTCTCCCCCTGCTCACTCTCTCCCTGTGCTCACTTTCTCCCCGTGCTCACTCTCTCTCCGTGCTCACTCTATCTCCGTGCTGACTCTCTCTCCGTGCTCACTCTCTCCACGTGCTCACTCTCTCCACGTGCTCACACTCTCCCCGTGCTCACACTCTCCCCGTGCTCATTCTCTCCCCGTGCTAACACTCCCCACAGTGCTCACTCTCTCACAATGCTTACTCTCTCGCCATGCTGACTCTCTCCCCGTGCTCACTCTCTCCCGTCCTCACTCTCTCCATTTGTTCACTCTCTCCCTGTGCTAAATCTCTCATTGTGCTCAGTCTCCCTATGCTCAGTCTCTCCCTGCGCTCACTCGCTCCCCGATCTCACTCTCCCCCCGTGCCTACTCTCTCCCCGTGCTCACTCTCTCACCGTGCTCACTCTCTCCCCCTGCTCACACTGTCCCCGTGCTCACTCACTCCCCGTGCTCACTCTCTCCCCGTGCTCACTCTCTCCCCTTGCTCACTCTCTCCCCGTGCTCACTCTCTCCCTCTGTTCACTCTCACCCTGTGCTCTGTCCCTCCCTGTGCTCAGTCTCTCCCATTGCTCTGTTTCTCGCAGTGGTCTGTCTCTCCCTGTGCTCAGTCTCTCCCTTTGCTCAGTCTCTGCCTGTGCTGCCTCAGTCCCTGTGCTCAGTCTCTCCTGCTGCTCAGACTCGCACTGTGCTTAGGCTCCATTTTCTCACACTCTCCCTGTGCTCACCCTCTCACTGTGCTCATCCTCTCATTGCTCGCTGTCTCCCTGTGCACACTCTCTCCCTGTGCTCACTCTCTCCATGTGCTCACTCTCTCACTGTTCTCGCTCTCTTCCTGGGCTCACTCTCTCCATGTGCTCACTCTCTCCCTGTGCTCACTTTCTCCCTGTGCTCACACTCTCCTTGTGCTCGGTCTCTCCCTGTGCTCACTCTCTCTCTCTGCTCAATCTCTCTCTGTGCTCACTCTCTCCCTGTGCTCAGACTCTCCCTGTGTTCACTCTTGCAGTGCTCAGACTCTCGCTATACTCAGACGCTCCCTGCGCTCAGTCTCTCCCTGTGCTCAGTGTCTCCCAGTGCCCACTCTCTCCCTGTCCTCACTCTCTCCTTGTGCTCACTCTCTCTCTGTGCTCACACTCTCCCTGTGCTCATTGACTCCCTGAACTCACTATCTCCCAGTGCTCACTCTGTCTCTGTGCTCACTCTCTCCCCCTGCTCACTCTCTCCCCGTGCTCACACTCTCCCCGTGTTCCCTCTCGCTCCATGCTGACTCTGTCCCCATGCTGACTCTCTCCCCGTGCTCACTTTTTCCCGTTCTCCCTCTCTCCCGTGCTCTCTCTCTCCCCGTGCCCACTCTCATGCTCTCCCTGTGCTCACACTCTCCCTGTGGTCACTCTCTCCCTGTGCTAGATCTCTCCCTGTGCTCAGTCTCCCTATGATCAGTCTCTCCCTGTGCTCACTCCCAACCCGATCTCACTCTCCCCCCGTGCGCACTCTCTACCAGTGCTCACTCTCTCCCCGTGCTCAATCACTCCCCCTGCTCACACTCTCCCCGTGCTCACTCTCTCCCCATGCTCACTCTCTCTCCATGTTCAATCTCTCCCCGTCCTGACTCAGTCCCCGTGCTCAATCCCACTCCGTGTTCACTCTCCCCCCATGCTCACACTCTCCAGGTGCTCACTCTCGCTCCAAGTGCTCACACTTTCCCCGTGCACACTCTTTCCGCATGCTCAGACTCACTCCGTGCTCACTCTCTCCCTCTGCTCACTCTCTCCCTGTGCTCACTCTCTCCCTGTGCTCGCTCTCTCCCTGTGCTCACTTTCTCTCTCTACTGACTCTCTCTCTGTGCTCACTCTCTGCCTGTGCGCTCTCTCTCACCCTGTGCTGAGACTCTCCCTGTGCTCAGTCTCTCCCTGTGCTCATTCTCTGTGCTCAGACTCTCCCTGTGTTCACTCTTGCTGTGCTCAGACTCTCGCTGTACTCAGACGCTCCCTGCGCTCAGTCTCTCCCTGTGCTCAGTGTCTCCCAGTATCCACTCTCTCCCTGTCCTCACTCTCTCCTTGTGCTCACTCTCTCTCTGTGCTCAATCTCTCCCTGTGCTCATTGACTCCCTGAACTCATTATCTCCCAGTGCTCACTCTCTCCCTGTGCTCACTCTCTTCCCCTGCTCACTCCCTCCCCGTGCTCACTCTCTCCCCGTGCTCACACTCTCCCCGTGCTCACTCTCGCTCCATTCTGACACTCTCCCTATGCTGACTCTCTCCCCGTGCTCACTCTCTCCCGTTCTCTCTCTCTCCCGTGCTCACTCTCTACCCGTGCCCACTCTCACGCTCTCCCTGTGCTCACTCTCTCCCTGTGTTCACTGTCTCCCTGTGTTAAATCTCTCCCTGTGCTCAGTCTCCCTATGCTCAGTCTCTCCCTGTGCTCACTCGCTCCACGATCTCACTCTCCCCCCGTGCTCACTCTCTCCCAGTGCTCAATGCCACCCCGTGCTCACTCACTCCCCCTACTCACACTCTCCCTGTGCTCAGTCTCCCTATGCTCAGTCTCTCCCTGTGCTCACTCGCTCCACGATCTCACTCTCCCCCCGTGCTCACTCTCTCCCTCTGCTCACTCTCTCGCTGTGCTCACTCTCTCCCTGTGCTAACCCTCTCCTTGTGCTCACTCTCTCCCTGTGCTCACTTTCTCCCTGTGCTCACTCTCTCACTGTGCTCGCTCTCTCCCTGTGCTCACTCTCTCTCTCTGCTCACTCTGTCTCTGTGCTCACTCTCTCCCTGTGCGCTCTCTCTCACCCTGTGCTGAGACTCTCCCCGTGCTCAGTCTCTCCCTGTGCTCACTCTCTCCCTGTGCTCAGACTCTCCCGTTGTTCACTCTTGCTGTGCTCAGACTCTCGCTGCACTCAGACGCTCACTGCGCTCAGTCTCTACCTGTGCTCAGTGTCTCCCAGTGCCCACTCTCTCATTGTGCTCACTCTCTCCCTGTGCTCACTCTCTCTCTGTGCTCACACTCTCCCTGTGCTCATTGACTTCCTGGACTCACTATCTCCCAGTGCTCACTCTGTCCCTGTGCTCACTCTCTCCCCTTGCTCAGTCTCTCCCCGTGCTCACTTTCTCCCCGTGCTCACTCTCTCTCCGTGCTGACTCTCTCTCCATGCTGACTCTCTCTCCGTGCTGACTCTCTCTCCGTGCTCACTCTCTCCCCGTGCTCACTCTCTCCCCGTGCTCACACTCTCCCCTTGCTCACACTCTCCCCGTGCTCATTCTCTCCCCGTGCTCACACTCTCCCAGTGCTCACTCTCTCACAATACTGACTCTCACCTCATGCTTACTCTCTCCCCGTGCTCACTCTCTCCAGTCCTCACTCTCTCCCCGTGCTCACTCTCTCCCCGTGCCCACTCTCACTCTCTCCCTGTGCTCACTCTCTCCCTTTGTTCACTCTCTCCCTGTGCTAAATCTCTCCCTGTGCTCAGTCTCCCTATGCTCAGTCTCTCCCCGTGCTCACTCACTCCCCGTGCTCAATCCCTCCCCGTGTTCACTCTCCCCCCATGCTCACACTCCCCACGTGCTCACACTCTCCCCGTGCTCACTCTCGCTCCATGTGCTCACACTTTCCCCGTGCTCACTCTGTCCCCGTGCTCACTCTCACTCCGTGCTCACTCTCTCCCTCTGCTCACTCTCTCCCTGTGCTCACTTTCTCCCTGTGCTCACTTTCTCCCTATGCTCACTCTCTCCCTGTGCTTACTTTCTCCCTGTTCTCACTCTCTCCTTGTGCTCGGTCTCTCCCTGTGCTCACTCTCTCTGTCTGCTCAATCTCTCTCTGTGCTCACTCTCTCCGTGTGCTCAGACTCTCCCTCTGTTCACTCTTGCTGTGCTCACACTCTCGCTGTACTCAGACGCTCTCTGCGCTCAGTCTCGATCTGCGCTCAGTCTCTCCCAGTGCTCACTCTCTCCCTGTCCTCACTCTCTCCCTGTGCTCACTCTCTCTCTGTGCTCATTGACTCCCTGAAGTCACTATCTCCCAGTGCTCATTCTCTCCCTGTGCCTATTCTCTCCCCCTGCTCACTCTCTCCCCGTGCTTACTTTCTCCCCGTGCTCACTCTCTCTCCGTGCTGACTCTCTCTCCGTGCTGACTCTCCCTCCATGCTCGCTCCCGCTCCATTTGCTCACACTCTACTCGTGTACACTCTTTCCACGTGCTCACTTTCTCCCTGTGCTCCCTCTCTCTCCCTGTGCTCACTCTCACCCTGTGCTCACTCTCTCCCTGTGCTCACTCTCTCCCTGTGCTCACTTTCTCCCTGTGCTCACTCTCTCCTTGTGCTTGGTCTCTCCCTGTGCTCACTCTCTCTCTCTGCTCAATCTCTCCCTTTGCTCACTCTCTCCATGTGCTCAGAATCTCCCTGTGTTCACTCTTGCTGTGCTCAGACTCTCGCTCTGTTCACTCTTGCTGTGCTCACTCTCTCCCTGTGCTCACTCACTCCCTGTGCTCTCTCACTCTCTCCCTGTGCTCTCTCTATCTCTCCCTGTGCTCAGTTCTCGCCCTGTGCTCAGTTTCTCCCTGTGCTCAGTCTCTGCCTGTGCTCTCTCACTCCCTGTGCTCAGTCTCTCCTGCTGCTCAGACTCGGCCTGTGCTCAGGCTCCCTTTACTCACACTCTCCCCGTGTTCACTCTTTCCACGTGCTCACTCTCTCACTGTTCTCGCTCTCTTCCTGTGCTCACTCTCTTTCCCTGTGCATACTCTCTTCCTGTGCTCACTCTCTCCCTGTGCTCACTCTCTCCCTGTGCTCACTCTCTCCCTGTGCTCACTTTCTCCCTGTGCTCACTCTCTCCCTGTGCTCTCTCTCTCTCTGTGCTCACTCTCCCTCTCTGCTCACTCTCTCTCTGTGCTCACTCTCTCCCTGTGCGCTCTCTCTCACGCTGTGCTGAGACACTCCCTGTGCTCAGTCTCTCCCTGTGCTCACTCTCTCCCTGTGCTCAGACTCTCCCTGTGTTCACTCTTGCTGTGCTCAGACTCTCGCTGTACTCAGACGCTCCCTGCGCTCAGTCTCTCTCTGTGCTCAGTGTCTCCCAGTGCCCACTCTCTCCCTGTCCTCACTCTCTCCATGTGCTCACTCTTTCTGTGCTCACTCTATCCCCCTGCTCACACTCTCCCCGTGCTCACCCTCTCCCCGTGCTCATTCTCTCCCCGTGCTCACTCTCTCCCCGTGCTCACTCTCTCCCCGTCCTCACTCTCACTCTCTCCCTGTGCTCACTCTCTCCCTGTGCTCACTCTCTCCCTTTGCTCTGTCGCTCCCTTTGCTCAGTCTCTCGAATTGCTCAATCTCTCCCTGTGCTCAGCCACTCAGTGCTGAAACATTTTGTGCTCTGTCTCTCCCAGTGCTCTGTCTCTCCCAGGGCGCGGTCTCTCCCAGTGCTTGGTCTACCTCTCTGCTCACTCACTCCCCGTGCTCAATCCCTACCCGTGTTCACTCTCCCCCCATGCTCACACTCTCCAGGTGCTCACACTCCCCACGTGCTCACACTCTCCCCGTGCTCAGTCTCGCTCCATGTGCTCACACTTTCCCCGTGCACACTGTTTCCCCATGCTCACTCTCACTCCGTGCTCACACTCTCCCTCTGCTCACTCTCTCCCTGTGCTCCCTATCTCTCTGTGCTAACTTTCTCCTTGTGCTCACTCTCTCTCTGTGCTCACTTTCCCCCTGTGCTCACTCTCTCCCTGTGCTCGCTCTCTCCCTGTGCTCACTCTCTCTCTCTGCTCACTCTGTCTCTGTGCTCACTCTCTCCCTGTACGCTCTCTCTCACCCTGTGCTGAGACTCTCCCTGTGCTCACTCTCTCCCTTTGCTCACTCTCTCCCTGTGCTCAGACTCTCCCTTTGTTCACTCTTGCTGTGCTCAGTCTCTACCTGTGCTCAGTGTCTCCCAGTGCCCACTCTCATTGTGCTCACTCTCTCCCTGTGCTCACTCACTCTCTGTGCTCACACTCTCCCTGTGCTCATTGACTTCCTGAACTCACTCTCTCCCCGTACTCACTTACTCCCCGTGATCACTCTCTCTCCGTGCTGACTCTATCTCCATGATAATTCATTCCCCGTGCTGACTGTCTCTCCGTGCTCACTCTCTCCCCGTGCTCACACTCTCCCCGTGCTCATTCTCTCCCCGTGCTCACAATCCCCACGTGCTCACACTCTCCCCGTGCTCACTCAAGTTCCATGTGCTCACACTTTCCCCGTGCACACACTTTCCCTGTGCTCACTCTCACTCCATGCTCACTCTATCCCTCTGCTCATTCTCTCCCTGTGCTCACTCTCTCCCTGTGCTCACTGTCGTCCTGTGCTCATTCTCTCCCTGTGCTCACTCTCTCACTGTGCTCACTCTCTCTCTGTGCTCTGTCCCTCCCTGTGCTCAGTCTCTCCCAGTGCTCTGTTTCTCGCAGTGCTCTGTCCCTCCCTGTGCTCAGTCTCTCCCTGTGCACAGTCTTTCCCTGTGCTCAGCCACTCAGTGCTGAACCTTTCTGTGCTCAGGCTTCCTGTGCTCAGTCTCTCCCAGTGCTCGGTCTCTCCCAGTGCTCTGTCTTTCCCAGTGCTCGGTCTCACCCAGTGCTCGGTCTACCCCTGTGCTCACTTTCTCATCGTGCTCACACTCTCCCCATGCTCACTCTCTCCCCGTTCTCACACTCTCCCGTGCTCACTCTCTTCCCTTGCCCACTCTCACTCGCTCCCTGTGCTCACTCTCTCCCTCTGCTCACTCTCTCCCTGTGCTTTATCCCTCCCTGTGCTCAGTCTCTCCCACTGCTCAATCTCTCCCGATGCTCAGCCACTCAGTGCTGAAACTTTCTGTGCTTTGTTTCAACCAGTGCTCTGTCTCTCCCAGTGCGCGGTCTCTCCCAATGCTCGGTCTACCCCTGTGCTCACTCTCTTCTCGTGCTCACTCACTCCCTGTGCTCACTCACTCCCCGTGCTCACTCTCTCCCCGTGCTCACTCACTCCCCGTGCTCAAACCCTCCCCGTGTTCACTCTCCCCCCATGCTCACACTCTCCAGGTGCTCACACTCCCCACGTGCTCACACTCTCCCCGTGCTCACTCTCGCTCCATGTGCTCACACTTTCCCATGCACACTCTTTCCCCATGCTCACTCTCACTCCGTGCTCACTCTCTCCCTCTGCTCACTCTCTCCCTGTGCTCACTGTCTCCCTGTGCTAACTCTCTCCTTGTGCTCGCTCTCTCCCTGTGCTCACTCTCTCTCTCTGCTCACTCTGTCTCTGTGCTCACTCTCTCCCTGTGCGCTCTCTCTCACCCTGTGCTGAGACTCTCCCTCTGCTCAGTCTCTCCCTGTGCTCACTCTCTCCCTGTGCTCAGACTCTCCCTTTGTTCACTCTTGCTGTGCTCAGACTCTCGCTGTACTCAGACGCTCACTGCGCTCAGTTTCTACCTGTGCTCAGTGTCTCCCAGTGCCCACTCTATCATTGTGCTCACTCTCTCCCTGTGCTCACTCTATCTATGTGCTCACAATCCTCCTGTGCTCATTGACTTCCTGAACTCACTATTTCCCAGTGCTCACTCTGTCCCTGTGCTCACTCTCTCCCCGTGCTCACTCTGTCCCGTCCTCACTCTCTCCCCGTGCTCACTCTCTCCCCGTGCCCACACTCACTCTCTCCCTGTGCTCACTCTCTCCCTTTGTTCACTCTCTCCCTGTGCTAAATCTCTCCCTGTGCTCAGTCTCTCTATGCTCAGTCTCTCCCCGTGCACACTCACTCCCCGTGCTCAATCCCTCCCCCTGTTCACTCTCTCACCGTGCTCACACTCTCCAGGTGATCCCACTCCCAACGTGCTCACACTCTCCCCGTGCTCACTCTCGCTCCATGTGCTCACACTTTCCCCGTGCACACTCTTTCCCCGTGCTCACTCTCACTCCGTGTTCACTCTCATCCTGTGCTGAGACTCTCCCTGTGCTCAGTCTCTCCCTGTGCTCATTCTCTCCCTGTGCTCTGTCCCTCCCTGTGTTCAGTCTTTCCCATTGCTCTGTTTCTCGCAGTGCTCTGTCCCTCCATGTGCTCAGTCTCTCCAAGTGCTCTGTCTCTCCAAGTGCGCGGTCTCTCCCAGTGCTCGGTCTACCCCTGTGCTCTCTCACTCCTCGTGCTCACTCTCTCCCCGTGCTCACTCTCTCCCCATGCTCACTCACTCCCCATGTTCAGTTCCTCCCCGTGTTCACTCTCCCCCCATGCTCACACTCTCCATGTGCTCATACTCACCACGTGCTCACACTCTCCCCGTGCTCACTCAAGTTCCATGTGCTCACACTTTCCCCGTGCACACACTTTCCCTGTGCTCACTCTCACTCCATGCTCACTCTCTCCCTCTGCTCATTCTCTCCCTGTGCTCACTCTCTCCCTGTGCTCACTGTCTTCCTGTGCTCATTCTCTCCCTGTGCTCACTGTGCTAACTCTCTCCTTGTGCTCACTCTCTCCTTGTGCTCACTCTCTCCCTGTGCTCTGTCCCTCCCTGTGCTCAGTCTCTCCCAGTGCTCTGTTTCTCGCAATGCTCTGTCCCTCCCTGTGCTCAATCTCTCCCTGTGCACAGTCTCTCCCTGTGCTCAGCCTCTCAGTGCTGAACCTTTCTGTGCTCAGGCTTCCTGTGCTCAGTCTCTCCCAGTGCTCGGTCTCTCCCAGTGCTCTGTATTTCCCAGTGCTCGGTCTCTCCCAGTGCTCTGTCTACCCCTGTGCTCACTCTCTGCTCGTGCTCACTCTCTCCCCGTGCTCACTCTCTCACCGTGCTCACTCACTCCCCATGCTCAATTCCTCCCCGTGTTCACGCTCCCCCCATGCTCACACTCTCCAGGTGCTAACACTCCCCACGTGCTCGCACTCTCCCCGTGCTCACTCAATTCCATGTGCACACACTTTCCCCGTCCAGACACTTTCCCTGTGCTCACTCTCACTCCATGCTCACTCTCTCCCTCTGCTCATTATCTCCCTGTGCTCACTCTCTCCCTGTGCTCACTGTCTTCCTGTGCTCATTCTCTCCCTGTGCGCAGTCTCTCCCAGTGCTCTGTTTCTCGCAATGCTCTGTCCCTCCCTGTGCTCAGTCTCTCCCTGTGCACAGTCTCTCCCTGTGCTCAGCCACTCGGTGCTGAACCTTTCTGTGCTCAGGCTTCCTGTGCTCAGTCTCTCCCAGTGCTCGGTCTCTCCCAGTGCTCTGTGTTTCCCAGTGCTCGGTCTCTCTCAGTGCTCGGACTACCCATGTGCTCACTCGTGCTCACCCTCTCCGCATTCTCACAATCCCCACGTGCTCACACTCTCCCCATGCTCACTCCCGCTCCATGTGCTCACACTCTCCCCGTGTTCACTCTTTCCACGTGCTCACTCTCTCCCTGTGCTCCCCCTCTCTCCCTGTGCTAACTCTCACCCTGTGCTCACATTCTCCCTGTGCTCACTCTCTCCCTGTGCTCTCTCACTCTCTCCCTGTGCTCTCTCTATCCCTCCCTGTGCTCAGTCTCTCCCTGTGCTCAGTCTCTCCCTGTGCTCAGTCTCTGCCTGTGCTCCCTCACTCCCTGTGCTCAGTCTCTCCTGCTGCTCAGACTCGGCCTGTCATCACTCTCTCCCTGTGCTCACTCTCTCTCTGTGCTCACACTCTCCCTGTGCTCATTGACTCCCTGAACTCACTATCTCCCAGGGCTCATTCTCTCCCTGTGTTCACTCTCTCCCCCTGATCACTCTCTCCCCGTGCTCACTTTCTCCCCATGCTCACTCTCTCTCCGTGCTGACTCTCTCTCCGTGCTGACTCTCTCTCCGTGCTCACTCTCTCCCCGTGCTCACTCAGTCCCCGTGCTCAATCACTCCCCGTGTTCACTCTCCCGCCATGCTCAAACTCTCCAGGTGCTCACTCTTGCTCCATGTGCTCACACTTTCCCCGTGCACACTCTTTCCCCATGCTCACTCTCACTCCGTGGTCACTCTCTCCTTCTGCTCACTCTCTCCCTGTGCTCACTCTCTCCCTGTGCTCACTTTCTCCCTGTGCTCAGTCTCTCCCTGTGCTCATTCTCTCCCTGTGCTCAGACTCTCCCTGTGTTCACTCTTGCTGTGCTCAAACTCTCACTGTACTCAGACGCTCCCTGCGCTCAGTCTCTCCCTGTGCTCAGTTTCTCCCAGTGCCCACTCTCTCCCTGTCCTCACTCTCTCCTTGTGCTCACTCTCTCTCTGTGCTCATACTCTCCCTGTGCTCATTGACTCCCTGAACTCATTATCTCCCAGTGCTCACTCTCTCCCTGTGCTCAATCTCTTCCCCTGCTCACTCGCTCCCCGTGCTCACTTTCTCCCCATGCTCACTCACTCCGTGCTGACTCTCTCTCCGTGCTGACTCTCTCTCCGTGTTGACTCTCTCTCCGTGCTCACTCTCTCCCCGTGTTCACTCTCTCCCTGTGCACACATTCTCCCCGTGCTCACACTTTCCCCGTGCTCACTCTCTCACCGTGCTCACACTCTCCCCGTGCTCACTCTCGCTCCATGCTGACTCTCTCCCCATGCTGACTCTCTCACCTTGCTCACTCTCTCCCGTTCTCACTCTCTCCCGTGCTCTCTCTCTCACCGTGCCCACTCTCACGCTCTCCCTGTGCTCACTCTCTCCCTGTGTTCACTCTCTCCCTGTGCTCAGTCTCCCTATGCTCAGTCTCTCCCTGTGCTCACTCGCTCCACGATCTCACTCTCCCCCCGTGCTCACTCTCTCCCAGTGCTCAATGCCACCCCGTGCTCACTCACTCCCCCTACTCACACTCTCCCTGTGCTCAGTCTCCCTATGCTCAGTCTCTCCCTGTGCTCACTCGCTCCACGATCTCACTCTCCCCCCGTGCTCACTCTCTCCCTCTGCTCACTCTCTCGCTGTGCTCACTCTCTCCCTGTGCTAACCCTCTCCTTGTGCTCACTCTCTCCCTGTGCTCACTTTCTCCCTGTGCTCACTCTCTCACTGTGCTCGCTCTCTCCCTGTGCTCACTCTCTCTCTCTGCTCACTCTGTCTCTGTGCTCACTCTCTCCCTGTGCGCTCTCTCTCACCCTGTGCTGAGACTCTCCCCGTGCTCAGTCTCTCCCTGTGCTCACTCTCTCCCTGTGCTCAGACTCTCCCGTTGTTCACTCTTGCTGTGCTCAGACTCTCGCTGCACTCAGACGCTCACTGCGCTCAGTCTCTACCTGTGCTCAGTGTCTCCCAGTGCCCACTCTCTCATTGTGCTCACTCTCTCCCTGTGCTCACTCTCTCTCTGTGCTCACACTCTCCCTGTGCTCATTGACTTCCTGGACTCACTATCTCCCAGTGCTCACTCTGTCCCTGTGCTCACTCTCTCCCCTTGCTCAGTCTCTCCCCGTGCTCACTTTCTCCCCGTGCTCACTCTCTCTCCGTGCTAACTCTCTCTCCATGCTGACTCTCTCTCCGTGCTGACTCTCTCTCCGTGCTCACTCTCTCCCCGTGCTCACTCTCTCCCCGTGCTCACACTCTCCCCTTGCTCACACTCTCCCCGTGCTCATTCTCTCCCCGTGCTCACACTCTCCCAGTGCTCACTCTCTCACAATACTGACTCTCACCTCATGCTTACTCTCTCCCCGTGCTCACTCTCTCCAGTCCTCACTCTCTCCCCGTGCTCACTCTCTCCCCGTGCCCACTCTCACTCTCTCCCTGTGCTCACTCTCTCCCTTTGTTCACTCTCTCCCTGTGCTAAATCTCTCCCTGTGCTCAGTCTCCCTATGCTCAGTCTCTCCCCGTGCTCACTCACTCCCCGTGCTCAATCCCTCCCCGTGTTCACTCTCCCCCCATGCTCACACTCCCCACGTGCTCACACTCTCCCCGTGCTCACTCTCGCTCCATGTGCTCACACTTTCCCCGTGCTCACTCTGTCCCCGTGCTCACTCTCACTCCGTGCTCACTCTCTCCCTCTGCTCACTCTCTCCCTGTGCTCACTTTCTCCCTGTGCTCACTTTCTCCCTATGCTCACTCTCTCCCTGTGCTTACTTTCTCCCTGTTCTCACTCTCTCCTTGTGCTCGGTCTCTCCCTGTGCTCACTCTCTCTGTCTGCTCAATCTCTCTCTGTGCTCACTCTCTCCGTGTGCTCAGACTCTCCCTCTGTTCACTCTTGCTGTGCTCACACTCTCGCTGTACTCAGATGCTCTCTGCGCTCAGTCTCGATCTGCGCTCAGTCTCTCCCAGTGCTCACTCTCTCCCTGTCCTCACTCTCTCCCTGTGCTCACTCTCTCTCTGTGCTCATTGACTCCCTGAAGTCACTATCTCCCAGTGCTCATTCTCTCCCTGTGCCTATTCTCTCCCCCTGCTCACTCTCTCCCCGTGCTTACTTTCTCCCCGTGCTCACTCTCTCTCCGTGCTGACTCTCTCTCCGTGCTGACTCTCCCTCCATGCTCGCTCCCGCTCCATTTGCTCACACTCTACTCGTGTACACTCTTTCCACGTGCTCACTCTCTCCCTGTGCTCCCTCTCTCTCCCTGTGCTCACTCTCACCCTGTGCTCACTCTCTCCCTGTGCTCACTCTCTCCCTGTGCTCACTTTCTCCCTGTGCTCACTCTCTCCTTGTGCTTGGTCTCTCCCTGTGCTCACTCTCTCTCTCTGCTCAATCTCTCCCTTTGCTCACTCTCTCCATGTGCTCAGAATCTCCCTGTGTTCACTCTTGCTGTGCTCAGACTCTCGCTCTGTTCACTCTTGCTGTGCTCACTCTCTCCCTGTGCTCACTCGCTCCCTGTGCTCTCTCACTCTCTCCCTGTGCTCTCTCTATCTCTCCCTGTGCTCAGTTCTCGCCCTGTGCTCAGTTTCTCCCTGTGCTCAGTCTCTGCCTGTGCTCTCTCACTCCCTGTGCTCAGTCTCTCCTGCTGCTCAGACTCGGCCTGTGCTCAGGCTCCCTTTACTCACACTCTCCCCGTGTTCACTCTTTCCACGTGCTCACTCTCTCACTGTTCTCGCTCTCTTCCTGTGCTCACTCTCTTTCCCTGTGCATACTCTCTTCCTGTGCTCACTCTCTCCCTGTGCTCACTCTCTCCCTGTGCTCACTCTCTCCCTGTGCTCACTTTCTCCCTGTGCTCACTCTCTCCCTGTGCTCTCTCTCTCTCTGTGCTCACTCTCCCTCTCTGCTCACTCTCTCTCTGTGCTCACTCTCTCCCTGTGCGCTCTCTCTCACGCTGTGCTGAGACACTCCCTGTGCTCAGTCTCTCCCTGTGCTCACTCTCTCCCTGTGCTCAGACTCTCCCTGTGTTCACTCTTGCTGTGCTCAGACTCTCGCTGTACTCAGACGCTCCCTGCGCTCAGTCTCTCTCTGTGCTCAGTGTCTCCCAGTGCCCACTCTCTCCCTGTCCTCACTCTCTCCATGTGCTCACTCTTTCTGTGCTCACTCTATCCCCCTGCTCACACTCTCCCCGTGCTCACCCTCTCCCCGTGCTCATTCTCTCCCCGTGCTCACTCTCTCCCCGTGCTCACTCTCTCCCCGTCCTCACTCTCACTCTCTCCCTGTGCTCACTCTCTCCCTGTGCTCACTCTCTCCCTTTGCTCTGTCGCTCCCTTTGCTCAGTCTCTCGAATTGCTCAATCTCTCCCTGTGCTCAGCCACTCAGTGCTGAAACATTTTGTGCTCTGTCTCTCCCAGTGCTCTGTCTCTCCCAGGGCGCGGTCTCTCCCAGTGCTTGGTCTACCTCTCTGCTCACTCACTCCCCGTGCTCAATCCCTACCCGTGTTCACTCTCCCCCCATGCTCACACTCTCCAGGTGCTCACACTCCCCACGTGCTCACACTCTCCCCGTGCTCAGTCTCGCTCCATGTGCTCACACTTTCCCCGTGCACACTGTTTCCCCATGCTCACTCTCACTCCGTGCTCACACTCTCCCTCTGCTCACTCTCTCCCTGTGCTCCCTATCTCTCTGTGCTAACTTTCTCCTTGTGCTCACTCTCTCTCTGTGCTCACTTTCCCCCTGTGCTCACTCTCTCCCTGTGCTCGCTCTCTCCCTGTGCTCACTCTCTCTCTCTGCTCACTCTGTCTCTGTGCTCACTCTCTCCCTGTACGCTCTCTCTCACCCTGTGCTGAGACTCTCCCTGTGCTCACTCTCTCCCTTTGCTCACTCTCTCCCTGTGCTCAGACTCTCCCTTTGTTCACTCTTGCTGTGCTCAGTCTCTACCTGTGCTCAGTGTCTCCCAGTGCCCACTCTCATTGTGCTCACTCTCTCCCTGTGCTCACTCACTCTCTGTGCTCACACTCTCCCTGTGCTCATTGACTTCCTGAACTCACTCTCTCCCCGTACTCACTTACTCCCCGTGATCACTCTCTCTCCGTGCTGACTCTATCTCCATGATAATTCATTCCCCGTGCTGACTGTCTCTCCGTGCTCACTCTCTCCCCGTGCTCACACTCTCCCCGTGCTCATTCTCTCCCCGTGCTCACAATCCCCACGTGCTCACACTCTCCCCGTGCTCACTCAAGTTCCATGTGCTCACACTTTCCCCGTGCACACACTTTCCCTGTGCTCACTCTCACTCCATGCTCACTCTATCCCTCTGCTCATTCTCTCCCTGTGCTCACTCTCTCCCTGTGCTCACTGTCGTCCTGTGCTCATTCTCTCCCTGTGCTCACTCTCTCACTGTGCTCACTCTCTCTCTGTGCTCTGTCCCTCCCTGTGCTCAGTCTCTCCCAGTGCTCTGTTTCTCGCAGTGCTCTGTCCCTCCCTGTGCTCAGTCTCTCCCTGTGCACAGTCTTTCCCTGTGCTCAGCCACTCAGTGCTGAACCTTTCTGTGCTCAGGCTTCCTGTGCTCAGTCTCTCCCAGTGCTCGGTCTCTCCCAGTGCTCTGTCTTTCCCAGTGCTCGGTCTCACCCAGTGCTCGGTCTACCCCTGTGCTCACTTTCTCATCGTGCTCACACTCTCCCCATGCTCACTCTCTCCCCGTTCTCACACTCTCCCGTGCTCACTCTCTTCCCTTGCCCACTCTCACTCGCTCCCTGTGCTCACTCTCTCCCTCTGCTCACTCTCTCCCTGTGCTTTATCCCTCCCTGTGCTCAGTCTCTCCCACTGCTCAATCTCTCCCGATGCTCAGCCACTCAGTGCTGAAACTTTCTGTGCTTTGTTTCAACCAGTGCTCTGTCTCTCCCAGTGCGCGGTCTCTCCCAATGCTCGGTCTACCCCTGTGCTCACTCTCTTCTCGTGCTCACTCACTCCCTGTGCTCACTCACTCCCCGTGCTCACTCTCTCCCCGTGCTCACTCACTCCCCGTGCTCAAACCCTCCCCGTGTTCACTCTCCCCCCATGCTCACACTCTCCAGGTGCTCACACTCCCCACGTGCTCACACTCTCCCCGTGCTCACTCTCGCTCCATGTGCTCACACTTTCCCATGCACACTCTTTCCCCATGCTCACTCTCACTCCGTGCTCACTCTCTCCCTCTGCTCACTCTCTCCCTGTGCTCACTGTCTCCCTGTGCTAACTCTCTCCTTGTGCTCGCTCTCTCCCTGTGCTCACTCTCTCTCTCTGCTCACTCTGTCTCTGTGCTCACTCTCTCCCTGTGCGCTCTCTCTCACCCTGTGCTGAGACTCTCCCTCTGCTCAGTCTCTCCCTGTGCTCACTCTCTCCCTGTGCTCAGACTCTCCCTTTGTTCACTCTTGCTGTGCTCAGACTCTCGCTGTACTCAGACGCTCACTGCGCTCAGTTTCTACCTGTGCTCAGTGTCTCCCAGTGCCCACTCTATCATTGTGCTCACTCTCTCCCTGTGCTCACTCTATCTATGTGCTCACAATCCTCCTGTGCTCATTGACTTCCTGAACTCACTATTTCCCAGTGCTCACTCTGTCCCTGTGCTCACTCTCTCCCCGTGCTCACTCTGTCCCGTCCTCACTCTCTCCCCGTGCTCACTCTCTCCCCGTGCCCACACTCACTCTCTCCCTGTGCTCACTCTCTCCCTTTGTTCACTCTCTCCCTGTGCTAAATCTCTCCCTGTGCTCAGTCTCTCTATGCTCAGTCTCTCCCCGTGCACACTCACTCCCCGTGCTCAATCCCTCCCCCTGTTCACTCTCTCACCGTGCTCACACTCTCCAGGTGATCCCACTCCCAACGTGCTCACACTCTCCCCGTGCTCACTCTCGCTCCATGTGCTCACACTTTCCCCGTGCACACTCTTTCCCCGTGCTCACTCTCACTCCGTGTTCACTCTCATCCTGTGCTGAGACTCTCCCTGTGCTCAGTCTCTCCCTGTGCTCATTCTCTCCCTGTGCTCTGTCCCTCCCTGTGTTCAGTCTTTCCCATTGCTCTGTTTCTCGCAGTGCTCTGTCCCTCCATGTGCTCAGTCTCTCCAAGTGCTCTGTCTCTCCAAGTGCGCGGTCTCTCCCAGTGCTCGGTCTACCCCTGTGCTCTCTCACTCCTCGTGCTCACTCTCTCCCCGTGCTCACTCTCTCCCCATGCTCACTCACTCCCCATGTTCAGTTCCTCCCCGTGTTCACTCTCCCCCCATGCTCACACTCTCCATGTGCTCATACTCACCACGTGCTCACACTCTCCCCGTGCTCACTCAAGTTCCATGTGCTCACACTTTCCCCGTGCACACACTTTCCCTGTGCTCACTCTCACTCCATGCTCACTCTCTCCCTCTGCTCATTCTCTCCCTGTGCTCACTCTCTCCCTGTGCTCACTGTCTTCCTGTGCTCATTCTCTCCCTGTGCTCACTGTGCTAACTCTCTCCTTGTGCTCACTCTCTCCTTGTGCTCACTCTCTCCCTGTGCTCTGTCCCTCCCTGTGCTCAGTCTCTCCCAGTGCTCTGTTTCTCGCAATGCTCTGTCCCTCCCTGTGCTCAATCTCTCCCTGTGCACAGTCTCTCCCTGTGCTCAGCCTCTCAGTGCTGAACCTTTCTGTGCTCAGGCTTCCTGTGCTCAGTCTCTCCCAGTGCTCGGTCTCTCCCAGTGCTCTGTATTTCCCAGTGCTCGGTCTCTCCCAGTGCTCTGTCTACCCCTGTGCTCACTCTCTGCTCGTGCTCACTCTCTCCCCGTGCTCACTCTCTCACCGTGCTCACTCACTCCCCATGCTCAATTCCTCCCCGTGTTCACGCTCCCCCCATGCTCACACTCTCCAGGTGCTAACACTCCCCACGTGCTCGCACTCTCCCCGTGCTCACTCAATTCCATGTGCACACACTTTCCCCGTCCAGACACTTTCCCTGTGCTCACTCTCACTCCATGCTCACTCTCTCCCTCTGCTCATTATCTCCCTGTGCTCACTCTCTCCCTGTGCTCACTGTCTTCCTGTGCTCATTCTCTCCCTGTGCGCAGTCTCTCCCAGTGCTCTGTTTCTCGCAATGCTCTGTCCCTCCCTGTGCTCAGTCTCTCCCTGTGCACAGTCTCTCCCTGTGCTCAGCCACTCGGTGCTGAACCTTTCTGTGCTCAGGCTTCCTGTGCTCAGTCTCTCCCAGTGCTCGGTCTCTCCCAGTGCTCTGTGTTTCCCAGTGCTCGGTCTCTCTCAGTGCTCGGACTACCCATGTGCTCACTCGTGCTCACCCTCTCCGCATTCTCACAATCCCCACGTGCTCACACTCTCCCCATGCTCACTCCCGCTCCATGTGCTCACACTCTCCCCGTGTTCACTCTTTCCACGTGCTCACTCTCTCCCTGTGCTCCCCCTCTCTCCCTGTGCTAACTCTCACCCTGTGCTCACATTCTCCCTGTGCTCACTCTCTCCCTGTGCTCTCTCACTCTCTCCCTGTGCTCTCTCTATCCCTCCCTGTGCTCAGTCTCTCCCTGTGCTCAGTCTCTCCCTGTGCTCAGTCTCTGCCTGTGCTCCCTCACTCCCTGTGCTCAGTCTCTCCTGCTGCTCAGACTCGGCCTGTCATCACTCTCTCCCTGTGCTCACTCTCTCTCTGTGCTCACACTCTCCCTGTGCTCATTGACTCCCTGAACTCACTATCTCCCAGGGCTCATTCTCTCCCTGTGTTCACTCTCTCCCCCTGATCACTCTCTCCCCGTGCTCACTTTCTCCCCATGCTCACTCTCTCTCCGTGCTGACTCTCTCTCCGTGCTGACTCTCTCTCCGTGCTCACTCTCTCCCCGTGCTCACTCAGTCCCCGTGCTCAATCACTCCCCGTGTTCACTCTCCCGCCATGCTCAAACTCTCCAGGTGCTCACTCTTGCTCCATGTGCTCACACTTTCCCCGTGCACACTCTTTCCCCATGCTCACTCTCACTCCGTGGTCACTCTCTCCTTCTGCTCACTCTCTCCCTGTGCTCACTCTCTCCCTGTGCTCACTTTCTCCCTGTGCTCAGTCTCTCCCTGTGCTCATTCTCTCCCTGTGCTCAGACTCTCCCTGTGTTCACTCTTGCTGTGCTCAAACTCTCACTGTACTCAGACGCTCCCTGCGCTCAGTCTCTCCCTGTGCTCAGTTTCTCCCAGTGCCCACTCTCTCCCTGTCCTCACTCTCTCCTTGTGCTCACTCTCTCTCTGTGCTCATACTCTCCCTGTGCTCATTGACTCCCTGAACTCATTATCTCCCAGTGCTCACTCTCTCCCTGTGCTCAATCTCTTCCCCTGCTCACTCGCTCCCCGTGCTCACTTTCTCCCCATGCTCACTCACTCCGTGCTGACTCTCTCTCCGTGCTGACTCTCTCTCCGTGTTGACTCTCTCTCCGTGCTCACTCTCTCCCCGTGTTCACTCTCTCCCTATGCACACATTCTCCCCGTGCTCACACTTTCCCCGTGCTCACTCTCTCACCGTGCTCACACTCTCCCCGTGCTCACTCTCGCTCCATGCTGACTCTCTCCCCATGCTGACTCTCTCACCTTGCTCACTCTCTCCCGTTCTCACTCTCTCCCGTGCTCTCTCTCTCACCGTGCCCACTCTCACGCTCTCCCTGTGCTCACTCTCTCCCTGTGTTCACTCTCTCCCTGTGCTAAATCTCTCCCTGTGCTCAGTCTCCCTATGCTCAGTCTCTCTCTGTGCTCACTCGCTCCCCGATCTCACTCTCGCCCCCGTGCCCACTCTCTCCCTGTCCTCACTCTCTCCCCGTGCTCACTCACTCCCCCTGCTCACACTCTCCCCGTGCTCACTATCTCCCTGTGCTCACTCTCTCTCTGTGCTCACACTCTCCCTGTGCTCATTGACTCCCTGAACTCACTATCTCCCAGGGCTCATTCTCTCCCTGTGTTCACTCTCTCCCCCTGATCACTCTCTCCCCGTGCTCACTTTCTCCCCATGCTCACTCTCTCTCCGTGCTGACTCTCTCTCCGTGCTGACTCTTTCTCCGTGCTCAATCTCTCCCCGTGCTCACTCAGTCCCAGTGCTCAATCCCTCCCCGTGTTCACTCTCCCGCCATGCTCAAACTCTCCAGGTGCTCACTCTTGCTCCATGTGCTCACACTTTCCCCGTGCACACTCTTTCCCCATGCTCACTCTCACTCCGTGGTCACTCCCTCCTTCTGCTCACTCTCTCCCTGTGCTCACTCTCTCCCTGTGCTCACTTTCTCCCTGTGCTCAGTCTCTCCCTGTGCTCATTCTCTCCCTGTGCTCAGACTCTCCCTGTGTTCACTCTTGCTGTGCTCAAACTCTCACTGTACTCAGACGCTCCCTGCGCTCAGTCTCTCCCTGTGCTCAGTTTCTCCCAGTGCCCACTCTCTCCCTGTCCTCACTCTCTCCTTGTGCACACTCTCTCTCTGTGCTCATATGCTCCCTGTGCTCATTGACTCCCTGAACTCATTATCTCCCAGTGCTCACTCTCTCCCTGTGCTCACACTCTTCCCCTGCTCACTCGCTCCCCGTGCTCACTTTCTCCCCATGCTCACTCACTCCGTGCTGACTCTCTCTCCGTGCTCACTCTCTCCCCGTGTTCACTCTCTCCCTGTGCACACACTCTCCCCGTGCTCACACTTTCCCCGTGCTCACTCTCTCCCGTGCTTCTCTCTCCCCGTGCCCACTCTCACGCTCTCCCTGTGCTCACTCTCTCCCCGTGTTCACTCTCTCCCTGTGCTAAATCTCTCCCTGTGCTCAGTCTCCCTATGCTCAGTCTCTCTCTGTGCTCACTCGCTCCCCGATCTCACTCTCGCCCCCGTGCCCACTCTCTCCCAGTGCTCACTCTCTCCCCGTGCTCACTCACTCCCCCTGCTCACACTCTCCCCGTGCTCACTCTCTCCCCGTGCTCACTCTCTCTCCATGCTAAATCTCTCCCCGTGCTCACTCAGTCCCCGTGCTCAATCTCTCCCCGTGTTCACTCGCTCCCCATGCTCACACTCTCCAAGTGCTCACAATTTCCCCGTGCACACTCTTTCCACATGCTCACTCTCACTCCGTGCTCACTCTCTCCCTCTGCTCACTCTCTCCCTGTGCTCACTCTCTCCCTGTGCTCACTTTCTCCCTGTACTCGCTCTCCCCCTGTGCTCACTTTCTCTCTCTCCTGACTCTCTCTCTGTGCTCACTCTCTGCCTGTGCGCTCTCTCTCACCCTGTGCTGAGACTCTCCCTGTGCTCAGACTCTCCCTGTGTTCACTCTTGCTGTGCTCAGATTGTCGATGTACTCAGATGCTCCCTGCGCACAGTCTCTCCCTGTGCTCAGTGTCTCCCAGTGCCCACTCTCTCCCTGTCCTCACTCTCTCCTTGTGCTCACTCTCTCTCTGTGCTCACTCTCTCCCTGTGCTCATTTGCTCCCTGAACTCATTATCTCCCAGTGCTCACTCTGTCCCTGTGCTCACTCTCTTCACCTGCTCACTTTCTCCCCGTGCTCACTTTCTCCCCGTGCTCACTCACTCTCCGTGCTGACTCTCTCTCCGTGCTCACTCTCTCTCCGTGCTCACTCTCTTCCCGTGTTCACTCTCTCCCTGTGCTCACACTCTCCCCGTGCTCACACATTCCCCGTGCTCACTCTCTCCCCGTGCTCACACTCTCCCCGTGCTCGCTCTCGCTCCATTCTGACTCTCTACCCATGCTGACTCTCTCCCCGTGCTCACTCTCTCTCGTTCCCACTCTCTCCCGTGTTCTCTCTCCCCCCGTGCCCACTCTCACGCTCTCCCTGTGCTCACTCTCTCCCTGTGTTCACTCTTTCCCTGTGCTAAATCTCTCCCTGTGCTCAGTCTCCCTCTGCTCAGTCTCTCCCTGTGCTCACTCGCTCCCCGATCTCACTCTCGCCCCCGTGCCCACTCTCTCCCAGTGCTCACTCTCTCCCCGTGCTCACTCACTCCCCCTGTTCACAGTCTCCCCGTGCTCAGTCTCTCCCCGTGCTCACTCTCTCTCCATGCTCAATCTCTCCCCGTGCTCACTCAGTCCCCGTGCTCATTCCCACCCCGTGTTCACTCGCCCCCTATGCTCACACTCTCCAGGTGCTCACTCTCGCTCCAAGTGCTCACACTTTCCCTGTGCACACTCTTTCCGCATGCTCACTCTCACTCCGTGCTCACTCTGTCCCTCTGCTCACTCACTCCCTGTGCTCGCTCTCTCCCTGTGCTCACTTTCTCCCTGTGCTCTCTCTCTCCCTGTGCTCGCTCTCTCCCTGTGCTCACTTTCGCTCTCTCCTGACTCTCTCTCTGTGCTCACTCTCTGCCTGTGCGCTCTCTCTCACCCTGTGCTGAGACTCTCCCTGTGTTCAGTCTCTCCCTGTGCTCATTCTCTCCCTGTGCTCAGACTCTCCCTGTGTTCACTCTTGCTGTGCTCAGACTCTCGCTGTACTCAGACGCTCCCTGCGATCAGTCTCTCCCTGTGCTCAGTGTCTCCCAGTGCCCACTCTCTCCCTGTCCTTACTCTCTCCTTGTGCTCACTCTCTCTCTGTGCTCACTCTCTCACTGTGCTCATTGACTCCCTGAACTCCTTATCTCCCAGTGCTCACTCTCTCCCTGTGCTCACTCTCTTCCCCTGCTCACTCACTCCCCGTGCTCACTTTCTCCCCGTGCTCACTCTCTCTCCGTGCTGACTCCCTCTCCGTGCTGACTCTCTCTCCGTGCTGACTCTCTCTTCGTGCTCACTCTCTTCCCGTGTTCACTCTCTCCCTGTGCTCACACATTCCCCGTGCTCTCTCTCTCCCCGTGCTCACACTCTCCCCGTGCTCACTCTCCCTCCATTCTGACTCTCTCCCCATGCTGACTCTCTCCCGTTCTCACTCTCTCCCGTGCTCACTCTCTCCCCGTGCCCACTCTCACGCTCTCCCTGTGCTCACTCTCTCCCTGTGTTCACTGTCTCCCTGTGTTAAATCTCTCCCTGTACTCAGTCATCCTATGCTCAGTCTCTCCCTGTGCTCACTCGCTCCCCGATCTCACTCACACTCCCCCCCGTGCACACTCTCTCCCAGTGCTCACTCTCTCCCCGTGCTCACTCTCTCCCCCTGCTCACACTCTCCCCGTTCTCACACTCTCCCCGTGCTCACTCTCTCCCCGTGCTCACTCTCTGCCCATGCTCACTCTCTCCCCGTCCTCACTCTCACTCTCTCCCTGTGCTCACTCTCTCCCTCTGCTCACTCTCTCCCTGTGCTCTGTACCTCCCTGTGCTCAGTCTCTCCCATTGCTCAATCTCTCCCTGTGCTCTGCCACTCAGTGCTGAAACTTTCTGTGCTCTGTCTCTCCCAGTGCTCTGTCTCTCCCAGTGCGCGGTCTCTCGCAATGCGCAGTCTACCCCTGTGCTCATTCTCTCCTCGTGCTCACTCTCTCCCTGTGCTCACTCTCTCCCCGTTCTCACACACTCCCCGTGCTCAATCCCCCCCGGTGCTCACTCTCCCCCCATGCTCACACTCTCCAGGTGCTCACACTCTCCACGTGCTCACACTCTCCCCGTGCTCACTCTCCCTCCATGTGCTCACACTTTCCCCGTGCACACTCTTTCCCCGTGCTCACTCTCACTCTGTGCTCACTCTCTCCCTCTGCTCACTCTCTCCCTGTGCTCACTCTCTCCCTGTGCTAACTCTCTCCTTGTGCTCACTCTCTCCCTGTGCTCACTTTCTCCCTGTGCTAACTCTCTCCCTGTGCTAACTCTCTCCTTGTGCTCACTCTCTCCCTGTGCTCACTTTCTCCCTGTGCTCACTCTCACCCTGTGCTCACTTTCTCCCTGTGCTCACTCTCTCCCTGTGCTCGCTCTCTCCCTGTGTTCACTCTCTCTCTCTGCTCACTCTGTCTCTGTGCTTACTCTCTCCCTGTGCGCTCTCTCTCACCATGTGCTGAGACTCTCTCTGTGCTCAGTCTCTCCCTGTGCTCACTCTCTCCCTGTGCTCAGACTCTCCCTTTGTTCACTCTTGCTGTGCTCAGACTCTCGCTGTACTCAGACGCTCACTGCGCTCAGTCTCTACCTGTGCTCAGTGTCTCGCAGTGTCCACTCTCTCATTGTGCTCACTCTCTCCCTGTGCTCACTCTCTCTCTGTGCTCACACTCTCCCTGTGCTCATTGACTTCCTGAACTCACTATCTCCCAGTGCTCACTCTGTCCCTGTGCTCACTCTCTCTCCGTGCTGGCTCTATCTCCATGCTGACTCTCTCTCCGTGCTGACTCTCTCTCCGTGCTCACTCTCTCCCCGTTCTCACTCTCTCCCCGTGCTCACACTCTCCCCGTGCTCACACTCTCCCCGTGCTCATTCTCTCCCCGTGCTCACACTCTCCCAGTGCTCACTCTCTCACAATGCTGACTCTCACCTCATGCTTACTCTCTCCCCGTGCTCACTCTCTCCAGTCCTCACTCTCTCCCTGTGCTCACTCTCTCCCTTTGTTCACTCTCTCCCTGTGCTAATTATCTCCCTGTGCTCAGTCTCCCTATGCTCAGTCTCTCCTCGTGCTCACTCACTCCCCGTGCTCAATCCCACCCCGTGTTCACTCTCCCCCCATGCTCACACTCTCCAGGTGCTCACACGCCCCACGTGCTCACACTCTCCCCGTGCTCACTCTCGCTCCATGTGCTCACACTTTCCCCGTGCACACTCTTTCCCCGTGCTCACTCTCACTCCGTGCTCACTCTCTCCCTCTGCTCAATCTCTCCCTGTGCTCACTCTCTCCCTGTGCTAACTCTCTCCTTGTGCTCACTCTGTCTCTGTGCTCACTCTCTCCCTGTGTGCTCTCTCTCTCCCTGTGCTGAGACTCTCCCTGTGCTCAGTCTCTCCCTGTGCTCACTTTCTCACTGTGCTCAGACTCTCCCTTTGTTCTATCTTGTTGTGCTCAGTCTCTACCTGTGCTCAGTGTCTCCCAGTGGCCACTCTCTCCCTGTGCTCACTCTCTCACTGTGCTCACTCTCTCTCTGTGCTCACACTCTCTCTGTGCTCATTGACTTCCTGAACTCACTATCTCCCAGTGCTCACTCTGTCTCTGTGCTCACTCTCTCCCCGTGCTGACTCTCTCTCCGTGCTGATTCTCTCTCCGTGCTCATACTCTCCCCGTGCTCACACTCTCCCCGTGCTCATTCTCTCCCCGTGCTAACACTCTCCCAGTGCTCACTCTCTCACAATGCTGACTCTCTCGCCATGCTGACTCTCTCCCCGTTCTCACTCTCTCCCGTCCTCACACTCTCCCCGTGCTCACTTTCTCCCCGTGCTCACTCTCTCTCCGTGCTGACTCTCTCTCCTTGCTGACTCTCCCTCCATGCTCACTCCCGCTCCATGTGCTCACACTCTACTCGTGTTCACTCTTTCCGCGTGCTCACTCTCTCCCTGTGCTCCCTCTCTCTCTCTGTGCTCACTCTCACCCTGTGCTCTCTCTCTCCCAGTGCTCACTCTCTCCCTGTGCTCACTTTCTCCCTGTGCTCACTCTCTCCTTGTGCTCGGCCTCTCCCTGTGCTCACTCTCTCTCTCTGCTCAATCTCTCTCAGTGCTCACTCTCACCATGTGCTCAGACACTCCCTGTGTTCACTCTTGCTGTGCTCAGACTCTCGCTCTGTTCAATCTTGCTGTGCTCACTCTCTCCCTGTGCTCACTCTCACCCTGTGCTCTCTCACTCTCTCCCTGTGCTCTCTCTATCTCTCCCTGTGCTCAGTCTCTCCCTGTGCTCAGTCTCTGCCTGTGCTCAGACTCTGCCTGTGCTCCCTTACTCCCTGTGCTCAGTCTCTCTTGCTGCTCAGACTCGGCCTGTGCTCAGGCTCCCTTTTCTCACACTCTCCCCGTGTTCACTCTTTCCACGTGCTGACTCTCTCACTGTTCTCGCTCTCTTCCTGTGCTCACTCTCTCCCTGTGCTCACTCTCTTCCTGTGCTCACTTTCTCCCTGTGCTCACTCTCTCCCTGTGCTCGCTCTCTCCCTGTGCTCACTCTCACTCTTAGCTCACTCTCTCCCTGTGCTCACTCTCACTCTTAGCTCACTCTCTCGCTGTGCTCACTCTCTCCCTATGCGCTCTCTCTCACCCTGTGCTGAGACACTCCCTGTGCTCAGTCTCTCCCTGTGCTCACTCACTCCCTGTGCTCAGACTCTCCCTGTGTTCACTCTTGCTGTGCTATGACTCTCGCTGTACTCAGACGCTCCCTGCGCTCAGTCTCTCCCTGTGCTCAGTGTCTCCCAGTGCCCACTCTCTCACTGTCCTCACTCTCTCCATGTGCTCACTCTCTTTCTGTGCTCACTCTATCCCCCTGCTCACACTCTCCCCGTGCTCACTCTCTCCCCGTGCTCATTCTCTCCCCGTGCTAACTCTCTCCCTGTGCTCACTCTCTCCCTTTGCTCTGTCGCTCACTTTGCTCAGTCTCTCCCATTGCTCAATCTCTCCCTGTGCTCAGCCATTCAGTGCTGAAACCTTTTGTGCTCTGTCTCTCCCAGTGCTCTGTCTCTTCCAGGGCGCGGTATCTCCCAGTGCTCGGTCTACCCCTGTGCTCACTCTCTCCTCGTGCTCACTCTCTCCCTGTGCTCACTCTCTCCCCGTGCTCACTCACACCCCATGCTCAATCCCTACCCGTGTTCACTCTCCCCCCATGCTCACACTCTCCAGGTGCTCACACTCCCCACGTGCTCACATTCTCCCCGTGCTCACTTTCGCTCCATGTGCTCACACTTTCCCCGTGCACACTCTTTCCCCTTGCTCACTCTCACTCCGTGCTCACACTCTCCCTCTGCTCACTCTCTCGCTGTGCTCACTCTCTCCCTGTGCTAACTCTCTCCTTGTGCTCACTCTCTCCCTGTGCTCACTTTCTCCCTGTGCTCAATCTCTCCCTGTGCTCGCTCTCTCCCGGTGCTCAGTCTCTCACTCTGCTCACTCTGTCTCTGTGCTCACTCTCTCCCTGTGCGCTCTCTCTCACCCTGTGCTGAGACTCTCCCTGTGCTCAGTCTATCTCTGATTACACTCTGTCCCTGTGCTCACTCTCTCCCTTGCTCACTCCCTCCCATTACTCACTTCCTCCCCGTGCTCACTCTCTCTCCGTGCTGCCTCTCTCTCCATACTGAGTCTCTCTCCGTGCTGACTCTCTCTCCGTGCTCACTCTCTCCCCGTGCTCACTCTCTCCCCGTGCTCACACTCTCCCAGTGCTCACTCTCTCATAATGCTGACTCTCACCTCACGCTGACTCTCTCCCCGTGCTCACTCTCTCCCGTCCTCACTCTCTCCCCGTGCTCACTCTCTCCCCGTGCCCACTCTCACTCTCTCCCTGTGCTCAATCTCTCCCTTTGTTCACTCTCTCCCTGTGCTAAATCTCTCCCTGTGCTCAGTCTCCATATGCTCAGTCTCTCCCTGTGCTCACTCGCTCCCCGATCTCACTCTCCCCCCGTGCTCACTCTCTCCCCCTGTTCACTCTCTCCCCGTGCTCACTCTCTCCCCGTGCTCACTCGCTCCCTCTGCTCACTCTCGCCCTGTGCTCTGTCACTCTCTGTGCTCAGTCTCTCCCATTGCTCTGTTTCTGTCAGTGCTCTGTCCCTCCATGTGCTCAGTCTCTCCCAGTGCTCTGTCTCTCCCAGTGCGCGGTCTCTCCCAGTGCTCGGTCTACCCCTGTGCTCACTCTCTCCTCGTGCCCACTCTCTGCCAGTGCTCACTCTCTCCCCGTGCTCACTCACTCCCCATGCTCAATTCCTCCCCGTGTTCACTCTCCCCCCATGCTCACACTCTCCAGGTGCTCACACTCCCCACGTGCTCACACTCTCCCCGTGCTCACTCAAGTTCCATGTGCTCACACTTTCCCCGTTACACACTTTCCCTGTGCTCACTCTCATTCCATGCACACTCTGTCCCTCTTCTCATTCTCTCCCTGTGCTCACTCTCTCCCTGTGCTCACTGTGTTCCTGTGCTCATTCTCTCCCTGTGCTCACTCTCTCACTGTGCTAACTCTCTCCGTGTGCGCACTCTCTCCTTGTGCTCACTCTCTCTCTGTGCTCTGTGCCTCCCTGTGCTCAGTTTCTCCCAGTGCTCTGTTTCTCGCAATGCTCTGTCCCTCCCTGTGCTCAGTCTCTCCCTGTGCACAGTCTTTCCCTGTGCTCAGCCACTCAGTGCTGAACCTTTCTGTGCTCAGGCTTCCTGTGCTCAGTCTCTCCCAGTGCTCGGTCTCTCCCAGTGCTCTGTCTTTCCCAGTGCTCGGTCTCACCCAGTGCTCGGTCTACCTCTGTACTCACTCTCTCCTCGTGCTCACACTCTCCGCATTCTCACAAACCCCTCGTGCTCACACTCTGCCCTTGCTCACTATCGCTCCATGTGCTCACACTATCCCCGTGTTCACTCTTTCCACGTGCTCACTCTCTCCCTGTGCTCCCTCTCTCTCCCTGTGCTTACTTGCACCCTGTGCTCACTCTCTCCCTGTGCTCACTTTCTCCCTGTGCTCGCTCTCTCCCTGTGCACTCTCACTCTCTCCCTGTGCTCTCTCTATCTCTCCCTGTGCTCAGTGTCTCCCTGTGCTCATTCTCTGCCTGTGCTCAGTCTCTGCCTGTGCTCCCTCACTTCCTGTGCTCAGTCTCTCCTGCTGCTCAGACTCACCCCGTGCTCAGGCTTCCTTTTCTCACACTCTCCCTGTGCTCACACTCTCACTGTGCTCATTCTCTCACTGCTCGCTGTCTCCTTGTGCACACTTTCTCCCTGTGCTCACTCTCTCCCTGTGCACACTCTCTCCCTGTGCTCACTCTCTCATTGTGCTCACTCTCGCACTGTTCTCGCTCTCTCTCTCCGAGTGCTCAGTCTCTCCCTGTGCTCACTCTCTCCCCCTGCTCACTCTCTCCGCGTGCTCACTTTCTCCCCGTGCTCACTCTCTCTCCGTGCTGACTCTCTCTCCGTGCTGACTCTCTCTCTGTGTTCACTCTCTCCCCGTGCTCACAGTATTCCCGTCCTCACACTCTCCCGTGCTCTCTCTCTCCCCGTGCCCACTCTCACGATCTCCCTGTGCTCACTCTCTCCCTGTGTTCACTCTCTCCCTGTGCTAAATCTCTCCCTGTGCTCAGTCTCCCTATGCTCAGTCTCTGTCTGTGCTCACTCGCTCCCCGATCTCACTCTCGCCCCCGTGCCCACTCTCTCCCAGTGCTCACTCTCTCCCCGTGCTCACTCACTCCCCCTGCTCACACTCTCCCCGTGCTCACGCTCTCCCCGTGCTCACTCTCTCTCCATGCTAAATCTCTCCCCGTGCTCACTCAGTCCCCGTGCTCAATCTCTCCCCGTGTTCACTCGCTCCCCATGCTCACACTCTCCAAGTGCTCACAATTTCCCCGTGCACACTCTTTCCACATGCTCACTCGCTCTCCGTGCTCACTCTCTCCCTCTGCTCACTCTCTCCCTGTGCTCACTCTCTCCCTGTGCTCACTTTCTCCCTGTGCTCACTCTCTCCCTGTACTCGGTCTCCCCCTGTGCTCACTTTCTCTCTCTCCTGACTCTCTCTCTGTGCTCACTCTCTGCCTGTGCTCAGACTCTTCCTGTGTTCACTCTTGCTGTGCTCAGATTGTCGATGTACTCAGATGCTCCCTGCGCTCAGTCTCTCCCTGTGCTCAGTGTCTCCCAGTGCCCACTCTCTCCCTGTCCTCACTCTCTCCTTGTGCTCACTCTCTCTCTGTGCTCACTCTCTCCCTGTGCTCATTTGCTCCCTGAACTCATTATCTCCCAGTGCTCACTCTGTCCCTGTGCTCACTCTCTTCCCCTGCTCGCTTTCTCCCCGTGCTCACTTTCTCCCGTTCCCAATCTCTCCCGTGCTCTCTCTCCCCCCGTGCCCACTCTCACGCTCTCCCAGTGCTCACTCTCTCTCGGTGTTCACTCTCTCCCTGTGCTAAATCTCTCCCTCTGCTCAGTCTCTCCCTGTGCTCACTCGCTCCCCGATCTCACTCTCGCCCCCGTGCCCACTCTCTCCCAGTGCTCACTCTCTCCCCGTGCTCACTCACTCCCCCTGGTCACTCCCTCCCCGTCCTCACTTTCTCCCCGTGCTCACTCTCTCTCCGTGCTGACTCTCTCTCCGTGCTGACTCTCTCTCCGTGCTGACTCTCTCTTCGTGCTCACTCTCTTCCCGTGTTCACTCTCTCCCTGTGCTCACACATTCCCCGTGCTCTCTCTCTCCCCGTGCTCACACTCTCCCCGTGCTCACTCTCGCTCCATTCTGACTCTCTCCCCATGCTGACTCTCTCCCCGTGCTCACTCTCTCCCGTGCTGACTCTCTCTCCGTGCTGACTCTCTCTCCGTGCTGACTCTCTCTCCGTGCTGACTCTCTCTTCGTGCTCACTCTCTTCCCGTGCTCACTCTCTCCCCGTGCTCACACTCTCCCCGTGCTCACACTCTCCCCGTGCTCATTCTCTCCCCGTGCTCACACTCTCCCAGTGCTCCCTCTCTCACAATGCTGACTCTCACCTCATGCTTACTCTCTCCCCGTGCTCACTCTCTCCAGTCCTGACTCTCTCCCCGTGCTCACTCTGTCCCCGTGCCCATACTCACTCTCTCCCTGTGCTCACTCTCTCCCTTTGTTCACTCTCTCCCTGTGCTAAATATCTCCCTGTGCTCTGTCTCCCTATGCTCAGTCTCTCCCCGTGCTCACTCACTCCCCGTGCTCAATCCCTTCCCGTGTTCACTCTCCCCCCATGCTCACACTCTCCAGGTGCTCACACACCCCACGTGCTCACACTCTCCCCGTGCTCACTCTCGCTCCATGTGCTCACACTTTCCTCGTGCACACTCTTTCCCCGTGCTCACTCTCACTCCGTGCTCACTCTCTCCCTCTGCTCAATCTCTCCCTGTGCTCACTCTCTCCCTGTGCTAACTCTCTCCTTGTGCTCACCCTGTCTCTGTGCTCACTCTCTCCCTGTGCGCTCTCTCTCACCCTGTGCTGAGACTCTCCCTGTGCTCAGTCTCTCCCTGTGCTCACTTTCTCACTGTTCTCAGACTCTCCCTTTGTTCACTCTTGCTGTGCTCAGTCTCTCGCTGTACTCAGACGCTCACTGCGCTCAGTCTCTACCTGTGCTCAGTGTCTCCCAGTGGCCACTCTCTCCCTGTGCTCACTCTCTCACTGTGCTCACTCTCTCTCTGTGCTCACACTCTCCCTGTGCTCATTGACTTCCTGAACTCACTATCTCCCAGTGCTCACTCTGTCTCTGTGCTCACTCTCTCCCCCTGCTCACTCTCTCCCCGTGCTCACTTTCTCCCCGTGCTGACTCTCTCTCCGTGCTGATTCTCTCTTCGTGCTCACTCTCTTCCCGTGTTCACTCTCTCCCTGTGCTCACACATTCCCCGTGCTCTCTCTCTCCCCGTGCTCACACTCTCCCCGTGCTCACTCTCGCTCCATTCTGACTCTCTCCCCATGCTGACTCTCTCCCCGTGCTCACTCTCTCCCGTGCTCACTCTCTCTCCGTGCTGACTCTCTCTCCTTGCTGACTCTCTCTCCGTGCTGACTCTCTCTTCGTGCTCACTCTCTTCCCGTGCTCACTCTCTCCCCGTGCTCACACTCTCCCCGTGCTCATTCTCTCCCCGTGCTCACACTCTCCCAGTGCTCACTCTCTCACAATGCTGACTCTCACCTCATGCTTACTCTCTCCCCGTGCTCACTCTCTCCAGTCCTCACTCTCTCCCCGTGCTCACTCTGTCCCCGTGCCCACTCTCACTCTCTCCCTGTGCTCACTCTCTCCCTTTGTTCACTCTCTCCCTGTGCTAAATATCTCCCTGTGCTCTGTCTCCCGATGCTCAGTCTCTCCCCGTGCTCACTCACTCCCCGTGCTCAATCCCTCCCCGTGTTCACTCTCCCACCATGCTCACACTCTCCAGGTGCTCACACGCCCCACGTGCCCACACTCTCCCCGTGCTCACTCTCGCTCCATGTGCTCACACTTTCCTCGTGCACACTCTTTCCCCGTGCTCACTCTCACTCCGTGCTCACTCTCTCCCTCTGCTCAATCTCTCCCTGTGCTCACTCTCTCCCTGTGCTAACTCTCTCCTTGTGCTCACTCTGTCTCTGTGCTCACTCTCTCCCTGTGCGCTCTCTCTCACCCTGTGCTGAGACTCTCCCTGTGCTCAGTCTCTCCCTGTGCTCACTTTCTCACTGTGCTCAGACTCTCCCTTTGTTCACTCTTGCTGTGCTCAGTCTCTCGCTGTACTCAGACGCTCACTGCGCTCAGTCTCTACCTGTGCTCAGTGTCTCCCAGTGGCCACTCTCTCCCTGTGCTCACTCTCTCACTGTGCTCACTCTCTCTCTGTGCTCACACTCTCCCTGTGCTCAGTGACTTCCTGAACTCACTATCTCCCAGTGCTCACTCTGTCTCTGTGCTCACTCTCTCCCCCTGCTCACTCTCTCCACGTGCTCACTTTATCCCCGTGCTGACTCTCTCTCCGTGCTGATTCTCTCTCCGTGCTCATACTCTCCCCGTGCTCACACTCTCCCCGTGCTCATTCTCTCCCCGTGCTAACACTCTCCCAGTGCTCACTCTCTCACAATGCTGACTCTCTCGCCATGCTTACGCTCTCCCCGTTCTCACTCTCTCCCGTCCTCACTCTCTCCCTGTGCTCACTCTATCCCTTTGTTCACTCTCTCCCTGTGCTAAATCTCTCCTTGTGCTCAGTCTCCCTATGCTCAGTCTCTCCCTGTGCTCACTCGCTCCCCGATCTCACTCTCCCCCCGTGCCCACTCTCTCCCCCTGCTCACACTCTCCCCGTGCTCACTCTCTCCCCGTGCTCACTCTCTTCCCGTGCTCACTCTCTCCCCGTGCTCACTCTCTCCCCGTGCTCACTCTCTCCCTCTGCTCACTCTCACCCTGTGCTCTATCCCTCCCTGTGCTCAGTCTCTCCCTGTGCTCACTTTCTCACTGTGCTCAGACTCTCCCTTTGTTCACTCTTGCTGTGCTCAGTCTCTCGCTGTACTCAGACGCTCACTGCGCTCAGTCTCTACCTGTGCTCAGTGTCTCCCAGTGGCCACTCTCTCCCTGTGCTCACTCTCTCACTGTGCTCACTCTCTCTCTGTGCTCACTCTCTCCCTGTGCTAAATCTCTCCTTGTGCTCAGTCTCCCTATGCTCAGTCTCTCCCTGTGCTCACTCGCTCCCCGATCTCACTCTCCCCCCGTGCCCACTCTCTCCCCCTGCTCACACTCTCCCCGTGCTCACTCTCTCTCCGTGCTCACTCTCTTCCCGTGCTCACTCTCTCACGTGCTCACTCTCTCCCCGTGCTCACTCTCTCCCTCTGCTCACTCTCACCCTGTGCTCTGTCCCACCCTGTGCTCAGTCTCTCCCATTGCTCTGTTTCTCGCAGTGCTCTGTGTCTCCCCCTGCTCACTCTCTCCCCGTGCTCACTCTCTCTCCGTGCTGACTCTCTCTCCTTGCTGACTCTCCCTCCATGCTCACTCCCGCACCATGTGCTCACACTCTACTCGTGTTCACTCTTTCCGCGTGCTCACTCTCTCCCTGTGCTCCCTCTCTCTCCCTGTGCTCACTCTCACCCTGTGCTCACTCTCTCCCTGTGCTCACTCTCTCTCTGTGCTCACTTTCTCCCTGTGCTCACTCTCTCCTTGTGCTCGGCCTCTCCCTGTGCTCACTCTCTCTCTCTGCTCAATCTCTCTCTGTGCTCACTCTCTCCATGTGCTCAGACTCTCCCTGTGTTCACTCTTGCTGTGCTCAGACTCTCGCTCTGTTCACTCTTGCTGTGCTCACTCCCAACTGTGCTCACTCTCTCCCTGTGCTCTCTCACTCTCTCCCTGTGCTCTCTCTATCTCTCCCTGTGCTCAGTCTCTCCCTGTGCTCAGTCTCTCCCTGTGCTCAGTCTCTGCCTGTGCTCCCTCACTCCCTGTGCTCAGTCTCTCCTGCTGCTCAGACTCGGCATGTGCTCAGACTTCGTTTTCTCACACTCTCCCCGTGTTCACTCTTTCCACGTGCGCACTCTCTCACTGTTCTCGCTCTCTTCCTGTGCTCACTCTCTCCGTGTGCTCACTCTCTCCCTGTGCTCACTTTCTCCCTGTGCTCACTCTCTCCCTGTGCTCGCTCTCTCCCTGTGCTCACTCTCACTGTTAGCTCACTCTCTCTCTGTGCTCACTCTCTCCCTGTGCGCTCTCTCTCACCCTGTGCTGAGACACTCCCTGTGCTCAATCTCTCCCTGTGCTCACTCTCAACCTGTGCTCAGACTCTCCCTGTGTGCACTCATGCTGTGCTCAGACTCTCGCTGTACTCAGACGCTCCCTGCGCTCAGTCTCTCCCTGTGCTCAGTGTCTCCCAGTGCCCACTCTCTCACTGTCCTCACTCTCTCCATGTGCTCACTCTCTTTCTGTGCTCACTCTATCCCCCTGCTCACACTCTCCCCGTGCTCATTCTCTCCCCGTGCTCATTCTCTCCCCGTGCTAACTCTCTCCCTGTGCTCACTCTCTCCCTTTGCTCTGTCGCTCCCTTTGCTCAGTCTCTCCCATTGCTCAATCTCTCCCCGTGCTCAGCCACTCAGTGCTGAAACTTTTTGTGCTCTTCCAGGGCGCGGTCTCTCCCAGTGCTCGGTCTACCCCTGTGCTCACTCTCTCCTCGTGCTCACTCTAACCCTATGCTCACTCTCTCCCCGTGCTCACTCACTCCCCATGCTCAATCGCTAACCGTGTTCACTCTCCCCCCATGCTCACACTCTCCAGGTGCTCACACTCCCCACGTGCTCACACTCTCCCCGTGCTCACTTTCGCTCCATGTGCTCACACTTTCCCCGTGCACACTCTTTCCCCGTGCTCACTCTCACTCCGTGCTCACACTCTCCCTCTGCTCACTCTCTCCCTGTGCTCACTCTCTCCCTGTGCTAACTCTCTCCTTGTGCTAACTCTCTCCTTGTGCTCACTCTCTCCCTGTGCTCACTTTCTCCCTGTGCTCATTCTCTCCCTGTGCTCGCTCTCTCCCTGTGCTCATTCTCTCACTCTGCTCACTCTGTCTCTGTGCTCACTCTCTCCGTGTGCTCACTTTCTCCCTGTGCTCACTCTCTCCCTGTGCTCGCTCTCTCCCTGTGCTCAGTCTCTTACTCTGCTCACTCTGTCTCTGTGCTCACTCTCTCCCTGTGCGCTCTCTCTCACCCTGTGCTGAGACTCTCCCTGTGCTCAGTCTCTCTCTGTGCTCACTCTCTCCCTGTAGTCAGACTCTCCCTTTGTTCACTCTTGCTGTGCTCAGTCTCTCGCTGTACTCAGACGTTCACTGCGCTCAGTCTCTACCTGTGCTCAGTGTCTCCCAGTGCCCACTCTCTCATTGTGCTCACTCTCTCCCTGTGCTCACTCTCTCTCTGTGCTCACACTCTCCCTGTGCTCATTGACTTCCTGAACTCACTATGTCCCAGTGCTCAATCTGTCCCTGTGCTCACTCTCTCCCCTGCTCACTCTCTCCCCGTATTCACTTTCTCCCCGTGCTCACTCTCTCTCCGTGCTGACTCTCTCTCCGTGCTCACTCTCTCCCCGTGCTCATTCTCTCCCCGTGCTCACACTCTCCCAGTGCTCAATCTCTCATAATGCTGAATCTCACCTCACGCTGACTCTCTCCCCGTTCTCACTCTCTCCCGTCCTCACTCTCTCCCCGTGCTCACTCTCTCCCCGTGCCCACTCTCACTCTCTCCCTGTGCTCACTCTCTCCCTTTGTTCACTCTCTCCCTGTGCTAAATCTCTCCCTGTGCTCAGTCTCCCTATGCTCAGTCTCTCCCTGTGCTCACTCGCTCCCCGATCTCACTCTCCCCCCGTGCTCACTCTCTCCCCGTGTTCACTCTTTCCCCGTGCTCACTCTCTCCCCGTGCTCACTCTCTCCCTCTGCTCACTCTCGCCCTGTGCTCTGTCCCTCTCTGTGCTCAGTCTCGCCCATTGCTCTGTTTCTGGTATTGCTCTGTCCCTCCATGTGCTCAGTCTCTCCCAATGCTCGGTCTACCCCTGTGCTCACTCTCTCCTCGTGCTCACTCTCTCCCAGTGCTCACTCTCTCCCCGTGCTCACTCACTCCCCATGCTCAATTCCTCCCCGTGTTCACTCTCCCCCCATGCTCACACTCTCCAGGTGCTCACACTCCCCACGTGCTCACACTCTACCCTTGCTCACTCAAGTTCCATGTACTCAGACTTTCCCCGTGCACACACTTTCCCTGTGCTCACTCTCACTCCATGCACACTCTGTCCCTCTTCTCATTCTCTCCCTGTGCTCATTCTCTCCCTGTGCTCACTCTCTCACTGTGCTAACTCTCTCCTTGTGCTCACTCTCTCCTTGTGCTCACTCTCTCTCTGTGCTCTGTGCCTCCCTGTGCTCAGTCTCTCCCTGTGCACAGTCTTTCCCTGTGCTCAGCCACTCAGTCTTGAACCTTTCTGTGCTCAGGCTTCCTGTGCTCAGTCTCTCCCAGTGCTCGGTCTCTCCCAGTGCTCTGTCTTTCCCAGTGCTCGGTCTCACCCAGTGCTCGGTCTACCCCTGTTCTCACTATCTCCTCGTGCTCACACTCTCCGCATTCTCACAAACCCAACGTGCTCACACTCTGCCCTTGCTCACTATCGCTCCATGTGCTCACACTATCCCCGTGTTCACTCTTTCCACGTGCTCACTCTCTCCCTGTGCTCACTCTCTCTCCCTGTGCTCACTCGCACCCTGTACTCACTCTCTCCCTGTGCTCACTTTCTCCCTGTGCTCGCTCTCTCCCTGTGCTCTCTCACTCTCTCCCTGTGCTCACTCTCTCCCTGTGCTCTCTCACTCTCTCCCTGTGCTCTCTCTATCTCTCCCTGTGATCAGTCTCTCCCTGTGCTCATTCTCTGCCTGTGCTCAGTCTCTGTCTGTGCTCCCTCACTTCCTGTGCTCAGTCTCTCCTACTGCTCAGCCTCGCCCCGTGCTCAGGCTTCCTTTTCTCAGACTCTCCCTGTGCTCACACTCTCACTGTGCTCATTCTCTCACTGCTCGCTGTCTCCCTGTGCACACTTTCGCCCTGTGCTCACTCTCTCCCTGTGCACACTCTCTCCCTGTGCTCACTCTCTGATTGTGCTCACTCTCGCACTGTTCTCGCTCTCTCTCTCCGTGTGCTCAGTCTCTCCCTGTGCTCACTCTCTCCCCCTGCTCACTCTCTCCCCGTGCTCACTTTCTCCCCGTGCTCACTCTCACTCCGTGCTGACTCTCTCTCCGTGCTGACTCTCTCTCCGTGCTCACTCTCTCCCCGTGCTCAATCTCTCCTCGTGCTCACACTATTCCATTGCTCACACTCTCCCCTTGCACACTCTCTCCCCGTGCTCACTCTTGCTCCATCTGCTCACACTTTCCCCATGCAAACTCATTCCCCATGCTCACTCTCACTCCGTGCTCACTCTCTCTCTCTGCTCACTCTCTCTCTGCGCTCACTCTCTCCCTGTGCGCTCTCTCTCACCCTGTGCTGAGACTCTTCCTGTGCTCAGTCTCTCCCTGTACTCACTCTCTCGCTACGCTCAGACTCTCTGTGTGTTCACTCTTGCTGTGCTCAGACTCTCGCTGTACTCAGACGCTCCCTGCGCTCAGTCTCTCCCTGTGCTCAGTGTCTCCCAGTGCCCACTCTCTCCCTGTCCTCACTCTCTCCCTGTGCTCACTCTGTCTCTGTGCTCACACTCTCCCTGTGCTCATTCACTCCCTGAACTCATTATCTCGCAGTGCTCACACTCTCCCTGTGCTCAATCTCTTCCCCTACTCACTCTCTCCCCGTGCTCACTTCTCCCCATGCTCACTCGCTCCGTGCTGACTCTCTCTCCGTGCTGACTCTCTCTCCGTGCTGACTCTCTCTCCGTGCTGACTCTCTCTCCGTGCTCACTCTCTCACCGTGTTCACTCTCTCCCTGTGCTCACTCTCTCCCCGTGCTCACTCTCACACCGTGCTCACTCTCTCCCCGTCCTCACTCTCACTCTCTCTCTGTGCTCACTCCCTGCCTGTGCGCTCTCTCTCACCCTGTGCTGAGACTCTCCCTGTGCTCAGTCTCTCCCTGTGATCATTCTCTCCCTGTGCTCAGACTCTCCCTGTGTTCACTCTTGCTGTGCTCAGACTCTCGCTGTACTCAGACGCTCCCTGCGCTCAGTCTCTCCCTGTGCTCAGTGTCTCCCAGTACCCACTCTCTCCCTGTCCTCACTCTCTCCTGGTGCTCACTCTCTCTCTGTGCTCACTCTCTCCCTGTGCTCACTCTCTTCCCCTGCTCACTCTCTCCCCGTGCTCACTCTCACTCCGTGCTGACTCTCTCTCCGTGCTGACTCTCTCTCCGTGCTCACTCTCTCCCCGTGCTCAATCTCTCCTCGTGCTCACACTATTCCATTGCTCACACTCTCCCCTTACACACTCTCTCCCCGTGCTCACTCTTGCTCCATCGGCTCACACTTTCCCCATGCACACTCATTCCCCATGCTCACTCTCACTCCGTGCTCACTCTCTCTCTCTGCTCACTCTCTCTCTGCGCTCACTCTCTCCCTGTGCGCTCTCTCTCACCCTGTGCTGAGACTCTCCCTGTGCTCAGTCTCTCCCTGTACTCACTCTCTCGCTACGCTCAGACTCTCTGTGTGTTCACTCTTGCTGTTCTCAGACTCTCGCTGTACTCAGACGCTCCCTGCGCTCAGTCTCTCCCTGTGCTCAGTGTCTCCCAGTGCCCACTCTCTCCCTGTCCTCACTCTCTCCCTGTGCTCACTCTGTCTCTGTGCTCACACTCTCCCTGTGCTCATTCACTCCCTGAACTCATTATCTCGCAGTGCTCACACTCTCCCTGTGCTCAATCTCTTCCCCTGCTCACTCTCTCCCCGTGCTCACTTCTCCCCATGCTCACTCTCTCCGTGCTGACTCTCTCTCCGTGCTGACTCTCTCTCCGTGCTGACTCTCTCTCCGTGCTGACTCTCTCCCCGTGCTCACTCTCTCACCGTGTTCACTCTCTCCCTGTGCTCACTCTCTCCCCGTGCTCACTCTCACACCGTGCTCACTCTCTCCCCGTCCTCACTCTCACTCTCTCTCTGTGCTCACTCCCTGCCTGTGCGCTCTCTCTCACCCTGTGCTGAGACTCTCCCTGTGCTCAGTCTCTCCCTGTGGTCATTCTCTCCCTGTGCTCAGACTCTCCCTGTGTTCACTCTTGCTGTGCTCAGACTCTCGCTGTACTCAGACGCTCCCTGCGCTCAGTCTCTCCCTGTGCTCAGTGTCTCCCAGTACCCACTCTCTCCCTGTCCTCACTCTCTCCTGGTGCTCACTCTCTCTCTGTGCTCACTCTCTCCCTGTGCTCACTCTCTTCCCCTGCTCACTCTCTCCCCGTGCTCACTCTCACTCCGTGCTGACTCTCTCTCCGTGCTGACTCTCTCTCCGTGCTCAATCTCTCCCCGTGCTCAATCTCTCCTCGTGCTCACACTATTCCATTGCTCACACTCTCCCCTTGCACACTCTCTCCCCGTGCTCACTCTTGCTCCATCGGCTCACACTTTCCCCATGCACACTCATTCCCCATGCTCACTCTCACTCCGTGCTCACTCTCTCTCTCTGCTCACTCTCTCTCTGTGCTCAGTCTCTGCCTGTGCGCTCTCTCTCACCCTGTGCTGAGACTCTCCCTGTGCTCAGTCTATCCCTGTGGTCATTCTCTCCCTGTGCTCAGACTTTCCCTGTGTTCACTCTTGCTGTGCTCAGACTCTCGCTGTACTCAGACGCTCCCTGCGCTCAGTCTCTCCCTGTGCTCAGTGTCTCCCAGTACCCACTCTCTCCCTGTCCTCACTCTCTCCTGGTGCTCACTCTCTCTCTGTGCTCACTCTCTCCCTGTGCTCACTCTCTTCCCCTGCTCACTCTCTCCCCGTGCTCACTTTCTCCCCGTGCTCACTCTCTCTCCGTGCTGACTCTCTCTCCGTGCTGACTCTCTCTCCGTGCTGACTCTCTCTCCGTGCTCACTCTCTTCCCGTGTTCACTGTCTCCCTGTGCTCACACTCTCCCCGTGCTCACACATCCCCCGTGCTCACTCTCTCCCCGTGCTCACACTCGACCCGTGCTCACTTTCGCTCCGTTCTGATTCTCTCCCCATGCTGACGCTCTCCCCGTGCTCACTCTCTCCCGTTCTCACTCTCTCCTGTGCTCACTCTCTCACCGTGCCCACTCTCACGCTCTCCGTGTGCTCACTCTCTCCCAGTGTTCACACTCTCCCTGTGTTAAATCTCTCCCTGTGCTCAGTCTCCCTATGCTCAGTCTCGCCCTGTGCTCACTCGCTCACCGATCTCACTCTCCCCCCGTACCCACTCTCTCCCAGTTCTCACTCTCTCCCCGTGCTCACTCTCTCCCCCTGCTCACACTCTCCCCGTGCTCACTCTCTCCCCGTGCTCACTCTCTCCCCGTGCTCACTCTCACACCCTGCTCACTCTCTCCACTTCCTCACTCTCACTCTCTCCCTGTGCTCACTCTCTCCCTCTGCTCACTCTCTCCCTGTGCTCTGTATCTCCCTGTGCTCAGTCTCTCCTATTGCTCAATCTCTCCCTGTGCTCAGCCATTCAGTGCTGAAACATTCTGTGCTCTGTCTCTCCCAGTGCTCTGTCTCTCCCAGTGCGCGGTCTCTCCCAATGCTCGGTCTACCCCTGTGCTCACTCTCTCCTCGTGCTCACACTCTCCCCGTGCTCACTCTCGATCCATGTGCACACACTTTCCCCGTGCACACTCTTTCCCCGTGCTCACTCTCACTCCGTGCTCACTCTCTCCCTCTGCTCACTCTCTCCCTGTGCTCACTCTCTCCCTGAGCTAACTCTCTCCTGTGCTCACTCTCTCCCTGTGCTCACTCTCTCCCTGTGCTCACTTTCTCCCTGTGCTCACTCTCTCCCTGTGCTCGCTCTCACCCTGTGCTCACTCTCTCTCTCTGCTCACTCTGTCTCTGTGCTCACTCTCTCCCTGTGCGCTCTCTCTCACCATGTGCTGAGACTCTCCCTGTGCTCAGTCTCTCCCTGTGCTCACTCTCTCCCTGTGCTCAGACTCTCCCTTTGTTCACTCTTGCTGTGCTCAGACTCTCGCTGTACTCAAACGCTCACTGCGCTCAGTCTCTACCTGTGCTCAGTGTCTCCCAGTGCCCACTCTCTCATTGTGCTCACTCTCTCTCTGTGCTCACACGCTCCCTGTGCTCATTGACTTCCTGAACTCACTATCTCCCAGTGCTCACTCTGTCCCTGTGCTCACTCTCTCCCCCTGCTCAGTCTCTCCCCGTGCTCACTTTCTCCCCGTGCTCACTCTCTCTCCGTGCTGACTCTCTCTCCGTGCTCAATCTCTCCCCGTGCTCACTCTCTCCCCGTGCTCACACTCTCCCCGTGCTCACACTCTCCCCGTGCACATTCTCTCCCCGTGCTCACACTCTCCCAGTGATCACTCTCTCACAATGCTGACTCTCACCTCATGCTTACTCTCTCCTCGTGCTCACTCTCTCCAGTCCTCACTCTCTCCCCCTGCTCACTCTCTCCCCGTGCTCACTTTCTCCCCGTGCTCACTCTCTCTCCGTGCTCACTTTCTCCCCGTACTCACTCTCTCTCCGTGCTGACTCTCTCTCCGCGCTGACTCTCTCTCCGTGCTCACTCTCTCCCCCTGCTCACTCTCTCCCCGTGCTCACTTTCTCCCCGTGCTCACTCTCTCTCCGTGCTGACTCTCTCTCCGTGCTGACTCTCTCTCAGTGCTCACTCTCTCCCCGTGCTCACTCTCTCCCCGTGCTCACACTCTCCCCTTGCATACTCTCGCTCCATGTGCTCACACTTTCCCCATGCACACTCATTCCCCATGCTCACTCTCACTCCGTGCTCAAACTCTCCCTCTGCTCACTCTCTCCCTGTGCTCACTTTCTCCCTGTGCTCACGCTCTCCACGTGCTCACTCTCTCCCCGTGATCACTCTCTCTCCATGCTGACTCTCTCCCCATGCTGACTCTCTCCCCATGCTCACTCTCTCCCGCCCTTAATCGCTCCCCATGCTCACACTCTACCCGTGCCCACACTCACTCTCTCCCTGTGCTCACTCTATCCCTTTGTTCACTCTCACCCTGTGCTAAATCGCTCCCTGTGCTCAGTCTCCCTATGCTCAGTCTCTCCCTGTGCTCACTCGCTCGCCGATCTCACTCTCCCCCCGTGCCCACTGTCTCCCCGTGCTCACTCTCTCGCCGTGCTCACTCTCTCCCCCTGCTCACACTCTCGCCGTGCTCACTCTCTCCCCGTGCTCACACTCTCCCCGTGCTCACTCTCTCCCTGTGCACTCTCTCTCTCTCCCTGTGCTCTCTCTCTCTCCCTGTGCTCACTCTCTCCCCCTGCTCACTCTCTCCCCGTGCTCACTTTCTCCCCGTGCTCACTCTCTCTCCGTGCTGACTCTCTCTCCGTGCTGACTGTCTCTCAGTGCTCACTCTCTCCTCGTGCTCACTCTCTCCCCGTGCTCACACTCTCCCCTTGCATACTCTCGCTCCATGTGCTCACATTTTCCCCATGCACACTCATTCCCCATGCTCACTCTCACTCCGTGCTCAAACTCTCCCTCTGTTCACTCTCTCCCTGTGCTCACTTTCTCCCTGTGCTCACGCTCTCCACGTGCTCACTCTCTCCCCGTGATCACTCTCTCTCCATGCTGACTCTCTCCCCATGCTGACTCTCTCCCCGTGCTCACTCTCTCCCGCCCTTAATCGCTCCCCATGCTCACACTCTACCCGTGCCCAAACTCACTCTCTCCCTGTGCTCACTCTATCCCTTTTTTCACTCTCACCCTGTGCTAAATCGCTCCCTGTGCTCAGTCTCCCTATGCTCAGTCTCTCCCTGTGCTCACTCGCTCGCCGATCTCACTCTCCCCCCGTGCCCACTGTCTCCCCGTGCTCACTCTCTCGCCGTGCTCACTCTCTCCCCCTGCTCACACTCTCGCCGTGCTCACTCTCTCCCCGTGCTCACACTCTCCCCGTGCTCACTATCTCCCTGTGCACTCTCTCTCTCTCCCTGTGCTCTCTCTCTCTCTCCCTGTGCTCACTCTCTCCTCGTGCTCACTCTCTCCCCGTGCTCACTCTCTCCCCGTGCTCACTCACTCCCTGTGCTCAATCCCTCTCAGTGTTCACTCTCTGCCCGTGCTCACACTCTCCCCGAGCACACTCTCGCTCCATGTGCTCACACTCTCCCCGTGCACACTCTTTCCCCGTGCTCACTCTCTCTGTGCTCCCTCTCGCTCCCTTTGCTCACTCTCTCCCTGTGCTCACTCTCTCCCAGTGCTCACCCTATCCCTGTGCTCTCTCACTCTCTTCCTGTTCTCTCTCTCTCTCTCCCTGTGCTCAGTCTCTGCCTGTGCTCACTCTCTCCCTTTGCTCACTCTCTCATTGTGCTCCCTCTCTCTCCTTGTGCTCACTCTCTGCCTGTGCTCAGTCTCTCCCTGTGCTCACTCCCTCCCTGTGCTCACTCTCTCACTGTGCTCAGACGCCCACTCTGTGCTCACTCTCTCACTCTGTGCTGAGACTCTCCCTGTGCCCAGTCTCTCCCTTGTGCTCACTCTCTCCCTGTGCTCAGAATCTCCCTGTGTTCACTCTTGCTGTGCTCAGCCTCTCGCTGTGCTCAGACGCTCCCTGCACTCAGTCTCTCCATGTGATCCGTGTCTCCCAGTACTCATTCTCTCCCTGTCCTCACTTTCTCCCTCTGCTCACTCTCACTCTGTGCTCAGACTCTCCCTGTGCTCATTGATTCCCGAAATTCACTCTCTCCCAGTGCTCACTCTCTCCTTGTGCTCATTCTTCCCCTGTGCTCACTCTCTACCTCTGCTCATTCTCTCCCTGTGCTCACTCTCTCACTTGCTCACTCCCTCCCCGTGCTGACTCTCTCCCCGTGATCACACTCTCCCCGTGCTCGCATTCTCCCCGTGCTCGCACTCTCCCCGTGCTCACTCTCTCCCTGTGCACTCTCTCTCTATCCCTGTGCTCAGACGCTCCCTGTGCTCAGTCTCTCCCCGTTCTCAGACACTCCCTGTGCTCCCTCACTACCTGTGCTCACTCTCTCCCTGTGCTCTCTCACACTCTCCCTGTGCTCTCTCTCTCTCTCCCTGTGCTCACTCTCTCCTCGTGCTCACTCTCTCCCCGTGCTCACTCTCTCCCCGTGCTGACTCACTCCCCGTGCTCAATCCTTCTCCGTGTTCACTCTCTCCCCGTGCTCACACTCTCCACGTTCTCCCAATCCGCACGTGCTCACACTCTCCCCGTGCACACTCTCGCTCCATGTGCTCGCACTCTCCCCGTGCACACTCTTTCCCCGTGCTCACTCTCTCTGTGCTCCCTCTCTCTCCCTTTGCTCACTCTCTCGGTGTGCTCACTCTCTCCCTGTGCTCACTCTAACCCTGTGCTCTCTCACTCTCTCCCTGTTCTCTCTCTCTCTCTCCCTCTGCTCAGTCTCTCCCTGTGCTCACTCTCTCCCTGTGCTCGCTCTCTCACTGTACTCACTCTCTCCCTGTGCTCACTCTCTCACTGTGCTCACTCTCTCCCTGTGCTCACTCTCTCCCTGTGCTCACTCTTTCCCTGTGCTCACGCTTTCCCTGTGCTCACTCTCTCCCTGTGCTCTCTCACTCTCTCCCTGTTCTCTCTCTCTCTCTCTGCCTGTACTCAGTCTCTCCCTGTGCTCACTCTCTCCCTGTGCTCATTCTCTCACTGTGCTCAGACGCTCCCTCTGTGGTCACTCTCTCACTCTGTGCTGAGACACTCCCTGTGCTCAGTCTCTCCCTGTGTTCAATCTCTCCCTGTGCTCAGACTCTTCCAGTGTTCACTCTTGCTGTGCTCAACCTCTCGCTGTGCTCAGATGCTCCCTGCGCTCAGTCTCTCCCTGTGCTCCGTGTCTCCCAGTGCTCACTCTCTCCCTGTCCTCACTCTCTCCCTCTGCTCACTCTCACTCTGTGCTCAGACTCTCCCCGTGCTCATTGATTCCCGAAATTCACTTTCTCCCAGTGCTCACTCTCTCCCTGTGCTCACTCTCTCCTTGTGCTCATTCTTCCCCTGTGCTCACTCTCTACCTCTGCTCATTCTCTCCCTGTGCTCACTCTCTCACTTGCTCACTCCCTCCCCGTGCTGACTCTCTCCCCGTGATCACACTCTCCCCGTGCTCGCATTCTCCCCGTGCTCGCACTCTCCCCGTGCTCACTCTCTCCCTGTGCACTCTCTCTCTATCCCTGTGCTCAGACGCTCCCTGTGCTCAGTCTCTCCCCGTTCTCAGACACTCCCTGTGCTCCCTCACTCCCTGTGCTCACTCTCTCCCTGTGCTCTCTCACACTCTCCCTGTGTTCTCTCTCTCTCTCCCAGTGCTCACTCTCTCCTCGTGCTCACTCTCTCCCCGTGCTCACTCTCTCCCCGTGCTGACTCACTCCCCGTGCTCAATCCTTCTCCGTGTTCACTCTCTCCCCGTGCTCACACTTTCCACGTGCTCCCAATCCGCACGTGCTCACACTCTCCCCGTGCACACTCTCGCTCCATGTGCTCGCACTCTCCCCGTGCACACTCTTTCCCCGTGCTCACTCTCTCTGTGCTCCCTCTCTCTCCCTTTGCTCACTCTCTCGCTGTGCTCAGTCTCTCCCTGTGCTCACTCTATTCCTGTGCTCTCTCACTCTCTCCCTCTGCTCAGTCTCTCCCTGTGCTCACTCTCTCCCTGTGCTCGCTCTCTCAGTGTACTCACTCTCTCCCTGTGCTCACTCTCTCACTGTGCTAACTCTCTCCTGTGCTCACTCTCTCCCTGTGCTCACTCTCTCCCTGTGCTCACTTTCTCCCTGTGCTCACTCTCTCCCTGTGCTCGCTCTCACCCTGTGCTCACTCTCTCTCTCTGCTCACTCTGTCTCTGTGCTCGCTCTCTCCCTGTGCGCTCTCTCTCACCATGTGCTGAGACTCTCCCTGTGCTCAGTCTCTCCCTGTGCTCACTCTCTCCCTGTGCTCAGACTCTCCCTTTGTTCACTCTTGCTGTGCTCAGACTCTCGCTGTACTCAAACGCTCACTGCGCTCAGTCTCTACCTGTGCTCAGTGTCTCCCAGTGCCCACTCTCTCATTGTGCTCACTCTCTCTCTGTGCTCACACTCTCCCTGTGCTCATTGACTTCCTGAACTCACTATCTCCCAGTGCTCACTCTGTCCCTGTGCTCACTCTCTTCCCCCTGCTCAGTCTCTCCCCGTGCTCACTTTCTCCCCGTGCTCACTCTCTCTCCGTGCTGACTCTCTCTCCGTGCTCAATCTCTCCCCGTGCTCACTCTCTCCCCGTGCTCACACTCTCCCCGTGCTCACACTCTCCCCGTGCACATACTCTCCCCGTGCTCACACTCTCCCAGTGATCACTCTCTCACAATGCTGACTCTCACCTCATGCTTACTCTCTCCCCGTGCTCACTCTCTCCAGTCCTCACTCTCTCCCCCTGCTCACTCTCTCCCCGTGCTCACTTTCTCCCCGTGCTCACTCTCTCTCCGTGCTCACTTTCTCCCCGTACTCACTCTCTCTCAGTGCTGACTCTCTCTCCGCGCTGACTCTCTCTCCGTGCTCACTCTCTCCCCCTGCTCACTCTCTCCCCGTGCTCACTTTCTCCCCGTGCTCACTCTCTCTCCGTGTTGACTCTCTCTCCGTGCTGACTCTCTTTTAGTGCTCACTCTCTCCCCGTGCTCACTCTCTCCCCGTGCTCACACTCTCCCCTTGCATACTCTCGCTCCATGTGCTCACACTTTCCCCATGCACACTCATTCCCCATGCTCACTCTCACTCCGTGCTCAAACTCTCCCTCTGTTCACTCTCTCCCTGTGCTCACATTCTCCCTGTGCTCACGCTCTCCACGTGCTCACTCTCTCCCCGTGATCACTCTCTCTCCATGCTGACTCTCTCCCCATGCTGACTCTCTCCCCATGCTCACTCTCTCCCGCCCTTAATCGCTCCCCATGCTCACACTCTACCCGTGCCCACACTCACTCTGTCCCTGTGCTCACTCTATCCCTTTGTTCACTCTCACCCTGTGCTAAATCGCTCCCTGTGCTCAGTCTCCCTATGCTCAGTCTCTCCCTGTGCTCACTCGCTCGCCGAACTCACTCTCCCCCCGTGCCCACTGTCTCCCCGTGCTCACTCTCTCGCCGTGCTCACTCTCTCCCCCTGCTCACACTCTCGCCGTGCTCACTCTCTCCCCGTGCTCACACTCTCCCCGTGCTCACTCTCTCCCTGTGCACTCTCTCTCTCTCCCTGTGCTCTCTCTCTCTCTCCCTGTGCTCACTCTCTCCCCCTGCTCACTCTCTCCCCGTGCTCACTTTCTCCCCGTGCTCACTCTCTCTCCGTGCTGACTCTCTCTCCGTGCTGACTCTCTCTCAGTGCTCACTCTCTCCCCGTGCTCACACTCTCGACTTGCATACTCTCGCTCCATGTGCTCACACTTTCCCCATGCACACTCATTCCCCATGCTCACTCTCACTCCGTGCTCAAACTCTCCCTCTGTTCACTCTCTCCCTGTGCTCACTTTCTCCCTGTGCTCACGCTCTCCACGTGCTCACTCTCTCCCCGTGATCACTCTCTCTCCATGCTGACTCTCTCCCCATGCTGACTCTCTCCCCGTGCTCACTCTCTCCCGTCCTTAATCGCTCCCCATGCTCACACTCTACCCGTGCCCACACTCACTCTCTCCCTGTGCTCACTCTATCACTTTGTTCACTCTCACCCTGTGCTAAATCGCTCCCTGTGCTCAGTCTCCCGATGCTCAGTCTCTCCCTGTGCTCACTCGCTCGCCGATCTCACTCTCCCCCCGTGCCCACTGTCTCCCCGTGCTCACTCTCTCGCCGTGCTCACTCTCTCCCCCTGCTCGCACTCTCGCCGTGCTCACTCTCTCCCCGTGCTCACACTCTCCCCGTGCTCACTCTCTCCCTGTGCACTCTCTCTCTCTCCCTGTGCTCTCTCTCTCTCTCCCTGTGCTCACTCTCTCCTCGTGCTCACTCTCTCCCCGTGCTCACTCTCTCCCCGTGCTCACTCACTCCCTGTGCTCAATCCCTCTCAGTGTTCACTCTCTGCCCGTGCTCACACTCTCCACGTGCTCATAATCCGCACGTGCTCACACTCTCCCCGAGCACACTCTCGCTCCATGTGCTCACTCTCCCCGTGCACACTCTTTCCCCGTGCTCACTCTCTCTGTGCTCCCTCTCGCTCCCTTTGCTCACTCTCTCCCTGTGCTCACTCTCTCCCAGTGCTCACCCTATCCCTGTGCTCTCTCACTCTCTTCCTGTTCTCTCTCTCTCTCTCCCTGTGCTCAGTCTCTGCCTGTGCTCACTCTCTCCCTTTGCTCACTCTCTCATTGTGCTCACTCTCTCCCTGTGCTCACTCTCTCACTTTGCTCAATCTCTCACTGTGCTCCCTCTCTCTCCTTGTGCTCACTCTCTGCCTGTGCTCAGTCTCTCCCTGTGCTCACTCCCTCCCTGTGCTCACTCTCTCACTGTGCTCAGACGCCCACTCTGTGCTCACTCTCTCACTCTGTGCTGAGACTCTCCCTGTGCCGAGTCTCTCCCTTGTGCTCACTCTCTCCCTGTGCTCAGAATCTCCCTGTGTTCACTCTTGCTGTGCTCAGCCTCTCGCTGTGCTCAGACGCTCCCTGCACTCAGTCTCTCCATGTGATCCGTGTCTCCCAGTACTCACTCTCTCCCTGTCCTCACTCTCTCCCTCTGCTCACTCTCACTCTGTGCTCAGACTCTCCCTGTGCTCATTGATTCCCGAAATTCACTCTCTCCCAGTGCTCACTCTCTCCCTGTGCTCACTCTCTCCTTGTGCTCATTCTTCCCCTGTGCTCACTCTCTACCTCTGCTCATTCTCTCCCTGTGCTCACTCTCTCACTTGCTCACTCCCTCCCCGTGCTGACTCTCTCCCCGTGATCACACTCTCCCCGTGCTCGCATTCTCCCCGTGCTCGCACTCTCCCCGTGCTCATTCTCTCCCTGTGCACTCTCTCTCTATCCCTGTGCTCAGACGCTCCCTGTGCTCAGTCTCTCCCCGTTCTCAGACACTCCCTGTGCTCCCTCACTCCCTGTGCTCACTCTCTCCCTGTGCTCTCTCACACTCTCCCTGTGCTCTCTCTCTCTCTCCCTGTGCTCACACTCTCCTCGTGCTCACTCTCTCCCCGTGCTCACTCTCTCCCCGTGCTGACTCACTCCCCGTGCTCAATCCTTCTCCGTGTTCACTCTCTCCCCGTGCTCACACTCTCCACGTTCTCCCAATCCGCACGTGCTCACACTCTCCCCGTGCACACTCTCGCTCCATGTGCTCGCACTCTCCCCGTGCACACTCTTTCCCCGTGCTCACTCTCTCTGTGCTCCCTCTCTCTCCCTTTGCTCACTCTCTCGGTGTGCTCACTCTCTCCCTGTGCTCACTCTATCCCTGTGCTCTCTCACTCTCTCCCTGTTCTCTCTCTCTCTCTCCCTCTGCTCAGTCTCTCCCTGTGCTCACTCTCTCCCTGTGCTCGCTCTCTCACTGTACTCACTCTCTCCCTGTGCTCACTCTCTCACTGTGCTCACTCTCTCCCTGTGCTCACTCTCTCCCTGTGCTCACTCTTTCCCTGTGCTCACTCTTTCCCTGTGCTCACTCTCTCCCTGTGCTCTCTCACTCTCTCCCTGTTCTCTCTCTCTCTCTGCCTGTACTCAGTCTCTCCCTGTGCTCACTCTCTCCCTGTGCTCATTCTCTCACTGTGCTCAGACGCTCCCTCTGTGGTCACTCTCTCACTCTGTGCTGAGACACTCCCTGTGCTCAGTCTCTCCCTGTGTTCAATCTCTCCCTGTGCTCAGACTCTTCCAGTGTTCACTCTTGCTGTGCTCAACCTCTCGCTGTGCTCAGATGCTCCCTGCGCTCAGTCTCTCCCTGTGCTCCGTGTCTCCCAGTGCTCACTCTTTCCCTGTCCTCACTCTCTCCCTCTGCTCACTCTCACTCTGTGCTCAGACTCTCCCCGTGCTCATTGATTCCCGAAATTCACTTTCTCCCAGTGCTCACTCTCTCCCTGTGCTCACTCTCTCCTTGTGCTCATTCTTCCCCTGTGCTCACTCTCTACCTCTGCTCATTCTCTCCCTGTGCTCACTCTCTCACTTGCTCACTCCCTCCCCGTGCTGACTCTCTCCCCGTGATCACACTCTCCCCGTGCTCGCATTCTCCCCGTGCTCGCACTCTCCCCGTGCTCACTCTCTCCCTGTGCACTCTCTCTCTATCCCTGTGCTCAGACGCTCCCTGTGCTCAGTCTCTCCCCGTTCTCAGACACTCCCTGTGCTCCCTCACTCCCTGTGCTCACTCTCTCCCTGTGCTCTCTCACACTCTCCCTGTGTTCTCTCTCTCTCTCCCAGTGCTCACTCTCTCCTCGTGCTCACTCTCTCCCCGTGCTCACTCTCTCCCCGTGCTGACTCACTCCCCGTGCTCAATCCTTCTCCGTGTTCACTCTCTCCCCGTGCTCACACTCTCCACGTGCTCCCAATCCGCACGTGCTCACACTCTCCCCGTGCACACTCTCGCTCCATGTGCTCGCACTCTCCCCGTGCACACTCTTTCCCCGTGCTCACTCTCTCTGTGCTCCCTCTCTCTCCCTTTGCTCACTCTCTCGCTGTGCTCACTCTCTCCCTGTGCTCACTCTATTCCTGTGCTCTCTCACTCTCTCCCTCTGCTCAGTCTCTCCCTGTGCTCACTCTCTCCCTGTGCTCGCTCTCTCAGTGTACTCACTCTCTCCCTGTGCTCACTCTCTCACTGTGCTAACTCTCTCCTGTGCTCACTCTCTCCCTGTGCTCACTCTCTCCCTGTGCTCACTTTCTCCCTGTGCTCACTCTCTCCCTGTGCTCGCTCTCACCCTGTGCTCACTCTCTCTCTCTGCTCACTCTGTCTCTGTGCTCGCTCTCTCCCTGTGCGCTCTCTCTCACCATGTGCTGAGACTCTCCCTGTGCTCAGTCTCTCCCTGTGCTCACTCTCTCCCTGTGCTCAGACTCTCCCTTTGTTCACTCTTGCTGTGCTCAGACTCTCGCTGTACTCAAACGCTCACTGCGCTCAGTCTCTACCTGTGCTCAGTGTCTCCCAGTGCCCACTCTCTCATTGTGCTCACTCTCTCTCTGTGCTCACACTCTCCCTGTGCTCATTGACTTCCTGAACTCACTGTCTCCCAGTGCTCACTCTGTCCCTGTGCTCACTCTCTCCCCCTGCTCAGTCTCTCCCCGTGCTCACTTTCTCCCCGTGCTCACTCTCTCTCCGTGCTGACTCTCTCTCCGTGCTCAATCTCTCCCCGTGCTCACTCTCTCCCCGTGCTCACACTCTCCCCGTGCTCACACTCTCCCCTTGCATACTCTCGCTCCATGTGCTCACACTTTCCCCATGCACACTCATTCCCCATGCTCACTCTCACTCCGTGCTCAAACTCTCCCTCTGTTCACTCTCTCCCTGTGCTCACATTCTCCCTGTGCTCACGCTCTCCACGTGCTCAGTCTCTCCCCGTGATCACTCTCTCTCCATGCTGACTCTCTCCCCATGCTGACTCTCTCCCCATGCTCACTCTCTCCCGCCCTTAATCGCTCCCCATGCTCACACTCTACCCGTGCCCACACTCACTCTGTCCCTGTGCTCACTCTATCCCTTTGTTCACTCTCACCCTGTGCTAAATCGCTCCCTGTGCTCAGTCTCCCTATGCTCAGTCTCTCCCTGTGCTCACTCGCTCGCCGATCTCACTCTCCCCCCGTGCCCACTGTCTCCCCGTGCTCACTCTCTCGCCGTGCTCACTCTCTCCCCTGCTCACACTCTCGCCGTGCTCACTCTCTCCCCGTGCTCACACTCTCCCCGTGCTCACTCTCTCCCTGTGCACTCTCTCTCTCTCCCTGTGCTCTCTCTCTCTCTCCCTGTGCTCACTCTCTCCCCCTGCTCACTCTCTCCCCGTGCTCACTTTCTCCCCGTGCTCACTCTCTCTCCGTGCTGACTCTCTCTCCGTGCTGACTCTCTCTCAGTGCTCACTCTCTCCCCGTGCTCACACTCTCGACTTGCATACTCTCGCGCCATGTGCTCACACTTTCCCCATGCACACTCATTCCCCATGCTCACTCTCACTCCGTGCTCAAACTCTCCCTCTGTTCACTCTCTCCCTGTGCTCACTTTCTCCCTGTGCTCACGCTCTCCACGTGCTCACTCTCTCCCCGTGATCACTCTCTCTCCATGCTGACTCTCTCCCCATGCTGACTCTCTCCCCGTGCTCACTCTCTCCCGCCCTTAATCGCTCCCCATGCTCACACTCTACCCGTGCCCACACTCACTCTCTCCCTGTGCTCACTCTATAACATTGTTCACTCTCACCCTGTGCTAAATCGCTCCCTGTGCTCAGTCTCCCTATGCTCAGTCTCTCCCTGTGCTCACTCGCTCGCCGATCTCACTCTCCCCCCGTGCCCACTGTCTCCCCGTGCTCACTCTCTCGCCGTGCTCACTCTCTCCCCCTGCTCGCACTCTCGCCGTGCTCACTCTCTCCCCGTGCTCACACTCTCCCCGTGCTCACTCTCTCCCTGTGCACTCTCTCTCTCTCCCTGTGCTCTCTCTCTCTCTCCCTGTGCTCACTCTCTCCTCGTGCTCACTCTCTCCCCGTGCTCACTCTCTCCCCGTGCTCACTCACTCCCTGTGCTCAATCCCTCTCAGTGTTCACTCTCTGCCCGTGCTCACACTCTCCACGTGCTCATAATCCGCACGTGCTCACACTCTCCCCGAGCACACTCTCGCTCCATGTGCTCACTCTCCCCGTGCACACTCTTTCCCCGTGCTCACTCTCTCTGTGCTCCCTCTCGCTCCCTTTGCTCACTCTCTCCCTGTGCTCACTCTCTCCCAGTGCTCACCCTATCCCTGTGCTCTCTCACTCTCTTCCTGTTCTCTCTCTCTCTCTCCCTGTGCTCAGTCTCTGCCTGTGCTCACTCTCTCCCTTTGCTCACTCTCTCATTGTGCTCACTCTCTCCCTGTGCTCACTCTCTCACTTTGCTCAATCTCTCACTGTGCTCCCTCTCTCTCCTTGTGCTCACTCTCTGCCTGTGCTCAGTCTCTCCCTGTGCTCACTCCCTCCCTGTGCTCACTCTCTCACTGTGCTCAGACGCCCACTCTGTGCTCACTCTCTCACTCTGTGCTGAGACTCTCCCTGTGCCGAGTCTCTCCCTTGTGCTCACTCTCTCCCTGTGCTCAGAATCTCCCTGTGTTCACTCTTGCTGTGCTCAGCCTCTCGCTGTGCTCAGACGCTCCCTGCACTCAGTCTCTCCATGTGATCCGTGTCTCCCAGTACTCACTCTCTCCCTGTCCTCACTCTCTCCCTCTGCTCACTCTCACTCTGTGCTCAGACTCTCCCTGTGCTCATTGATTCCCGAAATTCACTCTCTCCCAGTGCTCACTCTCTCCCTGTGCTCACTCTCTCCTTGTGCTCATTCTTCCCCTGTGCTCACTCTCTACCTCTGCTCATTCTCTCCCTGTGCTCACTCTCTCACTTGCTCACTCCCTCCCCGTGCTGACTCTCTCCCCGTGATCACACTCTCCCCGTGCTCGCATTCTCCCCGTGCTCGCACTCTCCCCGTGCTCATTCTCTCCCTGTGCACTCTCTCTCTATCCCTGTGCTCAGACGCTCCCTGTGCTCAGTCTCTCCCCGTTCTCAGACACTCCCTGTGCTCCCTCACTCCCTGTGCTCACTCTCTCCCTGTGCTCTCTCACACTCTCCCTGTGCTCTCTCTCTCTCTCCCTGTGCTCACACTCTCCTCGTGCTCACTCTCTCCCCGTGCTCACTCTCTCCCCGTGCTGACTCACTCCCCGTGCTCAATCCTTCTCCGTGTTCACTCTCTCCCCGTGCTCACACTCTCCACGTTCTCCCAATCCGCACGTGCTCACACTCTCCCCGTGCACACTCTCGCTCCATGTGCTCGCACTCTCCCCGTGCACACTCTTTCCCCGTGCTCACTCTCTCTGTGCTCCCTCTCTCTCCCTTTGCTCACTCTCTCGGTGTGCTCACTCTCTCCCTGTGCTCACTCTATCCCTGTGCTCTCTCACTCTCTCCCTGTTCTCTCTCTCTCTCTCCCTCTGCTCAGTCTCTCCCTGTGCTCACTCTCTCCCTGTGCTCGCTCTCTCACTGTACTCACTCTCTCCCTGTGCTCACTCTCTCACTGTGCTCACTCTCTCCCTGTGCTCACTCTCTCCCTGTGCTCACTCTTTCCCTGTGCTCACTCTTTCCCTGTGCTCACTCCCTCCCTGTGCTCTCTCACTCTCTCCCTGTTCTCTCTCTCTCTCTGCCTGTACTCAGTCTCTCCCTGTGCTCACTCTCTCCCTGTGCTCATTCTCTCACTGTGCTCAGACGCTCCCTCTGTGGTCACTCTCTCACTCTGTGCTGAGACACTCCCTGTGCTCAGTCTCTCCCTGTGTTCAATCTCTCCCTGTGCTCAGACTCTTCCAGTGTTCACTCTTGCTGTGCTCAACCTCTCGCTGTGCTCAGATGCTCCCTGCGCTCAGTCTCTCCCTGTGCTCCGTGTCTCCCAGTGCTCACTCTTTCCCTGTCCTCACTCTCTCCCTCTGCTCACTCTCACTCTGTGCTCAGACTCTCCCCGTGCTCATTGATTCCCGAAATTCACTTTCTCCCAGTGCTCACTCTCTCCCTGTGCTCACTCTCTCCTTGTGCTCATTCTTCCCCTGTGCTCACTCTCTACCTCTGCTCATTCTCTCCCTGTGCTCACTCTCTCACTTGCTCACTCCCTCCCCGTGCTGACTCTCTCCCCGTGATCACACTCTCCCCGTGCTCGCATTCTCCCCGTGCTCGCACTCTCCCCGTGCTCACTCTCTCCCTGTGCACTCTCTCTCTATCCCTGTGCTCAGACGCTCCCTGTGCTCAGTCTCTCCCCGTTCTCAGACACTCCCTGTGCTCCCTCACTCCCTGTGCTCACTCTCTCCCTGTGCTCTCTCACACTCTCCCTGTGTTCTCTCTCTCTCTCCCAGTGCTCACTCTCTCCTCGTGCTCACTCTCTCCCCGTGCTCACTCTCTCCCCGTGCTGACTCACTCCCCGTGCTCAATCCTTCTCCGTGTTCACTCTCTCCCCGTGCTCACACTCTCCACGTGCTCCCAATCCGCACGTGCTCACACTCTCCCCGTGCACACTCTCGCTCCATGTGCTCGCACTCTCCCCGTGCACACTCTTTCCCCGTGCTCACTCTCTCTGTGCTCCCTCTCTCTCCCTTTGCTCACTCTCTCGCTGTGCTCACTCTCTCCCTGTGCTCACTCTATTCCTGTGCTCTCTCACTCTCTCCCTCTGCTCAGTCTCTCCCTGTGCTCACTCTCTCCCTGTGCTCGCTCTCTCAGTGTACTCACTCTCTCCCTGTGCTCACTCTCTCACTGTGCTAACTCTCTCCTGTGCTCACTCTCTCCCTGTGCTCACTCTCTCCCTGTGCTCACTTTCTCCCTGTGCTCACTCTCTCCCTGTGCTCGCTCTCACCCTGTGCTCACTCTCTCTCTCTGCTCACTCTGTCTCTGTGCTCGCTCTCTCCCTGTGCGCTCTCTCTCACCATGTGCTGAGACTCTCCCTGTGCTCAGTCTCTCCCTGTGCTCACTCTCTCCCTGTGCTCAGACTCTCCCTTTGTTCACTCTTGCTGTGCTCAGACTCTCGCTGTACTCAAACGCTCACTGCGCTCAGTCTCTACCTGTGCTCAGTGTCTCCCAGTGCCCACTCTCTCATTGTGCTCACTCTCTCTCTGTGCTCACACTCTCCCTGTGCTCATTGACTTCCTGAACTCACTGTCTCCCAGTGCTCACTCTGTCCCTGTGCTCACTCTCTCCCCCTGCTCAGTCTCTCCCCGTGCTCACTTTCTCCCCGTGCTCACTCTCTCTCCGTGCTGACTCTCTCTCCGTGCTCAATCTCTCCCCGTGCTCACTCTCTCCCCGTGCTCACACTCTCCCCGTGCTCACACTCTCCCCTTGCATACTCTCGCTCCATGTGCTCACACTTTCCCCATGCACACTCATTCCCCATGCTCACTCTCACTCCGTGCTCAAACTCTCCCTCTGTTCACTCTCTCCCTGTGCTCACATTCTCCCTGTGCTCACGCTCTCCACGTGCTCAGTCTCTCCCCGTGATCACTCTCTCTCCATGCTGACTCTCTCCCCATGCTGACTCTCTCCCCATGCTCACTCTCTCCCGCCCTTAATCGCTCCCCATGCTCACACTCTACCCGTGCCCACACTCACTCTGTCCCTGTGCTCACTCTATCCCTTTGTTCACTCTCACCCTGTGCTAAATCGCTCCCTGTGCTCAGTCTCCCTATGCTCAGTCTCTCCCTGTGCTCACTCGCTCGCCGATCTCACTCTCCCCCCGTGCCCACTGTCTCCCCGTGCTCACTCTCTCGCCGTGCTCACTCTCTCCCCTGCTCACACTCTCGCCGTGCTCACTCTCTCCCCGTGCTCACACTCTCCCCGTGCTCACTCTCTCCCTGTGCACTCTCTCTCTCTCCCTGTGCTCTCTCTCTCTCTCCCTGTGCTCACTCTCTCCCCCTGCTCACTCTCTCCCCGTGCTCACTTTCTCCCCGTGCTCACTCTCTCTCCGTGCTGACTCTCTCTCCGTGCTGACTCTCTCTCAGTGCTCACTCTCTCCCCGTGCTCACACTCTCGACTTGCATACTCTCGCGCCATGTGCTCACACTTTCCCCATGCACACTCATTCCCCATGCTCACTCTCACTCCGTGCTCAAACTCTCCCTCTGTTCACTCTCTCCCTGTGCTCACTTTCTCCCTGTGCTCACGCTCTCCACGTGCTCACTCTCTCCCCGTGATCACTCTCTCTCCATGCTGACTCTCTCCCCATGCTGACTCTCTCCCCGTGCTCACTCTCTCCCGCCCTTAATCGCTCCCCATGCTCACACTCTACCCGTGCCCACACTCACTCTCTCCCTGTGCTCACTCTATAACATTGTTCACTCTCACCCTGTGCTAAATCGCTCCCTGTGCTCAGTCTCCCTATGCTCAGTCTCTCCCTGTGCTCACTCGCTCGCCGATCTCACTCTCCCCCCGTGCCCACTGTCTCCCCGTGCTCACTCTCTCGCCGTGCTCACTCTCTCCCCCTGCTCGCACTCTCGCCGTGCTCACTCTCTCCCCGTGCTCACACTCTCCCCGTGCTCACTCTCTCCCTGTGCACTCTCTCTCTCTCCCTGTGCTCTCTCTCTCTCTCCCTGTGCTCACTCTCTCCTCGTGCTCACTCTCTCCCCGTGCTCACTCTCTCCCCGTGCTCACTCACTCCCTGTGCTCAATCCCTCTCAGTGTTCACTCTCTGCCCGTGCTCACACTCTCCACGTGCTCATAATCCGCACGTGCTCACACTCTCCCCGAGCACACTCTCGCTCCATGTGCTCACACTCTCCCCGTGCACACTCTTTCCCCGTGCTCACTCTCTCTGTGCTCCCTCTCGCTCCCTTTGCTCACTCTCTCCCTGTGCTCACTCTCTCCCAGTGCTCACCCTATCCCTGTGCTCTCTCACTCTCTTCCTGTTCTCTCTCTCTCTCTCCCTGTGCTCAGTCTCTGCCTGTGCTCACTCTCTCCCTTTGCTCACTCTCTCACTGTGCTCACTCTCTCCCTGTGCTCACTCTCTCACTTTGCTCAATCTCTCACTGTGCTCCCTCTCTCTCCTTGTGCTCACTCTCTGCCTGTGCTCAGTCTCTCCCTGTGCTCACTCCCTCCCTGTGCTCACTCTCTCACTGCGCTCAGACGCCCACTCTGCGCTCACTCTCTCACTCTGTGCTGAGACTCTCCCTGTGCTCAGTCTCTCCCTGTGTTCAATCTCTCCCTGTGCTCAGAATCTCCCTGTGTTCACTCTTGCTGTGCTCAGCCTCTCGCTGTGCTCAGACGCTCCCTGCACTCAGTCTCTCCATGTGATCCGTGTCTCCCAGTGCTCACTCTCTCCCTGTCCTCACTCTCTCCCTCTGCTCACTCTCACTCTGTGCTCAGACTCTCCCTGTGCTCATTGATTCCCGAAATTCACTCTCTCCCAGTGCTCACTCTCTCCCTGTGCTCACTCTCTCCTTGTGCTCATTCTTCCCCTGTGCTCACTCTCTACCTCTGCTCATTCTCTCCCTGTGCTCACTCTCTCACTTGCTCACTCCCTCCCCGTGCTGACTCTCTCCCCGTGATCACATTCTCCCCGTGCTCGCATTCTCCCCGTGCTCGCACTCTCCCCGTGCTCACTCTCTCCCTGTGCACTCTCTCTCTATCCCTGTGCTCAGACGCTCCCTGTGCTCAGTCTCTCCCCGTTCTCAGACACTCCCTGTGCTCTCTCACTCCCTGTGCTCACTCTCTCCCTGTGCTCTCTCACACTCTCCCTGTGCTCTCTCTCTCTCTCCCTGTGCTCACTTTCTCCTCGTGCTCACTCTCTCCCCGTGCTCACTCTCTCCCCGTGCTGACTCACACCCCGTGCTCAATCCTTCTCCGTGTTCACTCTCTCCCCGTGCTCACACTCTCCACGTGCTCCCAATCCGCACGTGCTCACACTCTCCCCGTGCACACTCTCGCTCCATGTGCTCGCACTCTCCCCGTGCACACTCTTTCCCCGTGCTCACTCTCTCTGTGCTCCCTCTCTCTCCCTTTGCTCACTCTCTCGGTGTGCTCACTCTCTCCCTGTGCTCACTCTATCCCTGTGCTCTCTCACTCTCTCCCTGTTCTCTCTCTCTCTCTCCCTCTGCTCAGTCTCTCCCTGTGCTCACTCTCTCCCTGTGCTCGCTCTCTCACGGTACTCACTCTCTCCCTGTGCTCACTCTCTCACTGTTCTCACTCTATCCCTGTGCTCACTCTCTCCCTGTGCTCACTCTTTCCCTGTGCTCACTGTTTCCCTGTGCTCACTCTCTCCCTGTGCTCTCTCACTCTCTCCCTGTTCTCTCTCTCTCTCTGCCTGTACTCAGTCTCTCCCTGTGCTCTTTCTCTCCCTGTGCTCATTCTCTCACTGTGCTCAGACGCTCCCTCTGTGGTCACTCTCTCACTCTATGCTGAGACACTCCCTGTCCTCAGTCTCTCCCTGTATTCAATCTCTCCCTGTGCTCAGACTCTTCCTGTGTTCACTCTTGCTGTGCTCAACCTCTCGCTGTGCTCAGATGCTCCCTGTGCTCTCTCACTCTCTCCCTGTTCTCTCTCTCTCTCTCCCTCTGCTCAGTCTCTCCCTGTGCTCACTCTCTCCCTGTGCTCGCTCTCTCACTGTACTCACTCTCTCCCTGTGCTCACTCTCTCACTGTGCTCACTCTCTCCCTGTGCTCACTCTCTCCCTGTGCTCACTCTTTCCCTGTGCTCACTGTTTCCCTGTGCTCACTCTCTCCCTGTGCTCTCTCACTCTCTCCCTGTTCTCTCTCTCTCTCTGCCTGTACTCAGTCTCTCCCTGTGCTCACTCTCTCCCTGTGCTCATTCTCTCACTGTGCTCAGACGCTCCCTCTGTTCTCACTCTCTCACTCTGTGCTGAGACACTCCCTGTGCTCAGTCTCTCCCTGTGTTTAATCTCTCCCTGTGCTCAGACTCTTCCTGTGTTCACTCTTGTTGTGCTCAACCTCTCGCTGTGCTCAGATGCTCCCTGCGCTCAGTCTCTCCCTGTGCTCCGTGTCTCCCAGTGCTCACTCTCTCCCTGTCCTCACTCTCTCCCTCTGCTCACGCTCACTCTGTGCTCAAACTCTCCCTGTGCTCATTGATTCCCGGAATTCACTCTCTCCTAGTGCTCACTCTCTCCCTGTGCTCACTCTCTCCCTGTGCTCATTCTCTCCCTGTGCTCACTCTCTCCCTCTGCTCATCCTCTCCCTGTGCTCATTCTCTCACTTGCTCACTCTCTCCCCGTGCTGACTCTCTCCCCGTGCTCACACTCTCCCCGTGCTCGCATTCTCCCCGTGCTCGCACTCTCCCCGTGCTCACTCTCTACCTGTGCTAACTCTCTCCCTGTGCTCACTCTCTCCCTGTGCTCCCTCTCTCTCCCTGTGCTCACTCTCTCCCTGTGCTCCCTCACTCCCTGTGCTTAGTCTCTCCCAATGCTCAGACTCGCCCTATGCTCAGGCTCCATTTGCTCACTTCTCCTTGTGCTCACTCTCTCACTGTGCTCATTCTCTCACTGATCGCTGTCACCCTGTGCTCCCTCTTTCCCTGTGCTCACTCTCTCCCTGTGCTCTCTCACTCTCTCCCTGTTCTCTCTCTCTCTCTGCCTGTGCTCAGTCTCTCCCTGTGCTCACTCTCTCCCTGTGCTCACTCTCACTGTGCTCCCTCTCTCCCCCTGTGCTCACTCTCTCCCTGTGCTCACTCTTTCCCTGTGCTCACTCGCTCCCTGTGCTCTCTCACTCTCTCCCTGTTCTCTCTCTCTCTCTGCCTGTGCTCAGTCTCTCCCTGTGCTCACTCCCTCCCTGTGCTCAGACTCTCCCTGTGTTCACTCTTGCTGTGCTCAGCCTCTCAGTGTGCTCAGACGCTCCCTGTGCCCAGTCTCTCCCATTGCTCACTCTCTCCCTGTGCTCAGACTCTCCCTGTGTTCACTCTTGCTGTGCTCAGCCTCTCGCTGTGCTCAGACGCTCCCTGCACTCAGTCTCTCCCTGTGCTCCGTGTCTCCCAGTGCTCACTCTCTCCCTGTCCTCACTCTCTCCCTCTGCTCACTCTCACTCTGTGCTCAGACTCTCCCTGTGCTCATTGATTCCCGAAATTCACTCTCTCCCAGTGCTCACTCTCTCCCTGTGCTCACTCTCTCCTTGTGCTCATTCTCTCCCTGTGCTCACTCTCTCTCTCTGCTCATTCTCTCCCTGTGCTCACTCTCTCACTTGCTCACTCTCTCCCCGTGCTGACTCTCTCCCCGTGCTGACTCACTCCCCGTGCTCAATCCTTCTCCGTGTTCACTCTCTCCCCGTTCTCAGACACTCCCTGTGCTCCCTCACTCCCTGTGCTCACTCTCTCCCTGTGCTCTCTCACACTCTCCCTGTGCTCTCTCTCTCTCTCCCTGTGCTCACTCTCTCCTCGTGCTCACTCTCTCCCCGTGCTCACTCTCTCCCCGTGCTGACTCACTCCCCGTGCTCAATCCTTCTCCGTGTTCACTCTCTCCCCTTGCTCACACTCTCCACGTGCTCCCAATCCGCACGTGCTCACACTCTCCCCGTGCACACTCTCGCTCCATGTGCTCGCCCTCTCCCCGTGCACACTCTTTCCCCGTGCTCACTCTCTCTGTGCTCCCTCTCTCTCCCTTTGCTCACTCTCTCGGTGTGCGCACTCTCTCCCTGTGCTCACTCTATCCCTGTGCTCTCTCACTCTCTCCCTGTTCTCTCTCTCTCTCTCCCTCTGCTCAGTCTCTCCCTGTGCTCACTCTCTCCCTATGCTCGCTCTCTCACTGTACTCACTCTCTCCCTGTGCTCACTCTCTCACTGTGCTCACTCTCTCCCTGTGCTCACTCTCTCCCTGTGCTCACTCTTTCCCTGTGCTCACTCTCTCACTGTGCTCACTCTCTCCCTGTGCTCACTCTCTCCCTGTGCTCACTCTTTCCCTGTGCTCACTGTTTCCCTGTGCTCACTCTCTCCCTGTGCTCTCTCACTCTCTCCCTGTTCTCTCTCTCTCTCTGCCTGTACTCAGTCTCTCCCTGTGCTCACTCTCTCCCTGTGCTCATTCTCTCACTGTGCTCAGACGCTCCCTCTGTGGTCACTCTCTCACTCTATGCTGAGACACTCCCTGTGCTCAGTCTCTCCCTGTGTTCAATCTCTCCCTGTGCTCAGACTCTTCCTGTGTTCACTCTTGCTGTGCTCAACCTCTCGCTGTGCTCAGATGCTCCCTGCGCTCAGTCTCTCCCTGTGCTCCGTGTCTCCCAGTGCTCACTCTCTCCCTGTCCTCACTCTCTCCCTCTGCTCACTCTCACTCTGTGCTCAGACTCTCCCTGTGCTCATTGATTCCCGAAATTCACTCTCTCCCAGTGCTCACTCTCTCCCTGTGCTCACTCTCTCCTTGTGCTCATTCTTCCCCTGTGCTCACTCTCTACCTCTGCTCATTCTCTCCCTGTGCTCACTCTCTCACTTGCTCACTCCCTCCCCGTGCTGACTCTCTCCCCGTGATCACACTCTCCCCGTGCTCGCATTCTCCCCGTGCTCGCACTCTCCCCGTGCTCACTCTCTCCCTGTGCACTCTCTCTCTATCCCTGTGCTCAGACGCTCCCTGTGCTCAGTCTCTCCCCGTTCTCAGACACTCCCTGTGCTCCCTCACTCCCTGTGCTCACTCTCTCCCTGTGCTCTCTCACACTCTCCCTGTGCTCTCTCTCTCTCTCCCTGTGCTCACTCTCTCCTCGTGCTCACTCTCTCCCCGTACTCACTCTCTCCCCGTGCTGACTCACTCCCCGTGCTCAATCCTTCTCCGTGTTCACTCTCTCCCCGTGCTCACACTCTCCACGTGCTCCCAATCCGCACGTGCTCACACTCTCCCCGTGCACACTCTCGCTCCATGTGCTCGCACTCTCCCCGGGCACAGTCTTTCCCCGTGCTCACTCTCTCTGTGCTCCCTCTCTCTCCCTTTGCTCACTCTCTCGATGTGCTCACTCTCTCCCTGTGCTCACTCTATCCCTGTGCTCTCTCACTCTCTCCCTGTTCTCTCTCTCTCTCTCCCTCTGCTCAGTCTCTCCCTGTGCTCACTCTCTCCCTGTGCTCGCTCTCTCACTGTACTCACTCTCTCCCTGTGCTCACTCTCTCACTGTGCTCACTCTCTCCCTGTGCTCACTCTCTCCCTGTGCTCACTCTTTCCCTGTGCTCACTGTTTCCCTGTGCTCACTCTCTCCCTGTGCTCTCTCACTCTCTCCCTGTTCTCTCTCTCTCTCTGCCTGTACTCAGTCTCTCCCTGTGCTCACTCTCTCCCTGTGCTCATTCTCTCACTGTGCTCAGACGCTCCCTCTGTTCTCACTCTCTCACTCTGTGCTGAGACGCTCCCTGTGCTCAGTCTCTCCCTGTGTTCAATCTCTCCCTGTGCTCAGACTCTTCCTGTGTTCACTCTTGCTGTGCTCAACCTCTCGCTGTGCTCAGATGCTCCCTGCGCTCAGTCTCTCCCTGTGCTCCGTGTCTCCCAGTGCTCACTCTCTCCCTGTCCTCACTCTCTCCCTCTGCTCACGCTCACTCTGTGCTCAAACTCTCCCTGTGCTCATTGATTCCCGGAATTCACTCTCTCCTAGTGCTCACTCTCTCCCTGTGCTCACTCTCTCCCTGTGCTCATTCTCTCCCTGTGCTCACTCTCTCCCTCTGCTCATCCTCTCCCTGTGCTCATTCTCTCACTTGCTCACTCTCTCCCCGTGCTGACTCTCTCCCCGTGCTCACACTCTCCCCGTGCTCGCATTCTCCCCGTGCTCGCACTCTCCCCGTGCTCACTCTCTCCCTGTGCTAACTCTCTCCCTGTGCTCACTCTTTCCCTGTGCTCACTGTTTCCCTGTGCTCACTCTCTCCCTGTGCTCTCTCACTCTCTCCCTGTTCTCTCTCTCTCTCTGCCTGTACTCAGTCTCTCCCTGTGCTCACTCTCTCCCTGTGCTCATTCTCTCACTGTGCTCAGACGCTCCCTCTGTTCTCACTCTCTCACTCTGTGCTGAGACACTCCCTGTGATCAGTCTCTCCCTGTGTTCAATCTCTCCCTGTGCTCAGACTCTTCCTGTGTTCACTCTTGCTGTGCTCAACCTCTCGCTGTGCTCAGATGCTCCCTGCGCTCAGTCTCTCCCTGTGCTCCGTGTCTCCCAGTGCTCACTCTCTCCCTGTCCTCACTCTCTCCCTCTGCTCACGCTCACTCTGTGCTCAAACTCTCCCTGTGCTCATTGATTCCCGGAATTCACTCTCTCCTAGTGCTCACTCTCTCCCTGTGCTCACTCTCTCCCTGTGCTCATTCTCTCCCTGTGCTCACTCTCTCCCTCTGCTCATCCTCTCCCTGTGCTCATTCTCTCACTTGCTCACTCTCTCCCCGTGCTGACTCTCTCCCCGTGCTCACACTCTCCCCGTGCTCGCATTCTCCCCGTGCTCGCACTCTCCCCGTGCTCACTTTCTCCCTGTGCTAACTCTCTCCCTGTGCTCACTCTCTCCCTGTGCTCAGACTCTCCCTGTGTTCACTCTTGCTGTGCTCAGCCTCTCGCTGTGCTCAGACGCTCCCTGCACTCAGTCTCTCCCTGTGCTCCGTGTCTCCCAGTGCTCACTCTCTCCCTGTCCTCACTCTCTCCCTCTGCTCACTCTCACTCTGTGCTCAGACTCTCCCTGTGCTCATTGATTCCCGAAATTCACTCTCTCCCAGTGCTCACTCTCTCCCTGTGCTCACTCTCTCCTTGTGCTCATTCTCTCCCTGTGCTCACTCTCTCTCTCTGCTCATTCTCTCCCTGTGCTCACTCTCTCACTTGCTCACTCTCTCCCCGTGCTGACTCTCTCCCCGTGCTGACTCACTCCCCGTGCTCAATCCTTCTCCGTGTTCACTCTCTCCCCGTTCTCAGACACTCCCTGTGCTCCCTCACTCCCTGTGCTCACTCTCTCCCTGTGCTCTCTCACACTCTCCCTGTGCTCTCTCTCTCTCTCCCTGTGCTCACTCTCTCCTCGTGCTCACTCTCTCCCCGTGCTCACTCTCTCCCCGTGCTGACTCACTCCCCGTGCTCAATCCTTCTCCGTGTTCACTCTCTCCCCGTGCTCACACTCTCCACGTGCTCCCAATCCGCACGTGCTCACACTCTCCCCGTGCACACTCTCGCTCCATGTGCTCGCACTCTCCCCGTGCACACTCTTTCCCCGTGCTCACTGTCTCTGTGCTCCCTCTCTCTCCCTTTGCTCACTCTCTCGGTGTGCGCACTCTCTCCCTGTGCTCACTCTATCCCTGTGCTCTCTCACTCTCTCCCTGTTCTCTCTCTCTCTCTCCCTCTGCTCAGTCTCTCCCTGTGCTCACTCTCTCCCTGTGCTCGCTCTCTCACTGTACTCACTCTCTCCCTGTGCTCACTCTCTCACTGTGCTCACTCTCTCCCTGTGCTCACTCTCTCCCTGTGCTCACTCTTTCCCTGTGCTCACTCTCTCACTGTGCTCACTCTCTCCCTGTGCTCACTCTCTCCCTGTGCTCACTCTTTCCCTGTGCTCACTGTTTCCTTGTGCTCACTCTCTCCCTGTGCTCTCTCACTCTCTCCCTGTTCTCTCTCTCTCTCTGCCTGTACTCAGTCTCTCCCTGTGCTCACTCTCTCCCTGTGCTCATTCTCTCACTGTGCTCAGACGCTCCCTCTGTGGTCACTCTCTCACTCTATGCTGAGACACTCCCTGTGCTCAGTCTCTCCCTGTGTTCAATCTCTCCCTGTGCTCAGACTCTTCCTGTGTTCACTCTTGCTGTGCTCAACCTCTCGCTGTGCTCAGATGCTCCCTGCGCTCAGTCTCTCCCTGTGCTCCGTGTCTCCCAGTGCTCACTCTCTCCCTGTCCTCACTCTCTCCCTCTGCTCACTCTCACTCTGTGCTCAGACTCTCCCTGTGCTCATTGATTCCCGAAATTCACTCTCTCCCAGTGCTCACTCTCTCCCTGTGCTCACTCTCTCCTTGTGCTCATTCTGCCCCTGTGCTCACTCTCTACCTCTGCTCATTCTCTCCCTGTGCTCACTCTCTCACTTGCTCACTCCCTCCCCGTGCTGACTCTCTCCCCGTGATCACACTCTCCCCGTGCTCGCATTCTCCCCGTGCTCGCACTCTCCCCGTGCTCACTCTCTCCCTGTGCTAACTCTCTCTCTGTGCTCACTCTCTCCCTGTGCTCCCTCTCTCTCCCTGTGCTCACTCTCTCCCTGTGCTCCCTCACTCCCTGTGCTTAGTCTCTCCCAATGCTCAGACTCGCCCTATGCTCAGGCTCCATTTGCTCACTTCTCCTTGTGCTCACTCTCTCACTGTGCTCATTCTCTCACTGATCGCTGTCACCCTGTGCTCCCTCTTTCCCTGTGCTCACTCTCTCCCTGTGCTCTCTCACTCTCTCCCTGTTCTCTCTCTCTCTCTGCCTGTGCTCAGTCTCTCCCTGTGCTCACTCTCTCCCTGTGCTCACTCTCTCACTGTGCTCCCTCTCTCCCCCTGTGCTCACTCTCTCCCTGTGCTCACTCTTTCCCTGTGCTCACTCGCTCCCTGTGCTCTCTCACTCTCTCCCTGTTCTCTCTCTCTCTCTGCCTTAACTCAGTCTCTCCCTGTGCTCACTCCCTCCCTGTGCTCAGACTCTCCCTGTGTTCACTCTTGCTGTGCTCAGCCTCTCAGTGTGCTCAGACGCTCCCTGTGCCCAGTCTCTCCCTGTGCTCACTCTCTCCCTGTGCTCAGACTCTCCCTGTGTTCACTCTTGCTGTGCTCAGCCTCTCGCTGTGCTCAGACGCTCCCTGCACTCAGTCTCTCCCTGTGCTCCGTGTCTCCCAGTGCTCACTCTCTCCCTTTCCTCACTCTCTCCCTCTGCTCACTCTCACTCTGTGCTCAGACTCTCCCTGTGCTCATTGATTCCCGAAATTCACTCTCTCCCAGTGCTCACTCTCTCCCTGTGCTCACTCTCTCCTTGTGCTCATTCTTCCCCTGTGCTCACTCTCTACCTCTGCTCATTCTCTCCCTGTGCTCACTCTCTCACTTGCTCACTCCCTCCCCGTGCTGACTCTCTCCCCGTGATCACACTCTCCCCGTGCTCGCATTCTCCCCGTGCTCGCACTCTCCCCGTGCTCACTCTCTCCCTGTGCACTCTCTCTCTATCCCTGTGCTCAGACGCTCCCTGTGCTCAGTCTCTCCCCGTTCTCAGACACTCCCTGTGCTCCCTCACTCCCTGTGCTCACTCTCTCCCTGTGCTCTCTCACACTCTCCCTGTGCTCTCTCTCTCTCTCCCTGTGCTCACTCTCTCCTCGTGCTCACTCTCTCCCCGTACTCACTCTCTCCCCGTGCTGACTCACTCCCCGTGCTCAATCCTTCTCCGTGTTCACTCTCTCCCCGTGCTCACACTCTCCACGTGCTCCCAATCCGCACGTGCTCACACTCTCCCCGTGCACACTCTCGCTCCATGTGCTCGCACTCTCCCCGTGCACAGTCTTTCCCCGTGCTCACTCTCTCTGTGCTCCCTCTCTCTCCCTTTGCTCACTCTCTCGATGTGCTCACTCTCTCCCTGTGCTCACTCTATCCCTGTGCTCTCTCACTCTCTCCCTGTTCTCTCTCTCTCTCTCCCTCTGCTCAGTCTCACCCTGTGCTCACTCTCTCCCTGTGCTCGCTCTCTCACTGTACTCACTCTCTCCCTGTGCTCACTCTCTCACTGTGCTCACTCTCTCCCTGTGCTCACTCTCTCCCTGTGCTCACTCTTTCCCTGTGCTCACTGTTTCCCTGTGCTCACTCTCTCCCTGTGCTCTCTCACTCTCTCCCTGTTCTCTCTCTCTCTCTGCCTGTACTCAGTCTCTCCCTGTGCTCACTCTCTCCCTGTGCTCATTCTCTCACTGTGCTCAGACGCTCCCTCTGTTCTCACTCTCTCACTCTGTGCTGAGACACTCCCTGTGCTCAGTCTCTCCCTGTGTTCAATCTCTCCCTGTGCTCAGACTCTTCCTGTGTTCACTCTTGCTGTGCTCAACCTCTCGCTGTGCTCAGATGCTCCCTGCGCTCAGTCTCTCCCTGTGCTCCGTGTCTCCCAGTGCTCACTCTCTCCCTGTCCTCACTCTCTCCCTCTGCTCACGCTCACTCTGTGCTCAAACTCTCCCTGTGCTCATTGATTCCCGGAATTCACTCTCTCCTAGTGCTCACTCTCTCCCTGTGCTCACTCTCTCCCTGTGCTCATTCTCTCCCTGTGCTCACTCTCTCCCTCTGCTCATCCTCTCCCTGTGCTCATTCTCTCACTTGCTCACTCTCTCCCCGTGCTGACTCTCTCCCCGTGCTCACACTCTCCCCGTGCTCGCATTCTCCCCGTGCTCGCACTCTCCCCGTGCTCACTCTCTCCCTGTGCTAACTCTCTCCCTGTGCTCACTCTTTCCCTGTGCTCACTGTTTCCCTGTGCTCACTCTCTCCCTGTGCTCTCTCACTCTCTCCCTGTTCTCTGTCTCTCTCTGCCTGTACTCAGTCTCTCCCTGTGCTCACTCTCTCCCTGTGCTCATTCTCTCACTGTGCTCAGACGCTCCCTCTGTTCTCACTCTCTCACTCTGTGCTGAGACACTCCCTGTGCTCAGTCTCTCCCTGTGTTCAATCTCTCCCTGTGCTCAGACTCTTCCTGTGTTCACTCTTGCTGTGCTCAACCTCTCGCTGTGCTCAGATGCTCCCTGCGCTCAGTCTCTCCCTGTGCTCCGTGTCTCCCAGTGCTCACTCTCTCCCTGTCCTCACTCTCTCCCTCTGCTCACGCTCACTCTGTGCTCAAACTCTCCCTGTGCTCATTGATTCCCGGAATTCACTCTCTCCTAGTGCTCACTCTCTCCCTGTGCTCACTCTCTCCCTGTGCTCATTCTCTCCCTGTGCTCACTCTCTCCCTCTGCTCATCCTCTCCCTGTGCTCATTCTCTCACTTGCTCACTCTCTCCCCGTGCTGACTCTCTCCCCGTGCTCACACTCTCCCCGTGCTCGCATTCTCCCCGTGCTCGCACTCTCCCCGTGCTCACTTTCTCCCTGTGCTAACTCTCTCCCTGTGCTCACTCTCTCCCTGTGCTCCCTCTCTCTCCCTGTGCTCACTCTCTCCCTGTGCTCCCTCACTCCCTGTGCTTAGTCTCTCCCAATGCTCAGACTCGCCCTATGCTCAGGCTCCATTTGCTCACTTCTCCTTGTGCTCACTCTCTCACTGTGCTCATTCTCTCACTGATCGCTGTCACCCTGTGCTCCCTCTTTCCCTGTGCTCACTCTCTCCCTGTGCTCTCTCACTCTCTCCCTGTTCTCTCTCTCTCTCTGCCTGTGCTCAGTCTCTCCCTGTGCTCACTCTCTCCCTGTGCTCACTCTCTCACTGTGCTCCCTCTCTACCCCTGTGCTCACTCTCTCCCTGTGCTCACTCTTTCCCTGTGCTCACTCGCTCCCTGTGCTCTCTCACTCTCTCCCTGTTCTCTCTCTCTCTCTGCCTGTGCTCAGTCTCTCCCTGTGCTCACTCCCTCCCTGTGCTCAGACTCTCCCTGTGTTCACTCTTGCTGTGCTCAGCCTCTCAGTGTGCTCAGACGCTCCCTGTGCCCAGTCTCTCCCTGTGCTCACTCTCTCCCTGTGCTCAGACTCTCCCTGTGTTCACTCTTGCTGTGCTCAGCCTCTCGCTGTGCTCAGACGCTCCCTGCACTCAGTCTCTCCCTGTGCTCCGTGTCTCCCAGTGCTCACTCTCTCCCTGTCCTCACTCTCTCCCTCTGCTCACTCTCACTCTGTGCTCAGACTCTCCCTGTGCTCATTGATTCCCGAAATTCACTCTCTCCCAGTGCTCACTCTCTCCCTGTGCTCACTCTCTCCTTGTGCTCATTATATCCCTGTGCTCACTCTCTCTCTCTGCTCATTCTCTCCCTGTGCTCACTCTCTCACTTGCTCACTCTCTCCCCGTGCTGACTCTCTCCCCGTGCTGACTCACTCCCCGTGCTCAATCCTTCTCCGTGTTCACTCTCTCCCCGTTCTCAGACACTCCCTGTGCTCCCTCACTCCCTGTGCTCACTCTCTCCCTGTGCTCTCTCACACTCTCCCTGTGCTCTCTCTCTCTCTCCCTGTGCTCACTCTCTCCTCGTGCTCACTCTCTCCCCGTGCTCACTCTCTCCCCGTGCTGACTCACTCCCCGTGCTCAATCCTTCTCCGTGTTCACTCTCTCCCCGTGCTCACACTCTCCACGTGCTCCCAATCCGCACGTGCTCACACTCTCCCCGTGCACACTCTCGCTCCATGTGCTCGCACTCTCCCCGTGCACACTTTTTCCCCGTGCTCACTGTCTCTGTGCTCCCTCTCTCTCCCTTTGCTCACTCTCTCGATGTGCGCACTCTCTCCCTGTGCTCACTCTATCCCTGTGCTCTCTCACTCTCTCCCTGTTCTCTCTCTCTCTCTCCCTCTGCTCAGTCTCTCCCTGTGCTCACTCTCTCCCTGTGCTCGCTCTCTCACTGTACTCACTCTCTCCCTGTGCTCACTCTCTCCTCGTGCTCACTCTCTCCCCGTGCTCACTCTCTCCCCGTGCTGACTCACTCCCCGTGCTCAATCCTTCTCCGTGTTCACTCTCTCCCCGTGCTCACACTCTCCACGTGCTCCCAATCCGCACGTGCTCACACTCTCCCCGTGCACACTCTCGCTCCATGTGCTCGCACTCTCCCCGTGCACACTCTTTCCCCGTGCTCACTGTCTCTGTGCTCCCTCTCTCTCCCTTTGCTCACTCTCTCGGTGTGCGCACTCTCTCCCTGTGCTCACTCTATCCCTGTGCTCTCTCACTCTCTCCCTGTTCTCTCTCTCTCTCTCCCTCTGCTCAGTCTCTCCCTGTGCTCACTCTCTCCCTGTGCTCGCTCTCTCACTGTACTCACTCTCTCCCTGTGCTCACTCTCTCACTGTGCTCACTCTCTCCCTGTGCTCACTCTCTCCCTGTGCTCACTCTTTCCCTGTGCTCACTCTCTCACTGTGCTCACTCTCTCCCTGTGCTCACACTCTCCCCGTGCTCGCATTCTCCCCGTGCTCGCACTCTCCCCGTGCTCACTCTCTCCCTGTGCTAACTCTCTCCCTGTGCTCACTCTTTCCCTGTGCTCACTGTTTCCCTGTGCTCACTCTCTCCCTGTGCTCTCTCACTCTCTCCCTGTTCTCTCTCTCTCTCTGCCTGTACTCAGTCTCTCCCTGTGCTCACTCTCTCCCTGTGCTCATTCTCTCACTGTGCTCAGACGCTCCCTCTGTTCTCACTCTCTCACTCTGTGCTGAGACACTCCCTGTGCTCAGTCTCTCCCTGTGTTCAATCTCTCCCTGTGCTCATACTCTTCCTGTGTTCACTCTTGCTGTGCTCAACCTCTCGCTGTGCTCAGATGCTCCCTGCGCTCAGTCTCTCCCTGTGCTCCGTGTCTCCCAGTGCTCACTCTCTCCCTGTCCTCACTCTCTCCCTCTGCTCACGCTCACTCTGTGCTCAAACTCTCCCTGTGCTCATTGATTCCTGGAATTCACTCTCTCCTAGTGCTCACTCTCTCCCTGTGCTCACTCTCTCCCTGTGCTCATTCTCTCCCTGTGCTCACTCTCTCCCTCTGCTCATCCTCTCCCTGTGCTCATTCTCTCACTTGCTCACTCTCTCCCCGTGCTGACTCTCTCCCCGTGCTCACCCTCTCCCCGTGCTCGCATTCTCCCCGTGCTCGCACTCTCCCCGTGCTCACTTTCTCCCTGTGCTAACTCTCTCCCTGTGCTCACTCTCTCCCTGTGCTCCCTCTCTCTCCCTGTGCTCACTCTCTCCCTGTTCTCCCTCACTCCCTGTGCTTAGTCTCTCCCAATGCTCAGACTCGCCCTATGCTCAGGCTCCATTTGCTCACTTCTCCTTGTGCTCACTCTCTCACTGTGCTCATTCTCTCACTGATCGCTGTCACCCTGTGCTCCCTCTTTCCCTGTGCTCACTCTCTCCCTGTGCTCTCTCACTCTCTCCCTGTTCTCTCTCTCTCTCTGCCTGTGCTCAGTCTCTCCCTGTGCTCACTCTCTCCCTGTGCTCACTCTCTCACTGTGCTCCCTCTCTCCCCCTGTGCTCACTCTCTCCCTGTGCTCACTCTTTCCCTGTGCTCACTCGCTCCCTGTGCTCTCTCACTCTCTCCCTGTTCTCTCTCTCTCTCTGCCTGTGCTCAGTCTCTCCCTGTGCTCACTCCCTCCCTGTGCTCAGACTCTCCCTGTGTTCACTCTTGCTGTGCTCAGCCTCTCAGTGTGCTCAGACGCTCCCTGTGCCCAGTCTCTCCCTGTGCTCACTCTCTCCCTGTGCTCAGACTCTCCCTGTGTTCACTCTTGCTGTGCTCAGCCTCTCGCTGTGCTCAGACGCTCCCTGCACTCAGTCTCTCCCTGTGCTCCGTGTCTCCCAGTGCTCACTCTCTCCCTGTCCTCACTCTCTCCCTCTGCTCACTCTCACTCTGTGCTCAGACTCTCCCTGTGCTCATTGATTCCCGAAATTCACTCTCTCCCAGTGCTCACTCTCTCCCTGTGCTCACTCTCTCCTTGTGCTCATTATATCCCTGTGCTCACTCTCTCTCTCTGCTCATTCTCTCCCTGTGCTCACTCTCTCACTTGCTCACTCTCTCCCCGTGCTGACTCTCTCCCCGTGGTGACTCACTCCCCGTGCTCAATCCTTCTCCGTGTTCACTCTCTCCCCGTTCTCAGACACTCCCTGTGCTCCCTCACTCCCTGTGCTCACTCTCTCCCTGTGCTCTCTCACACTCTCCCTGTGCTCTCTCTCTCTCTCCCTGTGCTCACTCTCTCCTCGTGCTCACTCTCTCCCCGTGCTCACTCTCTCCCCGTGCTGACTCACTCCCCGTGCTCAATCCTTCTCCGTGTTCACTCTCTCCCCGTGCTCACACTCTCCACGTGCTCCCAATCCGCACGTGCTCACACTCTCCCCGTGCACACTCTCGCTCCATGTGCTCGCACTCTCCCCGTGCACACTTTTTCCCCGTGCTCACTGTCTCTGTGCTCCCTCTCTCTCCCTTTGCTCACTCTCTCGATGTGCGCACTCTCTCCCTGTGCTCACTCTATCCCTGTGCTCTCTCACTCTCTCCCTGTTCTCTCTCTCTCTCTCCCTCTGCTCAGTCTCTCCCTGTGCTCACTCTCTCCCTGTGCTCGCTCTCTCACTGTACTCACTCTCTCCCTGTGCTCACTCTCTCACTGTGCTCACTCTCTCCCTGTGCTCACTCTCTCCCTGTGCTCACTCTTTCCCTGTGCTCACTCTCTCACTATGCTCACTCTCTCCCTGTGCTCACTCTCTCCCTGTGCTCACTCTTTCCCTGTGCTCACTGTTTCCCTGTGCTCACTCTCTCCCTGTGCTCTCTCACTCTCTCCCTGTTCTCTCTCTCTCTCTGCCTGTACTCAGTCTCTCCCTGTGCTCACTCTCTCCCTGTGCTCATTCTCTCACTGTGCTCAGACGCTCCCTCTGTGGTCACTCTCTCACTCTATGCTGAGACACTCCCTGTGCTCAGTCTCTCCCTGTGTTCAATCTCTCCCTGTGCTCAGACTCTTCCTGTGTTCACTCTTGCTGTGCTCAACCTCTCGCTGTGCTCAGATGCTCCCTGCGCTCAGTCTCTCCCTGTGCTCCGTGTCTCCCAGTGCTCACTCTCTCCCTGTCCTCACTCTCTCCCTCTGCTCACTCTCACTCTGTGCTCAGACTCTCCCTGTGCTCATTGATTCCCGAAATTCACTCTCTCCCAGTGCTCACTCTCTCCCTGTGCTCACTCTCTCCTTGTGCTCATTCTTCCCCTGTGCTCACTCTCTACCTCTGCTCATTCTCTCCCTGTGCTCACTCTCTCACTTGCTCACTCCCTCCCCGTGCTGACTCTCTCCCCGTGATCACACTCTCCCCGTGCTCGCATTCTCCCCGTGCTCGCACTCTCCCCGTGCTCACTCTCTCCCTGTGCTAACTCTCTCTCTCTGTGCTCACTCTCTCCCTGTGCTCCCTCTCTCTCCCTGTGCTCACTCTCTCCCTGTGCTCCCTCACTCCCTGTGCTTAGTCTCTCCCAATGCTCAGACTCGCCCTATGCTCAGGCTCCATTTGCTCACTTCTCCTTGTGCTCACTCTCTCACTGTGCTCATTCTCTCACTGATCGCTGTCACCCTGTGCTCCCTCTTTCCCTGTGCTCACTCTCTCCCTGTGCTCTCTCACTCTCTCCCTGTTCTCTCTCTCTCTCTGCCTGTGCTCAGTCTCTCCCTGTGCTCACTCTCTCCCTGTGCTCACTCTCTCACTGTGCTCTCTCTCTCCCCCTGTGCTCACTCTCTCCCTGTGCTCACTCTTTCCCTGTGCTCACTCGCTCCCTGTGCTCTCTCACTCTCTCGCTGTTCTCTCTCTCTCTCTGCCTGTGCTCAGACTCTCCCTGTGTTCACTCTTGCTGTGCTCAGCCTCTCAGTGTGCTCAGACGCTCCCTGTGCCCAGTCTCTCCCTGTGCTCACTCTCTCCCTGTGCTCAGACTCTCCCTGTGTTCACTCTTGCTGTGCTCAGCCTCTCGCTGTGCTCAGACGCTCCCTGCACTCAGTCTCTCCCTGTGCTCCGTGTCTCCCAGTGCTCATTCTCTCCCTGTGCTCACTCTCTCACTTGCTCACTCCCTCCCCGTGCTGACTCTCTCCCCGTGATCACACTCTCCCCGTGCTCGCATTCTCCCCGTGCTCGCACTCTCCCCGTGCTCACTCTCTCCCTGTGCTCACTCTTTCCCTGTGCTCACTGTTTCCCTGTGCTCACTCTCTCCCTGTGCTCTCTCACTCTCTCCCTGTTCTCTCTCTCTCTCTGCCTGTACTCAGTCTCTCCCTGTGCTCACTCTCTCCCTGTGCTCATTCTCTCACTGTGCTCAGACGCTCCCTCTGTTCTCACTCTCTCACTCTGTGCTGAGACACTCCCTGTGCTCAGTCTCTCCCTGTGTTCAATCTCTCCCTGTGCTCAGACTCTTCCTGTGTTCACTCTTGCTGTGCTCAACCTCTCGCTGTGCTCAGATGCTCCCTGCGCTCAGTCTCTCCCTGTGCTCCGTGTCTCCCAGTGCTCACTCTCTCCCTGTCCTCACTCTCTCCCTCTGCTCACGCTCACTCTGTGCTCAAACTCTCCCTGTGCTCATTGATTCCCGGAATTCACTCTCTCCTAGTGCTCACTCTCTCCCTGTGCTCACTCTCTCCCTGTGCTCATTCTCTCCCTGTGCTCACTCTCTCCCTCTGCTCATCCTCTACCTGTGCTCATTCTCTCACTTGCTCACTCTCTCCCCGTGCTGACTCTCTCCCCGTGCTCACACTCTCCCCGTGCTCGCATTCTCCCCGTGCTCGCACTCTCCCCGTGCTCACTCTCTCCCTGTGCTAACTCTCTCCCTGTGCTCACTCTTTCCCTGTGCTCACTGTTTCCCTGTGCTCACTCTCTCCCTGTGCTCTCTCACTCTCTCCCTGTTCTCTCTCTCTCTCTGCCTGTACTCAGTCTCTCCCTGTGCTCACTCTCTCCCTGTGCTCATTCTCTCACTGTGCTCAGACGCTCCCTCTGTTCTCACTCTCTCACTCTGTGCTGAGACACTCCCTGTGCTCAGTCTCTCCCTGTGTTCAATCTCTCCCTGTGCTCAGACTCTTCCTGTGTTCACTCTTGCTGTGCTCAACCTCTCGCTGTGCTCAGATGCTCCCTGCGCTCAGTCTCTCCCTGTGCTCCGTGTCTCCCAGTGCTCACTCTCTCCCTGTCCTCACTCTCTCCCTCTGCTCACGCTCACTCTGTGCTCAAACTCTCCCTGTGCTCATTGATTCCCGGAATTCACTCTCTCCTAGTGCTCACTCTCTCCCTGTGCTCACTCTCTCCCTGTGCTCATTCTCTCCCTGTGCTCACTCTCTCCCTCTGCTCATCCTCTCCCTGTGCTCATTCTCTCACTTGCTCACTCTCTCCCCGTGCTGACTCTCTCCCCGTGCTCACACTCTCCCCGTGCTCGCATTCTCCCCGTGCTCGCACTCTCCCCGTGCTCACTTTCTCCCTGTGCTAACTCTCTCCCTGTGCTCACTCTCTCCCTGTGCTCCCTCTCTCTCCCTGTGCTCACTCTCTCCCTGTGCTCCCTCACTCCCTGTGCTTAGTCTCTCCCAATGCTCAGACTCGCCCTATGCTCAGGCTCCATTTGCTCACTTCTCCTTGTGCTCACTCTCTCACTGTGCTCATTCTCTCACTGATCGCTGTCACCCTGTGCTCCCTCTTTCCCTGTGCTCACTCTCTCCCTGTGCTCTCTCACTCTCTCCCTGTTCTCTCTCTCTCTCTGCCTGTGCTCAGTCTCTCCCTGTGCTCACTCTCTCCCTGTGCTCACTCTCTCACTGTGCTCCCTCTCTCCCCCTGTGCTCACTCTCTCCCTGTGCTCACTCTTTCCCTGTGCTCACTCGCTCCCTGTGCTCTCTCACTCTCTCCCTGTTCTCTCTCTCTCTCTGCCTGTGCTCAGTCTCTCCCTGTGCTCACTCCCTCCCTGTGCTCAGACTCTCCCTGTGTTCACTCTTGCTGTGCTCAGCCTCTCAGTGTGCTCAGACGCTCCCTGTGCCCAGTCTCTCCCTGTGCTCACTCTCTCCCTGTGCTCAGACTCTCCCTGTGTTCACTCTTGCTGTGCTCAGCCTCTCGCTGTGCTCAGACGCTCCCTGCACTCAGTCTCTCCCTGTGCTCCGTGTCTCCCAGTGCTCACTCTCTCCCTGTCCTCACTCTCTCCCTCTGCTCACTCTCACTCTGTGCTCAGACTCTCCCTGTGCTCATTGATTCCCGAAATTCACTCTCTCCCAGTGCTCACTCTCTCCCTGTGCTCACTCTCTCCTTGTGCTCATTATATCCCTGTGCTCACTCTCTCTCTCTGCTCATTCTCTCCCTGTGCTCACTCTCTCACTTGCTCACTCTCTCCCCGTGCTGACTCTCTCCCCGTGCTGACTCACTCCCCGTGCTCAATCCTTCTCCGTGTTCACTCTCTCCCCGTTCTCAGACACTCCCTGTGCTCCCTCACTCCCTGTGCTCACTCTCTCCCTGTGCTCTCTCACACTCTCCCTGTGCTCTCTCTCTCTCTCCCTGTGCTCACTCTCTCCTCGTGCTCACTCTCTCCCCGTGCTCACTCTCTCCCCGTGCTGACTCACTCCCCGTGCTCAATCCTTCTCCGTGTTCACTCTCTCCCCGTGCTCACACTCTCCACGTGCTCCCAATCCGCACGTGCTCACACTCTCCCCGTGCACACTCTCGCTCCATGTGCTCGCACTCTCCCCGTGCACACTTTTTCCCCGTGCTCACTGTCTCTGTGCTCCCTCTCTCTCCCTTTGCTCACTCTCTCGATGTGCGCACTCTCTCCCTGTGCTCACTCTATCCCTGTGCTCTCTCACTCTATCCCTGTTCTCTCTCTCTCTCTCCCTCTGCTCAGTCTCTCCCTGTGCTCACTCTCTCCCTGTGCTCGCTCTCTCACTGTACTCACTCTCTCCCTGTGCTCACTCTCTCACTGTGCTCACTCTCTCCCTGTGCTCACTCTCTCCCTGTGCTCACTCTTTCCCTGTGCTCACTCTCTCACTGTGCTCACTCTCTCCCTGTGCTCACTCTCTCCCTGTGCTCACTCTTTCCCTGTGCTCACTGTTTCCCTGTGCTCACTCTCTCCCTGTGCTCTCTCACTCTCTCCCTCTTCTCTCTCTCTCTCTGCCTGTACTCAGTCTCTCCCTGTGCTCACTCTCTCCCTGTGCTCATTCTCTCACTGTGCTCAGACGCTCCCTCTGTGGTCACTCTCTCACTCTATGCTGAGACACTCCCTGTGCTCAGTCTCTCCCTGTGTTCAATCTCTCCCTGTGCTCAGACTCTTCCTGTGTTCACTCTTGCTGTGCTCAACCTCTCGCTGTGCTCAGATGCTCCCTGCGCTCAGTCTCTCCCTGTGCTCCGTGTCTCCCAGTGCTCACTCTCTCCCTGTCCTCACTCTCTCCCTCTGCTCACTCTCACTCTGTGCTCAGACTCTCCCTGTGCTCATTGATTCCCGAAATTCACTCTCTCCCAGTGCTCACTCTCTCCCTGTGCTCACTCTCTCCTTGTGCTCATTCTTCCCCTGTGCTCACTCTCTAACTCTGCTCATTCTCTCCCTGTGCTCACTCTCTCACTTGCTCACTCCCTCCCCGTGCTGACTCTCTCCCCGTGATCACACTCTCCCCGTGCTCGCATTCTCCCCGTGCTCGCACTCTCACCGTGCTCACTCTCTCCCTGTGCTAACTCTCTCTCTGTGCTCACTCTCTCCCTATGCTCCCTCACTCTCCCTGTGCTCACTCTCTCCCTGTGCTCCCTCACTCCCTGTGCTTAGTCTCTCCCAATGCTCAGACTCGCCCTATGCTCAGGCTCCATTTGCTCACTTCTCCTTGTGCTCACTCTCTCACTGTGCTCATTCTCTCACTGATCGCTGTCACCCTGTGCTCCCTCTTTCCCTGTGCTCACTCTCTCCCTGTGCTCTCTCACTCTCTCCCTGTTCTCTCTCTCTCTCTGCCTGTGCTCAGTCTCTCCCTGTGCTCACTCTCTCCCTGTGCTCACTCTCTCACTGTGCTCCCTCTCTCCCCCTGTGCTCACTCTCTCCCTGTGCTCACTCTTTCCCTGTGCTCACTCGCTCCCTGTGCTCTCTCACTCTCTCGCTGTTCTCTCTCTCTCTCTGCCTGTGCTCAGACTCTCCCTGTGTTCACTCTTGCTGTGCTCAGCCTCTCAGTGTGCTCAGACGCTCCCTGTGCCCAGTCTCTCCCTGTGCTCACTCTCTCCCTGTGCTCAGACTCTCCCTGTGTTCACTCTTGCTGTGCTCAGCCTCTCGCTGTGCTCAGACGCTCCCTGCACTCAGTCTCTCCCTGTGCTCCGTGTCTCCCAGTGCTCACTCTCTCCCTGTCCTCACTCTCTCCCTCTGCTCACTCTCACTCTGTGCTCAGACTCTCCCTGTGCTCATTGATTCCCGAAATTCACTCTCTCCCAGTGCTCACTCTCTCCCTGTGCTCACTCTCTCCTTGTGCTCATTCTTCCCCTGTGCTCACTCTCTACCTCTGCTCATTCTCTCCCTGTGCTCACTCTCTCACTTGCTCACTCCCTCCCCGTGCTGACTCTCTCCCCGTGATCACACTCTCCCCGTGCTCGCATTCTCCCCGTGCTCGCACTCTCCCCGTGCTCACTCTCTCCCTGTGCACTCTCTCTCTATCCCTGTGCTCAGACGCTCCCTGTGCTCAGTCTCTCCCCGTTCTCAGACACTCCCTGTGCTCCCTCACTCCCTGTGCTCACTCTCTCCCTGTGCTCTCTCACACTCTCCCTGTGCTCTCTCTCTCTCTCCCTGTGCTCACTCTCTCCTCGTGCTCACTCTCTCCCCGTACTCACTCTCTCCCCGTGCTGACTCACTCCCCGTGCTCAATCCTTCTCCGTGTTCACTCTCTCCCCGTGCTCACACTCTCCACGTGCTCCCAATCCGCACGTGCTCACACTCTCCCCGTGCACACTCTCGCTCCATGTGCTCGCACTCTCCCCGTGCACAGTCTTTCCCCGTGCTCACTCTCTCTGTGCTCCCTCTCTCTCCCTTTGCTCACTCTCTCGATGTGCTCACTCTCTCCCTGTGCTCACTCTATCCCTGTGCTCTCTCACTCTCTCCCTGTTCTCTCTCTCTCTCTCCCTCTGCTCAGTCTCTCCCTGTGCTCACTCTCTCACTGTGCTCACTCTCTCCCTGTGCTCATTCTCTCCCTGTGCTCACTCTTTCCCTGTGCTCACTGTTTCCCTGTGCTCACTCTCTCCCTGTGCTCTCTCACTCTCTCCCTGTTCTCTCTCTCTCTCTCTGCCTGTACTCAGTCTCTCCCTGTGCTCACTCTCTCCCTGTGCTCATTCTCTCACTGTGCTCAGACGCTCCCTCTGTTCTCACTCTCTCACTCTGTGCTGAGACACTCCCTGTGCTCAGTCTCTCCCTGTGTTCAATCTCTCCCTGTGCTCAGACTCTTCCTGTGTTCACTCTTGCTGTGCTCAACCTCTCGCTGTGCTCAGATGCTCCCTGCGCTCAGTCTCTCCCTGTGCTCCGTGTCTCCCAGTGCTCACTCTCTCCCTGTCCTCACTCTCTCCCTCTGCTCACGCTCACTCTGTGCTCAAACTCTCCCTGTGCTCATTGATTCCCGGAATTCACTCTCTCCTAGTGCTCACTCTCTCCCTGTGCTCACTCTCTCCCTGTGCTCATTCTCTCCCTGTGCTCACTCTCTCCCTCTGCTCATCCTCTCCCTGTGCTCATTCTCGCACTTGCTCACTCTCTCCCCGTGCTGACTCTCTCCCCGTGCTCACACTCTCCCCGTGCTCGCATTCTCCCCGTGCTCGCACTCTCCCCGTGCTCACTTTCTCCCTGTGCTAACTCTCTCCCTGTGCTCACTCTCTCCCTGTGCTCCCTCTCTCTCCCTGTGCTCACTCTCTCCCTGTGCTCCCTCACTCCCTGTGCTTAGTCTCTCCCAATGCTCAGACTCGCCCTATGCTCAGGCTCCATTTGCTCACTTCTCCTTGTGCTCACTCTCTCACTGTGCTCATTCTCTCACTGATCGCTGTCACCCTGTGCTCCCACTTTCCCTGTGCTCACTCTCTCCCTGTGCTCTCTCACTCTCTCCCTGTTCTCTCTCTCTCTCTGCCTGTGCTCAGTCTCTCCCTGTGCTCACTCTCTCCCTGTGCTCACTCTCTCACTGTGCTCCCTCTCTCCCCCTGTGCTCACTCTCTCCCTGTGCTCACTCTTTCCCTGTGCTCACTCGCTCCCTGTGCTCTCTCACTCTCTCCCTGTTCTCTCTCTCTCTCTGCCTGTGCTCAGTCTCTCCCTGTGCTCACTCCCTCCCTGTGCTCAGACTCTCCCTGTGTTCACTCTTGCTGTGCTCAGCCTCTCAGTGTGCTCAGACGCTCCCTGTGCCCAGTCTCTCCCTGTGCTCACTCTCTCCCTGTGCTCAGACTCTCCCTGTGTTCACTCTTGCTGTGCTCAGCCTCTCGCTGTGCTCAGACGCTCCCTGCACTCAGTCTCTCCCTGTGCTCCGTGTCTCCCAGTGCTCACTCTCTCCCTGTCCTCACTCTCTCCCTCTGCTCACTCTCACTCTGTGCTCAGACTCTCCCTGTGCTCATTGATTCCCGAAATTCACTCTCTCCCAGTGCTCACTCTCTCCCTGTGCTCACTCTCTCCTTGTGCTCATTATATCCCTGTGCTCACTCTCTCTCTCTGCTCATTCTCTCCCTGTGCTCACTCTCTCACTTGCTCACTCTCTCCCCGTGCTGACTCTCTCCCCGTGCTGACTCACTCCCCGTGCTCAATCCTTCTCCGTGTTCACTCTCTCCCCGTTCTCAGACACTCCCTGTGCTCCCTCACTCCCTGTGCTCACTCTCTCCCTGTGCTCTCTCACACTCTCCCTGTGCTCTCTCTCTCTCTCCCTGTGCTCACTCTCTCCTCGTGCTCACTCTCTCCCCGTGCTCACTCTCTCCCCGTGCTGACTCACTCCCCGTGCTCAATCCTTCTCCGTGTTCACTCTCTCCCCGTGCTCACACTCTCCACGTGCTCCCAATCCGCACGTGCTCACACTCTCCCCGTGCACACTCTCGCTCCATGTGCTCGCACTCTCCCCGTGCACACTTTTTCCCCGTGCTCACTGTCTCTGTGCTCCCTCTCTCTCCCTTTGCTCACTCTCTCGATGTGCGCACTCTCTCCCTGTGCTCACTCTATCCCTGTGCTCTCTCACTCTCTCCCTGTTCTCTCTCTCTCTCTCCCTCTGCTCAGTCTCTCCCTGTGCTCACTCTCTCCCTGTGCTCGCTCTCTCACTGTACTCACTCTCTCCCTGTGCTCACTCTCTCACTGTGCTCACTCTCTCCCTGTGCTCACTCTCTCCCTGTGCTCACTCTTTCCCTGTGCTCACTCTCTCACTGTGCTCACTCTCCCTGCGCTCACTCTCTCCCTGTGCTCACTCTTTCCCTGTGCTCACTGTTTCCCTGTGCTCACTCTCTCCCTGTGCTCTCTCACTCTCTCCCTCTTCTCTCTCTCTCTCTGCCTGTACTCAGTCTCTCCCTGTGCTCACTCTCTCCCTGTGCTCATTCTCTCACTGTGCTCAGACGCTCCCTCTGTGGTCACTCTCTCACTCTATGCTGAGACACTCACTGTGCTCAGTCTCTCCCTGTGTTCAATCTCTCCCTGTGCTCAGACTCTTCCTGTGTTCACTCTTGCTGTGCTCAACCTCTCGCTGTGCTCAGATGCTCCCTGCGCTCAGTCTCTCCCTGTGCTCCGTGTCTCCCAGTGCTCACTCTCTCCCTGTCCTCACTCTCTCCCTCTGCTCACTCTCACTCTGTGCTCAGACTCTCCCTGTGCTCATTGATTCCCGAAATTCACTCTCTCCCAGTGCTCACTCTCTCCCTGTGCTCACTCTCTCCTTGTGCTCATTCTTCCCCTGTGCTCACTCTCTACCTCTGCTCATTCTCTCCCTGTGCTCACTCTCTCACTTGCTCACTCCCTCCCCGTGCTGACTCTCTCCCCGTGATCACACTCTCCCCGTGCTCGCATTCTCCCCGTGCTCGCACTCTCACCGTGCTCACTCTCTCCCTGTGCTAACTCTCTCTCTGTGCTCACTCTCTCCCTATGCTCCCTCACTCTCCCTGTGCTCACTCTCTCCCTGTGCTCCCTCACTCCCTGTGCTTAGTCTCTCCCAATGCTCAGACTCGCCCTATGCTCAGGCTCCATTTGCTCACTTCTCCTTGTGCTCACTCTCTCACTGTGCTCATTCTCTCACTGATCGCTGTCACCCTGTGCTCCCTCTTTCCCTGTGCTCACTCTCTCCCTGTGCTCTCTCACTCTCTCCCTGTTCTCTCTCTCTCTCTGCCTGTGCTCAGTCTCTCCCTGTGCTCACTCTCTCCCTGTGCTCACTCTCTCACTGTGCTCCCTCTCTCCCCCTGTGCTCACTCTCTCCCTGTGCTCACTCTTTCCCTGTGCTCACTCGCTCCCTGTGCTCTCTCACTCTCTCGCTGTTCTCTCTCTCTCTCTGCCTGTGCTCAGACTCTCCCTGTGTTCACTCTTGCTGTGCTCAGCCTCTCAGTGTGCTCAGACGCTCCCTGTGCCCAGTCTCTCCCTGTGCTCACTCTCTCCCTGTGCTCAGACTCTCCCTGTGTTCACTCTTGCTGTGCTCAGCCTCTCGCTGTGCTCAGACGCTCCCTGCACTCAGTCTCTCCCTGTGCTCCGTGTCTCCCAGTGCTCACTCTCTCCCTGTCCTCACTCTCTCCCTCTGCTCACTCTCACTCTGTGCTCAGACTCTCCCTGTGCTCATTGATTCCCGAAATTCACTCTCTCCCAGTGCTCACTCTCTCCCTGTGCTCACTCTCTCCTTGTGCTCATTCTTCCCCTGTGCTCACTCTCTACCTCTGCTCATTCTCTCCCTGTGCTCACTCTCTCACTTGCTCACTCCCTCCCCGTGCTGACTCTCTCCCCGTGATCACACTCTCCCCGTGCTCGCATTCTCCCCGTGCTCGCACTCTCCCCGTGCTCACTCTCTCCCTGTGCACTCTCTCTCTATCCCTGTGCTCAGACGCTCCCTGTGCTCAGTCTCTCCCCGTTCTCAGACACTCCCTGTGCTCCCTCACTCCCTGTGCTCACTCTCTCCCTGTGCTCTCTCACACTCTCCCTGTGCTCTCTCTCTCTCTCCCTGTGCTCACTCTCTCCTCGTGCTCACTCTCTCCCCGTACTCACTCTCTCCCCGTGCTGACTCACTCCCCGTGCTCAATCCTTCTCCGTGTTCACTCTCTCCCCGTGCTCACACTCTCCACGTGCTCCCAATCCGCACGTGCTCACACTCTCCCCGTGCACACTCTCGCTCCATGTGCTCGCACTCTCCCCGTGCACAGTCTTTCCCCGTGCTCACTCTCTCTGTGCTCCCTCTCTCTCCCTTTGCTCACTCTCTCGATGTGCTCACTCTCTCCCTGTGCTCACTCTATCCCTGTGCTCTCTCACTCTCTCCCTGTTCTCTCTCTCTCTCTCCCTCTGCTCAGTCTCTCCCTGTGCTCACTCTCTCCCTGTGCTCGCTCTCTCACTGTACTCACTCTCTCCCTGTGCTCACTCTCTCACTGTGCTCACTCTCTCCCTGTGCTCATTCTCTCCCTGTGCTCACTCTTTCCCTGTGCTCACTGTTTCCCTGTGCTCACTCTCTCCCTGTGCTCTCTCACTCTCTCCCTGTTCTCTCTCTCTCTCTGCCTGTACTCAGTCTCTCCCTGTGCTCACTCTCTCCCTGTGCTCATTCTCTCACTGTGCTCAGACGCTCCCTCTGTTCTCACTCTCTCACTCTGTGCTGAGACACTCCCTGTGCTCAGTCTCTCCCTGTGTTCAATCTCTCCCTGTGCTCAGACTCTTCCTGTGTTCACTCTTGCTGTGCTCAACCTCTCGCTGTGCTCAGATGCTCCCTGCGCTCAGTCTCTCCCTGTGCTCCGTGTCTCCCAGTGCTCACTCTCTCCCTGTCCTCACTCTCTCCCTCTGCTCACGCTCACTCTGTGCTCAAACTCTCCCTGTGCTCATTGATTCCCGGAATTCACTCTCTCCTAGTGCTCACTCTCTCCCTGTGCTCACTCTCTCCCTGTGCTCATTCTCTCCCTGTGCTCACTCTCTCCCTCTGCTCATCCTCTCCCTGTGCTCATTCTCGCACTTGCTCACTCTCTCCCCGTGCTGACTCTCTCCCCGTGCTCACACTCTCCCCGTGCTCGCATTCTCCCCGTGCTCGCACTCTCCCCGTGCTCACTTTCTCCCTGTGCTAACTCTCTCCCTGTGCTCACTCTCTCCCTGTGCTCCCTCTCTCTCCCTGTGCTCACTCTCTCCCTGTGCTCCCTCACTCCCTGTGCTTAGTCTCTCCCAATGCTCAGACTCGCCCTATGCTCAGGCTCCATTTGCTCACTTCTCCTTGTGCTCACTCTCTCACTGTGCTCATTCTCTCACTGATCGCTGTCACCCTGTGCTCCCTCTTTCCCTGTGCTCACTCTCTCCCTGTGCTCTCTCACTCTCTCCCTGTTCTCTCTCTCTCTCTGCCTGTGCTCAGTCTCTCCCTGTGCTCACTCTCTCCCTGTGCTCACTCTCTCACTGTGCTCCCTCTCTCCCCCTGTGCTCACTCTCTCCCTGTGCTCACTCTTTCCCTGTGCTCACTCGCTCCCTGTGCTCTCTCACTCTCTCCCTGTTCTCTCTCTCTCTCTGCCTGTGCTCAGTCTCTCCCTGTGCTCACTCCCTCCCTGTGCTCAGCCTCTCCCTGTGTTCACTCTTGCTGTGCTCAGCCTCTCAGTGTGCTCAGACGCTCCCTGTGCCCAGTCTCTCCCTGTGCTCACTCTCTCCCTGTGCTCAGACTCTCCCTGTGTTCACTCTTGCTGTGCTCAGCCTCTCGCTGTGCTCAGACGCTCCCTGCACTCAGTCTCTCCCTGTGCTCCGTGTCTCCCAGTGCTCACTCTCTCCCTGTCCTCACTCTCTCCCTCTGCTCACTCTCACTCTGTGCTCAGACTCTCCCTGTGCTCATTGATTCCCGAAATTCACTCTCTCCCAGTGCTCACTCTCTCCCTGTGCTCACTCTCTCCTTGTGCTCATTCTCTCCCTGTGCTCACTCTCTCTCTCTGCTCATTCTCTCCCTGTGCTCACTCTCTCACTTGCTCACTCTCTCCCCGTGCTGACTCTCTCCCCGTGCTGACTCACTCCCCGTGCTCAATCCTTCTCCGTGTTCACTCTCTCCCCGTTCTCAGACACTCCCTGTGCTCCCTCACTCCCTGTGCTCACTCTCTCCCTGTGCTCTCTCACACTCTCCCTGTGCTCTCTCTCTCTCTCCCTGTGCTCACTCTCTCCTCGTGCTCACTCTCTCCCCGTGCTCACTCTCTCCCCGTGCTGACTCACTCCCCGTGCTCAATCCTTCTCCGTGTTCACTCTCTCCCCGTGCTCACACTCTCCACGTGCTCCCAATCCGCACGTGCTCACACTCTCCCCGTGCACACTCTCGCTCCATGTGCTCGCACTCTCCCCGTGCACACTCTTTCCCCGTGCTCACTGTCTCTGTGCTCCCTCTCTCTCCCTTTGCTCACTCTCTCGGTGTGCGCACTCTCTCCCTGTGCTCACTCTATCCCTGTGCTCTCTCACTCTCTCCCTGTTCTCTCTCTCTCTCTCCCTCTGCTCAGTCTCTCCCTGTGCTCACTCTCTCCCTGTGCTCGCTCTCTCACTGTACTCACTCTCTCCCTGTGCTCACTCTCTCACTGTGCTCACTCTCTCCCTGTGCTCACTCTCTCCCTGTGCTCACTCTTTCCCTGTGCTCACTCTCTCACTGTGCTCACTCTCTCCCTGTGCTCACTCTCTCCCTGTGCTCACTCTTTCCCTGTGCTCACTGTTTCCCTGTGCTCACTCTCTCCCTGTGCTCTCTCACTCACTCCCTGTTCTCTCTCTCTCTCTGCCTGTACTCAGTCTCTCCCTGTGCTCACTCTCTCCCTGTGCTCATTCTCTCACTCTGCTCAGACGCTCCCTCTGTGGTCACTCTCTCACTCTATGCTGAGACACTCCCTGTGCTCAGTCTCTCCCTGTGTTCAATCTCTCCCTGTGCTCAGACTCTTCCTGTGTTCACTCTTGCTGTGCTCAACCTCTCGCTGTGCTCAGATGCTCCCTGCGCTCAGTCTCTCCCTGTGCTCCGTGTCTCCCAGTGCTCACTCTCTCCCTGTCCTCACTATCTCCCTCTGCTCACTCTCACTCTGTGCTCAGACTCTCCCTGTGCTCATTGATTCCCGAAATTCACTCTCTCCCAGTGCTCACTCTCTCCCTGTGCTCACTCTCTCCTTGTGCTCATTCTTCCCCTGTGCTCACTCTCTACCTCTGCTCATTCTCTCCCTGTGCTCACTCTCTCACTTGCTCACTCCCTCCCCGTGCTGACTCTCTCCCCGTGATCACACTCTCCCCGTGCTCGCATTCTCCCCGTGCTCGCACTCTCCCCGTGCTCACTCTCTCCCTGTGCTAACTCTCTCTCTGTGCTCACTCTCTCCCTGTGCTCCCTCTCTCTCCATGTGCTCACTCTCTCCCTGTGCTCCCTCACTCCCTGTGCTTAGTCTCTCCCAATGCTCAGACTCGCCCTATGCTCAGGCTCCATTTGCTCACTTCTCCTTGTGCTCACTCTCTCACTGTGCTCATTCTCTCACTGATCGCTGTCACCCTGTGGTCCCTCTTTCCCTGTGCTCACTCTCTCCCTGTGCTCTCTCACTCTCTCCCTGTTCTCTCTCTCTCTCTGCCTGTGCTCAGTCTCTCCCTGTGCTCACTCTCTCACTGTGCTCCCTCTCTCCCCCTGTGCTCACTCTCTCCCTGTGCTCACTCTTTCCCTGTGCTCACTCGCTCCCTGTGCTCTCTCACTCTCTCCCTGTTCTCTCTCTCTCTCTGCCTGTGCTCAGTCTCTCCTGTGCTCACTCCCTCCCTGTGCTCAGACTCTCCCTGTGTTCACTCTTGCTGTGCTCAGCCTCTCAGTGTGCTCAGACGCTCCCTGTGCCCAGTCTCTCCCTGTGCTCACTCTCTCCCTGTGCTCAGACTCTCCCTGTGTTCACTCTTGCTGTGCTCAGCCTCTCGCTGTGCTCAGACGCTCCCTGCACTCAGTCTCTCCCTGTGCTCCGTGTCTCCCAGTGCTCACTCTCTCCCTTTCCTCACTCTCTCCCTCTGCTCACTCTCACTCTGTGCTCAGACTCTCCCTGTGCTCATTGATTCCCGAAATTCACTCTCTCCCAGTGCTCACTCTCTCCCTGTGCTCACTCTCTCCTTGTGCTCATTCTTCCCCTGTGCTCACTCTCTACCTCTGCTCATTCTCTCCCTGTGCTCACTCTCTCACTTGCTCACTCCCTCCCCGTGCTGACTCTCTCCCCGTGATCACACTCTCCCCGTGCTCGCATTCTCCCCGTGCTCGCACTCTCCCCGTGCTCACTCTCTCCCTGTGCACTCTCTCTCTATCCCTGTGCTCAGACGCTCCCTGTGCTCAGTCTCTCCCCGTTCTCAGACACTCCCTGTGCTCCCTCACTCCCTGTGCTCACTCTCTCCCTGTGCTCTCTCACACTCTCCCTGTGCTCTCTCTCTCTCTCCCTGTGCTCACTCTCTCCTCGTGCTCACTCTCTCCCCGTACTCACTCTCTCCCCGTGCTGACTCACTCCCCGTGCTCAATCCTTCTCCGTGTTCACTCTCTCCCCGTGCTCACACTCTCCACGTGCTCCCAATCCGCACGTGCTCACACTCTCCCCGTGCACACTCTCGCTCCATGTGCTCGCACTCTCCCCGTGCACAGTCTTTCCCCGTGCTCACTCTCTCTGTGCTCCCTCTCTCTCCCTTTGCTCACTCTCTCGATGTGCTCACTCTCTCCCTGTGCTCACTCTATCCCTGTGCTCTCTCACTCTCTCCCTGTTCTCTCTCTCTCTCTCCCTCTGCTCAGTCTCTCCCTGTGCTCACTCTCTCCCTGTGCTCGCTCTCTCACTGTACTCACTCTCTCCCTGTGCTCACTCTCTCACTGTGCTCACTCTCTCCCTGTGCTCACTCTCTCCCTGTGCTCACTCTTTCCCTGTGCTCACTGTTTCCCTGTGCTCACTCTCTCCCTGTGCTCTCTCACTCTCTCCCTGTTCTCTCTCTCTCTCTGCCTGTACTCAGTCTCTCCCTGTGCTCACTCTCTCCCTGTGCTCATTCTCTCACTGTGCTCAGACGCTCCCTCTGTTCTCACTCTCTCACTCTGTGCTGAGACACTCCCTGTGCTCAGTCTCTCCCTGTGTTCAATCTCTCCCTGTGCTCAGACTCTTCCTGTGTTCACTCTTGCTGTGCTCAACCTCTCGCTGTGCTCAGATGCTCCCTGCGCTCAGTCTCTCCCTGTGCTCCGTGTCTCCCAGTGCTCACTCTCTCCCTGTCCTCACTCTCTCCCTCTGCTCACGCTCACTCTGTGCTCAAACTCTCCCTGTGCTCATTGATTCCCGGAATTCACTCTCTCCTAGTGCTCACTCTCTCCCTGTGCTCACTCTCTCCCTGTGCTCATTCTCTCCCTGTGCTCACTCTCTCCCTCTGCTCATCCTCTCCCTGTGCTCATTCTCTCACTTGCTCACTCTCTCCCCGTGCTGACTCTCTCCCCGTGCTCACACTCTCCCCGTGCTCGCATTCTCCCCGTGCTCGCACTCTCCCCGTGCTCACTTTCTCCCTGTGCTAACTCTCTCCCTGTGCTCGCACTCTCCCCGTGCTCACTCTCTCCCTGTGCTAACTCTCTCCCTGTGCTCACTCTCTCCCTGTGCTCCCTCTCTCTCCCTGTGCTCACTCTCCCCCTGTGCTCCCTCACTCCCTGTGCTTAGTCTCTCCCAATGCTCAGACTCGCCCTATGCTCAGGCTCCATTTGCTCACTTCTCCTTGTGCTCACTCTCTCACTGTGCTCATTCTCTCACTGATCGCTGTCACCCTGTGCTCCCTCTTTCCCTGTGCTCACTCTCTCCCTGTGCTCTCTCACTCTCTCCCTGTTCTCTCTCTCTCTCTGCCTGTGCTCAGTCTCTCCCTGTGCTCACTCTCTCCCTGTGCTCACTCTCTCACTGTGCTCCCTGTCTCCCCCTGTGCTCACTCTCTCCCTGTGCTCACTCTTGCCCTGTGCTCACTCGCTCCCTGTGCTCTCTCACTCTCTCCCTGTTCTCTCTCTCTCTCTGCCTGTGCTCAGTCTCTCCCTGTGCTCACTCCCTCCCTGTGCTCAGACTCTCCCTGTGTTCACTCTTGCTGTGCTCAGCCTCTCAGTGTGCTCAGACGCTCCCTGTGCCCAGTCTCTCCCTGTGCTCACTATTGCTGTGCTCAGCCTCTCGCTGTGCTCAGACGCTCCCTGCACTCAGTCTCTCCCTGTGCTCCGTGTCTCCCAGTGCTCACTCTCTCCCTGTCCTCACTCTCCCCCTCTGCTCACTCTCACTCTGTGCTCAGACTCTCCCTGTGCTCATTGATTCCCGAAATTCACTCTCTCCCAGTGCTCACTCTCTCCCTGTGCTCACTCTCTCCTTGTGCTCATTCTCTCCCTGTGCTCACTCTCTCTCTCTGCTCATTCTCTCCCTGTGCTCACTCTCTCACTTGCTCACTCTCTCCCCGTGCTGACTCTCTCCCCGTGCTCACACTCTCCCCGTACTCGCATTCTCCCCGTGCTCGCACTCTCCCCGTGCTCACTCTCTCTCTGTGCACTCTCTCTCTCTCCCTTTGCTCAGACGCTCCCTGTGCTCAGTCTGTCTCCGTGCTCAGACACTCCCTGTGCTCCCTCACTCCCTGTGCTCACTCTCTCCCTGTGCTCAGTCTCTCCCTGTGCTCTCTCACACTCTCCCTGTGCTCTCTCTCTCTCTCCCTGTGCCCACTCTCTCCTCGTGCTCACTCTCTCCCCGTGCTCACTCAGTCCCCGTGCTTATTCCCTCTCCGTGTTCACTCTCTCCCCATGCTCACACTCTCCACGTGCTCCCAATCCGCATGTGCTCACACTCTCCCCGTGCACACTCTCGCTCCATGTGCTCACACTCTCCCCGTGCACACTCTTTCGCCGTGCTCACTCTCTCTGTGCTCCCTCTCTCTCCCTTTGCTCACTCTCTCCCTGTGCTCACTCTCTCCCTGTGCTTACTCTCTCCCTTTGCTCAGACTCTCCCTGTGCTCACTCTCTCCCTGTGCTCACTCTCTCCCTGTGCTCACTCTCTCCCTCTGCTCACTCTCTCACTCTGCTCACTCTCTCCCTCTGCTCACTCTCTCCCCGTGCTCACACTTCCCCCGTTCTCACACTCATCCCGTGCTCGCACTCTCCCCGTGCGCACTCTCTCCGTGCTCACACTCTCCCGTGCTTACACTCTCCCCGTGCTCACTTTCTCCCCGTGCTCACTCTCTGCACGTGCTCACTCTCACTCTCCCACTGTGCTCTCTCTCTCTCTCCCTGTGCTCACACTCTGCTCGTGCTCACTCTCTCCCCGTTCTCACTCTCTCCCCGTGCTCACTCACTCCCCGTGCTCAATCCCTCTCCGTGTCCATTCGCTCCCCGTGCTCACACTCTCCACGTGCTCTCAATCCCCACTTGCTCACACTCTCCCTGTGCTCCCTTACTCCCTGTACTCAGTTTCTCCTGCTGCTCAGACTTTCCTGTGCTCAGGCTCCCTTTGCTCACACTCTCCCTGTGCTCACTCTCTCTCTCTGCTCACTCTCTCCCTGTGCGCTCTCTCTCACGCTGTGCTGAGACTCTCCCTGTGCTCAGTCTCTCCCTGTGCTCACTCTCTCCCTGTGCTCAGACTCTCCCTGTGTTCACTCTTGCTGTGCTCAGACTCTCGCTGTACTCAGTGTTTCCCAGTGCTCACTCTCTCCCTGTCCTCACTCTCTCCCTGTGCTCACTCTCTGTCTCTGTGCTCACACTCTCCCTGTGCTCATTGACTCCCTGAACTCACTCTCTCCCCGTGCTCACTCTCTCCCTGTGCTCACTCTCTCCCCGTGCTCACTCTCTCCCCGTGCTCACAATCTCCCCGTGCTCACTCTCTCTCCATGCTGATTCTCTCCCCGTGCTCACTCTCTCCCGTCCTCACTCTCTCCCCGTGCTCACTCTCTCCCCGTGCCCACTCTCACTCTAGCCCTGTGCTCACTCTCTTCCTGTGCTCACTCTCTCCCTGTACTCAGTCTCTTCCTGTGCTCACTCTCTCACTGTGCTTAGTCTCTCTCTGTGCTCAGTCTTTCCCTGTGCTCTCTCTCTCTCTCTCCCTGTGCTGAGACTCTTCCTGTGTTCACTCTTGCTGTGCTCAGACTCGCCCTGTGCTCTGTCACTTCCTGTGTTCACAGTCTCCCTGTGCTCCCTCTCTCTCTGTGCTAAATCACTCCCTGTGCTCAGTATCCCTCTGCTCAGTCTCCCCCTGTGCTGACTCTCTCCCTGTGCTCAATCGCTCCCCGATCTCATTCTCCCCCCATGCTCACTGTCTCCCCGTGCTCACTCTCTCCCTGTGCTCACCCTCTCCCCGTACTCACACTCTCCCCGTGCTCACTCTCACTCCCTCCCTGTGCTCATTCTCTCCCAGTGCTCTGTTTCTCGCAGTGCTCTGTCCCTCCCTGTGCTCAGTCTCTCCCTGTGCTCAATCTCTCCCTGTTCCCAATCTCTCCCTGTGCTTCGCCACTCAGTGCTGAACCTTTCAGTGCTAAGGCTTCCTGTGCTCAGTCTCTCCCTGTGCTCGGTCTCTCCCAGTGCTCGGTTTACCCCTGTGCTCACTCTCTCCCCGTGCTCAATCCCTCTCCGTGTTCACTCTCTCCCCGTGCTCACACTCTCCACGTGCTCACAATCCCCACGTGTTCACACTCTCCCCGTGCTCACTCTCGCTCCATCAGCTCACACACTCCCCGTGCAAACTCTTTCCCCGTGCTCACTCTCTCACCGTGCTCACACTATCCCCGTGCTCACTATCTCCCTGTGCTCACTCTCTCCCTGTGCTCACTCTCTCCCTCTGCTCATTCTCTCCCTCTGCTCACACTCTCCCTCTGCTCACTCTCTCCCCGTGCTCACTCTCTCCCCGTGCTCACACTCTTCCCGTGCTCGCACTCTCCCCTTGCTCACTCTGTCCGTGCTCACTCTCTTCACGTGCTCACTCTCACTCTCTCTCTGTGCTCTCTCTCTCTCTCCCTGTGCTCACTCTCCCCTCGTGCTCACTCTCTCCCCGTGCCCGCTCTCACTCTAACCCTTTGCTCAGTCTCTTCCTGTGCTCACTCTCTCACTGTGCTTACTCTCTCTCTGTGCTCAGTCTCTCCCTGTGCACTCTCTCTCTCTCCCTGTGCTGAGACTCCCCCCATGCCCACTCTCTCCCCGTGCTCACTCTATCCCCGTGCTCACTCTTTCCCCGTGCTCACTCTCTCCCCGTGCTCACTCTCTCCCTGTGCTCACTGTCTCCCCGTGCTCACTCTCTCCCTGTGCTCACTGTCTCCCCGTGCTCACTCTCTCCCTGTGCTCACTCTCTCCCCGTGCACACACTCTCCCCGTGCTCACTCTCTCCCCGTGCTCATTCTCTCCCTCTGCTCACTCTCACCCTGTGCTCTGTTATTCCCTGTGCTCAGTCTCTCCCATTGCTCTGTTTCTCGCAGGGCTCTGTCTCTCATTGTGCTCAGTCTCTCCCTGTGCTCAAACTCTCCCTGTGCTCAGCCACTCAGTGCTGAACATTTCTGTGCATTGTCTCTCCCAGTGCTCTGTCTTTCCCAGTGCGCGGTCTCTCCCAGTGCTCGGTCTACCCCTGTGCTTACTCTCTCCCCGTGCTCAATCCCTCCCCGTGTTCACTCTCCCCCCATGCTCACACTCTCCAGGTGCTCACACTCCCCATGTGCTCACTCGCTCCCCGTGCTCACTCTCGCTCCATGTGCTCACACTTTCCCCGTGCACACTCTTTCCCTGTGCTCACTCTCACTCCATGCTCACTCTCTCCCTGTGCTCACTCTCTCCCTGTGCTCACTGTCGTCCTGTGCTTACACTCTCCCTGTGCTCACTCTCTCACTGTGCTAATCTCTCCTTGTGCTCACTCTCTCCCTGTGCTCTATCCCTTCCTGTGCTCACTCTCTCACTGTGCTAATCTCTCCTTGTGCTCACACTCTCCCTGTGCTCACTCTCTCCCTGTGCTCTATCCCTCCCTGTGCTCACTCTCTCAATGTGCTAATGTCTCCATGTGCTCACACTCTCCCTGTACTCACTCTCTCACTGTGCTAATCTCTCCTTGTGCTCACTCACTCATTGTGCTCACTCTCTCCTTGTGCTCACTCTCTCTCTGTGCTCTGTCACTCCCTGTGCTCAGTCTCTCCCAGTGCTCTGTTTCTCGCAGTGCTCTGTCCCTCCCTGTGTTCAGTCTCTCCCTGTGCTCAGTCTCTCCCTGTGCTCAGCCACACAGTGCTGAACATTTCTGTGCTTAGCCTTCCTGTGCTCAGTCTCTCCCTGTGCTGTGTATCTCCTAGAGGTCTGTCTCTCCCAGTGCTCGGTCTCTCACAGTGCTCGGTCTACCCCTGTGCTCACTCTCTCCTCGTGCTCACACTCTCCCCATGCTCACTCTTGCTCCATGTGCTCACACTCTCCCCATGTTCACTCTTTCCACGTGCTCACTCTCTCCCTTTGCTCAGGCTCTCCCTGTCCTCACTCTCTCCCTGTACTCACTCTCTCACTGTGCTCCATCTCTCTCATTGTGTTCACTCTCACCCTGTGCTCACTCTCTCCCTATGCTCACTCTCTCCCTCTGCTCACTCTCTCCCTGTGCTCTCTCACTTTCTCTCTGTGCTCTCCATATCTCACCCTGTGCTCAGTCTCTCCCTCTGCTCAGTCTCTCTGCCTGTGCTCCCTCACTCCCTGTGCTCAGTCTCTCCTGCTGCTCAGACTCGCACTGTGCTCAGGCTCCCTTTTCTCACACCCTCCCTGTGCTCACCCTCTCACTGTGCTCATTCTCTCATTGCTCGCTGTCTCCCTGTGCAAACTCGCTCCCTGTGCTCACTCTCTCCCTGTGCTCACTCTCTCCCTGTGCTCACTCTCTCCCTGTGCTCACTCTCTCCCTGTGCTCACTTTCTCCCTGTGCTCACTCTCTCCCTGTACTCGCTCTCTCCCTGTGCTCACTCTCTCTCTCTGCTCTCTCTCTCTCTCTGTGCTCACTCTCTCCCTGTGCGCTCTCTCTCACCCTGTGCTGAGATCTCCCTGCGCTCTGTCTCTCCCTGTGCTCAGTGTCTCCCAGTGCCCACTCTCTCCTTGTCCTCACTCTCTCCCTGTGCTCACTCTCGCTCTGTGCTCACACTCTCCATGTGCTCATTGACTCCCTGAACTCATTATCTCCCAGTGTTCACTCTCTCCCTGTGCTCACTCTCTTCCCCTGCTCACTCTCACCCCGTGCTCACTTTCTCCCCGTGCTCACTCTCTCTCCGTGCTGACTCTCTCTCCGTGCTGACTCTCTCTCCGTGCTCACTCTATCCCCGTCCTCAACTCTCTCCCCGTGCTCACACTCTCCCCGTGATCACACTCTCCCCGTGCTCACTCTCTCCCCGTGCTCACACTCTCCCAGTGCTCACTCTCTCTCCATGCTGACTCTCTCCCCATGCTGACTCTTCCCCGTGCTCACTCTCTCCCGTTCTCACTCTCTCCCGTGCTCACACTCTCTCCATGCCCACTCTCACGCTCTCCTTGTGCTCACTCTCTCCCTGTGTTCACACTCTCACTGTGCTAAATTTCTCCCTGTGCTCAGTCTCCCTATGCTCAGTCTCTCCCTGTGCTCACTCGCTCCCCAATCTCACTCTCCCCCCCGTGCCCAATCTCTCCCAGTGCTCACTCTCTCCCCGTGCTCACTCTCTCCCCGTGGCTCACACTCTCCCCGTGCTCACTCTCTCCCCGTGCTCACTCTCTCCCCGTGCTCACTCTCTCCCCGTGTTCACTCTCTCCCCGTGCTCACTCTCTCCCCGTGCTCACTCTCTCCCCGTGCTCACACTCTCCCCGTGCTCACTCTCTCCCCGTCCTCAATCTCAATCTCTCCCTCTGCTCAGTCTCTCCCTGTTCTCAGCCACTCAGTGCTGAACCTTTCTGTGCTCAGTCTCTCCCAGTGCTCTGTCTCTCCCAGTGCGCGGTCTCTCCCAGTGCTCGCTCTACCCCTGTACTCACTCTCTCCCCGTGCTCACTCTCTCCCCGTGCTCACTCTCTCCCCGTGCTCACTCACTCCCCGTGCTCAATCCCTCCCCGTGTTCACTCTCCCCCAATGCTCACACTCTCCAGGTGCTCACACTCCCCACGTGCTCACACTCTCCCCGTGCTCACTCTCGCACCATGTGCTCACATTTTCCCCGTGCACACACTTTCCCCGTGTTCACTCTCACTCCGTGCTCCCACTATCCCCGTGCTCACTCTCTCCCTGTGCTCACTCTCTCCCTGTGCTCACTCTCTCCCTTTGCTCAAACTCTCCCTGTGCTCACTCTCTCCCTCTGCTCAATTTCTCGCTATACTCACTCTCTCCCTGTGCTCATTCTCTCCCTGTGCTCTCTCTCTCCCTCTGCTCACTCTCTCCCTGTGCGCTCTCTCTCACCCTGTGCTGAGACTCTCCCTGCGTTCTGTCTCTCCCTGTGCTCAGTGTCTCCCAGTGCCCACTCTCTCCTTGTCCTCACTCTCTCCCTGTGCTCACTCTCGCTCTGTGCTCACACTCTCCCTGTGCTCATTGACTCCCTGAACTCACTATATCCCAGTGTTCACTCTCTCCCTGTGCTCACTCTCTTCCCCTGCTCACTCTCTCCCCATGCTCACTTTCTCCCCGTGCTCACTCTCTCTCCGTGCTGACTGTCTCTCCGTGCTGACTCTCTCTCTCCGTGCTCACTCTCTCCCCGCCCTCACTCTCTCCCCGTGCTCACACTCTCCCCGTGCTCACACTCTCCCCGCGCTCACTTTCTCCCCGTGTTCACTCTCTCCCCGTGATCACTCTCTCCCCGTGCTCACTCTCTCCCCGTGCTCACTCTCTCCCCGTGCTCACACTCTCCCCGTGCTCACTGTCTCCCCGTCCTCAATCTCAATCTCTCCCTCTGCTCAGTCTCTCCCTGTGCTCAGCCACTCAGTGCTGAAACTTTCTGTGCTCTGTCTCTCCCAGTGCTCTGTCTCTCCGAGTGTGCACTCTCTCCCAGTGCTCGCTCTACCCCTGTACTCACTCTCTCCCCGTGCTCACTCTCTCCCCGTGCTCACTCACTCCCCGTGCTCAATCCCTCCCCGTGTTCACTCTCCCCCCATGCTCACACTCTCCAGGTGCTCACACTCCCCACGTGCTCACACTCTCCCCGGGCTCGCTCTCGCTCCTCGTGCTCACACTTTCCCCGTGCACACACTTTCCCCGTTTTCACTCTCACTCCGTGCTCACAATTTCCCCGTGCTCACTCTATCCCTGTGCTCACTCTCTCACTGTGCTCACTCTCTCCCTGTGCTCATTCTCTCCCTGTGCTCTCTCTCTCCCTTTTCTCATTCTCTCCCTGTGCTCACTCTCTCCCTGTGCTCTCTCTCTCCCTCTGCTCACTCTCTCCCTGTGCTCACTCTCTCCCTGTGCTCACTCTCTAGCTGTGCTCACTGTCTTCCTGTGCTCACTCTCTCCCTGTGCTCACTCTCTCGCTGTGCTCACTCTCTTCCTGTGCTCACTCGCTCCTTGTACTCACTCTCTCCCTGTGCTCTGTCTCTCCCTGTGCTCAGTCTCTCCCAGTGCTCTGTTTCTCGCAGTGCTCTGTCCCTCCCTGTGCGCAGTCTCTCCCTGTGCTCACTCTCTCCTCGTGCTCACTCTCTCCCCGTGCTCACTCTTTACCCGTGCTCACTCTCTCCACGTGCTCACAATCCCCACGTGCTCACACTCTCCCCGTGCTCACTCTCGCTCCATGTGCTCACACGCTCCCCGTGCACACTCTCTGCCCGTGCTCACTCTCTCCCCGTGCTCACGCTCTCCCCGTGCTCACACTCTCCACGTGCTCACAATCCCCACGTGCTCACACTATCCCCGTGCTCACTCTCTCTCTGTGCTCACTCTCTCACTGTGCTCAATCTCTCACTGCTCGCTGCCTCCCTGTGCTCACTCTCTCCCGGTGCTCGCTCACTCCCTGTGCTCAGCCACTCAGTGCTGTAACTTTCTGTGCTCAGGTTTCCTGTGCTCTGTCTCTCCCAGTGCTCTGTCTCTCCGAGTGCGTGGTCTCTCCCAGTGCTCGGTCTACCCCTGTACTCACTCTCTCCTCGTGCTCACTCTCCCCCCATGCTCACACTCTCCGTGTGCTCACACTCCCCACGTGCTCACACTCTCCCCGTGCTCACTCATTCCCCGTGCTCCATCCCTCTCCGTGTTCACTCTCTCCCCGTGGTCACACTCTCCACGTGCTCACATTCCGCACGTGCTCACACTCTCCCCGTGCTCACTCTCGCTCCATGTGCTCACACACTCCCCGTGCACACTCTCTGCCCGTGCTCACTCTCTCCCCTTGCTCACACTATCCACGTGCTCACTCTCTCCCTGTGCTCATTCTCTCCCTGTGCTCTCTCTCTCCCTTTTCTCATTCTCTCCCTGTGCTCACTCTCTCCCTGTGCTCTCTCTCTCCCTCTGCTCACTCTCTCCCTGTGCTGACTCTCTCCCTGTGCTCACTCTCTAGCTGTGCTCACTGTCTTCCTGTGCTCACTCTCTCCCTGTGCTCGCTCTCTCGCTGTACTCACTCTCTCCCTCTGCTCACTCTCTCCCTGTGCTGACTCTCTCCCTGTGCTCACTCTCTAGCTGTGCTCACTGTCTTCCTGTGCTCACTCTCTCCCTGTGCTCACTCTCTCGCTGTGCTCACTCTCTTCCTGTGCTCACTCGCTCCTTGTACTCACTCTCTCCCTGTGCTCTATCCCTCCCTGTGCTCAGTCTCTCCCAGTGCTCTGTTTCTCGCAGTGCTCTGTCCCTCCCTGTGCTCAGTCTCTCCCTGTGCTCAGCTACTCAGTGCTGAACCTTTCTGTGCTCAGCCTTCCTGTGCTCACTCTCTCCCTGTGCTCTGTCTCTCCCTGTGCTCAGTCTCTCCCAGTGCTCTGTTTCTCGCAGTGCTCTGTCCCTCCCTGTGCGCAGTCTCTCCCTGTGCTCACTCTCTCCTCGTGCTCACTCTCTCCCCGTGCTAACTCTCTACCCGTGCTCACTCTCTCCCCGTGCTCACTCTCTCTCCGTGCTCACACTCTCCACGTGCTCACAATCCCCACGTGCTCACACTCTCCCCGTGCTCACTCTCGCTCCATGTGCTCACACGCTCCCCGTGCACATTCTCTGCCCGTGCTCACTCTCTCCCCGTGCTCACTCTCTCCCGTGCTCACACTCTCCACGTGCTCACAATCCCCACGTGCTCACACTATCCCCGTGCTCACTCTCTCTCTGTGCTCACTCTCTCACTGTGCTCAATCTCTCACTGCTCGCTGCCTCCCTGTGCTCACTCTCTCCCGGTGCTCGCTCACTCCCTGTGCTCAGTCACTCAGTGCTGTACCTTTCTGTGCTCAGGTTTCCTGTGCTCTGTCTCTCCCAGTGCTCTGTCGCTCCGAGTGCGTGGTCTCTCCCAGTGCTCGGTCTACCCCTGTACTCACTCTCTCCTCGTGCTCACTCCCCCCCCATGCTCACACTCTCCGTGTGCTCACACTCCCCACGTGTTCACACTCTCCCCGTGCTCACTCATTCCCCGTGCTCCATCCCTCTCCGTGTTCACTCTCTCGCCGTGGTCACACTCTCCACGTGCTCACATTCCCCACGTGCTCACACTCTCCCCGTGCTCACTCTCGCTCCATGTGCTCACACACTCCCCGTGCACAATCTCTGCCCGTGCTCACTCTCTCCCCGTGCTTACACTATCCACGTGCTCACTCTCTCCCTGTGCTTACTCTCTCCCGTTGCTCAGACTCTCCCTGTGCTCACTCTCTCCATGTGCTCACTCTCTCACTGTGCTCATTCTCTCACTGTTCGCTGACTCCCTGTGCACACTCTCTCCCTGTGCTCAGTCTCTCCCTGTGCTCACTCTCTCCCTGTGCTCACTCTCTTCCTGTGCTCACTCTCTCCCTGTGCTCATCTCTCCCTGTGCTCACTTTCTCCCTGTACTCACTCTCTCCCTGTGCTCACTCTCTCCCTGTGCTCAGTCTCTCCCTGTGCTCACTCTCTCGCTGTGCTCACCCTCTCCCTGTGCTCACTCTCTCCCTGTGTTCACTCTCTCCCTGTGCACCCTCACTCGCTGTGCTCAGTCTCTCCCTGTGCTCTGTATCTCCCTGTACTCAACTTCTCCTAGTGCTCAGTCTCTCCCAGTGCTCTGTCTCCCGCAGTGCTCTTTCTCTCCCAGTGCTCTCTCTCACCGATTGCTCTGTCCATCCCTGTGATCTGCCTCTTCCTGTGCTCAGTGTCTTCTTGTGCTCAGTGTCTCCCTGTGCTCAATGTCTCCCTGTGCTCAGTGTCTCCCTGTGCTCAGCGTTTCCCTGTGCTCAGTCTCTCCCTGTGCTCAGTCTGTCCCTGTGCTCAGTCTGTCCCTGTGATCAGCCTCTCTGTTCTCAGGCTGGATGTGCTCAGCCTGCGCTCACTATCTCCATGTGATCACTTTCTCCCTGTGCTCACTCTCTCCCTGTGCTCACTCTCCCCCTGTGCTCACTCTCTCGCTGTGCTCACTCTCTCCCTGTGCTCCCTCTCTCCCCGTGCTCACTCTCGCTCCATGTGCTCACACACTCCCCGTGCTCACTCTCTCCCCGTGCTCACTCTCTCCCCGTGCTCACACTATCCCCGTGCTCACTCTCTCCCTGTGCTCACTCTCTCCCTTTGCTCAGACTCTCCCTGAGTTCACTCTCTCCCTGTGCTCACTCTCTCACTGTGCTCATTCTCTCACTGCTCGCTGCCTCCCTGTGCTCACTCTCGCCCCGTGCTCACTCTCTCCCTGTGCTTACTCTCTCCCTGTGCTCACTCTCTTCCTTGTAAAAGGAAGCAAATTCAAACAATCCCATGGCAGGTACAGCACGAGTAGATAAAGTTAAAGCTCCCTCTACACTGTCGCATCAAACACTCCCAGGGCAGGTACAGCACGGCATTAGATACAGAGTAAAGCTCCCTCTACACTGTCGCATCAAACACTCCCAGGGCAGGTACAGCACGGGGTTAGATACAGAGTAAAGCTCCCCCTAAATTGTAAAATCAAACACTCCCAGGGCAGGTACAGCACGGTGTTAGATACAGAGTCAAACTCCCTCTACACTGTCCCATCAAACACTCCCAGGGCAGGTACAGCACGGGGTTAGATACAGAGTAAAGCTCCCTCTGCACTGTCCCATCAAACACTCCAGGGCAGGTACAGGGGGTTAGATACAGAGTAAAGCTCCTTCTACACTGTCCCATCAAACACTCCCAGGGCAGGTACAGGGGGTTAGATACAGAGTAAAGCTCCCTCTACACTGTCCCATCAAACTCTCCTAAGGCAGGTATGGCACGGGTTAGATACAGAGTAAACCTCCCTCTGCACTGTCCCACCAAACACACCCAGGGCAGGTATCTAAGCCCGATAATCATATTGTGATCTGGATTGCGCTGCCTCAAAGGGTGGTGGGTGCAGATTCAATAGTAACTTTCAAAAGGGAATTGGATAAATAAATGAAAGGAAGAGCTATGCAGGAAAATAGTGAAAAATCAGGGATAAAGGGAATAATTACATAGTTCTTCCATAGTGCCAGCACTGGTACAGTGCATCGAACGGCCTCCTTCTATGTTGTATAGTTTTATGATGAGATGTTAAACCAAGGTCTCCCTCATCTGGAGGATGTATAACACTTCCTTAACATATTGTTCCATCCAGTCTCTGGGAAGTAATGTCAGCGATGCATCTCCTGATTCATGTCATCACTTTGAGAGAAATTTGGCACACACCCCGCAGGAATGGTGCAATCTATCAATTTTAGCCGTTGCTACTTTTGCACGGGGCCTTTTCGCTGAAGTTGCAGCAGGACATGGGGAAAACTGGCTGGAAATGCCGTCGCCTTTTTCCTTCTTCTGGTTTTTAATTGTGCAATGCTACCACCGGGTGGCCACAGACAAGAACGACAGAGGGCAAAATGCTAAATTAATTCCACAAGGAGAGAACCCGAGACGTTTGCATCACATACGGATGCCATTCCTGCAGTCATGTCTGTGCCAGCTGCTTTCTAGACCAATCCACTCTTCCCATAGCTGCCTCAAATTCTGCTAAGGTAGGCCAAATGGACTGCCCCTTCTTTAGCTTGGTGAGCTGGACCCAGACATCTGTCCGAGACGCCTTTATCAGCCATCCTTCGCTTGTCTGTGATGGAAATGTAGATTTAAATTCCAGTGTATTCCTGCAAATTAAAAGCTGCAAGCATCATAACAGCCCTCAACTCACCCTCTGTGTGAACCCTGGGGAGACTGGAACTGGTCTGAGAATCTGCAAACAGCGCAGTTCCACATCACCACTGCAATGCCGGGCTACTGCCCGCAGGCGGCGCTGCTGCACAGTGTGTGAAAAGCAATAATCTCGCTCATTGTCGCTCTCTTCTGGTCACCAGCCAGCATTGCGGTACTGCGGCACTCAACTTAAAATTGAAATTAGGAGTCTTTTAAAGTGAAGAGTGATTTTTCATTTAAAAATGAATGCAAGGAGCAATTCGTGTCAATCGTGGTTCAGTGGCTAGCGCCCTGGCCTCTGAGTCAGAAGTTTGTGGGTTCCAGTCCATATTATAGGAAAAGAATCAGAACAGATATCAATGTTTAAAAAAAATGAAGTATCAGTTAGTAAGCTGAGAGTTAATCAGAGAATGTCAATAGGTTACTCTTGTAAAAGGGGAAATTGGGTATGAGGAATCTTCATGATCGACTCTCAGATAACGATAGTAATCTAAACAATGACTCACATTCTATTCCTTTCTTCATTTCAGTTGACATATTTTTTGTTTGAGTGGTGAGAACCGCTGGCACAAAAGAGTCCAAGGCTTTGTGCCGTTACCAAGGTGGATGACACAAGCGAGCTGAAGTGAGGGACTGACATTTATAATGTGTCTATTCACCTCCTCTTTGGGTGCTACACAGCCAAGATATCGCTTTTGCAGTGTGGTAATTGTTTTGATGTGGGCGCACTGGGCCTCCAGTAAGCGCACAGCAAGATCCCACAAATTGGAAACGAGGGGAGCGGCCGCCCTATACACATTCCTGGTGCCCAATGTCCCAGAGGCAAAGCGTCAAATGAACCCTTGTCAGTGAGGAAACAACCAGCCAATGGCTGCCACGTGGGAAGGAGAAGATAAATGGCGTCGGGGTAGCGGTCGGTCTGGTGGCGGGGAGGTGCTCGAAACAGAAGCAGCACTAAGCGGACAGATCTAGGGCTTGATTTTGGGCAACAAGTCAACCGCCTATAGCTAATACAGCTGTTTGATACCTGCAACTAACACAGGGATTAGCCGTTGTTCAGTTGGTAGCACACTCAGGTTCTTTTTGATCTCAGGCTCTTCATTAAAGCGGCTTCAAACCCATCAACATTTTTCTTCATGATCGAACGCAAATTATGATCCTTGAGGTTCTCCAAACACTGAGCTCTTGACTGAAAATCGGTTGAAGACTCGAAGCACTAATCCTACCTATCAGATACATCTGGTTGCAAGCCTTAAATCTTGCTCTATGATATACAGACACAATGCAGACTTTTAGGGTGCCAACTGTAGCTTACAAGTTCTTACTTAGAATTTACTCCTCAAATGAATAGGCATTGCAACATTGCACGTCTGGTGTCATTGATTTATTAAGCAAACAATAATTCAATATACAATCACCAGCACTGCTTATTGCAAAAACTTGCGTGGGTTAGCCGGAGAATTCAAACGCACTACAGGTCCAAGCTGGCTATACATGGTGATAAGGCAATAAACGAATTCTAAAACAGCCATTCCTCCTAGCTTTACCAGTCTCCTTCCACAGGCTATGAACATGATTCATAGTGACACTACCTACTTATCATTCAACACTGACTTGATTGTCCTGTCCCTGCAGCCATAGATCAGTAACTCCCTAACTTGACTACATTCCAAAACATTCCAGATCTAGAGGAGAGAATTGTAGTTGGAGGCTTCCTTTATACGAACGCCTCCGACCCGAAAAAGGTCTACAAATGTACCTGGTGGTCCCGGAGGAAGGTAGAATCCTGGTCGGAGGCCAAGATGCGCTGTGCTGCGCACGGAGATATGTTTCTCTCAGGGACGTACGTACATGCTGGAGTCACGCGGGTCTGGACCACCAAACACTATGCAGTACTCTCATTGATAAAAATGGGAGCTGTTTTTGTGTGGACTCCCATTACTATCGATGAGGACACCAGTAAAACACCATAATAAATAAAACACGCCACACATTTAAAATTAATTGAAATTAAATGTATTTAAATGTTTTAGGAAAAAAAACTGTTTTGGAATTTATTTCATGTGTTTTAATAGTATTAAAATAATCTTACATTACAGGATTACTATAAAAATAGAGTTTAAATTACATTTTTGATATGTTTTAAAACTCTTATGCTGGTAAAACTAAGCTATGCACCTACTTTTACCAGATGTAAAGGTTTGAAAGACATTAACTGGCCAGGAGTTGGGCAAATAACCCAAACTACAACACATGAAAGTCCTTCTCCTGGGGAAGCGTAGAATCTGTAAGGAGAAATCGTGACCGATTGGAAAAGCTGGTTTTGGGGAATGAAGCTAGGCAGGTGAAAGGGGTATCAGTGGGAGAACACTTGGGTGCCAGTGACCATAATTCAGTCAGATTCAAGGTAGTTATGGTCAAGGATAAGGATTGACCAGGAATAAAAGTCCAACATTGGGGAAAAGCTAACTTTGCTAAGTTGAGAAGTGATTTGGCCACAGTGGTCTGGAAACAGTTACTTGTCGGTAAATCAGTGTCAGAATAGTGGGAGGCATTCAAGGAGGAGATCCGGGGGGTTCAGGCCAATCATGTGCCCTTAAAGCAAAAGGATGGAAATAACAATTCTGGAGCCCCCTGGATGTCTAGGGACTCACGGGGGAGGATAACTAAAAAAGGGAAACTTAAGTAACATACGGACGGCTAAATACTGTACACTCCCTGAAGGAATATAGAATCAGAGGTGAAAATAAAAAGGATATTAGGAATGCTAAGAAAGAGCATGACAAACTCTTGGCAAGTAAAATGAAGGATAACCCAAAGATATTCTATAAATATATGAAGAGCAAGCGAATCTAAAGAAAGAGTAGGGCCTATTTGAGACAATGCGGGTAATCTCAGCATAGAGGCGGAAGGTGTTGGTGTGATTCTTAATGAATACTTTGCATCTCTTTTCAAAAAAAAGGTGTAATGCAGATACTGCTATCGAGGAAGAGTGGGAAAATTATTATAAAAAATCCTGAAAGACAGGAAAAATCTACATTTAGAAAGGCAAGCAGTAATTAGTGACAGTGAGCATGAATTTGTTAAGGGAAGATTGTGCTTGACTAACCTGATTGAAAATTTCGAGGAGGTAACCAGGAAGGTCGAGGAGTGCAGTGAATACGATATAGTGTATATGAACTTTAGTAAAACTTTTGATAAGGTTCCACATAGCAGACTGATCACGAAGGTAAAAGCCCATGGGATCCACGGCAAAGTGCCAATATGGATCCAAAATTGGCTTAGATTTTGGAAGCAAAGGGCGATGGCTGATTGATGTTTTTGTGAATGGAAGGATATTTCCAGTGGGGTTCCGCAGGGTTCAATACTGGGTACCTTGCTTTTTGTGGAATACACCTTAAATCTCTTCCCTGGCATTGCTCAATTGGGCACGTTCAAAGCATTACTTCCAACTGGCAGAGGGTGGCGGGGGAGGGGGGGGGTGGGGCGCGGGATAGACAAACAGTTCTTTAGCTCAGAGTAAGTGCTACGCAAGCATTAACATTTGACACAGATCACACATGGCATAATTCTGTTCAGGAACTATGGTTACAAGCTGCCCTGGCTGCAAGTACCTAGGTAACGCTAATGACCTCTCTCCTCAAACATTCACATTCTGTCCTGGCCAGGTTAAGAACTGTTTCAAAAAAAATCATTCATGGGATGTGGGCGTCGCTGGCAAGGCCGGCATCCATTACCCCTCCCTAGTTGCCCGTGAGAAGGTGGTGGTGAGCCGTTTTCTTCAATGCTGCAGGACGTGTGATGACAACTGAGTGTCTCGCTGGGCCATTTCAGAGGGCAGTGAAGAGCCAATCACATTGCTGTGGGTTTTCTCCTTAGAACAGAGGAGGCTGAGAGGAGACCTCATTGAGGTGTGTAAAATTTTGAGGGGCCTAGATATTGTGGATAGTAAGGGCCTATTTCGCTTGCTGGAGAGGTCAATTACGAGAGGGCATAGTTTTAAGATAGTTTGTGGAAGGTTTAGAGGTAATTTGAAGGGAGGCTTCTTCACGCAGAGGGTTGTGGAGGTCTGGAACTCACTTCCTGGAAGGGTGTTAGATGCAGAAACCCTCACCACATTTAAAATGTACTTGGATGGACACTTGAAGTGCCATGACCTACACGGTTATGGATCGAGAGCTGGTAAGTGGGATTAGATTGGATAATCTCTTGTTGGCTGCCGCAGATACGATGGTAAATACTGCAGCGAATCGAATCTTGCCAGAGTGATCTCCTGGACTAGTTTCGATCACCTGGATGGGTCGGAGAGGAATTTTCCCAGATTTTGTGATCAAACTGGCCTGGGTTTTGATCTGTTTTTTTTTGCCTCTCCCAGGAGATCACATCGCTCTGGTTGGGCTGGAGTGTAAAATGTGACGATGCATGGAGTGTTGCAATGTGTGGGGCGGACTGTTTGAGTTGGGTGCTCTTTACCTTTCTGCCATTGTTCACTGTTCATAGGTTTACATGTAACCTTCAGGGCTGCTGACCATGGGCCATGTGGCCGTTTTTCTGGCCGGCGCGGACACAATGGGCCAAAATACTCTCCTTCTGCACTGTAGATTTCTATATTTCTTTCTATGGTTCCCCAAAAAGCGGCTTTTGCGGGTCTGTGCGTGTAGGCTCAATGAGAATAAACCCCTAAAAGAAGAAACACTGCACAATAAAATAAAAAAAAACACCTCACATATTTAAAATTAATTGAAATTAAAAGTAATTTTTTTTTTACTGGGCCAGAAATTTCGATCGGACGCTTCCTTCATGTGAACGCCTCCAACCTGAAGAAAATCTATGAAAGTACTTGGAAATCCAGGAGGAATGTATGATTCTGGTTGGAAGCCTCGATTCACTGTGCAGGGTATGGCAAGATGTCATCGCCATACGTATGTCCATGCTGGAGCCACGTGGGCCTGTGCCACCAGTCACTATGCAGTATTCTCATTGATAAAAATGGGAGCTCTCTTTGTATGGCCTCTCATTATTATCAATGACAAACACCACTTAAATAATCAAATCACAGCATAATTAATAAATAAAACACCTCACATATTTAAAATTAATTGAAATTCAATGTAATTAAATGTTTTAGAAAAAATAAATTGGGGGGATTTTTTAAATGCGTTTTGATAGTGCTAAAAATAAACTTACCTTAATGGGCAGGGTTTATAATATAATAATGAATGATTATTATATTGTTATATTGTTCAAATCTGAGAGAATAGTGGCATCATATTCAATAGTAACTAACAAAAGTCAATTGTAATTGCACTGAAGGGCACTAATTAGAACGGTTTGGGGCAAAATATGGGGTGTGGGACTAAATTGAACAGCTATTCCAAAGTAACAGCACGATGGGCCGAATGGCCTGCTTCTGTGCTGTAAGATTCTTTGCACATCTTAGGACTCCAAAATCTTTAAAATGGTGCCTGGCAGGAAACAGACGGCCGCACTAGCCGCCCAGCTAAGGGCTTTTACCCACGCCACGTGCGACAGAATATCAGCAAGAGCATGGTGCTCAGTGACTACATGCCAATTTCAGGCGCCGAGCAGCCCTGACTCACTAGACGGCCACATTTGAAATAGGGGCCCTTGTTTGCTATATTCACACTGTCCTTAGCTTAGGTAATCTAACGACTGCACTGATAGATATTCTATGCAGAAACGTACAGGTGGCAGGGAAAGAGAAGGCCCAGATGGAACTCCCATTAGGCAGAAACTGACGGGAATGACAGAGAAGCTGATTGCTTGATTTCACACTTTTGCAAACTGTAGTAGGAGAAAAATAATTGTAGAAGACTTCAAAGCTATCACGTGAGGACAGTTTTACGATTTCACTGTAATTAATGAACATAGGAACCCTCCTGTTATGTGCACAATAAAACCAACACAAGAAAGGGAACGGAGAGAGAGATGTCTCCCTGTGGGTTGTAAGTAGTAAAATCTTAAAGAATTCTTTGGGCAAGAATTTGGCAGATGGAGTATAATGTTGGAAAATATGAGGTCATGCACTTTGGCAGAAAAAAATCAAAGAGCAAGTTATTATTTAAATGGAGTAAGATTGCAAAGTGCTGCAGTACAGCGCGACCTGGGGCTACTTATGCATGAAACACAAAATGATAATATGCAGGTACAGCAAGTGATCAGGAAGGCCAATGGAATCATGGCCTTTATTGCAAAGTGGATGGAGTATAAAAACAGGGAAGTCTTGTTACAGCTGTACAGAGTATTGATGAGGCCACACCTGTAATAGTGCGTGCAGTTTTGGTTTTCGGATTCACAAAAGGATATACTTGCTGTGGTGGAGTTCAGTGAAGGTTCCCTAGGTTGATTCCGGAGATGAGGGGATTGCTTATGAGGAAAGGGTGAGTAGGTTAGGCCTCTGCTCATTAGAATTCAGGAGAATGAGAGGTGATCTTATAGAAACGTATAAGATTATGAGGGGGCTTGACAAGGTGCATGCAGAGAGGATGTTTCCACTGGTGGGGAGACTAGAACTAGAGGGAATGATCTTAGGTTAAGCGGCCGCCCATTTAGAAACGAGATGAGGAGAAATCTCTTCTCCCAAAGGGTTGTGAATCTGTCAAATTCGCTGCCTCAGAGAGCTGTGAAAGCTGGGACATTAAACACATTTAAGACAGAAATAGACAGTTTCTTAAACGATAAGGGGTTATTGGGAGCGGGCATCGAAGTGGAGCTGAGTGCATGATCACATCAGCCATGATTTTATTGAATGGCGGAGCAGGCTCGAGGGGCCATATGGCCTACTCCTGCTCCTGTTTCTTATGTTCTTATGTTCTTATTAGATACACCTTTCCCACTTTGCACCACACAGCGCCCACTCAGCACTGGCTGCCAATTTTACAGCAAAGCAGCATTAATTGTAACAGGCAATAACTCTGAGAGAGTCTCAATCCAGAGCCATGCAAACCCGGGCAACATCCAATTCGTGTTGCGTAACCTCAGCGTAGACGGTGGCTTCAGCTGAAGGCTTGACAGCATTTCTAGGTTTGCCGAGTGCATCCAGGTTAATTGTTGCTTAATTGTCCTCAATATTCTTCACCTAAAAAAAGTAATGTGGATTAAATATTCGGGTCATCTGTAAATACAGCTTAAACTTTCTCATTCAAATGGAACTCATTTTTGTTTCAAAGTTTTAGCTAAATTATCATGAGATTACCAATGAAACGGCAACAAGACAATACAACTATTGCAAGGACGCTGCTATGCTGTCAGGTAATGTCAGAATTTAAAACAGTAATATTATACCTTAGAACCTGGTATTAAAGCACACAGAACGAGGCCATTCGGCTCCACGTGCCTGTGCCAGCTTCAAATTCGCCTTCAAGTATTTATCCAATTCCTTTCTGAATGTTAGTGTTGAATCTGCTTCCACCATCCTTTCAGGTAGTGCATTCCAGATCAAAACGACTCACTGCATTAAAAAAACATTCTCTTCATCGTGCCTCCGGTTCTTTTGACAATTATCTTGAAGCTGACAATTCTGCCACTGGAAACAGTTTTTCGTTATTTATTCTATCAAAACCCTGCATGATTTTCAACACCCCTATTAAATCTACCGCTAACCTTCTCTGCTCTAAGGAGAAGAACTCCATTTTCTCTACTGCCTCCAGGTAACTGTGAAGTCCCTCCTACCTGGCACCATTCGTGTGAATCATTACTGCATCTTCTTCAATGTATTGGCAGCATTCCTGAAGTATAGTGCCTGGAATTGGCCACAACATTCCAACTGGGGCCCAATCAGTGTTTTATAAACATTCAGCATAACCTCCTTGCTTTTGCACTCTATGCCTCTATTTATAAACCAAGGAGCCACTATGATTTTATCACAGCCTTCTCAACTTGCCTGCCACCTTCAAAGACTTGTGTACATACACCCAGCTCTCTCTGTTCATGCACCGTGCATCGCTACTTAGAAAACCTGCAGCAGGTCTCAGTGAAAGCCTAATCAGTTTTCTCAAGACATTGCTGAAAATAATGAAAATATAGCTTCACAACCCTAGTAGCACGTCCCTACTCGAAGTGAGGAGAGGAATTCTTAACTGAAAATGTCCCAGGCACAATATACTTCCGTCGGTCGATAACTTCATCATGGAAATAAGTGATTGTAAACTGGGCTTCTAATTGACACAAAGGGATTGCAGGCACAGGAATACGTCCCAAACAGGATATAGATAGCTGGCATTCATTAATACCAAATCAACATCTGGAAAACCCAGAAAGAGGGAGGTGTTCCATTAGGAAGGGCTCCAGTTAAACTGGGCTGGGACAAGTGTCCTGGTGCATTGAATAACTAGGTCTGTTGAAAGGGATTCAAAGTAATGAAGTGCAGCGATTTCAGGAGAGAGCAAATTTATGTCCAAAGAGAAAGGTAAAGGCCATAGAGCAGTTCAGTGATTTGGGAAACGTAAGCAGAGGAAGGGAGGGACAGAGAGTTCAACAATAATAGTGCAACAGTGAATAAGTTCGAATCTGAGAAAAATCTTAAGAAATTAAATTTAAAGGAGCTATATCTGAATACACGGCGTATTCTAGACAGGCAAATTAGTGCCACAAATAGCGATAACTGTGTTTGATGTAATTGTCATTATATTTGGTGATTTCAGGGCGCCAGATTACTTGGTGTCTCAAAAAGGAGGGATGGAGTTGCTCGCTCATAAAGGATGATGTAAGGACAGTAGAGAATCAGATGGGTGGAAATAATACACAGCAAGGGACAGAAAGCACTGTAAGGGCTGGTTAACAGGCCCCCCAAAGTAGCTATACTTTTGGACAGAGTTTTAGTCAATAAATAAGAGAAGCTTGTAACAATAATAATGCAAAATTTGTAGGGGACCTTATTCTCCATACAAAGTGGAGAAATCTAAAAGGAAAAAGTAGGCCGGAGGACGGTGATATGGAATGCATTTGAGACAGTTTTCTAGAACAAAATGTCATGGAACCAGGCAGGGATGAGGCTATTTTAGACATTTTCTTGTGCAATGAGACAGGATTAATTAATGATCTCATAGTAATGGATCCGCTGGGGAAGCATAATCATAATATGATAGAATTTCACTCTCAGTTTGAGAATGACATACTTATTCCCGAATAGTTCTCTAAGATATATTGGGAAATTGGATTAAAATGTATAATGGTAGATGAGCAATGGTAAACATTTAAAATGTTTCATACTTCCAAATGAGAAATAAAAACGTCATGTGAAAAGTGATTCATCCATGGCTAACTAACGAAGTTAAGGATAGCATTAGGTTATAAAACGTTTATCATGTTACCAATAAGAATAGTAAGACTGAGGATTGGGAGAGTTTTAGAAACCAGAACAGGATGACCAAAAAACGATCATATTCGTCGGGAAAATGCTGCAATCCATTATGAAGGAATTGGTACAGGGCATTTAGAAAATCATAATACGATTAGCCAGAGTCAACATAGTTTCATGAAGGGGAAATCGTGTATCACAAATCTATTAGAATTTTTGTGGATGTAACCAGCAGGGTAGATAAACGAAAACCAGTGGATGTAATATTTTTGGAATTGCAAAGGACATTCAGTAAGTTGCCACACGAAAGCTTGATCCACAAGATAGGGATCGTGGAGTTGGGATAACACATTAGCATGGATAGAGGACGGGTTAAAGCACATACAACAAAGAGTAGGAATAAATGGTCAATTTCCAGGTTTGCTGGCTATTACTAGTGGCGTGTCACAAGAATCGGTGCTGGTGCCTCAGCTGTTTGCAATCTATATTAATGATTAAGGGACCGATATACAAGGCTAGGTGGGAAAATAAGCTGTGAGAAAAGCACAAAGAGACTGCAAAGCGATATAGATAGGTGAGTGACAGTGAGTGGGCAGTAAGTCGGCAAATGGTGTATCATTTCGGGAAATGTGAGGTTATTCAGGTTGACAGGAAGAATACAAAACAGTTGTTTTTTTTAAAGGATAAGAAAATACTAAATGTTGGTCTTCAGAGCGATTTGGGTGTCATTGTGCACGAAGCACAGAATGTTAACATGCATGTACATCAAGCAATTGGGAAGGAAAATGGTATGTTGGACTTTATTGCAAGGGGCTTAGAGTAAAAGAGTAAGTTAGTGTTGCTGCAAGTGTACAAGCCTTTCCTGAGACCACACCTGGAATACTATGTACCGTTTTAGTCTTCATACCTGAGGAAGGATATGTTTACCATAGAGGGGTGTAACGACAGTTCACAAGTTTGATTCCTGGGAAGAGAGAGTTTTTCTATGAGGAGAGATTGAGTGTATTGGGTCTGTGCTCTCTGTGGAGTTTAGAAGATTGAGTGCTGATCTAATTGAAACCTTCAAGATGCTGACAAGGTAAATGATGAGAGGTTGGGTCCCCTGTCTGGAATGCCCAGAACTGGGAGGCACAGTCTCACGATATTGGTTTAGCCCAGTGGTTCTCAACTGGTGTTCTGCGGCACATTGGTGCACCATGAAGGCTTCACAGGTGTGCGGCCAAATTGTGTAAAAGTATGGTGGACTTTAGCTGATTTCACAATGAAACACAAACCAATTAACTCTGAAACAGAAGGGGAGGGGGAGAGAGAGGGACAGACAGACACATATGTCATCTACCTATATGTATGACGCCACTGCTGTAGTAAACGTTGTCAATATTGACAAATAACTATCTACTTATCTCGACAATTGTCAAAAAATCTATGTTCTAGAGTTGTATAAGTAATAATGACAAGAGAAAACACACACAAACAATTTAAATGTCCATACTCAGAACAAAATCCTTTGACATAATTTGTTTCTTTTGAGTACTCGACAACCACCTCCTCCTCTCCCACTCCCTTACACCCTCCCATTGCTGATAGAGAAGTGCGGATGCCTACCATCGAATGAGACTGCGTGTGTTGTGTGTATGTATATTTACGTTTGTGTGTGTATGTGCGTCTGTACCAAGGGCGTAGCCAGGGGATAGCAATTGTGGCATGGCCATCCCCAAACCAAAATAATAGTATTAAATTGTTCATGTGAAAAGCTTAAAATTGGATTGTTAATTTGGATCAAAGAAATGAAAGACCAGTCTAACACATATGCAGTAACAAATGTAGTTTTGATAATAACGTCAAAAACTATTTAATTACATTTAACCACATTCTTATTTATATTTTGTTATTTTTGTTTATTGATCTGCAGCTTGATGTGTGGCCGGGACTGCAGCGTCTTTGACGCTTTGACCTGATATAGCGCCAATTAGCGGCTCCTTTGATGTATGCGGCATTCAATTTGACCTGGCCTAGCCGCCCTAGTGGTTCCTTTGATTTTTGAGAGTTGGCTTTTCGCATATTTTGACCACAGTCAAAATCAAAACTTCCTGTTCAACTCTAGGTTCCTTTCTCCCTGTACTCTCTGGAGATTGGAAATTGGAAGACTCAGTTTGTGTCTGTCTGGAGTTTGGATCGCTCAGACGAATAAAGTTTGTCGCCCCCAATGGAAAATTCGTCATAAGAAAATGTAAAAATGAGCAAGGGAATATCAGTGACAGTGCTACTATAAGTGGTGCTAGTAGGCCTACAAGCAACGCCAGTACAAGCGGTGTCGAACCAAATCAAAAAAATCAAAAATTCATCGTCAACATATGGAGTATTATTTGAGGTTCGGTTTTTCATGGACAGGAGAAGAAGAATGCCCCATTCCATTGTGTGTTGTGTGCAGCGAGAAACTGTCGAACAGTGCAATGGTTCCCAGTAAATTGAAATGTCATTTTACTCTGAAACATGCACATCTTGCAACAAAAGGTAAGAGTTATTTTAGGAGATTGCAAAAAATGTTAAGGTGTCAGATAGGGTTCAAATTGTTTCTTATGAAGCTGCTGAACTAATAGCGCAAAAAATGAAGCCTCATACTATAGTCGAGTCACTTATTTTGCCTGCATATCATAAAATTGTCAAATTAATGCTTGGTGATGAAACGGAACAAAAATTGCAAAAATTCCGCTGTCTCATGATACAATTCAGAGAAGGATAAATGATATGTCATCTAACATTGAAGAAAATATAACCGATAAACTTACAAACTCGAATTTTGTGTTAAGGCACAATTATTAGCATGTGTTCGCTTCATTCATGCCAACGAGATATTGAACCAATTTCTGTGCTGTAGACAACTTCCAGAAAATATTAGAGGTCAAGTCATATTTGATTCTGTGAATTCATATTTAGAAGACTTGAAAATTTCATGGGACTCATGTGTTGGAATTAGCACGGACGGTGCTCCATCTATGGTGGGATGCGTCAAAGGATTCATTACGCTCACAAAAAAACATAATCCAAATATATTATTTACACATTGTTTTTTGCATAGAGAAGCACTTGTTGCAAAGACATTAACGCTAGAATTAAAATATGTGTTAGATCAAGTTGTTAATATTTTAAAATTATATAAAATCAAGACCTTTAAAAACTCGCTTGTTTAAACAGATCTGCAAAGCTATGGATGCACAGCACGAATGTTTACTTTTGTATATAGAAACATAGAAACATAGAAAATAGGTGCAGGAGTAGGTCATTTAGCCCTTCGAGCCTGCACTGCCATTCAATAAGATAGAAACATAGAAAATAGGTGCAGGAGTAGGCCATTCGGCCCTTCTAGCCTGCACCGCCATTCAATGAGTTCATGGCTGAACATGCAACTTCAGTACCCCCTTCCTGCTTTCTCTCCATACCCCTTGATCTTCTTAGCCATAAGAGCCATGTCTAACTCCAATGAAATGGCATCAACAACTCTCTGCGACAGGGAATTCCATAGGTTAACAACTCTCTGAGTGAAGAAGTTTCTCCTCATCTCACTCCGAAATGGCCTACCCCTTATCCTAAGACTATGTCCCCTGTTTCTGGACTTCCCCAACATCGGGAACATTCTTCCCGCATCTAACCCGTCCAGTCACGTCAGAGTCTTATACGTTTCTATGAGATCCCCTCTCATCCTTCTAAACTCCAGTGAATAAAGGCCCAGTTGATCCAGTCTCTCCTCATATGACAATCCAGCCATCCCTGGAATCAGTCTGGTGAACCGTCGCTGCACTCCCTCAATAGCAAGAACGTCCTTCCTCAGATTAGGAGACCAAAACTGAACACAATATTCCAGGTGAGGCCTCGCTAAGGCCCTGTACAACTGCAGAAAGACCTCCCTGCTTCTTTATTCAAATCCCCTAGCTATGAAGGCCCACATACCATTTGTCTTCTTTATTGCCTGCTGTACCTGCATGCCCACTTTCAGTGACTGATGAACGATGACACCCAGGTCTCGTTGCACCTCCCCTTTTCCTAATCTGCCGCCATTCAGATAATATGCTGTCTTTGTGTTTTTGTCCTCAGTATGGATAATTTCGCATTTATCCACATTATACTGCATCTGCCATGCATTTGCCCACTCACCTAACCTGTCCAAGTCACCCTGCAACCTCTGAGCGTCCTCCTCACAGCTCACACCGCCACCCAGTTTAGTGTCAAGTATTAACCCAAGGCTTTGTTCCCAGTATATTTGATCATACGGTTTCTAAATAAATCCAATGGGGATTTCAGGAGAAAGCTTTTTTTACCCAGAGAGCCGCGAGAATGTGGAAATCCCTACAACATGGAATGGTTGAGGCAAATAGCATGCATGCATTTAAGGGGAAGCTGTATATCTACATGAGGGAGAAATAAATGCAAGAATTTGAAAATAGAGTTAGATCAAGTAGAGTAGCATGTGGTTCGTAGGCAGCAGAAACAGCCACACAGACCTCTTTGGCCGAATGGCCCATTTATCTGCTGTTAACTCCATGTTATATAATCATGGTCTACAGAGCAGTAGTGATACCTGCCCACCTATATGCTTCAGAAATATGGACTATGTACAGCAGGCAACTCAATGCAGTGGACAAGTATGACCAACAATGCCTCTGCAAGATCCTACAAATCCATTGGCAGGATAGGCAAATCAACGTCAGTGTTCTTGCTCAGGCTAACATCCCAAGCATTAAAGCAATGATCACGATCGATCAGCTGCCATGGAAGGGCCACATCGTCTGGATGCCTGATACTAGACTCCAAAAACAAGCGCTCTACTCAGAGCTCCGACACGGCAAGCGATTCCAGGTGGGCAGAGGAAATGCTTCAAGGAGACCCTCAAAGACTCCTTGAAAGATTGCAACATCCCCACTGACACCTGAGAATTCCTGGTCCAAGACCGCTCAAAGTGGACGAGAATCATCTGGGAAGGGGCCGGTCACCTCCAGTCCCTTCGCCAGGAGTACGCGGAAGCCAAGCGCAAAGTGCAGAAGGAGCGCACGACAACCGAAACACCCCAACCACCCGTCTCTTCAACCACCTCCTGCCTCACCTGTGACAGAGACAGTCGATCCCGCATTGGTCTCATCAGTCACCGTAGAGCTCATATTAGCGTGCAAGGAAGTCATCCTCGACTCCGAGGGACTAACTAAGAAGAAGATATAAGCATTCCTTCTTAAAAACTTTAAACTTATTTTCAGTTTTGTGTTGTTTTACTTATTGGGATTAAATTCTAAAGTTATGTAATAGCATTTACAAAGAGGGACTGAAGGACTCATAAAACTCTAACCGTTGCTGTTCACTTGTTTTATAATACACGGCCATGTTACTTGTTACCTGCAATGTTAATGATTATGGCTTCATGAGTGACACGAATCATCCACATTGAGAGTAGAGCCGATGCTAAATTTCTGTTCCTGTTTCAGCAATTTAGAAACCAACTGTGCTGAACCACAGGTAAGATCACAGTCAAGCGCAGTTCTCGATGCAGTCAGTGTGGAAGTTACCGTTCTCATTCTTTCCACCGTGGGGAAATATTGAACCAAAGCTAACCACCTCAAATAAAGGAAGTGAAACCTAGTGGTTATCGTCAGATCTCCCTCTCGATCAGCAAGATGAGCAAATGTCTGCAGCATTGTGTACTATTAGCTTGGGATGCTGGTCTGAAAGGGCGATAGCAATATGCCACACATTATAAAACACGCCCGATTTTCATGTCAGCAGAAGCCACTAGACAGGAGAATCTAACTGGGTGTATCATTGTCCGCCAATTCAATGACCCATTTTACACTCTGTCACAGATTTGAAATACTTGTAGGAATATCAGCTATTGTATTTATATGTTATTTTTTGCAATACTTACCTGCTGATTTGTATTTTTTCTGGATCAGTAAACAATTGAGAATCAAGGCAACAGCAACCATCACCACTCTGTCTACCGCACCTGCAACGATTATCTTTCTCTTTGAATTCTGGGATGGATGTGGAAAGAGTATCAGTGAGAAAAAACCACAAAGTCCATCTAACTATCCATATATAATATTACACGTGTATAAAATGCGTATACGTGCACTTCAAAATCTGTTTAAGTGCACTCCATGTGCACTTTTGTCAAGATCTCTGCTCTCGAGTTTCCTGTCAACATTCATAATTGAAGATGTCTCTGTGTCTAGTGATAATGGGAATTCAATGTGGTGGATGTTAGACTCGGCGATTTTTGGGCCCAGACTAGGCGCTGCCCAAGAGGTCCGTGTCCAAAACAAGCCAACTTTTTTCAGCCCGGAATTGGCCCTCCATCAAGTAAATGTTCCGGTTTACTGGGGTTAATTTTAAGTGCGGGCAATGGCGTAAAGCGGGCGACATCCACTTTCCCGGTCATTATACGCCATGCTTGATTTTCTTCACCATTAATGCCAATGAAAGGGGAATCGAGCGAGTTGTAGAATGGGCATTGGAAATTGAAACAATATTGGTTAAGCTATCGACATGACATGAGCCCCAAAATGGTTGAAGCATGTCCTTCAGTGAGGACTTGGTCTACATGTGACTCCAGTCCTACACTATGTGCTTGCTCATACTGACCTCAGATCAACCAGGGTTGGCAATAGATATAGAGTTACCGTCCATTATACACCACTCCTGATTTTCTTTACCACTAATGTCAATGGAAACGGAAAATCAGGCCAGTTGTTGAATGGGTGGTGAATGCAATATTGCTCGCTTTACACTATTACGCAACTTTAGTGTTGCCCCAGTGAATGCAAACCCATGCTCGTTGCAAATCACCTCTGCCTTTTCATTCCGTGCTCCCCAGCTGCAATTAGCTACATGACAGCATAAAGCAAAAACAGCAATCGTGGATTTCAGAAGAGAAGAGTATCACATGATGTTTCAGTCGATGCATTATCTGCAATGTGAGACGTTGGTGCAATACTGCAGAAAACAACAAATTAAGATGAGGAAAGGAATTTCAGTAAAATAGGCATCCCTGATGAAAATTTAAACTATACTGATTAACGTTATCGGCATTCCAAAACTATTGAAACGGTTGAACCATGCATTTCAGTGACGACCTGGCCTACATGTGACTCCAATGCTACACTATGTGCTTGGCTCATACTGCCCTCAGGTCAACCAGGGATGTCAATAGATAGTGCCATCCTCATCTCAAGAATCGTGAGGTGATTCTTTTATTATTGCTCCATTTTGCTTTTAAATGGTTAAGCAGAATCGCTAGGCAAGTGTTTCCAGGATTTCCAGAAGATAAACTCTTTCAGAGGCCAATCATCGCAGCCCGGGACATCACTGCAGGGATTTCTCAAGGCAAAATCTACGACAATTTTCAGCATCATCATTATGCCAGAAGTGGATTTATTCACCGAGGTTTTGCAGTGTTTAGCGCCAATCACAGCTTCTCCAAAAATGAAGCAGCCTATGCATCAAGAATTGGGCTCACAAATGAAAGGTAATATTAACTTCACATAACGGCCAATGAATGGCAATCTCAAGCAAGGGAAACACAAACCATGTTCCACCCGACCTTCAAAGGCGACACCATTGCAGGGTCTTCCCACAAAGAACAATTCATGGATGGAGGCTTGACACGCTGTGATCTGTGGTTCAATTACTGACAGCTATCTAGAAGGTTAAATCATGAGTCTGACGCAACACCAATCTCGACCCTGTGGTCGCGCAGCTTCAACATTCCGCAAGCTCGACACGTACTAGTACAGAAACGGTTGGCTTATCAATGGCCGTACCATTGAACTCAACATTCACTTCATCCACCATTGGTGCGTTGTGACTGAAACATGTATGATCTACAAGAACCACTGTAACATGTCAAACGTTACTTCTATGGCACTTTCCTCCACTGCAACCTCCAGCTCCATGAAGGACAGGAGCAGAAATTCATGGGAAGCTAACAACCCCAAATTCCCCTCCAAGGCATAAACCATTCTTATTGGACATACATCACCCTTATTTCATCGAGGCTGGGTACATTACATGGAATTCCATGCCCATCACCTACCACTGTAGTGGGAGCACCGTGACGAGAGTCGGACCTCAGTGGTTCAATGAGAAGGCTCTATATGCACAAGAATCCAGGGATGTTCAATAAGTGCGACCAGACCAGGATCACCTACATCCCGAGAGCATACTCTTTAAAATGCGGGATTATTTAAGGAATAATAGGATGTTGCATGGAAGGGAGGGTGGGCCTTCAGGATAATTATGGACAGCTGAAATAAGATGGGATAAAAGGTTTATGCCATAGATAATTCACTTGACACTTTGAAATAACCAGGTTGCTTTCAAAGGTTTGGCCATTTATACCCTCCCTCCTTCCCACCATCGCCATGTCCTGTTGTTGACCCCAGCAGAAATTACTTTTTTAATACAAACTCATTCGGGACTAGTAACAGCCGATTTCATAAAGCTCAGCACCAGGAAAACTTGCCAGGAGGAAATTGATTGTTTTCACACGTCACACTCTTCCCTCGAGCTGGCTAGTCCTATATGGTGAGAGGTATTTATGAGCTGCCACAACCCATAGAAACATAGAAACATAGTAAATAGGTGCAGGAATAGGCCATTCGGCCCTTCAAGCCTGCACTGCCATTCAATGAGTTCATGGCTGAACATGCAACTTCAGTACCCCATTCCTGCTTTCTCGCCATACCCCTTGATCCCCCTAGTAGTAAGGACTACATCTAACTCCTTTTTGAATATAAGCGACCAGCCACACCTACAAGACAAGAGTATTCCGCTCGATGTCAACTCAGAATGCAAGCACCAGTGCTCGGATCTCTATTCTTCACTCTGTTAAAGTAGGGTTCAAACCTGGCACTTTCGATCTCAAACGTGAATGTGTTACCATTGAGCATAACTCTAGCTCCAGCAGTTGATGATAATGCATTGATAGTTTAAAAGGAAAAGGGATTAGGCCAGGTTTCTCTCTACCCTCCATGCCCTACTCCGACCTTATAACTGGTCATGTCTAAGGGGACTGGGTAATGGTTGAAAGTAACTCCTTCCTGACTGATCCTTTTCTGCTCACTTTATTGCTAACACCAACACACATTTCCTCTGGCTACAGTTCGTGAATGCAGAATCATCTGTCAATGCAAATCACCTGAGCCTTTTCTCTCTGCTCTCTACAGGTGCCATTACCTTCACATCGGCAAGAAGCAACAAGGAAACGTGGATTTCCTTGAAAGAAAAGTTTCACCTGATTTTCCTGTCAGCGGATTCTCTGTAGCGAGAGAAGTTGTGCAGTTTGTGCCGGAAATAAGAAAACATTAAGATGAGTAAACCAATTTGAATAAAATAGACACTGGGGCTCCAAACTGATACAAAATAAATAAAAGCTCTTAATATTTAGCGAAAACCCAAATGATTCACTCATGCCATTCAGGAGGAGACCCGACCTACATGTGACTCCAGTCATACACGAAATTGTTGAATGTTCCTGTCCTTGCGACAACTAGGAATGGGCAATGAACACGCTGCTACCAGCCGCATCAGCATCACAATAAAAGCTAAAATAAATACAAATACATTGGTTTTTGGAGGTAGGGATTGGAATGTTTGCATTTGAAGCAATTTAAGGAAAGTTCCAAGGTGGCCTATAAAGTGTGGAATGCGCTCAGGGCTACACTAACTGTGAGAACACTTGAACTTAAAACAGCACATGTTACATTGGTGAAATGACACTCATTAATTTATATTACTCTGTCCACTCATTTAACTGAGATGTGGACCTAATCAAATGGAACAAGAGAATGACAATCACCTCCCCATGACCTTCTAAAGCACGACCATTTAGAAGCCGCCTGTTAGCATCCTGGTAGTCATCAAGCTAAAACAGACCACTGTGCAGGGCAGAGGCTGGGTACTGTACGGTTATTTGGATCACCTCCTGACTTTTGAAGCCTTTTCACTATCGTCATTGTTCAAGAGCGGAAGACTCACCAGTTGGCCGGCTGGGGGCGCTGAGCACCACGTGGGACAGAAGAGGCTGCCAATTTCAGTTTTCTAACAGTGAGACTGGGGAGATACTGATGTCAATCATCGGGGGCAATGCAAGTATTGTTTGAGGTGCGGTCTAACCTGATATCTCCCAGAGCTGGCTGTAAGAGCAAGGCTTTCCATTCTTTGATATGACAGTACACGTGTAGTGCCCCGCATCATGATGTTGAACATTGCTGATGTTTAAACTTCTGAAATCGAACTTGTGTCACTTGTCTTTAGAAATCAGCGTGGTGTTCGATTTCGATTGGATTTGAATCCCTTTCCCAGACACTAGGATGCCTTAAATATTCCAATCTATCATGTTTAAATAGGATAGGCCGGGCATCTCATAGGCTAATGTGATGGAGCTTCTCAGGGGAATTGGGCTTCTGGGGTCACATACGCTGCGGAAATAAGAAAACGGGTTTAAATGATCAAAATCACACTAGATTAAATCGTGTCAGCGCATTAAATTCGTGCTCGAATCTCATTAAAATTACTCACGTGCAGCCAAAGCTTCTCCCGCTGTTCCGTTGGATTATTTCCATTTTGCTCTGGGGCGGTAAATCGGATGCCCCTTAAAGGCAGTCAGAAACTCTGAAAGCGAAGGTTCTCTGTGGCTACAGAGAGCAGGAAATGTTGTCAAAGGGATAGCATTCACGCAAAAAATCGAGCTCGAGCATCATGTTTCTCCGATATCACGGTAGACAGCACAAATGGAGGTGGACTGGAAGATGGAATTCTGTTCCCCTCAGGGGTAGAACAACCTCCAGGTAGCAGCTCCACCGCCTGTGATGAGTAGTTCCTGAAGAGATGAAAACAAGAACGTGTCCTCCAGGACATGGTTGGAAAATTGAAAGGAGTTCAATGACCTCACCAGAGTTGTCAAGGTAACATTAATTATCTCCTTCTCTCTGCTCACCCTCGCATTGCACAGAATAGTCACAATAACCCGGCCTCACTTCTCCTTACAGCAGTATAATCACTACACCAAATTTCACTCCAGCTTCTTATACTCACAGATTTTCCACTATTCCACTATTCCGCCCACTTCACATCTTACACACTGCATTCTAACGACACTACCATGGCAGGCACAAGCTCTGGACATGCCACAGGACTGCCACTGATACATCCCTTTTTTTCAGCAATTCGTCAAGTGCAATGTGCTCTAAGAGGCTGCCATCTGAGATGACGACCCTGGTTACATGTTCTCTGGGGAAATAACTATATTGGTCATGACAGGCGGAGGCAATTTGTGATTGTAGTGACAGCTAACAATGGAGGAAACGATGACCTTATCCTTCTTTGTCCTCCTTACTTTTATTTCACGATGCACCCTTCATGACAAATTGCTACTGTTTTCATCAGCCATTTCTCCCGACGCTTTATTTTCACACTACATGCCTGTCGCTATAGATAGCGGAAAACATTGTCAAAGGGACAACGAGGGATAAGACCCAGTCAGGGCATCGCGTTTTTCCAATATTACATTAATGGGCACCGATGCAGGTGGTGCACAAGAGAACAAAAATTATATAATAATGAATAGTGAGCATGGATTTCAAAAGGGAATTCCTTGCTTAACCAACCTCATTGAATTTTTTGAAGAGGTAACAGAGTTATTGCAGCAGATGTAATTTATCTAGATTTTCAAAAGGCCTTCAGTAAAGTACCACATACTCGAGTCATGAATAACATCAGAGGTTGTGAAGTCAGGGGACAACCATCAGAATGGATAGCTAGCTGAGTTCAAGCAGAAAGCAGAGAGCAAGATAAATGGTAGCTATTTACAGAGGCAGAAGTTGCGTCATGGTGTACCACAACGATCAGTGCTGGGACCAATATTGTTCCTCATCCATGCCATGCCCTCATCCATGCCTTTATTAGCTCTAGACTTGACTATTCCAACGGACTCATGGCTGGCCTACCATATTCTACCCTATATGAACTCGAGATGATGCAAAACTCGGCTTTGCTCCTCCTAACTCGAACAAAGTACCTCTCCCCCATCAGCCCTGTGCTCACTGACCTACATTGGTTTCCAGTTAAACAACGCCATGATTTCAAAATTCTCATCCTTATTTACAAATTCCTCCGTGGCCTCTCCATTCCCTATCTCTGTAATCTACTCCAGCCCCACAATCCCCCGAGATGTCTGTGCTCCTCTAATCCTGCCCTTCTGAGCATCACTGATTGTAATCGCTCAAAACATTGGTGGCTTTGCCTACTGTTGCTTCGCCTTCAAGCTCCCTGCCTAAACCTATCCGCCTCTCTACCTCTCTCTCCTCCATGAAGGCGCTCCTTAAAACATATCTCTTTGACCAAGCTTTTGGCCACTTGCGCTAATATCTACTTCTGCAGCTCGGTATCAAATTTTTAACGTATGAAACACCTGTGAAGTACCTTGGAACGTTTCACGCCATTAAAGACGCTATATAAGTATAAGTTGTTGTTGTTCACAGTTTATGTTAATGATTTAGACTTTGGAATCAAAAACACAATTTCTAAATTTGCGGATAACAACAAAATTGTAGGAGGGGAGAATAGTTAATACTGTGGAGGACTGCAACAAATTACAGGAATAAATTTGCACAATGTGCATATAATTGGCAAATGAAATTCAACACAGATAAATGTGAGGTATCACATATTGGTAGGAAGAAGAGGGAGGTCACATATAACTTGGTGGTTGCGAATCTGGGTGGTGCAGAGGAACAAAGGGATCTCGGATTACAAACACGTAAATTACTAAATGTACTGACACAGGTTAAAAAGGCCATAACAAAGCAAACCCGTCACCAGGGTTTATTGCTAGAAGGTTGGAATTGAAACGTAGTGAGGTAATGCCAGCTCTAGACTTGACTATTCCAATGAACTCATGGCTGGCCTCCCATATTCTACTAGATGTAATCTAGAGGTGATTCAAAACTCGGCTGCCTGTCTCCTAACTCGTACAAAGTACGTCTCACCCATCACCCCTGTGCTCGCTGACCTACATTGGCTTCCAGTTAAGCAACGCCTTGAATGCAAAATTCTCATCCTTGTTTACAAATTCCTCCATGGCCTAGCCATTCCCTATCTCTGTAATCTCCTCCAGCCCCGAGATCCCTTAGTTCGCTCTAGCTAACTTGTATCGAGCCTTGGTTAGATCACAAATTCCATTTATAATAATAACAAAAGTGTATGGATGTACTAGAGAGGGTGAAGAGAAGAATTAAAAGGATGATAACAGAAATCCAGTGGTATACCTAACAGGAAAGGATGAATAGACTGGGTCTCTTTTCGTTTGAAAAAAGAAGGCTGAGGGTTGATCAAATTTAAGTTTTAAAACTAGAATGGTTTTATAGTGTAGATACAGAGCGAGAATTTACAATGATGGGGAAGTGTATAATTAGATACCATCGATATAAAATAATCACCAAGAAATATAATACGGAACTTAGAAGAACTTCTTTACCAGAGATTGGGGATAATGTTGAACTTTCTACCACAGGGAGTGTTTGAAGCAAATAGCATAGATGCCTTTAAGGCGAAGCGAGACAAGTATACAGGGGAGAAGGGATTAGAGGTTTATGCTAACAGAGTTAGATGAGGAAATATGGGAGGAGGCTCGAGTGGAGCATAAAGGCCTACATTGACTGCTTGGGCCGAATGGCCTTCTTCTTTGCTGTATACCCTATGTAACCCTATGCCATCCTATGTAGCCAACCCTTGACCTTCTATATCAATTGTAGCGTGGAAAAATTGGAGATAATGGGGCCACTTCAGGAAGCGGATAGAAGCCATGAGCATGTGCCATGACCGATCTAACCCTGTCAGGCAGCAGCCCAGATACTGACATCACGTGCAACTTATATAACTGCGCTCGATGAGACGTCACCACTTGGCGAATCACTGGCTACAGGTGCATAAGAGCGAGTGCAGGAAGCCGAGATCACACACTGACTCGGCTGCAGAGGATTGAAATGCTGATTCAGGTGAATGTATAATGCGGAACAAAGAAATTGCAGACAAGTTGAACAAATACATTGGTTCTGTCTTCACGAAGGAAGACACAAATAACCTTCCAGAAATACTAGGGGACCGAGGGTCTAGTGAGAAGGAGGAACTGAAGGAAATCCTTATTAGGTGGGAAATTGTGTTAGGGAATTGATGGGATTGAAGGCCGATAAATCCCCGGGGCCTGATAGTCTGCATCCCAGAGTACTTAAGGAAGTGGTCTTAGAAATAGTGGATGCATTGGTGATCATTTTCCAACAGTCTATCGACTCTGGATCAGTTCCTATGGACTGGAGGGTAGCTAAAGTAACACCACTTTTTAAGAAAGGAGGGAGAGTGAAAACGGGTAATTATAGACCGGTTAGCCTGACATCAATGGGGCAAACGTTGGAATCAATTATTAAAGATGAAATAGCAGCACATTTGGAAAGCGGTGACAGGATCGGTCCAAGTCAGCATGGAATTATGAAAGGGAATTCATGCTTGACAAATTTTCTAGAATTTTATGAGGATGTAACTGGTGGACAACGGAGAACCAGTGGATGTGATGTATTTGGACTTTCAAAAGGCTTTTGACAAGGTTCCATAAAAGAGATTGGTGTGCAAAATTAAAGCCCATGGCATTGGAGATAATGTACTGACGTGGCTAGAGAACTGGTTGGCAGACAGGAAGCAGAGAATCGGGATAAACGGGTCCTTTACAGAATGGCAGGCAGTGACGAGTGAGTTGCCGCAGGGCTCATTGTTGGTAGCCCAGCTATTTACAATATACTTTAATGATTTAGATTAAGTAATTGAATGTAATATCTTCAAGTTTGCAGATGATACTAAGCTGGGTAGCGGTGTGAGCTGTGAGGAGGATGCTAAGAGGCTGCAGGGTGACTTGGACAGGTTAGGTGAAGGGGCAAATGCATGGCAGATGCATTATAACGTGAATAAATGTGAGATATGCACTTTGGTGGCAAGCACGTGAAGGCAGAATATTATCTGAATGGCGGCAGATTAGGAAAAGGTGAGGTACGAGACCTGGGTGTCATGGAACATCAGTCATTGAAAGTTGGCATGCAGGTAGAGCAGGCGGTGATGAAGGCAAATGGTATGTTGGCCTTCATAGCTAGGGGATTTGAGTATAGGAGCAGGGAGGTCTTACTGCAGTTGTACAGGGCAAGGTGAGGCCTCACTTCGAATATTGTGTTCAGTTTTGATCTCCTAATCTGAGGAAGGACGTTCGTGCTATTGAGGGAGTGTAGCGAAATTTCACCAAACTAATTTCTGGGATGGCAGAACTGACATAAGCAGAGAGACTGGAACGACTGGGCCTCTATTCATTGGAGTTTAGAAGGATGAGAGGGGATCTCATAGAAACATATACAATTCTGACGGGACTGGACAGGTAAGATGCAGGAAGAATGCTCCCGATGATGGGGATGTCCAGAACCAGGGGACATAGTCTAAGGATAAGGGCTAAGCCGTTTAGGACTGAGATGAGGAGAAACTTCATCACTCAGAGCGTTGTTAGCCTTTGGAATTCCCTACCACAGAGAGTTGTTGATGCCAGCTCATTGGATGTGTTAAAGAGAGTTAGATGTGTCCCTTACGGTTAAAGGGATCAAGGGGTATGGAGAGAAAGCAGGAAAGTGGTACTGAGGTGAACGGCCAGCCATGATCTTATTGAATGGTGGTGCAGGCTAGAAAGGCCGAATGGCCTACTCCTGCGCCTATTTTCTATGTTTCTATGACTTCGGGAGCCCAGGCACTAAGGAAGGCTGATGGGAATATATCAGGAAATGTTGGCTGCAATGGTTTGGTTACATTTGGAGTTTGATAGGCATTTTTGGTGCCCCATTACAGAAAGGGCCTAAAAGCCTTGAAGCATAGACCACCTAGATTCAGCAAATTGATGGGAAACTGTCAGGAGAGAACAAGGACAATTCTGAGGTACTGCGGTCTACGATTAGCACAGAAGAGGAAGCAAGTAAAAGATTTAATGGTCTTTTGCATTACCACGAAAGTTTCAAAATTGCAACAATCAAAATGAGGCGTGAGGGTAGGATTTTTTTTTTTAGCTGTTGGAGCACTGAATGCGTTTCCACGAAGTTGTTGAGGCAGAAATGATTGATAATGGAAAAAGCGTTCAATCTTGGAAGTCACGGAAGGTACAGGTCTACGGGAAGAGAGCTGGGCAGTCTGATTTGTGTTGGATTGCAGTGACAAAGAGCTGGCACATACAGAATGGGCCGAATGCCCTTGCTGTTTGCTGTGAATGTTGGTAGATGTTAAGCACATTGATCCCTCGTGCTACTGAGGCCAATGAAGCCATAATTTGAACAACAAGACAGGCTGGCCCGACTGGGCACATGGGCCTGAAAAGGTAGGGCTTTGGGCCTCATTACTGTGAGACCAATGTGTTGCAGACACATGCTGGATGTTCCCTGCCAGCTCGCTGGTGAACACCAAGTTCGGGGATCCGTGCCTTAGTCGGAATTGAGGGGGCTGCTTGTGTCGGGATTGGGGATGAGCTCACGGTTGTGCCTTGGGCGGTGATCTCGATCAGGGCCTGACATTTTTTGGGGGGAGGTTGGCGCCTGAGGGGATCGGAGATTGTGGCACGTGTCAGAGATCGGGATCACAGTCAAGGTTGGGGTCGATGATAGAGGTCTGCGCCAGGAATGAGAACTTGAGCTTGGTCAGGGGTCAGGATCCGGATCAAGGATCAAGGGGTCACGGTTAGTGGTTCCGGGATCAGGACGTCGGGTTTGGGACAACTGGGAAAGTGGCAACGGGAGGTGCGATTGTTCTTGTAATATGGGGTCTTACGTTATTTAATTTCAACCCGACAGCTGCTTTCCAAGAGTGCATCTGGGACGGGGCCTGGCTGCCTCATGGTTAACCAATCTTACAGAAAGTGGCCTAAAATTAGCAAATGAAGAGGAAGCCTGCAGCCTGTCCTTACCCAATATGTCAGCTGGCGCACTTCCAACCACAATGCAGGCACGCTTCCTGTTCGCCATATTGAGACCTAACTAGGCCGAGCCTGTGGGCTGGAGATTCATCTTAAATGACACGTAGAACGTGTGGTAATGTATTGGCCGCCTACAAAACCCGCTGCCCATTTATCATTTCCATTGAGCACAGTGAGCTTTGAGCAGAAATGGTGAGGGGAAGTTTCGGAAATGGTATAAACCTCTACCGGACTATGCTTGACTGCGGAATTTCACAAATAAACATTAATAAGTTGCTGAAAGCGCCACTATTTTAATGCTACAATTTTACACATAACAGGTTGGCAATGTTGTGGCATTTAAAGAAACGGTGTATAACAGAACAGTGGCGCAAATACAATAAATTGTGAAACAGTTTGTGTGATAGACTGTAATACAGCTATAACTATACAATTAAAATGGTTTTAGTAAATCACCATTCATCACTGAGGTGGCTCTATCTGCTCCACCTGATATCCAGAATACAGCCAACAGCGGTAAATTCCGGCACCTTTCATTGTCGCTGGAACCAAAAGAGACTAATTCTTCATCTTGAAACGCTCAGACTCAGCCAGTCTTATAAGCGGGCTCGTGGGGAGCTGCACTGAGTGTGGTTGTGATCCATTGTAGAAAGTATTATTTCAGAGTCAGATTCAAACGTCCACTGAATGAATTCAATTTGAGTCGGAGACTGGGCGGAACACGGCAGCAAAACCGGGCTGGCCCAGAACCTGTTCCGGACTATCTTCATCATCGTCATGCTGTGCGTTACCTGCACCGGGAGCAAAGTGTGATATTAAACGGGGCTGTACGAAGTTGGATAAATATCCGCCTTTACCTATAAACTCTGTTCCCTAGTCACTAACGTCAACCCTCTCCCTGACCATTGTCTGAGCTTGAACCAGACTGTTTGGAACCTGGCTATCCTAGTTGACCGTGAGCTGAGTTTCCGACCTCATATCCTCATCATCAAGGCTGCCAACATCACCCTCCACAAAATCACCTGACTTCCCCCCCCCCTCCCCCTTACCTCAGCTCATCTACTGCTGAAACACTCACCCTGGCCTTTGTTACCTCCACACTCGACTATTCTGATGCTCTCCCGGCCGGCATCTAACTGTTAGGATATTTACAGCAGTCTATGTTATGGAAGAGGGGCTCAGCATATCGTCCGTCCAATAATTTGACAGTTAAAAAAGCAGAAAAAGTGATCAATGTTGGTTTGAAATAATGAACGGATTCACATTTAACAAACAGGGTAAAGGTGACTGTGTTAAACTCGTCACAATAATTTGCAGCTTTCAAAGTCACCGCTGCTTACCCAGCCCCGGCTCTCACATACTGGGAGCAACGCGCCGCCCCGCCAGTGAAGGGCTGCCTTTTGGTGGAAATATCCAAACACCTGGGCAAATTTTGCCTTGTTTGCCCGACACCCCGCCCATACACACCAGCACCGAGCGGGTCCCATTGTCTCCTCATTCGGTTTATTTCTTTACCCCAGTTGCTCATTCAACCATCTGTTGCACATTATGCTTCACTGTGAGCCGAGAGCTGTGTCCTGTGTGCTCAGAGGAGGCGAAACTTATGACAGTATCATGGTTTCTGCTCTCCTCCCCCAGACCGCTGTGAGTCAGATTGGCGCATACAGGGAAATGTTTGCAAACGTAACGACAGATGTGAATGGATCACAGTGGCATGAAAAGGAACATTTTTCTTAGTAAAATGGAGCGGAGTTATAATTCACAAGTGATTTTAATCTGCACTATTCAGCATTGGCGAAAGGATTAACTCTGCTGCACAAAGGCTTTGACCCCTGTGTTACCCCGGTGCAATCTTATAATTAAAGATCGTGTGTTATCCCATAGTGCAATTCCACGTCGAATGAGAATAACTGGGTTGGGCTCGAACCAAGAAGCAGCGCTATTAGCTGAAAACTTTGCATAGAATGACATAGAATATACAGCAGAGAAAAATGTCATTCAGCCCAATCAGTTTATGCTTCACTTAGCCTTCTCCCATCCTTCCTCATCTAACTCGAACAGCACAGCCCTATATTGCTTTCTTCCTCATCTGCTTTTCGAAACTCCCCTTAAACGCATCCAGACTATTTGCTTCAACTATTCTCTGTGGTAGCACGTTCCGCTTGTTTCGCACTCTGTTTCATGCAGTTGCTTTCTTAAATCTATCTCGGCGATATTTTTCCTTTCATCATTATGTATTACAGAGCCTCCCGGGCTCAGATCGCTTTGTTCAATACCCGGCCTTGTGCAACGTGAGGTGAAATATTTCTGATCACCCAACTGATGTCAGTAATTGAATTGTAAATTGTCTTTGCGTATCACTGCAAAGAACCCGGAACGACAGCGACCAGATGCAACAAATGCACACTGAAGACAGCAGTATCACCGTGGCCCTGAATCTGTGTCTTGTCTTTGTGTGAAATACTGTTTCTCATTCTCCGTGTTTTAACCGCAGACTGTCAGCCAGCGGGAGCAAGAGAAACCAGCATGGGAACTGATAGCCATTTCTGTGCAATGCTTATGGTAGTTTGCGTTGCCGATCCATTAATAATGATGCTGTATTCGTAAACTCAGCGAATAAGGTGAATTGTGGGGCGAGGTTACGATTGCGCCTGGCGCTGTTTCAAAGGCCGCTTTTACACAGACCCTCAGTCTTCACAGGGAGGTTACACCGTGAATCATTATTAGGTTCAAAATATCTTCGAGATGAATTTCATAATTCACTCAAGGCCTTCACATACACCCGAAGGGAATATAAGCACAGCCTACTTTGAAATATAGCTCCCGTTTTGAGACCTCAATACGGAAGGACTTAGAACGATAGGGACAGGTATATCCACAAAAGTAACAGAGCTGGAGATTCTGATTGTCAATACACAACTGAAAATAACATTGAACGTGATTTTAAAACGTACCTGAGTTTAGAAGGGCGAGTAGAAGGGAGACATCGAGAATAGAACACTTCATACTTGCCGTTGCTGAGTCTGAACTAAAAGCAGAGCCATGTCCTAGCGTGTCAGGTAGCAAAGAAACGGGATGTTCATGTTTACTTGTGTTAAATATATATATAAAAGCAGGTTTGATCACGTGATTACTGGTTTGAATTTACCTCGTTAATAACCAGAAGTTCAGACTTTCGCATCTGTACTGGTCTCTTTACATTTATTTGGAATAGTAGCTTGGTATTTCACAAAGAAAACATTGAAAACATAGAAAATAGGTGCAGGAGTAGGCCATTCGGCCCTAAGAGCCTGCACCACCATTCGATAAGATCATGGCTGATCATTCCCGCAGTACCCCTTTCCTGCTTTCTCTCCATACCCCTTAATCCCTTTAGCCGTAAGGGCCATATCTAATTCCCTCTTGAATATATCCAATGAACTGCATCAACAACTCTCTACGGCAGAAAATTCCATAGGTTAACAACTTTCTGATTGAAGACGTTTCTCCTCATCTCAGTCCTAAATGGCCTACCCCTTATCCTAAGGCTGTGTCCCCTGGTTCTGGATTTCCCCAACATCGGGAACAATCTAGCTGCATCTAACCTGTCCCGTCCTGTCAGAATCCTGTATGTTTCTATGAGATCCCCTCTCATCCTTCTAAACTCCAATGCATAAAGACCCAGTTGTTCCAGTCTCCCCTCATATGTCAGTCCAGCCATCCTGGGAATCAGTCTGTTGAACCATCGCTGCACTCCCTCAATAGCAAGAACGTCCTTCCTCAGATTAGGAGACCAAAATTGAACGCAATATTCCAGGTGAGGCCTCACCAAGTCCCTGTACAACTGCAGTAAGACCTCCCTGCTCCTATACTCAAATCTCCTAGCTATGAAGGCCAACATACCATTTGCCTTCTTTACCGCTGGCTGCACCTGTATGCCAACTTTCAATGACAGATGAACCATAACACCCAGGTCATGTTGCACCTCCCCTTTTCCTAATCTGCCACCATTCAGATAATATTCTGTCTTCCCGTTTTTGCCCCCAAAGTGGATAACCTCACGTTTATCCACATTATACTGCATCTGCTATGCATTTGCCCACTCACCTAACCTGTCTAAGTCACCGTGCAGCCTCTAAGCATCCGCCTCACAGCTCACACCACCACCCAGTTTAGTGTCATCTGCAAACTTGGAGATATTACACTCAATTCCTTCATCCAAATCATTGATGTATATTGTAAAGAGCTACGGTTCCAGCACTGAGCCCTGCAGCACTCCACTAATCACTGCCTGCCATTCTGAAAAGAACCGGTCTATCCCGACTCTCTTCTTCCTGTCTGCCAACCAGTTCTCTATCCAGTTCAGTATATTACCCCCAATACCATGTGCTTTGACTTTGCACACCAATCTCTTGTGTGGGACCTTGTCAAAAGCCGTTTGAAAGTCCAAATGCACCACATCCACTGCTTCTCCAATCTACTAGTTACAACATCAAAAAATTCCAGAAGATTTGCCAAGCATGATTTCCCCTTCATAAATCCATGCTGACTTGGACTGATCATGTCACTGCTTTCCAAATGCGCTGCTATTTCATCCTTAATAATTGATTCCAACATTTTTCCCACTACTGATGTCAGGCTAAGCGGTCTATAATTGCCCACTTTCTCTCGCCCTCCAGTCCATAGGAACTGATCCCGAGTCGATAGACTGTTCAAAAATGATCACCAAGGCAGCCACTATTTCTAGGGGCACTTCATTAAGTACTCTGGGATGCAGACTATCAGGCCCCGGGCATTTCTCGGCCTTCAATCCCATCAATTTCCCTAACACAATTTACCGCCTCATAAGGATATCCTTCACTTCCTCCTTCTTACAAGACCCTCGGCCCCCTAGTACTTCAGAAGGTTATTTGTGTCTTCATTCGTGAAGACAGAACCAAAGTATTTGTTCAATTGGTCTGCCATTTCTTTGTTTCCTATTATAAATTCACCTGAATCTGACTGCAAGGGACCTACGTTTGTCTTCACAAATCTTTTTCTCTTCACATATCTATAGAAGCTTTTTGCAGTCAGTTTTTAGGTTCCTGGCAAGCTTCCTCTCGTACTCTATTTTCCCCCTCTTAAGTAAACCCTTTGTCCTCCTCTGCTGAACTCTAAATTTCTCCCAGTCCTCAGGTTTGCTATTTTTTCTGGCCAATTTATATGCCTCTTCCTTGGATTTAACACCATCCTTAATTTCCCTTGATAGCCACGGTTGAGCCAATTCCCCGTTTTATTTTTACTCCAGACAGGGATGTACAATTGCTGAAGTTCATCCATGTGATCTCTAAATGTTTGCATTGCCTATCCACCGTCAACCCTTTAAGTATCATTTACCAGTCTACTCTAGTGAATTCACGCCTCAAACCATCGAAGTTACCTTTTCTTAAGTTCAGGACCCTAGTTTCTGAATTATCTGTGTCACGTTCTATCCTAATAAAGAATTCTACCATGTTATGATCACCCTTCGCCAAGTAGTCTCGTACAACAAGATTGCTAATTACACATCACCCAGTCTAGAGAGGACAGCTCCCTGCTTGGTTCCTCGACATATTGTTCTCGAAAACCATCCCTAATACACTCCAGGAAATCCTCCTCCATCGCATTGCTGTCAGTTTGGTTAGCCCAATCAACATGTGGATTAAAGTCACGCATGATAAATTCTGTTCCTTTATTGAATGCATCCCTTATTTCTTTTTTGATGCTGTCCCCAACCTCACTACTACTGTTTGCTGGTCTGTACAAAACTTCCTTTAGCGATTCCTGCCCGTTGGTATTACGCAGCTCCACCCATACCGATTCCGCATCATCCAAGCTCATGTCCTCTCTTACTATTGCCTTAATTTCCTCTTTAACCAGCAAGGCCACCCCGCCTCCTTTTCCTTTCTGTCTGTCTTTCCTGGATGTTGTATACCCCTGGATGTTGAGTTACCAGCCTTGGTCACCCTGGAGCCATTTCTTCGTAATGCCAATTACATCATACCCGTTAACTGCTATCTGCACAGTTAATTCCTCCATCTTATTCCGAATACTCCTCGCATTGAGACACAAAGCCTTCAGGCTTGACTTTCTAATACACTTTGCCCCTTTAGAATTTGGCTGTAATGTGGCCTTTTTTGCTTTTTGCCTTAGGTTTCTCTGCGCTCCATTTTTGCTTTTATTCTTTCTCACTTTTTCTTCTGCCCCCATTCTACCTCCCCCTGTCTCCATGCATAGGTTCCCATCCCCCTTCCGTATTAGTTTAACTCTTTCCCAACAGCAATTAAAAAGTAGTTGAAGTGCGAAGGAAGTTCAAGGAATGTTGCCAGACTTTTGCAATGCTTTGACTCTTAAAGGAAGACCTCTGAGAACATCACGTGGTCCCACTCGTTGGCTCTTTAGTTGCATCAAAGGGAACAAAGTGCTCGTCGAGGAAGGGGGAGGTGGAGGAAGATGACGAGGAGATGGAGGAAGAAGCAGCAAAGGTGGTCGCTGGTGAGTATGAAGGATAGGTAAGGAGGCAATCCAGGAAGCTCCTTTCTGGCCGGGAAGTCCGGGATCGAATCATCTGCCTCTCGTACCAGTGAACAGTACCCCACTTGCCCGTTGTATCTTTTTCCCACTCGTTACCTTCCCTCTGTTACAGACTGTCACACAATCGACTTGGCCAACATTCTGAGATAAAAGTCACCACAAAGCAAACTTTTCAATCCAATTTTATCCATGCATCAAATATGGGGTCAAGAAATCAACAAACCACCCTTGTGCATTTCCTTCGTGAATGGCTTGTTTGTGCATTTGCCTATAGTAGTGCTCTTATGCAATTCTGAAGCATGGCTGGTTGAAGGCTGCTCACTTTCAATATAGGAGAGTCTGGATGGCCATTGACGACAACCCCGAGGAGGTGGTGGCTGGCAGTGTGAAATAGAGTGATTGTCTTTCTTCTTCTTCTTTAAACCACCTGCCTCTGTTTGGTCAAATACTGGCAAGGCAGGCTTGATTTCTTGGCTGGCTGAAATGAGGAAGGCAGAAAATGTAGGGTTGAGGTGAGGGCACGGGATTAAAATAGGAGGTGCGTGCATACACCGTATACAGTTTGTAAATCGGAAGAGATTGTAGGATGACGGTTTAGTGGAATATTAGAAGAAGTTAAGCGGCAGTCTCGACCCGACCTGGATGGGAACAGAGGAGGAGGACGAGCAGTCAGCCTCCGCAGGGACCAGCGTGAGCAGGTAAGAAAGGGCGACAAAGACGAACAGAGTGACTGCATTCGACGTCACAGGAGGACGGGGAAGTGATTGGTTGTTGAATTTTTCTCTCCCTTTTATTGCATTAAATTAAAGGCCTTAAATTAGAGGCCGGGATTAATAACAAAAAACTAAATCTAATTAATTAAATACATTATAGATGGCAGGGCAGGCAATGTCTCAATGTTGCAACATGTGGGAGCTGGTAGACAGCATTGAGGTCCACGGTGACCACATTTGTGGCAAGTGTTTGCAGCTCAAGGAACTTCGGCTTCATGTTCATGAGCTGGAATCCGAGCTGCAGACACTACGACATATCCGGGAGGGGGAGGATTACTTGGATGCCGTGATCCAGGAGCTTGTCATACCAATTAGATTAATTCATTCAAATTCGATCCGTGGTCAGGGACATGATGGGTGACAAGGGAGGAAGGTTTGGGGACTTAGGATGGAGCGATCGAGGAGCCTCAGCCCTTGTTCTTGTCCAACAGGTTCTAGGCTCTTGCTCCCTGTGTAGACGAGAGCAGGGACTGCAGCGAGCATGAGCAAACTGACCACAGCGCCGTGGAGCAGGGGGCCATTCAAGTGGGAGGAGTAAAAGTAAATGTGGTAATAGTAGGGGACAGTATCATTAGCGGGTAGTTACTGTTCTCTGCAACTGAGAGCGTGAGTTCCGAAGGCTGTGTTAGAAACATAGAAACATAGAAACATAGAAAATAGGTGCAGGAGCAGGCCATTCAGCCCTTCTAGCCTGCACCGCCATTCAATGAGTTCATGGCTGAACATGAAACTTCAGTACCCCCTTCCTGCTTTCTCGCCATAACCCTTGATCCCCCGAGTAGTAAGGACTTCATCTAACTCCCTTTTGAATATATTTAGTGAATTGGCCTCAACTACTTTCTGTGGTAGAGAATTCCACAGGTTCACCACTCTCTGGGTGAAGAAGTTTCTCCTCATCTCGGTCCTAAATGGCTTACCCCTTATCCTCAGACTGTGACACCTGGTTCTGGACTTCCCCAACATTGGGACCATTCTTTCTGCATCTAACCTGTCTAAACCCGTCAGAATTTTAAACGTTTCTATGAGGTCCCCTCTCATTCTTCTGAACTCCAGTGAATACAATCCCAATTGATCCAATCTTTCTTGATAGGTCAGTCCCGCCATCCCGGGAATCAGTCTGGTGAACCTTCGCTGCACTCCCTCAATAGCAAGAATGTCCTTCCTCAAGTTAGGAGACCAAAACTGTACACAATACTCCAGGTGTGGCCTCACCAAGGCCCTGTACAACTGTAGCAACACCTCCCTGCCCCTGTATTCAAATCCCCTCGCTATGAAGGCCAACATGCCATTTGCTTTCTTAACCGCCTGCTGTACCTGCATGCCAACCTTCAATGACTGATGTACCATGACACCCAGGTCTCGTTGCACCTTCCCTTTTCCTAATCTGTCACCATTCAGATAATAGTCTGTCTCTCTGTTTTTACCACCAAAGTGGATAACCTCACATTTATCCACATTATACTTCATCTGCCATGCATTTGCCCACTCACCTAACCTATCCAAGTCACTCTGCAGCCTAATAGCATCCTCCTCGCAGCTCACACTGCCACCCAACTTAGTATCATCCGCAAATTTGGAGATACTGCATTTAATCCCCTCGTCTAAATCATTAATGTACAATGCAAACAGCTGGGGCCCCAGCACAGAACCTTGCGGCACTCCACTAGTCACTGCCTGCCATTCTGAAAAGTACCCGTTTACTCCTACTCTTTGCTTCCTGTCTGACAACCAGTTCTCAATCCACGTCAGCACACTACCCCCAATCCCATGTGCTTTAACTTTGCACATTAATCTCTTGTGTGGGACCTTGTCGAAAGCCTTCTGAAAGTCCAAATATACCACATCAACTGGTTCTCCCTTGTCCACTTTACTGGAAACATCCTCAAAAAATTCCAGAAGATTTGTCAAGCATGATTTCCCTTTCACAAATCCATGCTGACTTGGACCTATCATGTCACCATTTTCCAGATGCACTGCTATGACATCCTTAATAATTGATTCCATCACTTTACCCACTACTGAGGTCAGGCTGACCGGTCTATAATTCCCTGTTTTCTCTCTCCCTCCTTTGCCAGGGTTAAGGACATCTGGTCTGGGCAGGAGAGGAACTTGGATTGGTGGGGAGAAGATCCAGTTGTCGTGTTCCACGTGGGTACCAAAGACATAGGTAAGACAAATAAAGAGTTTATGCTGAGGGATTATAAGCAGCAAGGGGTCACATTAAAAAACAGAACCACAAAGGTAATAATTTGTGGAATACTACCTGAGCCACGAGCAAATTTGCAAGGTGATGGCAATAGTAACGGGGGAAATGAAAACCAGAGCGTGCCAGTAAGGGACAGAATGCGTACACATGAAGGTGAATCAGAACGTGGGGTTAAAGCAAGAAAAAATGGTAAAAACATTTTTTAAAGCTCTTTAACAGAATGCATGTAGCATTTGTAACAAAATAGATGAGTAGCTGGCATATATATAAACAAATGGGTATGATCTGATAGCCATTACAGAGACATGGTTGCAAGGTGACCAAGGCTGGGAACTACATATTCAGGGGTATTTGACAATTCATGAGGACAGACAGAAAGGAAAATGAGGTGGGGTAGCACTGTTAATAAAGGATGAGATCCGAGCATTAGTGAGAAACGATATTAGCACAGAAGATGTTGAATCAGCTTGGGTGGAGATAAGTAACAATAAGAGGGGAAAGTCGCTGGTAGGAGTAGCCTATAGGCCCCCTAACAGTACTACACTGTTGGGCAGAGTATTAATCAAGAAATCATTGAGGCTTGTAAAAAAGAAACGGCCATAATAATGGGCGATTTTAACCTTCCTATTGATTGGACAAAGCAAATTGGCCAGGGTACACTTGAGGAAGACGTCATAGAGTGGATCAGCGATAGTTGCCTTGTACACGAGGTTGTGGACCCAACCCGGGAGCAGGCTATCTTCGATCTGGTATTATGTAATGAGACAGGATTAATGAACGATCTCCTTTTAAAGGATCCTCTTGGAATGAGTAACCATAACATGGTTGAATTTCAAATTCATTTGGAGGATGAGAAAGTTGGAACTCAATCCAGTGTCCTGATCTTAAATAAAGGAGGCTAAAAAATCTATGAAGCCAGAGTTGGGTAAAGTGGATTGGGAAAATAGATTAAAGTATGGGGTGGTTGATGAGCAGTGGCAGACATTTGACGATATGTTTCATAACTCGCAACAAAAATATATCCAAATGAGAAGGAAAGACTATAAGAGAAGGGATAACCTTCCGTGACAAAGTAAGAAAATAAGGGATGGTATCAAATTGCAAACAAGGGCATACAATGTGGCCAAGCCTATTGGGAGGCCAGAGGACTGGAATTGTTTTAAAAAACGAACAAAGAACGACGAAAAAAAAGATAACGAGAGGGAGATAGATTATGAAAGTGAACTAGCACAACATATAATAACAGATAGTAAAAAATTCTACAGATACATAAAAAGGAAAAGAGTGGCTAAAGTAAATGTTGTTCCCTTAGAGGATGAGACTGGGGAATTAATAATGGGGAACAGGGAAATGGCAGAGACGTTGAACAAATATTTTATATCAGTATTCACGGTAGAAGACACTAAAGCATCCCAATAATAGATAATCAAGGGGCTATAGGGAGGGAGGAACTCAATACAATCACTATCACTAAAGAAGCACTTGTTAAAATAATTGGACTAAAGGCAGACAAGTCCTCTAGACCTGATGGCTTACATCCTAGTGTCTGAAAAGAAGTGGCTGCAGAGATATTGGATGCATTGATTGTAATGTATCAACAGTCCTTGGAATTTGGGCCAGTCCCAGCGGATTAGAATACAGCAAATGTAACGCCCATTTTTAGAAAAGGAGGCAGAAAAAAGCAGGAAACTATAAACCAGTTAGCCTAACATGTGTCGTTGGGAAAATGCTGGAGTCTAGTATTAAGAGAGCAATAGCAGGACATTTGGAAAATCATATTGCGGTCAATCAGAGTCAGAATGGTTTACTGAAAGGGAAATCATGTTTGACAAATTTGCTGGAGTTCTTTGAGGGTGTTCCGAGTAGGGTGGATAAGGGGGAACTAGTGCATGTGTGTATTTGGATTTCCAGAGGCATTCAATAAGGTGCCACAAAAAGGTTACTGCACAAGATCAAAATTCATGGAGTTGGGGGTAATATCTTAGCATGGATAGATGATTGGCTAACTAACAGAAAACAGAGAGTGGGGATAAATTGGTCATTTTATGGTTGGCAAGCAGAAACTAGTGGGGTGCACAGGGATCAATGCCGGGGCCTCAACTATTTACAATCTATATTAATGACTTGGATGAAGGGACCGAATGCAATGTAGCCACGTTTGCTGCTGATATAAAGATGGGTGGGAAAGCAATTTGTGAGAAAGACACACAAAAAAATCTGCAAAGAGATATAGACAGGCTAAGTGAGTGGGCAAATATTTGACAGATGGTGTATAATGTGGAAAAATATGAGGTCATGCACTTTGGCAGAAAAAATAAAAAAACAAATTATAACTTAAATGGACCAAACTTGTACGGTGCTGCAATACAGAGGGATCTGGGCGGTCCTTGTGCGTGAAACACATAACGTCAGTATGGAGGTACAGCAATAATCAGGAAGGCAAATGGAATGTTGTCCTTTAATGCAAGGGGCATGTAGTATAAAAACAGAGAAATCCTGTTAGAACTATACAGGGTATTGGTGAGGCCACACCTAGAGTACTGCATAAAGTTTTGGTACCCGTATTTAAGGAAGGTTATACATGCATAGGAGGCTTTTCAGAGAAGGTTCACTCGGTTGATTCTGGAGATGAGGGGGTTGACATATGAAGATAGGTTGAGTAGGTTGGGCCTATACTCATTGAAGTTTAGAAGAATGAGAGGTGATCTTATCGAAATATAAAAGATAATGAGGGAGCTCGATAAGGAGGATGCAGAAAGAATATTTCCACTCTTAGGGGAAACTAAAACTAAGGGGCAAAGTCTCAGAATGAGTGGCCGCCCATTTAAAACTGAGATGAGGAGGAAGTTCTTCATTCAGAGGGTTGTAAATCTATGGAATTCTCTACCACAGAGAGCTGTAGAGGCTGGATCATTGAATATATTTAAGGCGGAGATAGGCAGATTTGTGAGCGATGAGGGAATACAGGGTTATGTGGAGCGGGCAGGGAAGTGGAGCTGAGTCTATTATCAGATCAGCTATGATCTCATTAAATGGTGGAGCAAGCTCGAGGGGCCTACTCCTGTCCCATTTCTTATGTTCTTATGTTCTTATTTGCCATTGACGCAAACAGATCCAATTTCCCAGCCGTAGGGAGACGGAGAGATTTATGGAGGAAATTCCAGTGCTTAGGACCTTGGCAGCTGAATGCTGTGGCGATTCAAATCGGGGATGCTCATGAGTTCAGACCCCCTTGTAAAGAAATTAGTTAATTATTACGATATAACGGCATTGAAAGGAACGTCATTGAAAGGTGTTAAAGGTAGCACGTTAATATCTTAACCGCTCATTTCAAAGCTATGATGAAAGACGAAAATCACATGAGGACAAACAATTTATCCAATCATCCGACATATTGCAGCAGTGCCATATCGGTGGTCACCCAACGCGGTGGGCATTAAGCATAGTACACGCTACGACTGAGTGCCTCATACAGGTAATGAAATGATCTCTCAAGCAATATGATGTCAGACAAAAACTAATCAATTAAAAGAGCGTTGTTATGGGGGAGCGGTAGCGTAGTGGAAAGGAGGCTAGATGAGTTGTCAGGTGAGGATTTAAATGGGCACGGGGAGGACGAGGAAGGTTAATTGAGTGATAGACTGGAGAGGAAAGCGGGAGAAAAACAGAGGAATGGAAGTGACGAGAAGAAAGGGAACGTTTGGAGACAGGAGGTGATGAGAAATAGGGTACAGAAGGCAGAGAGAATGAATGGAAGAAGAGGGGTTTTAAAAAAAAAGAAATACTTGCATCTATAATAGCGCATATCAAAAATTCAGGACATTACAAAACGCTTTATGGCAAATTACGTAATTTTGAAGCGTTGAAATCCAGGAACCTTGGCAGCCTATTTGCGCACAGCAAGCCCCCACAATCAGCAAAGATATAATGACAATCTAATCTGTTTAGTGAAGTTTAATAAGGGATAAATACAAGCCCAGTATACAGAGGCTAACCCCTCTGCTCTTCTTTGAACAAGCTCACCTGAGACAGCAGACGGGATAGAAGGGTAATGAACTGGAAGGGAGAGGTAGTGAGAAAAGAGAGGAGGAGAAGCGCGGCTGAGTTGCAGAAAGAGGGTGGGAGTCGAGTCGAAGAGTGGATGAAAATGGGAATTAAGTGAGTGTAGGACTTGAAAGGGGATAAGAGTGGAGAGCAAAGGACGGTAACGGGTGGAGGGTGTGGCGCGATAGTAAAGAGGAGGGACATGTTCGTGGAGATGGTGAGAGGGAAAGGAGAGAACAGGGAGGAACGTTGGAGAGTATGTTAGAAATTGTCATGAAAGTGCAGAGCGGCGGATCGACCTAGTGAAGGAAATGCGGAGGGGCAGTGGAGCATGAGGAATAGGAGAATGGAGCAGGAACTGAGGGGTGGAGGGGATGGCAAAGTGAAGGGAGGTGAAAGTGGCAAAGGAATGGGAGTAGGATGGACTGGAGTTAGTTTGCAATGGGTAGAGGGTTTAGGAGATGATTGTGCTGTCAGTGTACAGTGGGTGAGAGCGCGCAATTTGAATAATATGAGGTAGGCATTCTTGTATCCAGGAGTCAGCAGTGGGCAATTTGTGTCAGAGTCGGGCTGGGCTTTGAGGATTTTGAGTTGGATGATTTCCTTTTTACTTGGCAGGCGTCCTCAGTAGACCAGCTACATCTCGAGTATGTATCGTTTGCGTTCCATGATTTGTACAATCAGGCGCGTTTGTTTTTGCATTTGCGCTGTACCATTTTTCAGGAGGACATTATTACCTCTAGCGAATGATATTTGGTAGACCATATTAAAAATCCTTCGATACTGGTTGTGCTCTGCACTATTGAGGCCTCCATAGGGAGCTGTCACATATAGTTCCATTACATCTCACACTAGTCTACGGCCTAGAAATTCGGGTCATTTGCGCCTCCATTTACCCCTCGCTCACACCGTCCAGAGCACCTAACGATATCTACTGAATTCTGCTGCAGTACAGCAGCGACGATAACCCGTATGCACGCCGCGCCATTGCGATAGCGATGACGACTTCATTACCACGCTCACCGTCCCGTTTTTGCCTCCGATCCTAGACGTGGTATCAGCCCTGGCGATGCCAGCGACAGCTTCAACGGTTGTGAACCGTGCAACACGCTGCTCACGAGGCGATAGATAAAGGCGAGTTATTGTCCATTGACAAAAAACTATTCCGATATTCCCGTGCACTCCTTTGGCACTTTGAATGCAAGATCCGTGCCACGATCTGCGTGCAGGTAGGAACCTACTGAGTTTGTAGCTTGGGCCCTTCCCTTTAATTGATTGAAGAGCCCGTCCTATGCGGCAGTGCCATGTGGCCCAGTGCAAAGTGTGCGCCCGATTCACTCTGCTTCTGCCCCGTTGGCGGCCCAGAAAGGAAGTGGAGTATGTTTTGGAACATTAACTCACAGAGCCACCTACTGGTGCAGTACCATTAGAGGGTGGAGGCTTTATATCGGTTTAATATGTAATCGATTATTACAGAGCATCATGTACAACACATTACAACTATTGCGTGCAGTTTCTGCATTTTTGCTGTAGGAATATATACAAACATTAACGCTACACATGTTAATATAATTACGACGGTATAACAACAACAGCTTGAACCCATATAGCATCATCAACGTAGCTAAACGTCCCAATGCGCTTCACATGAGCATTATGAAACAGAATTTGACACCGGGCCACGTAGATGATATGATGACTTGATAAAAGAAGTAGGTATGCAACAGCCTCTTAAAGGTAGAGAGTTAGGTAGAAACGCAGAGGGATTTTTGGAGGGGAAATCCAGAGCTTAATTTCGAAGCAGCTGAATGCACGACCCTCCATGGTGAACGACGAATATTGGGGATACACAAGAGGCAAGAATTAGATAGCGCAGCATTCTTGGAGGGTTCGACGATGTTACAGAGATAAGGGGGGATAGTGCCATGGAGGAATTGGAAAAGACAGATGAGAATTCTAAACTCGAGTCATTGCCAGATCGGGAGCCAATGTAGGATAGCGAGTATCGGGGATGATGGCCTGACAAAACTTAATGTGAATTTGGGCAAAGGCAGCAGAATTTGAATGAGCTCAATTTGATGACACGTCCAAATTCTAGCAAAAGTTAATTTCACAATTTGACAGTTACTAGTTTGATAACATACGCTGATACGTATATATATAGTGTTCCTCAGAACGTGACTTCATTAAGGGAGCCCATATAAAGCTTCCATAGCCGCAGGACGAGGTGCAGGATGGAATACTCTCTGGGATGTGGATGAGTTGTGCTCGTTCTAACATTACCAGAAGAGATGCAAGCAACTTAACTGAAAAAGATAAAAGAGATAGAAGTGTAACTGTCAGAGGATCAATATGAGTAAAATAAATTGATTTGACTGGACATTGATAAGATGTTCAGATGATGAAAGCAAGTAATACTATGAAGAAAATAGATATGATAGATATATTCATGTAAATTGTTAGATACCTACCTACATGCATGCATAAATACATGGTGCAGGTGGATTAACTAACTATTAATGAAGCCGTGTATGAATCCTAAATCTGCAGTTCGCTGTAAACCGATTGTTCCTCTATCTTCAAATCCTGTGAGAAGATGGAAGCAATAATTGAGCATTCCTGATCAGTCAATCATTGAGAGATAAAACGAGGGTACAATGGAAACCGTACGAATGTTGCAGACACTTACCATGTAAATGGAATGCAAATCAGATGCATCCTGGAATATAAAATTAATAAAGTTAAGTACAGCAGCATTCAGACATCAGCATCCACAGAAGCACAATGACCAGTGGCGAGAAACACGTGGAACGAGGTTTTTAGAATTTGGCGAATGTACAATGATCTGAAAATTAGAGAAATAAACACAATCAGTAGTTCATTCGACAGAAAATAACAGAGGGAATTAATTCATGTTCTGTAAGGAATTAATGAGAAATGTTTCCAAAGCATCGGAACAATTGATATTGATATAGGCCAGATGTAACTGTCTGAAATGACAGCGGGGAAGCACTTCACCACATTTTATACTATTGACTTGTCCGGTATTGTACGTAAGAAGTCAACTCGTTTAAGATATTTGTGTTAAGAGTTGGTATATATTGCCTGAAACGGTGATACTATCGTGCGTTTCTGTTTGGGGAATCAGTTTTAGTCAAACATTGGAAGCACAGAATTCAGCTTGTCGATATGGCTGTTGACATTCAAAAGGGAAGCTTTCAGTGACACATTATCAATTCGATTCACCTGCTCAGTTTTCTTCGTTACAAGAGGCACGTTGAAGTAGGGTCCCACTGAAAGGATAAAGTAGGAAAGTTGAATAAATACAAATTTACGTTTGCAGTTCTGCCTGAAAAATGCTGTAGAATATATTGATTTTGCCTAGTTCATTAATTCTGTTGAATAATTTGCAGCTGTCTCTGCCCTTGCACTCTACAGATAATGACTGACTGGCGGTTTATCTCCAGCACTGCCTAATTTATCTCAAAATAGAGATTGAGCCTCTCTGGAGTATGTGTGAATACCGGTCGATGGGCTCGGTTTTCTACTCTCACCAGGAGGTTGGTTTAACCACAAGTTCAGTGTCCTGTGAGAATACATTAATTGTGATCGAAGAACTACGATCACGTAACAGTGTGGGCCACCGGAAGGCTGTCATCATCCCCAACAAGATAGCCATGGCACGGCAGTATAGGTGAAAGCATACAGATATATTAATACATTAAGGAAATGGAGCAAAACTATGGCAAATGGATTTAAATACAGTCAAGTGTGAGTTCATTAACTTTGGAACTAAGAAGGGTACATCAGAGTACTTTCTGAATGCTGTAAAGCTAGAAACCGTGGAGATGCTAAGGGTCTTAGAGGGTACTTGTATATAGAGCATTAACATATCATGGAGAGATAGAGAAAATAATCAAAATGGCAAAGGAATGCTGGGCTTTATATATAGAGGATTAGAATACCAAGGCTTAGAAGCCATGCTACAGCTATACAACGCCCCGGTTACACCACACCTGCAGTACTGCATTAAGTTCTGGGCGGCACAACCTATAGAGAATATATTCGCCTTGGATGGAGTGTAGCGCAGAGTTACTGTAATTACACCTGGACTCCAAGATTTAAATGACATGAAGATATTACACAAGCTAGGGTTTTATTCCCTATAATTTGGAATGTTAATGGGTGAACTTATCAAGGTTTCAAGTTATTACGGGGAACCGAGAGGGTAGATAGAGATTAATTGTTCCCACTGGTTGGATAATTTAGGACCAAGGGCATAACCTAACAAATTGAACCCGACCTTTCTGGAGGGAAATAAGGAAACATTTCTACATGCAACACGTGGTAGCAGTTGGAACTCTCTTCTGCAAATGGCGGTTGAACTGAGTCAATTATTAATTTTAAATCAGAGATTGATAGATTTTGATTGTTAATCAAATGTATTAAGGGATATGGGTAAAAGGAGGGTATATGGAGTTTGGCCACAGATCGGCCGTGATTTCATTGAATGGCGGAATTGGCTTGGGTGGCTGAATGACTTTCTCCTGTTCCTATGTTTCTAAGTCATTTAGTTGCCGGGTAATATAATATTGCCCACTTTAAAATTACCCAGAGAGACGTTGCATCTTAGTAAGGTGTGGAAATATCCAATTAAGGATACCTCCTCCTACTCTACAATCGTCCAAGATCTCTGTGTTACTCCAATTCTAGCATCTTGCTCATCCCCTTTTTTAATTGCTGCACCATTGGTGGCCTGGCTTTCAGCTGCCTGGACCCAGAGCTCTGGAATTCCCTCCCTAAACCTCTCTGCCTCTTAACCTCTCTTCCCTCCTTTAAGGCGCTCCTTAAAACCTACTTTTGTGTCCAAGATTTTTTCACCTGTGTTAATGCTTCCTTATGTGGCTCAGTACGAAATTCTGTTTGAAACCCTCTTGTGAAGCGCCATGGGATGTTTTGCTACCCTGAACGCGCTATATCAATGCAAGTTAGTGTTGTTATTGTTAGGAGCTGGGCAATTGAACAGAGCGAGCCTCAATATGAATAACATCTTGCCATCACGACTCACATTCAGTGGATTGTCTGCTTGTTTACTTGATTTGGTGATTAATTGCTACTCAAAAACAATCCAATTACTTAATTTTACAGAACCACAACGTAAACTCTCCAGACTTGGGTACAAATTGACAATGCATGTGTAATGTTGAAGAGGGGAGACGAAGGAAATCACGTTTGACAAATCTAGTCGTGTTTCATGAGGTTGTAACCAGCAGGGAGCTAAGAAGGAACGAGGATGTGCAGTTTATTTGGATTTTCCAAAAGCATTGGATTAGGTGCCACAAAGGATTTGGAAGAGTGGTTTCTGGGATGAAGGACTTCAATTAGGTGCTGCCAGTACTGAGTAGAAATACCTGTAGGCTATGTAGCTTTTGAATTTATTTACCTGCTGATTTGTATTTTTTCTTGATCAGTAAACATATGAGAATCATGGCAACGACACGCACTGCCACTCAAAGTAACGCACCTCTAATTATGTTTCCCTTTGAATTTTGGCGTGGATCTGTGAAAACACAGTTTCAGTGAGAAAAAGCACAAGGTCCAATTAACTATCCATATTTAACATTACATGGGTATGATATGTGTAGAAGAGCACGTGTATATATAAGTATAAGTGCACTTAATGTATATTAATGTTACCAGAAAGGTGTCACAAAACTGAGAGGCCAGAGACCAGCCCAGAAGTCGGAACAATACCAATGAGCCTAAGGCTGGCTCCAGACAGTTAGCACCAATGCATTGATAGATGTAGCATAAACAGGGCTGGTTCAGATTTCTCTCTGCCACTCATTTCCTCCCCCAGACTTTTAACTAGCACTGGTGAATGGTAGAAATTCCCTCTTTCCTGACTGGGCATTTTCTGCTCACTTTATTAGTAACACCTGCGCACACTTCCTCTCGGTAAAGTTTTCTAAATGCAAACAACTGCCAATTGGATATCCCTCAGCCTTTTCACTCGGTAATTTCCACGTGGAATTTTTGTATTAATTGCCGGGTGATAGGTGTCGCTGGCAAGGCCAGATTTTATAGCCTGCCAATGATTGGCTTTGAGAAAGTGGTGCTGAATCGCATTTTTAAACTGCTGCAGTCCGTTTGGTGCTTGTAATTCTTTGTAGCGGTTTGATACAAATCAGAGGGCATTTAAGAATCAACCACATTGCTGTGGGTCTGGAGTGACATATAGCCCAGACCATGTAAGGACGGTAAGTTTCCTTACCTAAAGGACATTAGTTATCCAGTTTGGGTTTTGTGACAAACCAATAGATTCAAGGTTCAATGTTATATAGAAGCTTTTGATGCCACATTCATTAGGTAGCTTAATGTAAATTCACCAACTGCCGCTGTGAGATTTGAACTGATGTTCTATGCATTATTAGCCCAGGCCTCTCAGTAACATAACCACTGTGCTACCGTACCCGTATATGAATGAAAAAAGCAAACAGGAAACACGGATTACATGTGCGAAAAGTTTCACCGCCTGTTCCTTTCGGTGGATACTCTGCAGTTATAGAAGAATAGAATATAAAAGATAGGAGCAGGAGTAGGCCATATGGCCCCTCGAGCCGGCTCCGCCCTTGAATAAGATCCTGGCATAACGTTTATATCATCTCGCCTATCCTGCCCCATCCCCACAACCCTTGATTTGTGCCCAAGAATCTATCAATCTCCGTCTTGAATATCTTTAAAGACTGAGCATCCAGAGCCCTCTGGTGTAGTGCATTCGAAAGAATCACAACCCCCTGAGTGACGAAATGTCTCCTCATCTGAGTCCTAAATGGTTAACTCCTAACCCTGAGACTATGCCACTGAGTTACAAACTCTCTAGGCAAGGGAAAGAGTCTTTTGGGATCTATCCTATTAACCCCTTTAATAATCTTATTCTTTTCAATGAGATCGCTTCTCATTCTTCTAAATCCCAATGAATATACATACATACATTCTCTCCGCATAGGATTGCCCTGTCATCTTAGGAATCAATCTAGTGAACCTCATCTGTAAAGAGAACACAACTGCATAAAGTATTCCCGATCTGGCCTCTCCATAGCCCAAATAATTGCAGCAAAACGTTCTTATGCTTATACTCCAAACCATTGTAACAAAGGCGAACACACCATATGCCTTCTAATTGCTTGCTGTACCTGCATAGTAACGTTCTGTGATTCGTGTACAGAGAAACAAAAAATCCTCTGTTCCCCAATATTTACTAGTTTTTCAACTTTTATAATTGTTTCTGCTTTTTCATTGTTCCTACCAAGTGGATAACATAATACTTCCCCAAATTATATTCCATGATACATCTTCTTGCCAATCACGTAACTGGTATGTATTCATTTGCCACATCTTTATGTTCTCCTTACAGCTTACTAACCCTCCTAGATTTGTATCTTCAGCAAACTTTAATACATTACATTATGACTCATCATCTAACTCATTGATAGAGATTGTAAATAGCTGAGGTCCAAGCACTGATCATCACGGAAATCCACAAGTTACACCCTGTCAAAATGAAAATGGCCCCTTTATTCCTGCACTCTGTTTCCTGTCTTTAAACCAATCTTCAATCCATGCTAATATATTACCCGAAAATCGTAAACGTTAATTTTGTGTAACAACCTATTGTGCGGCACCTTATCGAATGCCTTCTAAAAATCTAAATATACTGCATCGACTGATCCTCCCTCATCTACCCTGTTAGTTACACCGTCAAAAGAGTCTACCTCATCATAACATAATTTTCCAAATGTTCTGTTACCACGTCCTTAATAACAGTTTCTAGCATTTTCCCGACTACTGTTATCAGGCTAACTGGTCTAATTTCCCTATTTTTCTCTTCCCTTCTCTCTTGAACAGCGGGGTTACATTTGCTACGTTCCAGTCCCACGGGACATTCCCAGATTCTATTTAATTTTGTAAGACTGATATCATTGCATCCACCACCTCAGTTGCCACCTGTTTCAAAACAGTATGTAAGACATAAAGTTCAGGCGATTTGCCAGCTTTTTAGCCCATTATTTTCTCCAGTATTTTTTGTTTATTAATATTGATTACTTTGTTTCTCGCTCTCTTTTGACCCATGGTTTTTGCACTATTCCCAGTATCTTCTTGTGTCTTTTACTGTGAAGAGATACAGGAAAATATTTATTCATATTTCCAGCCATTTCCAGACTCCGTATTATATTTGCCCTTTCTCTGTCTCTAAGGGTCCCACTTTACTACCTTTTTGCCTACCTGTAAAAGCGCTTACTATCTGTTTTATATTTCTTGCTAGTTTACTCTCATATTGTATTTTCCCCTGCTTTATCACTTCCTTGGTCATCCATTATTGATTATTAAAACCCTCCCACTAAATATTCTTTTTGGCAACATTGTCAAACTTTTTTAATCGAATAATATCCTTAACGTCACTGGTTAGCCATGGATTAAAGATTGGTTAAAATACTGAAAACAGAGCATAGGAATAAAGGGGTCCGTTTCCAGAGGAGTTGTTATTCCTCAAGAGAATGTATATTTGTTGATAATTATGAATTATTTATTTAAATGTTTGCCCTTGTTAATCTACCATCATCTCTTTTAATTTGACTTCCTAATCCACCTCAGCCAAGTCGCCTCGCATGCCTCCGAAATTGGTTTTGTTTAAATATAAGACCCAATTTTCAGATTTAATCACATCACTCTCAGACTTCGCATGAAATTGTAACATTGTGGCCCGATATTTGTGGTCAGAAGCGTAACTCCAGATTATACCCCGAACCCACTAAAAATGCTCACACTTACCTTCAAGCTTCCATGCTGTGGCAACATCAGGTCCTGTTACTGCTGGTGTATGCCTGCTTAAATTCCAGGAATCGCAGGAATGCATGCATTTCAGAAACATCCCTGGGATCATGTGGGCAAGTCCTCCAAACAGAATGGTGGATTCCTAATAGTCTATGGGGATTTCATTTAGAAACGAAATCTCCATAAGCATATTATGAATTCACAAATAATTAAATGACTTATAAAACTGGAATAAAAATAATGTTTTCATGTTCAAATTGAATTACAGTTCCCTTCAATTAATCAAAAGCAATAAAAATGTAACTTTTTAAAATATTTTAAACATTTCAATCCTGACCTTGACAGATCACAGGTTTTGGGTTTTCACACATGCGCAGTGCATGTGGAAACCCAGAACATGCGGGCTCTTTTAGAATGCTTATGATGCCACCATTAGCACCGCAAATTCTGGGCAATTATGATCATTCTTCCCCAGAGTATCCGTTACTATAAGATTAATAATCTTCGCTCTCTCATTACTTAATAGTAGATCTAAAATAAACTTTTCTCCAGATGGTGCAGTTCCAACAGACATTAACAGCAAATTAGTATTAGTAAATATCCTAAAATTGACACAAAATTCATGAACGCTCTCCATATATGATGAAATCCAAGAGGATTGACATGTGTCCTTCAGGGAGCGACATGGCCTACATTGACTCCGTTCCCACAATAGGTGGTTGAATCTTACTACCCTTGGGATAACTAGGCATGGGTGATAAACAAGGTCTTAGCAGCAACATCTGCATCTAACGAACAAAGTAAAACAGATACACAAACATTGATTTCTGGAGAATCTTTGTATTTGACGCAAAATATATAAAGCTCCAAGGTGGCCTATAGAATTCATAACGCACTCTCAGCTACACTAATTGTGAGAACATTTCAACACAAAGCAGCACATGTTACATTACGGGAAAGAAGCTCATTAATTGATATTACTCTGTCCAATATTTTAACAGAGGCATAGACCTATTAAAATTGAACAAGGGAACGATCATCGCCTCCCCATGACTTGCAACAGCAACACGGTTTTCCATAGTGTACACAAATAAAGGTCAATAAATTGCTGAGTGTGTACATTCAGTGTACAAAAAGAGTAAATAGGCGAACATATAACCTGTTCAGCAAGAATGCAACTCTGTTTTAATTCTACATTATTCCACATAACAAATGATCAAAAATTGAAGGAACCTAACTTTAACAGAACATTGGTGCAGGTACAAAAAGCGGTGAAACAGTTTGTGTCAGCGACTATCATGCAGATATAATTATACAATTCAAAGGTTTCAATAACTCAAGCTGAATCACTATCAGGCGGCTTTTCATGTGCTCTACATGCTGTCCAATATACATTGTACATTCGTAATTTCCGGCATTTTCCATTGTCGCTGTGAACCGAAGAGAGTAATTCCCCATCCTGAAGCCCTCGGGTATATATGGGAACCGCGTGGAGAGGCACTGTGGGTTGTTGTTATCAATCGAACAATGCATTACCTCATTGCCTCATGAGGCAGTTTCAAATATTCAGTCAATCCATTCGATTTCAGTCAGAGACCGGGAGTAACAAGGCAGCAATACTGGGCTAGACCCATTTGAAATAACCTGTTGTATAATATCTTCATCATCTCCAACCTGCGCAGTACCTGCACAGGGAGCAAAGTAAGTATTAAACCGGACTGGACACTGAAGGATACATATCCATCTTTCCCCACAAACTCTTTTCCCTGTCCACCGATTTGAAACCCTTTCGCTGGCTGGCCATTGTCTGAGACTGAACCAGATCGTTCCCAACCGTGGCCTCCTATTGAAACCTGAACTAAGGCTCCCCTACTTTTCCATCACAAAGATCCAACATCCATCTCCAGAACATAAGCCCCCTGCCTCAGCTCACCATCTGCTGAAAGCCTCAGCCAGGTCTTTGTTACCTTCAGATTGGACTTTTCCAGTGCTCTCCCGGCCGGCCTCGAAATCTCTGAATATTTATAACAGCCGATGTTATGGTACAGGGGCTAGCATATTGCTGTTACATCAATATGTCCCAGAATTATAAGAACATAAGAACATAAGATCATAAGAAATAGGAACAGGAGTAAGCCATATGGCCCCTCGAGCCAAGTCCGCCATTCAATAAGATCATAGCTAATCTGATCATGGACTCAGCTCCACTTCCCCGCCCGCTCCCCATAACTGCTTAACCGCTTATCGTTTAAGAAATTGTCTATTTCTGTCATAAATATATGCAATGTCCCAGCTTCCACAGCTCTCTGAGGCAGCGAATTCCACAAATTTACAACTTTCTGAGAGAAGAAATTTCTCCTCGCCTCAGTTTTAAATGGGCGGCCCCTTATTCTAAGTTCATGCCCTCTAGTTCTAGTCTCCCCCATCAGTGGAAACATCCTCTCTGCATCCACCTTGTTAATCCCCCTCATAATCTTATATGTTTCGATAAGATCACCTCTCATTCTTCTGAACTCCAATGAGTAGAGGCCCAAAATACTCAATCTTTCCTCATAAGTCAATCCCCTCATACCCAAAATCAACCTAGTGAACCTTTTCTGAGCTGCCTCCAAAGCAAGTATATTCTTTCGTAAATGTGGAAATCAAAACTGCACGCAGTATTCCAAGTGTGGCCTCACCAAAACCTTGTATAGCTGTAGCAAGACTTCTCTGCTTTTATACTCCATCCCCTTTGCAATAAATGCCAAGATACCATCGACCTTCCTGATCACTTGCTGTACCTGCATACTATCCTTTTGTGTTTCATGCACAAGTACCCCCAGGTCCCGCTGTATTGTGGCACTTTGCAAATTTTCTCCCCCATCAGTGGAAACATCCTCTCTGCATCCACCTGCTCTTTGAGTTTCTCTGCCAAAGTGCATGACCTCATACTGTCCAACATTATCCTCTATGTGCCAAATTGTTGCCCACTCACTTAGCCGCTCTTAGTCCTTTTGCAGATTTTTTGTATCCGCCTCACAAATTGCTTTTCCTTCCGTCTTTGTATCGTCAGCAAACTTGATTACGTTACACTCAGTCCCTTCTTCCAAGTCGCTAAGATAGTTTGTAAATAGTTGGAGTCCCAACGGAGTCATCAAACCATGAAAAACCAATTCGAAAAAGAGATCAATTTTCAGTTAAAATAATGGGCAGATTAACGCTATGGAGGGTAAACGTGACCGTTAAACTTAAAACAATAATTTCAAATTTCGCGCTGCTTCGCCAGCCGTGTCCCTGCATTCAAGACGGGCCTCTGTTTCGTTACTCTCACATATTTCGAGCAATGCGCCGCCCCGCTGGGGCAGGGCTGCCGTTTTGGTGGAAGGATCCAAAATCCCGGCGAAAATGTCACCTTGGTGGCAATCCCTCCACCCACACAAACACTAGCATCGAGCGGATTCCAGTATCTCTGCGTCTGGTTCAATTCTTTGGTCGTTGCTCCTTTAACCATTTGCTACACTTTGTGCTGCACTGTGATACTTTCAGCTGCTTAGAGCTATGTCATGTGTCGTCAGAGAAGGCGGAACTTAGGGACCAACAGTATCGTGGTGCCAGCTCTCCTCCTCAACCCGCTCTGGGACAGATCCGCGCAAACAGGGAATGTGTGCAAACGTAACGTCAGATGTGATTGGATGCCACTGGGATTGAAAGGAATATTTTTCTCAATAAAACCACGCATGAGAATAACGGGTCAAGGCTCGAACCAGGAAGCAGGACCATTGGCTCAAAATGTTACACAGAATTACATCGAATGTACAGCAGAGAAACAGTCCATGCCGGAGTATGTGCCCCACTTCAGCAGTCTCCTATCCTTCTTCAACTAATTCTATCAGCATGACCCTCTATTCTCTTCTCCCTTATATTATTATCTAGCCTCACGTTATAAACATCTGGATTATTCGCTTCAACTGCTCCCTGTGGTAGCGAGTTCCCCATGTTGACCACTCGGGGTAAACAAGTTACTTCCTTAAATTTATCTGTGCTCCATTTTTCCTTTGTTCAGTAAATTTAGCAGAGCCTCTAGGCCTCGGATTGCATTGCACAATCTGTTGACTTGCCTAACGTGAACTGAAACACGTCACACCACCAAATATCAATATTTGAATTATATATTGCCGCCACGTTTCATGAAGGAACCCAGAACTACAGCGACCCGATGCAGCAATTGGTCACTGAAGGCAGCAGTATCACCGGGGCTCTGAAGCGGTGTCTTATCTTCTGCCTAATACTGTTGTTCATTCTCGGTGTTTCATCCGCAGACTATCAGCCAGCGGGAACAAGTGAAACCAACATGCGGACGGATGGTCATTTCTGAGCATAATTTATGTAGTTTGCCGGACAATTGTGAATGATTTCTGTTTGTAAACTTAGCGAAGGAGGAAAATGACGGGTTGAGCAAATTATTCTGCAGCGCACTGTTTCAATAGCCGCTTCTGCACAGTCTTATCAAATAAGTTATTGTTAGATTCAAAATAACTTCGAGATGAATTCGCCCACACCGAACGGAATGTAAGCACAGCCCACTTTTAAATGTAGCTGCTGTTAGAGACAATAGCACAGAAGAATTGGATCGATGGGGGCGGATATATTCACACAAGCAACAGATCTTGAGACTATGTTTGTCACGATACAACTGAAAATAAACTGGCTTGTTATTTTGAAACATACCTGAATTTAGAACGGCGAGTAGAAGGGAGACCTCAAGAATGGAACTTGCTGCTGTGTGTAAATTAAACGCAGAGGATGACCGAGGGTGTCAGTTAGCAAAGCAAGAGGAAGTTCTCGTTTCCTTCTGTTACAAATCAATATTCAGGCTCGGTCACGTGATTGTTGGTTAGCATTCCCTCAGTAGCTAACTGGAATCCAATTGTTTCGACATCAAGACTTGCTTCGCCAAAAAGAGGTGCAGACAACATTCACAGCGCTTAATTCCTAGATTATGATCAACTCGAACAAGAACAAACCCAAAAACCATCTCGGGCCCACAGCAGCAGCAACAATATCGAGACACCAAAAATATCTTCAAAGACAAAATTGTGCAGAAAGTTAATTGCATCAAGCTTAACAACATATTGAGTAAACAGCAGGGCAGAGGCTGGGTACTCTGCGATAATTGACTCACCTCTTTGTCAATCAAAGTTTATTGCAAAACGCAGAGTAAGAACGGCATGAATACTTCCGACTTACTTGGATATGTGCAGCCCCAGCAGCCTGCGCGATGTTCTAAGCAATGTAACACAACGACGTTTTTAATTATCTGCGCCCCCGCCACTGGACTCAGTATCCGCTCATGGTTGAGTAGGCCCAAACTACTCAACTTTTCCTCATAAGTCAACCCCCTCATCCCCGGAATCAACCTAGTGAGCCTTTTCTGAACTGCCTCCAAAGCAAGTATATCCTTTCATAAATATGGAAACCAAACTGCACGCAGTATTCCAGGTGTGGCATCACCAGTTCCTTATATAGCTGTAGCAAGACTTCCCCGTTTTTATACTCCATGCCCTTTGCAATAAAGGCCAGGATATAATTGACCTTCCTGATCACTTGCTGTACCTGCATACTATAGTTTTGTGTTTCATGCACAAGGACCCCCAAATCTCGCTGTACTGTGGCACTTTGCAATCTTTCTCCATTTAAATAATAACTTGCTCTTTGATTTTTCTCTGCAGTTTTAGCAGCTTACTCTGTTGTTTAACTATACCCTTTGCTTACTTTTTGTTCTTGCGTTTCGAGCAAGCAGCAAAAGTAATTCCAAGCCAACATAATGTCAGTACTAAATGTAGTGCTACCAGTACGTGAGATATGATGCGCATACAAGGGTGGATGTTTATACCCCAGTTCCAGGCTTGTTCGTACCACGGGGCTTTGCAGAGGTCGTGATTGATCTCCTTTCTTAGTTCCCATAAATCCTGCTTTAGGAGATGGTATCGGTTAACGTTCTCCTTCAGAGGGCACTTTATTTTCGTCATGTCCTCTGGGAGATGGGGTATGGGTGCTGCGAGGTGTACCTCATACAGTCCCAGATCTGCCGTTATTTCAATTGTTCGATACAGAGTGACCATTTTCCGTGCATGAATGTAGCTCGTTTGTGCGCATCCTATGGTTACAGGTAGGCTGCGGGTGAAGTAGAATTTGGGGTTAATAATGTTACGTTCTAACTCGCCAAAGTCTTAAGTCTGTCGCTTTGTGACCATACAGTATTCGCCCTTGCTGCGGTAGGCAGAGTGTGTGGGTTTGGGCTCTGCTGGGCTTAATTCCAGTACAAATCCAATAGTCTGGTTGAACCCACACCCATCTTTACTACCTTGTCCTACTGGATGTGGGGAAATAGTCAGTCTACCTACGCTGCGACAACCCGTCAATGAGACCCCTCTCATGCTTCCATTTATTTTGATCGCTTATTGATCCATTGGGTAATACAGCAAGTAGTTCTTTCCCCTGATCAGCCCAATGTTTTCCACCTCATTTATATGTCTAGGGCGTTCAACAACGAGGGTTCCTGCGTTTACCCATTTTAATGCATCGTTAATCAATTCCGGCTTCTGACGGTGGAAATCCTTGTGTCCCCTGAAATGGGATGCCCCTGAGGCATCCGTGACCACTTTGAGGACAATACTCAACATTCAGATATACTTTGCTCTTACCTTGGTGTCATCTCTCTGGTAGACCTAGATTGGTTAGGTTGATGATCACGGGGAGTATCTTATGGTTTCCATTATTATACAGTTGGATTTTTCAGTACAACTATATCCATAACATCCGGGTTTGGTTTGACGCATCCGCGTATGGAATACAAAACCATGCAGATGCCATCGTGGTGGCAGATTATTGGATATCACATTGCCTTTCCTATTCAGTAGACTCCCTTTATTCCGATTCCATCTGGTACCACGTATAGCCTAGGCCTTTAGTGTCCTCTCCATGGTACATGCATAATATACTTCCCACAGGGCCATCAGCAGTTCTCCTTAGCGTACCATCCTGCAATATCGTAAACGTGGATGACCTCAGGCTATCCGCTACAATTACACTTTTAAAAATTGTGCTTTCATTGCCCAACACAATTTCTGTCTACACATGCGCACACATTGGCATTTATTAACACCTCACATGGGCCTGACCATCGCCGGACAATTGCCGTTTAGCCCTGGTAAGCCTTTAACCATTACCTTTTCTTCTACCTGTGGCATGTCTACCGGAGATTCTAAATCCTCATCATGGTCCCTGGCTGCTTGCTCTTCCCTGACCTCCTGCCGCATACCCTTTAATTGTTTACTCAGTTCCATTTCATATCTATGTATACGGTCCCGTAGCAGGCCTAAATTCGGTCCTCCTGTGATTATGTCTTCAAGCAACCTCATGGCTTGACCGGTCATGAGTTCACATTTGGGTTAAGCCCATCGTCTGATTAGAAGTTGCACGTTGTCTCATCAATATGGCAGATAAAAGTTCGGCCCAAGCCTGTCCGGTTACTTCGATGGCTTTGGCCAGGGCTGATTTCATTGTGCGATTCATCCGTTCTACCATCCAAGAAATCTGAGGGTGCTAAGGGATGTGATTTTTTTTGTTTAATGAGCAAAGTGGTGCACAGGAGTTTTACCACTTGTCCCGTGAAATGGGTCCCTTGATCAGAATTAATTTGAGTAGGTATTCACCAGCGGGGAATTACCTCTTCCGCGAGAATTCTTGCTCCTGTGGTCATGGTACAGTTTCGGGTGGGGAAGGCCTCAACCCATTGTGTAAACAAATCTATTATTAATAGACAGTATTTTCTTCTTCGAGAATCGGGGCAGTGGTGTGGTGAAATCAATTTGTATATTCTCCTACGATCCCCGTGGACGTGGTTGATGAGCCATTCTTATTTTGATGGCCTTTCCGGGATTATGTTGGGCGCACATAATACATTGCTGGCAATACTTAGCAATGTCACGTCGTATTCTTGGCCACCAGCAATCTCGAGAGGTATTTATTATCGGGGCATTGTGTCCGGCGTGGTTGATGACGTGGTGCACTTCTATGAGCATTTTCCTTATGCAAGAGGGAGCTAGTATATTTCTCTCCTTTCTCCACATGGAGCCCAAACCAGGCACTCCTCCCTTCCTTTTCCATTCGCTCTTTCTTTGTTACTAACGTCTGCATGTAATTTTACTATGTTTATATGCTCTGCCCTAGTCAGGCTGCATAATGGTTCTGCCTTGACTTCAGCAGATGTCACCGCCTCGTGAGCAGCCTTCTCTGCAGCCTCGTTTTCTTTCTGAATGTCGTCCACCACGCATTTGTGGGATTTTAGCTTCAGTCCTGCCGCCTTGGCGGGTTTACTAGCTGCCTCTAGTAACAGCCTAATGCAGCCTTCATGTCTGATGGCCTCACCACCTGAGGTGACGAACCCTCATCTTCCTCAGTCGACCATGCAGTCAGGTACTACTGCGAAAGTATACCTGGTGTTGGTATGTATGTTTACTGTTTTTTCCTCTGCTAATAACAGGGCTTCGGCAAGGGTGGTCAGCTCTGCCACCTGTGCCAATAATCCTCTGTCTAGTGTCCCTTGTACTTCAGACCCGAGCCTTTAACCTTTTTTACAATTCGGTATCCCGCTTTTACTCTCTTTCCCTCAATGGTCAAAGCTAACATGTTGCAAAATTGTTGTGAAGCGCCTTGTGATGCTTTATACTCCATGAAAGGCGCTATATAAGTGAAAGTTATTATTAAAATACTTGCAGATGTTGATCCACCACCGTCCATCCCGTTCTGGCATGGCCATCCACATATTTCGAGATCCATCCACATCTAGAGTGAGGTTTGGATTCTCGATTCGACCTCACCCAAATTTCCTGGGGAGTCCTCCAACTAGAGTGCACCGTACTCGTGGGGTTCCCCCAGGGCTGAGTTTTCCCTCGACCAGGTTTTCTCCAGTGTCCCAGATTATTTATACTGATTCATCATGGGGCAGTAAGTATACTTTCCATTTTCCCGTGCGTACATTTTAGGCAGCCCGGAGCTTTCTGGTGTTTAGCATTTCTACGAAGGTATGTTTGGTGTGTAACACCATTTCTCCCGCCCTGATGACAGGTTCGCTGACTTTCACCACCCAAGTGACACAATCCAGTGCAGCTACGCAACGGGACAGACCTGCTGCCATCGGTGACTGCTGGGTCGAATATTAAGCTCGGGGTCGCATCCGGTCACTGTGTACTTGTATGACCACAGCCGCATAAAACCACACCATGATTTATGCTAAAAATGTGGAAGGGGAGGTCCATATTTGATAGTCCCAGGCTTATTACAATTTGTGTCCTGGTTTTCCGTAATTAAAACAATTACTCCCAACTCTCTCTTGCGCATTTTGCCCTTCCCAATTGATGAATGTCACATTCACGCATATAATGTATGTTCGATTGGTCGCCCAATATTCTCCAAAATTCGGCATTGCCGTGTGAAGCCTTTAAGATGGGCAGATCTTTCAACACGCCTTGTTTCTCAATTGGTGAGAAAGGCTTATTGTTAAAGTTCTGTCCTCGCAAATTACCGTCGGCGTCGGGGTCCCATCATCAGGTGGTCAGTGGCACCATTCATCCTTCATCATAGTCATCCTCGGCTGGTGCCGGGCATTCGCCATGGACACCATGGGGTTTTCCCCATTGTGCTTGAACTCGTTGTTCTGTCGTCATCGTCAGTCTGACCAAACAGAGATGGTCTGTGTTGTTTACCAGCTTATCTTAAATTCCTTAATTCTTCTAATTTTGGCTTAATCAAGTCACTATATTTTAAATATTGTCATGTTATTATTATGCCGGAGTTGTTTCCTCTTTCTTTACTTTCTTTCTCCCACTAAGCCTTTTACGTGGCTGGTTCTGCCGACGGGTCCCGGACAACTTCCGATGTTTATCTGTGTTTGGTTAATTTAGTATACTTGAGAAACTGTCTGGTTATGATAATTGCTACCGTTTTAGCCGTCTTAGTCTTCTCTGGCTGCCAGTAGACTTTCTGTGTGCCTGGCTCCATGGATGGATCCCACGCTCCTTTACCATGCCGTCTATTAATTTCTGGTGATCATCTGCAATAAGCTCAGTGAGCGACACCTCAGGTCCCCATTTTAATTTCTCTTTGCCCGTCATAGTCTCACTATGTCGGCCTCTGTTACAATCTAATCCCTAATGGATTACCATGCTTGGGTTCACTTTTCCGTTTCTTGCCGCCCCCAAAATCTGTGGAGACTTAATCATGACTTAATTCTTCATTACTACACTGAATTACCCGAAACAAGGCTTTTACGTCCACAACAGACTTTTACTTTGCTCAGATCCCCCGTTCTGCCAACACGTCTCGTTACAAATAACATCGGATTTCAGAGTGATATTTAAAAAGTACTCACTCCGTGATGGTCTGTCGACGACCGTCTGTCTATCTTCCGGTGCATCCTGCCGACTACGCCAATTGATGTGGAGCATTTATTCAACATTCGACACAAGTCTACTTCAGAGTAATAAAGCGTTGTTTATTTTACTTGCAAGGGAGTGGTGTCTAAGTGTGAGTTCTCAACTCGGCTCAACCCCACTCTCTCCGAACAACATTTCATCATCATCTTTATACAGTTACTTTACCTATTTCGGTCGGCAGTGCATCTTTTCAAAGTTCGCATGAAGTTTGTAGTTTGTACATTCAAAGCCCTTATTGCTTCTTGGCTGTTTACAGACCACATCCGGTGCTCGTGTTTCAGACGTTATGTTAAGGAATTTACGTTAGGTAAAGTATGTCTGTGGTTTATGCCTACGTGCTGTCTCAGCAAGTGTGCAGGTTGCATTTTTAATCCGTTAATTCCTGAAGGATGCAATGTTCAAATTCAAACATAGTTGCTAATAAGGGCAATAAGACATTCTGAAGAAACTTCTTTACTCAGCGAATGTTTCGAATATGAAACTTGCTATATCAAGAGCGGTTGGGGCGCAGAGCATAGGTATATTTAACGGGAAGGTGGATAAGCACATAAGGGAGAAAGGAATAGAATAATATGCCGATGGGATGAGATGAATTATGGTAAGAGGAGGCTCGTGTGGAGCATAAACACTGGTATGGACACGTTAGGCCGAATGGCCTGTTTCTTTGCTGAAAACTTTTTGTAATATATGGATGTTGCACTTTATCTTTTCTTCAGTCATGTAATTGTAAAACTTACTATTTGTCACGTTGTTGTGAAGAGGGTATTCAGTATACCCCTCCATCAAAGTACGATCGCTAAATTATATACAATCTACTGAAAGCACTGCAACAACTTGACAAAGTTACATCGATAGCATCTGTCTCCCTTGTTACTTCTGCTATCGAGAAGGACCACGATTGTAGCCGGCATCCCCAGGCCCCTCTTGCCCCACTATCATCACCTGCTGCCATCACTCCCTCACCTTGCTGAACAGGAGCAGTTCGCCCCTTATTACGTAACTGATCCGGGAAATCTCTACCTAACATCGTGGAACACAAGCTCTACCGTGACGGCAGCTGTTCAAGGAGGAGGCCCAGCATCACGGTGCAACAAGGCTGGGCAATACACGTCTCTTGCAATATATACGATATAATTGGATATTTTAATTTGAAGTGTGGGGTTGGGGTTGATTCGGGTAACATTATAAGTTCCAGCTGAAATGAAACTAATCGGGTTCCCCGTCCATAGTTCCAATGTGGCCTTGCGATAGACATGTTGGTCTCATTTCGTTTTGTCAGTTAGCGATCAGACGAATTCCTCCCCCAGGCTTTTTGTCTCTCAGCAAAAACTTATCGTATTATTCACTGAAAACATACTTTGCTTTCTTAACATGTATGAGCAAACAACAGCAGACTTCTCAAATTGCTGAATGCAAAACTGACAGGGATCATAAGGAAGGGAGACAAAGCTTATATTTTAAAATTATCTTTAGGATATTCGCAAATTAACACGGCCCTCAAAAAATATCACTTTTATGTGCCTTAAATCATTGATAGAAACTATTTTTTACAAATGCAATGGTAGTTGAAAATAACATGAACGGTTCAGGTGTATCTCTTAACTCCACACCCCTGCACCTATAACTAATTATGTCTAAGGCGATTGGTTTATTGATTAACCCTCTTTGTCGACTGATCCTTTTCTGCTCACTATTACGAATACCTACACATTCTGCCTCCGGATGAGATTATTGAATGCAAACGGCTATTTCATACAAATGCCCTTAGCCTTTTCATTCTGCTCGCTCCACGAGACACAGTGCATACATAGAAAGTGTCTTTCTAATTGTCGGAAGAGCAAAGCTAGAGGCTACCAATATAAGATAGTCATTAAGAAATCAAATAGGGAATTCAAAAGAAATGCTTTACTCACAGAGTAGTCGGTGCATGAAACATATTGCCACAGGGAGAAGTTTGGTTCAGATTGCATTTTAAATTTCAAAAGACAATTGGACATGTGCTTGAAGGGCACTAATTTGTAGGGTTAAGGGTAAAAATTTCAGGTGTGCCAGTAAATTGTTCAGCTCTTTAAAATAACAGGCACAGAAATGACGGGCCGAGTGGCCTACTTCTGTGATGTAAGTTTCTAAGATTCTATGTACAACAAAATACTCCAAATTGTATCTTCAAAATTGCTCCTGCCAGAACAAGCCCGGCCCTTTCGCCATCGATCTAAAGGCCCATAACCACACCACGAGCACCAGGAAGTCAGCAAAACCACGGTGCTCAGTGACTTCATTCCACTTTTAGACACCGACCAGCTCTGTCGCACCAGACAGTCACAGTTGGAACCCGTATTTGCTTTTCTCACACTATCCTTAGCCGAGTTAGTATTATGACTGCAATGATACAATAGGCAGTGCATATACGTTCAGTTGGAAGGGGAAGAGAGTGATCGGATGGAACTCCCATTGGAGTGGAGCTGGCAGGAATGGAACAGTAGAAGATTTCTTAATATCATACATTTGCACACTGGAGCAGGGGGAAAATAAGTGTAGAAGACTTTAAATCCATTATGTGAGGATAGTTTTACAATTTCATGGTGCACAATGAACATTGCAACCCCCATGTATTGTGTACAATATATCCAACACATGACGAGGCAAGGAGAGAGAGATTTCTCCCTGTGGGTTGTATGTAGCAAAATCGTAAAATCTTCATTAGAAACACGTTTCCCGCTTTGCACCACACAACGCCCACTCAGCAATGACTGCCCATGTTTACAGTAAAGCAGCATTATTTCGAATTGGCAATATCTCTGAGAGATTCTCAATCCGGAGCTATGAACAGAGTGACAGGCATTAATCCAGGGCATCATCCCACTAGTTTGGTTTGACCTCGGCATAGATGGTGGCTTCTGCTGAAGGCTTGGCAGCTTTTCCTGATTTGCCTAGTGCATACATGGTAATTGTTGCATAATTGTCCTCATTATTCTGCACCTAAAGAACAGGAAGATGGATTAAATATTCTGGTCATCGCAAATTCACGTGAAATCTTCTTATTTAAGTGGAACTCATTTTCCCCCCAAGCTTTTAGCTAAATTATTATGAGATTACGATCATCATATTATCATCATCACAGGCAATCGCTCAAAAAGAGGATGACTTGCTTCCATGCCAAAATGGACGTTCACTGGTGTTTCAATGAAGGACCTAACATTCGAAATCCCGAACTACATCTTGAAGGCTGGAAGATGCCTGTGCGTGGACTTTAACGTGTGGCGGCTGTTGCACACCAACCACCACATGGGCTTGACAGAGCTAGGTCTTTGTCCAGTAGCAAGGATTATCCAAGACGAGTGGAGACCAGCTCTGCTGCACGGACCGAGTTTGCACACATTTCCCAGTGTGGGCTGACCCGTGCTGGCCCTGGGTCATCCCCTCTCCTGGGCCCCAAACTCACACCTCTCGTGGGCCCTAGTCACTGCCCTCTACAAACTCTTGCCGCTCGTTTGCCCCAACCTCGTCGCTCCTGCTGTGCCTGCCCACACTGTAATCAGCGTGGGCAGGCACACAGCCGTCATCCTCCTGCAGTGGCACGCAGACGACATTGCTCCCTCTAATGGTCCCGGCCATTACCAATGGAATGGCAACAAGTCAATGCAAATATTTCAAAGAACTTGATGACTGCCAGATTATTTTGAATGTTAAATCAGCAACATGACATGACAGAATCATGGAATGATACCGCATAGAACGAGGCCTTTCACCTCATCGTGTCTGCGCCAACTTCAAATTCACCTTCAGTATATATCCAATTTCCTTCTGAATCTTACTATTGAATCTGATTTCACCAACCTTTCAGGTAGTGCATGCCAGATCGTAACGACTCACTTCATTAAGCAGTTTGTTCTCTTCAACTTGCCTCGGATTCTTTTGAAAATTACCTTAAAGCTGACACTTCTGCCACCGGAAACAGGTTTTCTTTATTTATTCTATTAAAATCCTGCATGACTTTCAACCCTATTAAATCTCCATGAACCTTCCCTTCTCTAAGCAGAACAACAGCTGCTGCTACAGACTCTCCATGTAACTGATCCTAGTATCATCCGTAAATCTCTTCTGCACCCTCTCCAAGGCATTCGCATCTGTCCTGAAGTGTGGTGTCCGGAATTGCCCACAATATTCCAGTTGGGGCTGAACCAGTGTATGATAAACGTTCATCAAAACCTCTTTGCTATTGTACTCTATTTATGAAGCCAAGCTTCCCACATGTTTGCTTAACAGCCTTCTCAACGTGTCCATCCCATCACTAAAGACATAAACCCCAGGTCACTCTCTTCAAACGGTGTACATCCCGACTTAGAAAACCCGGATCAGGTCTCAGGCGAAGCCTAATTAGCTTGCTCAGGAGTTTGCTGGAAATAATAAAAATAAATCTCCACAACCATTTTTTCACGTCCCTACACATGGTGAGGAGAAGAATTCATAATCGACAGTGTCCCAGTGACAATACTCTTCTTTCAGCCGACAGCTTTATCATGAAAATAGTTGATTTAAAACTAGGCTTCGAATTCAGACAAAGGTAATGCTGGCACAGGGACACACCCCAAACAGGATGGACACCGCCTGAATTAAGTATTACTAAATAAAACACTGGGTAACCAGCATGGTTACACCGCTGGCATACTCACTTATCATATTGAAATTGCGATTCTATGTCCATATGGGGTTTGTGGACTGGAGGAAAGGAAGCAACTTTGAATTCATTCAGATTTCCGCACAAAAGGAGATATTAAGTTTGAACCTGCAGGGCTTGGAGTGAGAGACGTTTCTATAACTGAGTGTAAATGAGTAGCAGCATGGCTGATATTTATGGACGTGATAATTTGTACTGCAAATTGTCCCATTGGACAAGACACCACACCCTGAAGTTTCACAGAAATGAGCAACTGGGACCGCCCATCTGAAGGTCTGAGTGACTTTACAAATTGTAACTCGATTCACTTTGACTTCCTGAAGTGACAGAGGACAGACCTTCCCAGAAGACAGCATGGGCCAGCCAAAGTGCCTTACCCCAGTCCAAGTGCATGCCTCACCCTGCAGAAGTGCCTTAGCTCTGTCCAAGTGCATACCTCCCCGTGCCGAAATGCCTTACCCCAGTCCAAGTTCATCCTTCCCCCAGCCAAGGTGCCTTACCCCAGTCCAAGTACATCCCTCCCCCAGCCGAAGTGCCTTACTCTAGTCCAAGTACATCCTTCCCCCAGCCAAGGTGCCTTACCACAGTCCAAGTTCATCCTTCCCCCAGCCAAAGTGCCTTACCAAAGTCCAAGTTCATCCTTCCCCCAGCCAAGGTGCCTTACCACAGTCCAAGTACATCCCTCCCCCAGCCGAAGTGCCTTATCCCAGTCCAAGTGCTTGCATCCCCCAGCCGGAGCGCCTTACCCCAGTCCAAGTGCATGCCTCCCCCAGTCGAAGTGCCTTATCCCAGCGCAAGTGCAACCTCCGCGCCCACGATAGATGGGGCAGGCATTGTGCACAGATTGTTAACGGGTTTATGTGGATGTGGATGTGGTGTATTTGCACTTCCAGATGGCATTTGACAAGGTGCTATATAAAAGGTTACTGCATCAGATAAAGGTTCATGGGGTGGGTGTAATATATTAGCATGGATAAAGGATTTGCTAACTAACAGACAACAGAGAGTCGGGATAAATGGTTCAATCTCGGATTGGCAATCGGTAACTAGTGGTGTGCCTCAGGGATCAGTGCTGGGACCCCAACTATTCAGAATCTATATTAGTGACTTGGAAGAAAGGACCAAGTGTAACGTATCCAAGTTTGCTGACGATACAAAGATGGGAGGAAAAGCATTGTGTGAGGAGGTCACAGAAATCTGCAAAAGGACATAGACAGGCTAATAAGTGGGCAAAAAATTGGCAGATAGAGTATCATGTTGGAAAGTGTGAGGTAATGCACTTTGGCAGACAAAAAAATCAAAGAGTAAGTTATTATTTAAATGAAAAAAAAATGCAAATTGCTGCAGTAAAGAGAGGCCTGCAGGTACTTGTGCATGAAACACAAAAGTTGAGTATGTAGGCATAGCAAATCCAATGGAATCTTAGCCTTTATTGCAAAGGGTTATAAAAGCAGGGAAGTCTTGCTACAGTTATACAGGGTATTGGTGAGGATACACCAGAGTACTACGTACAGTCTTGGTTTCCATATTTACGAAAGGATATACTTGCTTTGGTGACAGTTCAGTGAAGGTTCACTAGATTGATTCCAGAGCTGAGGGGGTTGATTTATGAGGAACGGTTGAGTAGGTTGGGCCTCTATGCATTGGAATTCAGAAGAATGAGAGATGATCGTATCGAAACGTGTAAGATTATGAGGAGGCATAACAAGTTGGCTGCAGAGAGGATGTTCCCATTGATAGAGGAAACTAGAAGTAGTGGGCATTATCTTAGAATTACGGGTCGCACATTTAAAACTGAGATGAGGAGGAATTTCTTCACTCAGATGGTTGTAAATCTGTGGAATTCGCTGCCTCAGAGAGCTGTGATAGCTGGGACATTGAATACATTGAAGACAGAGTTGAACAATTTCTTAACTGATAAGGGAATAAAGGGCTATGGCGAGCGGGCAGGAAAGTGGTCCTGAGTCTATGATTGGATCAGCTATGATTGTATTAAATGGCGGAGCGGGATCGAGGGGCCATATGGCCGACTCTTGCTCTTATTTCTTCTGTTCTTATGTTCTTATTGGATATGAAGTTAATGGTGACACCGTTGTGACTTCTGTATATCATCCAGTCCAACGATGTCCCGCGTAAGGGGTTGGAAGAACATGATTCGTCTTCCCCCCACCCGTGTCTCTCCACCCCCATCATCCATGTCTCGATCTCTCCCCCCAGCCTCTCTCTCCCCCCAGATTCTTTCTCACTCCCCCCAGTCTCTCTCTCGCTCTCTCCCCCCCACGCCCCCACCCCAGACTCTCTCTCCCCCCAGACTCTCTCTCCCCCAGCCTCTCTCTTCCGCCAGTCTCGTTCTCTCTGTCTCTCTCTCTCTCCCAGCTTCTCTTGCCCCACAGCCTCTCTTCCACCCAACCTCTCCCTCGTTAGCGGGCCCACGGCTGCCGCTCTGGAGCCCAGAACCGCTGCTCTCGGCCACAGTGCCTCTGCGGCGCGGGGGGCGGGGTTGGGGGTGGGGGGGGGAGGTCGGGGATAGAATCGGAGCTTCAGTTTCTGCTTCTCGGCATCACGTGCTTGGAATGATTTCTACGGGAGGTGGCGGAGCTTGACCGGGGTGGGGCTTGTCATCTGTCGGTCAAAACAGTGCAGAACGGGCCGGGGGGTGGCGGGGCTGGACAGATGCCTGTCCGACAAAAAAGTTCTGTACAAATAGTTACATCGGTTGCTCATAATATAATCATTGAGTATGTATATGAGTACTGTAATTAGGGAAGTGAAACGAGAGAGAGTGAGATAGACTGTAGAATTAGTCTGCTCTAGTTTGGAGATTGGCTTCTTATTGTATGTAATTATCGGCTGTTTTAACCTTTATCTTCTCTACTGTAATTTATTTGAAAAATATATTATATAATATACGTTAAATAAGGGTTCAAAGCGTCACCGCTGGATATGAAAGTCCCTGAATGGAGAGTAGAATATTTTTCCAAACTTTTCCTAAGATATTCAGATTGAGGTTCTGTATGAAGAGGTTTATGGGTTCTGTGAGTGTGAGTCGTTACTAGCATGCTATCGTGTATTCTGTAGCGTGTAGCCATGATCATTAATTGATGGCTCAACGTTCTTTATAGAGTTGATTCTTGCGTTAGAAGGTGGATGGGTTGACTGGATCCATCCAACACTCTCTGACATTCCTTATTTCAAAAATTAATTCTTTCTCCTACCTTTGTATCTCACCCACACCAATTGCACCATTGATCATTGATAATCAGCAATCAGTTCACAAAAGCTTAATAACAGTATTAATATATCTCTACCTCTCTATCTATATACATGTATATGAATGAAAAATAAACTTACCGGAACTGCATTTTCAGCTGTCGTCACAAAAAGAAAGAATAAATAGATTAATGACTGTATTGGGGCTCAGCACAGATCGAAACCAGGTTTTTATATTGCATATTGTCTATGTCTGATCAGATACACGGCAAACAAAGCAGATTGGCTGATTTCTAGCAGAATAGAATTGAAAAGCTTTGCAGTTTTGTAAAAATTGTATATAACATTCGCTTCACCATTTTGGAATACTGTGAACATTTCTGTTCTGTATATAATCAAAATAATAAGTAGGCACTGGAGAACGTAAAAAAGAGCTTTACAAGGATGGCACCAGAACTGAAATATGATAGATATAAGGAAAGGCATAACAGGCTCAGGATACTTTCTATTGAACAGAGATAGATGATGGTGACCTGATACAGGCCTTTACATAGAAACATAGAAATATAGAAAATAGTTGCAGGAGTAGGCCATTCCGCCCTTCGAGCCTGCACCACCATGCAATATGATCATGGCTGATCATGCAACTTCAGTACCCCATTCCTGTTTTCTCTCCATACTCTTTGATCCCTTTAGCCATCTAACTCCCTCTTGAATATATCTAACGAACTGGCCTGAACAACTTTCTGTGGTAGAGACTTCCACAGGTTCACAATTCTCTGAGTGAAGAAGTTTCTCCTCATCTCGGTCCTAAATGGCTTACCCTTTATCGTTAGACTGTGACTCCTGGTTCTGGACTTCCCCAACATCGCAAACATTTTTCCTGCATCTAACATAGAAACATAGAAACATAGAAAATAGGTGCAGGAGCAGGCCATTCAGCCCTTCTAGCCTGTACCGCCATTCAATGAGTTCATGGCTGAACATGAAACTTCAGTACCCCCTTCCTGCTTTCTCGCCATAACCCTTGATCCTCCGAGTAGTAAGGACTTCATCTAACTCCCTTTTGAATATATTTAGTGAATTGGCCTCAACTACTTTCTGTGGTAGACAATTCCACAGGTTCACCACTCTCTGGGTGAAGAAGTTTCTCCTCATCTCGGTCCTAAATGGCTTACCCCTTATCCTTAGACTGTGACCTCTGGTTCTGGACTTCCCCAACATTGGGAACATTCTTCCTGCATCTAACCTGTCCAATCCCATCAGAATTTTAAACGTTTCTATGACGTCCCCTCTCATTCTTCTAAATTCCAGTGATTATAAGCCTAGTCGATCTAGTGTTTCTTCATATGTCAGTCCTGCCATCCCGGGAATCAGTCTGCTGAACCTTCACTGCACTCCCTCGATAGCAAGAATGTCATTCCTCAGGTTAGGAGATGAAAGCTGCACACAATACTCAAGGTGTGGTCTCACCAAAGCCCTGTACGGCTGCAGTAAGACCTCCCTGTTCCTATACTCAAATCCCATCGCTATGAAGGCCAGCATCGCATGAGCTTTCTTTACTGCCTGCGGTACCTGCATGCCTACCGTCAATGATTGATGTACCATGAAACCCAGGTCTCATTGCACCTTCCCTTTAAATAATCTGTCACCATGAAGATAATAATGTGCCTTCCTGTTTTTGCCACCACAGTGGATAACCTCACACTTATCCACATTATATTGCAACTGCCATGCATTTGCCCATTCACCTAACATGTCCAAGTCCCCCTGCAGCCTCATAGCATCTCCTCGCAGCTCGCACTGCCACCCAACTTAGTGTCACCTGCAAGCTTGGAGATATTACCTTAAATTCCTTCGTCTAACTCATTAATGTATACTGTAAATAGCTGGGGTCCCAGCACTGAACACTTCGGCACCCCACTAGTCACTGGCTGCCATTCTGAAAAGGACACATTTATTCCCACTCTTTCCTTCCTGTCTGCCAACCAGTTCTCTATCCACTTGAATACATTACACCCAATACGATGGGCTTTAATTTTGCACACTAATCTCTTGTGTTGGACCTTGTCAAAAGCCTTTTCAACTTCCAAATACACCACATCCACTGGTTCTCCCTTGCCCACTCTACTAGTTACATCCTGAAAAAATTGTAGAAGTTTTGTCAAGTATGATTTCCCTTTCATAAATCCATGCTGACTTGGACCGATCCTGTCACTGCTTTCCAAATGCGCTGGTAAAACATCTTTAATAATTGATTGCAGCATTTTTCCCAACATCGATGTCAGGTTAACCGGTCTATAATTCGCTGTTTTCTCTCACCCTCCTTTTTTAAAAAGTGGGGTTACATTAGCTAGCCTCCAATCCATAGGAACTGAAGCAGAGTCCATGGAATATTGGAAAATGACCATCAATGCATCTACTAATTCTAGGGCCACTTCCTTAAGTAGTCTGGGATACAGACTATCAGGCCCTAGTGATTTATCGGCTTTCAGTCCCTTCAATTTCCCTAACACCATTTCTTGACTAACAAGGATTTGTCTCAGTTCCCCCTTCTTGCTACATGCTCGGTTCCCTATTATTTTCGGGATGTTATTCGTGTGTTCCTTAGTGAAGCAAGAATCGAAGTATTTGTTCAATTGGTCTGCCATGTCCTTGTACCACATTATGAATTCACCTGATTCTGAATGCAAGGGACCTACATTAGTCTTCATTAATCTTTTTCTCTTCACATATCTATAGAAGCTTTTGCAGTCAGTTTTTATGTTCCCTGCAAGCTTACTCTCATAGTCGATTTCCCCTTCCTAATTAAACCCTTTGTCCTCCTCTGCTGAATTCTAAATTTCTTCTAGTCCTCAGGTTTGCTGCTTTTTCTGGCCAATTTATATGCCTCCTCCTTGTATTTAAGACTTTCCATAATTTCCCTTCTGAGCCACGGTTGAGCCACATTCCCTTCCTTATTCTTACGCCATAGAGGGATGTACAAATGTTGTAGTTCATCCTTCTGATATTTAAATGTCTGCCATTGCCTATCCACCTTCAAACCTTTAAATATCATTCTCTAGTCTATTCTAGAAATTTGCGTCTCACACCGTTGAAGTTTCCTTTCTTTAAGTTCAGAACCCTAGTCTCTGAATTAACTGTGTCACTCTCCATCTTAATAAAGAATTCTGACATATTATGTTCACTCTTCCCCAAAGAGTCCCGCACGACCAGATTGCTAATTAATCCTCTCTCATTACACAAGACCCAATCGAGGATGCCCTGCTCTCTAGTTGGTTCCTCGACAGATTGGTCTAGAAAACCATCCCTTATACACGCCAGGAAATCTTCCTCCACAGCATTGCTACCAGTTTGGTTAGCCTTATCAATATGTAGATTAATGTCACGCATGATAACTGCTGTACCCTTATTGCACACGTCCCTAATTTCCTGTTTGATGCCATCCCCAATCTCCCTACTACTGTTTGGTGGTCTATACACAATTCCCATTAGCGTTTTCTGCCCATTGATGTTTCGCAGTTCTACCAATATCGATTCCACATCATCCACGATAATGTGTTTCGCTACTATTGCATTAATCTCCTCTTTAACCAGTAACGCTACCCCACCTTCTTTTCCTTCCTGTCTGTCCTTCCTGAATATTGAATAATCCTGGATGTTGAGTTCGCAGCTTTGGTTATCTTGGGGCCATGTCTCCGTGATCCCAATTGCATCATATCCGTTAGCATCTATCAGCGCAGTCAATTCACCCAACATTATTATGAATCTCCTCGCATTGAGACTCAGAGCCTTCAGGCTGGGTTTTTTTTTCACACTCTTTGTCATTTTAGAATTATGGAAGAGGTTTGATAGGGTAGATGTGGAAAACATTTGTTCACTTGTGGGGTGAGACCTAAATCCAGGGACATACGTATGAGACAGTCAACAATTAATCCAATACAAAATTCAGGAGAAACTGTATTTTAACCCAGAGAGTGTAGAGTTTGTGGAACACCCTACCACATGGAGTAGTTAAGGCGAATAGCATAGATACATTTAAGGGGAAGCTGTATATCTACATGAGGGAGAAAGAATTGGAATAATTTGAAAATGGAGTTAGATCAAGCAGAATAGCATGTGACTCGTGGGCTGCAGAAACACCCGTGTAGACGTGTTAGGCCGAATGGCCTGTTTCTCTGCAGTAAACTCCATGTTATATAATCATGGTCGACAAAGCAGTAGTGATACCAGACCAGCTATAGGCTTAAGATACATGGACTATGTACAGCAGGCATCTCAAAGGACTGGAGAAGAACGACCAATGTTGCCTCCGCAACATCCTACAAATCCATTGCCAGTCCAATAATGCCCATTTTACTCTATAGCCTAGAGTTCAAATAACGGTAGGCAGCATAGCTATTGTATTTATATGTTATTTGTTTGCAATATTTACCTGCCAAATTGTATTTTTTCTTTATCAGTAAACCTAAGAGAATCACGGCAAGAGTAACCCCCATCACTCCGACTACCGCACCTGCGATGATTGTGTTACTCTTTGAATTCTGGGATGGACCTGTGAAAACATTCTCAGTGAGAAAAAAGCACAACATCCAGCTACAATGTTACAATGTATAATATGTGTACACACGCAATTTAATATGTGTATAAATACACTTCATGTGCACTAACTTTTGCACTCAATCACGATTTCTAGTCCTGATTTGCATGTCAACATGAAGATTTCTTTACGACTGGTGATAATGAGAATAGATACTAGTATTGGCCGTTTGTGCACCCAGATTAAATGCTGCCTGACTGGCCTAAGGTCAACCTGAAATTCGGCCTACATCATGTACATTTTCCAGGCATACTGGGGGTAATATGTGCTTAATTTGCAGTGTCGGCAATGGCATAAGGCGGCCGATATCGAACCACCCGCCCATTATACACCACGCTTGAATTTATTTACCATTAATGTCAATAAGACAGGAAAATCAGGTGTATTAGAGAATGAACGGAGAGTTCAATTTTGCTCATTTAACACGGTCACGGAAATTTAGAGTTAGCAAACAGAATGCAAGTCCCTGCTCACTGCAAATCAATTCAGCCTTTTCACTCAGCACTCCCCAGCTGCAATTAGCTACAAGACAGCAAGATGTAAATAGCAAACATGTATTTCATAAGATAAGTGATTCACCAGATGTTCCAGTCGATGAATGCTCTGTAATGGGAGAGGTCATTGTAGCTTCTGCCGAAAATAACAACAAATTAAGAAGATGAAAGGAATATCAGGAACATCGATATCTCTGATGAAAAAATAAATAATACTGATTTAAGCTATCGGGCAGCCATGAATACCGATTGTAACGTGTACTTCAGTGAGGACCTGGCCTACATATGAGTCCAATCCTACACTATGTAGTTGGCTATTGCTGCCCTCAGGTCAACCAAGGATGGTCAATATATCGTGCCTTCCTCATCTCAAGAATCGAGATGAGATTCTATCTATTTTTGTGGCATTGGCTTTTAAAGATTCAAGCAGAATGACTGGGCAGCTACTTCAAGGAGTTATCATACTCACAGCTAAGCGGATAGTTGTGGGATCTAACGGGCTGAGTGATTCCAGTGTGCTGTGGCCACAGTGAGAGACAATTTATGTCAAGTTATTTTCCCGCTGGTGTTTACAAAGTCTAACTGGCAACGGGTGTCACAGCTGTATCTCAGAATATGTAAAGTTACCATTGTTATCTGTATACAGGTTGAGGTTATCACGTTGAAACTTATGACAGTAGTAACCCTTTAGAACAAGGCAGAATTGGACAGAGAATGACACCATGGATTATTCCAAAAAGGGAGATCAGTGGGAGCCTCGGAGAAACCATCCGGTGTGATATTCTGAATGAAATACATATAGTGAGACAGGAAGTATTAAGAGGATTAGCAGCTTTGAAAGTAGTTAAGTCACCAGACCCGGATGAAATGCATCCCAGGCTGTTAAGCGAAATTAAAGAGGAAAAAGCAGAGGCCTTGACCATAATTTTCAAGTCCTCTTTGGATTTGGACATAGTGCCAGAGGATTGGAAGAATGCTAATGTACTACACTTGTTTAAGAAGGGAGAAAGGGATAGGCCGAGTAATTACAGGCCTGTGAGCCTAACCGCAGTGGTGGGAAAATTATTGGAAAAAATCCTGAAAGACAGGATAAATGTACAATTGGAAAGTCAGGAATTAATTAGGGACAGTGAGCACGGATTTGTTAAGGGAAGATCGTGTTTGTCTAAATTGATCGAATTTTTTGAGGAGGTAACCAAGAAGGTTGATGAGGGTAGTGCATACGGTGTAGTGGATATGAACGTTAGCAAAGCTTTTGATAAGGTCCCACATGGTAGACTGGTCATGAAGGTTAAAGCCCATGGGATCAAGGGCAAAGTGACAAGTTGGATCCAAAATTGGCTTGGAGGTAGAAAGCAAAGGTTAATGGTTGATGGATGTTTTTGTGATTGGAACAATGTTTCCAGTGGGGTGCATTCGGGCTCAGTACTGGGTCCCTTGCTTTTTGTGGTATATATCAACGATTTAGATTTGCATATAGGGAGTATGATTAAATAGTTTGCAGACAAAACTAAAATTGTCTGTGTGGTTGATAATGAAGAGGAAAGTCACGGGCTGCAGAAGGATATCAATCTACTGCTCAGGTGGGCAGAGCAGTGGCAAATGGAATTTCATTCATAAAAGTGTGAAGTAATGCACTTAGGGTGGGCTAATAAGGAAAGGGTATACACATTAAGCGGTAGGCCACTTAATAGCGTGGATGAACAAAGGGACCTTGGAGTGCTTGTCCACAAATCCCTGAAAGTAGCAGTCCAGGTGGACAAGGTGGTCAGGAAGGCATACGGAATGCTTGCCTTTATTGGCCGAGGAATAGAATATGAGAGCAGGGAGATTATGCTTAAATTGTAGAACACTTTCGTTAGGCCACAGCTGGAGTACTGCGTGCAGTTCTGATCGCCGTATTATAGGAAGGATGTAACTACACTGGAGAGCGCACTGAGGAGATTTACTACGATGCTAGAGTGGAGAATCTTAGTTATGAGGAGAGATTGGATAGGCTGGGTTTGTTCTCATTGCAACAGTGGAAGTTGAGAGGAGACCTTATTGAGGTATACAACATATTGAGGGGCCTGGAAATAGTGGAGTGTTAGGGCCTATTTCAATTGATGGCGAGGTCTATTATGAGGGGGCATATTTTTAAGGTGAATGGTGGAAGGTTTAGAGGAGATTTTAGGGGGCTTTTTTACGCGAGGGTTGTGGGGATTTGAACTCGCTGCCTGGAAGAGTGGTGGATGCAGAAACCCTCGCCAGTTTTAAGAGATGGCTGTATGGGCAATTAAAGTGCCATAAACTGTAGCGTTACGGACCTAGAGCTAGTAATTGGGATTAGACTGTATGACCTATTGTTGGATGGCACAGATATACTGTTATGTACTGCAGGGAATCGAATACAGCCAGCGTGATCTCATGGATTATTTTTGATCGCCTGGATGGATAGGAGAGGAATTTTCCCAGATTTTTTTCTCCATAATTTGGCCTGGGTTTTTATCTGTTTTCTGCCTATCCCACGAGATCACATGGCTCCGGTTGGGGTGGAGTGTAGAATGCTTCGCTGTAAGTGGTGTCGCAGTTTTGTGAGACGGACTGTTTCGACGGGGTGCTCTTTGCCTTTCCGTCATTGTTCATAGGTTAATATGTAACATCAGGGCTGCTGACCAAGCATCGTGCGGCTCTTTGTCCGTCGGCGTGTACACGATGGGCCGAAATAGCTTCTTTCTGCGCTGTAAATGTCTATGTTTCTATGTTTGGTGTTATTCCAGAGACACAGGAAGTCGATGAACTCATGCTTGACAAATCTTCTGGAATTTTTTGAGGATGTTTCCAGTATAGTGGACAAAGGAGAACCAGTTGATGTGGTATATTTGGACTTTCAGAAGGCTTTCGACAAGGTTCCACACAAGAGATTAATGTGCAAAGTTAACGCACATGGGATTGGGGGTAGTGTGCTGACGTGGATTGAGAACTGGTTGTCAGACAGGAAGCAAAGAGTAGGAGTAAACGGGTACTTTTCAGAATGGCAGGCAGTGACTAGTGGGGTGGCGCAAGGTTCTGTGCTGGGGCCCCAGCTGTTTACATTGTACATTAATGATTTAGACGAGGGGATTAAATGCAGTATCTCCAAATTTGCGGATGACACTAAGTTGGGTAGCAGTGTGAGCTGCGAGGAGGATGCTATTAGGCTGCAGAGTGATTTGGATAGGTTCGGTGAGTGGGCAAATGCATGGCAGATGAAGTATAATGTGGATAAATGTGAGGTTATCCACTTTGGTGGTAAAAACAGAGAGACAGACTATTATCTGAATGGTGACAGATTAGGAAAAGGGAAGGTGCAACGAGACCTGGGTGTCATGGTACATCAGTCATTGAAGGTTAGCATGCAGGTACAGCAGGCGGCTAAGAAAGCAAATGGCATGTTGGCCTTCATAGCGAGGCGATTTGAATACAGGGGCAGGGAGGTGTTGCTACAGTTGTACAGGGCCTTGGTGAGGCCACACCTGGAGTATTGTGTACCGTTTTGGTCTCCTAACTTGAGGAAGGACATTCTTGCTATTGAGGGAGTGCAGCGAAGATTCACCAGACTGATTCCCGGGATGGCGGGACTGACCTATCAAGAAAGATTGGATCAACTGGGCTTGTATTCACTGGAGTTCAGAAGAATGAGAGGGGACCTCATAGAAACGTTTAAAATTCTGACGGGTTTAGACAGGTTAGATGCAGGAAGAATGTTCCCAATGTTGGGGAAGTCCAGAACCAGGGGTCACAGTCTGAGGATAACGGGTAAGCCATTTAGGACCGAGATGAGGAGAAACTTCTTCACCCAGAGAGTGGTGAACCTGTGGAATTCTCTACCACAGAAAGTAGTTGAGGCCAATTCACTAAATATATTCAAAAGGGAGTTAGATGAAGTCCTTACTACTCGGGGGATCAAGGGTTATGGCGAGAAAGCAGGAAGGGGTACTGAAGTTTCTTGTTCAGCCATGAACTCATTGAATGGCGGTGCAGGCTAGAAGGGCTGAATGGCCTGCTCGTGCACCTATTTTCTATGTTTCTATGTTTCTATGTCAGCGACCAATCGTCGCAGACTGGGACATGATTGCAGGAGTATATCAAGGCAACCTTCGTGTCCATTTTCTGCAGCCTCATTAATAACATTCCTTCCGAAATTATGCCAGAAGTGGAATTATTCAGGGATGTTTTACAGTGATTACCCCCAATCACAGCCTCTCCAATAATAAAGCAGCCAATGCACCAAGACTTTGTCGAACAAATGAAAGGTAACATTCACGGCACCTAACTGCTAAGGAATGACAATCTCGAGCGAGGGAAACATAAATCATCTTCACCATGACCCTCAATGGCGAAACCATAGCAGTGTCTTCCCACAAACAACAACTTGTGGATCACCTTTGCCCGGATACAGAACTGTAACAGCGATAATCATATTGTGGTACAAGATCAGGACTGAGGCTGTGATCCATGGGTCAGGCCCTGACACCTGAAAACCTTAGCCGTATGTTCAAGGATTAAATCATGAATGTCATGCAACACCAATCTCTAACTTGCATGCGTGCAGCTTCAAAACTCAACATCTCAGCACGGTGTAGTACAGAATCGGTTTTCTGATGAATAGCTTTGTCACTGGACTCAGCATAGACTCTATCCACTATTAGTGCACTGTAACAGCAGTACGGATATTCCACAAGAACCACTGTAACAACTTAAATATCAGATCTATGGCAACTCCCTCCCCTGCAACCACTACCACCGTGAATGACAGGTTCAGAAATTCATGGGAACCGTACCACTCCCAAATTTCGCTCCAAGGCACAAACCATTCTTCTTGGAAATACAACGCCAATTCCGTTATCGATGCTCGGTTAATTACGTGGAATTCAATGCCCGTCACCTACGTCCACAGTGAGAGCACCGTAACGAGATGGATTGCATGGGTCAACGAGAAGGCTCCATCTTCACAAGAAAGTAGAGATGGGCAATAAGTGCAGCCTGACCAGGGTCACCTGCATCCAGATATGAAACTCTTTAAAACTGGGAATTATTTAAGGAATAAAAGGATGCTCTATGGGAGCGAGGTTGGGAGTTTAGGATAATTATGAATAACTGAAATAAGATGGGGTGAAAAGTTGTTTCCATATATAATTGACTTAGCACTTTGCAATAAACAGGTATGTGTCAAGAGTTTGACCATTTAGGTGCACATAGCGAGCAGAGCGAGTCCACCATGCAACCTATTTTTGACCCCAGCAGAACATATTTTTTTAAAAACACACTCACTCGAAATCAGGGCCAGCAGATTTAACAAAGCTCATCACCGTGAAAATGCTGTAGGAGGAAATTGATTGTTTTCACAACTGACACTTTCCTAGGGGTGATTAGTCCGATATGATAGAGAAGCTATTATGAGCTACCGCAACGCATATGATGAGGCAGCCAGCCACACATGAAAGACATGAGTCTGCTGCTGGATGTCATATCTGAATTCAAAGACTAGAGTTCGGATGTCTACTGTCCAGGGATGTTGGGAATTTGGTTCGAATTACGCTCTTTCAGTGCCAGACCTGAATCTGCTATCATTGAGCCTAATTCTAACTCTAGCAGTTGCTAACGATGAACTGATAATTTAAAAGAAAAGGGGACTAGACCAGATTTCTCTTTGCCCGCCATTCCCTTATTCGACATGACAACTGGTCACGGCTAAGCGTTCTGGTCTGTCGTGGAAATTCCCTCTTTCTTGATTGTTCCTCTTCGTCTCACATTATTGCTAACACATACACACTCTTCCTCTAACTACATGATTTAACTGATGTATAGACCTATTCGAATTGAACAACGGAATCACCATTGCCATCGCATGAGGAACCACCATTCACAAACCGCCTGATAGCATCCTGGACATAATCAAGATTAAACAAACTAATCTGTTTCCAGAAGGACGGCAGAGGCTGGGTACAACACGCTGATTTGGATCACCTCCTGACTTCTAGAAGCCTTTTCACCGTCGTCATTATTCAAGAGCAGAGTGCAATGGAGGACACAACAGTTGGCCGGCTGGGGAAACTCAGCATCAGGCGAGACAAAACGGATTGCCAATTTCACTTTTCTAACAACGAAACTTGGAAAATATTGGTGTCAATCTTCGTGGACCAATGCAAGTATTATTTGAGATGTAGACTAACCTGATTGCTCCAAGAGATGGCTATAATGACAGGACTTTCCATTCTTAAATCGTATAGTATATGTGTAGCGTCCCGCATCAGATAGTTGGAAATTGCTGATGTTTAACGTTCTGAAATCAAACTTGCGCTGCTTGTTTTTATAAATCAGCTCTTTGTTCAGTTTCCATTGGATTTCAACCCCTTTCCCAGTTATCGGATTGCTCCCATGCATACTGCTGAAAATATATGGATCGGACACCTCACAGGTCAGATATACGGAGCTTCCCAGGAGAATTGGGCCATCTGGGATCACAGATACTGTGGAAAGAGGATAACCAGTTAAACTGATGAAAGCACTCCTGGATTAAATCGTGTCATCTCATTAAATTCATAGTCAAACCTCATTAAAATGAATCGCGTGCAGCCAGAGCATCTCCAGCTATTCTGTGGCAAGACACCTGTTTTCTGATGGGGCAGGAAATCGGCAGTAAGCAATTCTTAATGGGATGTGCATCTTTGGCACAGACAGCGGGAAACGTTGCCAAAGAGATGACATTTCAACAAAAGACCCAATCAGGGCATCAATTTACAGCAATATAACGGCAGGGGCACAGATTCAAGAGTTGGTCAGGAGGACCGAAATCTGTTCCCCTCAGGGTAGAATAATCTCCAGGCACCAGCTCCGCCGCCTGTGAGGATTGATCCTTGAAGAGGTTAATACAATAATGTATCTTCCAGGACATGACGGGAAATTTGAAAGAAGTTCAATGACCTCACCAGAGTTGTCTGGAGGTCAATACTGATCTCTTTCTCTCTGCTCACATCTCCATCACTCAGAATAGTCACAATAACCCCGCCTCATTACTACAATCACTGCACCAAAGTTCACTCTACCTTCTTCTTATACTCACAGACTTTCCATTATTGCTACCCTCACTTCCGCCCACTTCGCATCTTACACATACGAACGATGCTACCATGGCAGGCATGAGCTCTAGGCACCTCACAGGACTGGCACTAATACATCGATTCTGTTTTCGAGTAGTTGTTCATGCGCAATGTGTTCCAGGAGGTTGACGTCAGAGAAGATGACCTGGGCTACACACCCTGTTCTCTCGGGAAGTAATCATTTTGGCCGTGGCAGGCATAGGGAAGTTTGGTTATAGCGACAGGTAACACTGGAGTAAACTATGAACAGATTTTTATCGACACGTTGGCCCCCTTTACACTTCTTACTTTGATCCCCCTACACATTACTCAGCACAAGTTGCAACTGTTTTCACGCGCCCTTTCTTCCGCTGCTTTGTTTTTGCACTACATGCCTGTCGCTACAGCCAGCGGGAAACGTTTTCAAAGGGGCAACAAGATATAAGATCCAGTCAGGGCATTAAGATTCTCCAATATTACGTCAGCGGGTACTGATGCAGGTGTTGGAAAGGAGGAAAAAATGTATAATAATGAATACTAAGCATGGATGTCAAAAGGGACAATCTTGCTTGACAAACTACATTGAATTTTTTGAAGAGGTAAGAGAGCGAATAGACAAGGATAATGTTATAGATGTAGATTATCTATATTTTGAAAAATACATCAGTAAGTTTTTTTTTTAATTCGTTGCGGGGATGTGGGCGTCAATGGCAAGGCCAGAATTTATTGCCCGTCCCTAATTGCCTTTGAGAAGGTGGTGGTGAGTCGCCTTCTTCAACCGCTGCAGTCAGTGTGGTGAAGGTGCTCCCACAGTGCTGTTAGGGAGTAATTTCCAGGAATTTGACACAGGGACGATGAAGGAACGGCGATATTCTTCCAGGACAGGATGGTGTGTGCCTTGGAGGGGAGCGTGGATGTGGTGATGATCCCATACACCTGCTGACCTTGTCCTTCTAGGCGGTAGAGGTCGCGGGTTTGTGATGTGCTGCAGAAGAAGCCTTGGTGACTCGCTGCAGTGCATCTTGTAGATGGTGTACACTGCAGCCACGTTACTCCGGTGGTGGTGGTAGTAAATGTTTAAGTTGGTGGAAGGGCTGCCAATGAAGCAGGCTGTTTTGTCCTGTATGATGTCGGGCTTCTTGAGTGTTGTTGGAGCTGCACTCATCCAGGCAAATGGTGAGTTTTCCATCAGACTTGTGCCTTGTCGGTGGTGGAAGACTTGGGGAGTCAGCAGGTGAGACACTCGCCTCAGAATACCCAGCCTCTGACCTGCTCTTGTTGCCGCAATGATTATGTGGCGAGACAAGTTAAGTTTCTGGTCAATGGTGACCCCCAGGATGTTGATGGTGGAGTATTCTGCGATTGTAATGCCAATGAATGTCAAGGGGCGGTGGTTAGATCGTCGCTTGTTGGAGATAATCATGGCCTGGCTTTTGTGTGACGCAAATGTTACTTGACACTTATCAGCCCAAGCCTGAATGTTGTCGAGGTCTTGCTGCATGCGGCCATGGACTGCTTCATTATCTCAGTAGTTGCGAATAGCACTGAACAATGTTCAGTTATCAGCGAACATCCCCACTTTTGACGTTATGTTGGAAGGAAGGTCATTGATAAAGCCACTGAAGATGGTTAGGCCGAGGACACTGCCCTGAGGATCTGCTGCAATGTTGTCCTGGGGCTTTGATGATTGAACTCCAACCACCACAACAATCTTCCTTTGTGCTAGGTATGATTCCAGCCAGTGGAGAGTGTTCTCCCTGATTCCCATTGAGAGCAGTTTTACTACGGCTCCTTAGTACCACACGTGGTCACTTGATGTCAAGGGCAATCACTCTCACCTCTCCTCTGGAATTCAGTTAATTTGTCCACGGTTGTACGAAGGCTGTAATGAGGTCTGGAGCCGAGTGGTCCTGGCGGAACCCATGCTAGGCATCAGTGAGCAGGTTATTGGTGAGTAGGTCCTGCTTGATTTTTTTTTTTTTTTTTTAAATTCGTAGCCAATCGTTCCAATTCTTTGTCAAATCACAAACGCCAGAGGTCACCTTGCACATGCCAAGGATCACTCTGCGCCAATGCTCTTAGCCAAAAGGCCGAGAGCCACTGCACCGTTCCTGGAAGTACTGCAATACCAGGTTCGTGCCATGGAGGTGGATGGGTCAGGTCCCCCACATACCTCCGTGGAGGTGGATGGGTCAACCCTCCCCAGGTCCTGCTTGACAGCTTGATGACACCTTCCATCACATTGCTGATGATTGAGAGTAGATTGATAGGGCGATAATTAGCCGGATTGGATTTATCCTGCTTTTCATAGATAGAAGAAATTTGGGCAGTTTCCACATTGTCGGATTGATGCCAGGGTTGTACCTGTACTGGAACTTGGCTAAAGGCACAGCTAAATCTAGAGCACAAGTCTTGAGCACAATAGCCGGGATGTTTTCGGTGTCCATAGCTTTTGCTATATCCAGTACACTCAGCTTTCCTTGATATCACGTGGAGTGAATCTAATTGGGTGACGTCTGGCTTCTGTGATGATGGGAACCTCAGGAGGAGGCTAATAGGGATCATCTATCGGCACTTCTCACTGAAGATGGTTGTGAACGCTTCAACCTAGTCATTTGCAGTCATGTGTTGGCCTCCACCATCATGCTGGAAGGGTATATTCATGTCGTCTCCTCCTCCTGTTAGTTGTTTAATGGTTCGCCAACATTCATGAGTGGATGTGGCATGACTACAGAGCTTTAATCTGATACATTGGTTGTGGGATCGCTTAGGCTTGTCTATAGCATGCTGCTTCCGCGTTTTAGCATGTATGTAGTCCTGTGTTGTAGCTGCCCCCGCTTGGCATCTCATTTTCAAGTATGCCTGGTACTGCTCCTGGCATGCTCTTCTTCATACCTTTGAACCAGGGTTTGCCCCTTGCTTGATTGTAATGGTAGAGTGACGGATATGCCGGGTCATGAGGTTACAGATTCTAGTGGAATAAAATCCTGCTGCTCCTGATGGCCACAGTGGGTCATGGATGCCCAGTTTTGAGCTGTTCTGCAGCTATCCCATTTAGCACGGTGGTAGTGCCACGCAACACGATGGAGGGTGTTCTCAGTGTGAAGATGGGACTTCGTCTCCACAATGATTGTGCGGTGATCGCTGTTACCAATGCTGTTATGGATGTTCCTGCGACAGGTACATTGGTGAGCACGAGGTCAAGTAGGTTTTTCCCTCGTGTTGGTTCTTTCACCACCTGCTGCAGATATAGCCTTCAGGACTCGGCCAGCTCCACCAGTAGTGGTGCTACCAAGTCACACTTCATGATGGACATTGAAGTCACCCATCCAGAGTACATTCTGTGCCATTGCTACATTCAGTGCTTTTCCAAGAGGTGTTCAACATGGAGGAGTACTGATTCAGCTTCTGAGGGAGGGCTGTTGCTTGTAATGAGCAGTAGGATTCTTTGCTCTCGCTTGGCCTGAATCCATGAGACTTCATGATGCCCGGATTCAATGTTGAGGACTCCCTCCCGACTGTATACCACTTTGCCACCACAATTGGTGGGTCTGTCCTGCCACTGGGACAGGACATACTCAGGAATGGTGATGGAGGTCTGGAACATTGGCTGAAATGTACCACATAATGGACTAAAAAACAGGTCAGATAACGCAATGCCAAGCGACAATCAGTAGAATGGATAGCTAGCCAGCTGCAAGACAGAAAGCTGAGAGTCGTGGTAAAGGAAAGCTATACAGAGTGGCAGAAGGTGGGTAGTTTGTTCCACAAGGATCAGTGCTGGGACCACTGTTCTTCGAAGTTTATATTAATATTTAGACTTTGGAATAAAAAACAAAATTTCTAAATCTGTGACTGACACCAAGTTGGAGGGGGGCCGTGTGGGGAGGACAGTTAATACTGCGGGGGACTGCAACAAAACACATGAAGACATTAATAAACTTGCACACTGTCCATTTAACTGGCAAAATACATTTAACACAGATAAATGTGCGGTATTAAATGTTGGTGCGAAAAATAGGGAGGTCACTTATTACTTGGACAGTAAGGATTTGAGTGGGGTAGAGGAGGAAAGGCATCCCGGAGTACAAATACACAAATCACTAAAGGTTCTGACACAGATTAACAAGGCCATAAAATCAAGCCAAACACTATGGTTTATTGCTACAGGGAAGGAATTAAAAATTAATGAGGTTATGGTAAACTTGTTTCGAAACTTATTTAGACCACATTTGGAGTAGAGCGTACAATTCTGGTTACCATATTATTAAAAACGTGTATAGAGGCATAGGAGAGTATACAGAGATTTACAAGGATGATAACAGAAATGCGGCGGTATAGCTATCAGGAAAGGATTAACAAGCTGTGTCTATTTTCGCTTGAAAAAAGAGAACTGAGGGTTGATACAGAGCGAGAGTTTCTACTTGTGTGGCAGTGCATAACTAGTTGCCAGCAATATAAGATAGTCAGCAAGAAGTCAAATAAGAAATTCAGAAGACACTTCTTTACACAGAGCGTGGTGAGAATTTGGAACTTGCTAGCACATGAAGTGGTAGAAGCGAATTGTATAGATAATTTAAGGAGAGGTTAGAGAAGCAAATCAGGGAGAAGGGAATAGAGGGCTTTGCTAACAACGTTAGATGAGGAACAATTGGAGGAGGCTCGAATGGAGCATCATGGCCGGCATTGACTATTTGAGCCAAATGACCTGTTTCCGTGCTGTATATCCTGTCTAAGCTTATGTGATCCTTTCTAGTTCCAACCCTTGATCCTCTCTTTCAATTGTGGTGCTCAAATATTGGAGATAACACTGCCACTTCAGTAAGGGGAGAACAGTCATGAAGATGTACTATCACTTGATCTATCCCTCACAAGGAGCTGCACAGATACTGACATCATGCGTTATATATACCTGGCTAGATGAGGCTTCGCCACATGCTGAATACAAGTGCACAAGAGTGCGGGAAATGAGATAGAGGTGCACAATCACGGGAAGGAGAAATCACACGCTAACTCGGCTGCTTAGGATTAAAATGTTGACTTCGGGAACGCAGGCTCTAAGGAAGGCTGATGGGCATATACCAGGAAATTTTAGTTGCGATGGTTTGGCTATATTTCGGATGGTATGCATTTTTGTGTCCCATTAGAGAAAGGGCGTAAAAACCTCAAATTGAAACCTATCAAGATGGGAAACTTTCAGGATCTTGAGGTAGTGGGCTCAACGCTTAATGCAGAAGAGAAAGCAAATATGTGATTTAATGGACTTTTTCATTATCACGAATTCCAATGTGGTAACTGGGGTTCCGGGTGGGGTGGTAAGAGCATTATTGTGGTTGGAGAAACAGTAGCCAGGGTTCAACTTTATAACATTGCAACAATCAAAATTAGGCGAGAGAGTACGACATTTCCTTCAGCCTTTCCTCGAAGTTGCTGAGGCAGAAAATATTTGGTAATGAAAACGTGGATAAATATTGGAAGCCTGGAAAGATAAGGTCTATCGGGAGAGAGGAGGTCAGTGTGATTAATGTTGGCTTGCAGTCGCAAGTAGCTGGCACAGATATAATGGGTCGAATGGCCTCCCCGTGTGTTGTGAATATCAGTAGTTCTTCAACATATTGATTCCTCGTGCTGTTGAGGTAAGTGAAGCCACCATTTGAATAAAAAGGCAGGCTGATCCGACTGGGCAGATGGATCGTTCCATGAGTCTGAACAGGTAGGCCAATCGGACCTTGGACCTCATTACAGTCAACCCAATGAGCTGCAGAGTTATGGTGGCAGTCCTCTTGCAGCACTCCAGTGAAGACTGTGATCGGAGATCCGTGCCTTGGTCGGGGTTCCGGTATCTGGGCTTGTTTCGGAGATTGAGGCTGTGGTTAGGGATTCGGTGTGGGCTCTGGATAAGGACCTTTTAATTTTTTGTGTTTGGGGCCTGTGTCAACGACCGGGGATTGGGGCAGGGATCAGGGATTGAGCTGAGTGAGGGATCAAGACCTGGATCAAGAATCATAGGCTCTTGTTCAGGGTCCCAAGATCAGGACGTCGGGTTTGGACTGACTGAAAGGCAGCGTCAGGAGGTGCGAAGGATTATTTTAATATGAGGTATTACATTATTTAACTTCTTTGTTGCAAGCAATCTCTCGAGCTGGTTTCCATGACTACTTCTTGGGCGGGGCCTGGCTGCACCATAATTAACCAATCTTAACAGGGCGGTCTCGAATTAGAAAATGGAAATAGCTCAAACGCCTGCTACAACCATGGGCAGAGGGTACCTCGAATCTGCTCTGACACAAAATGTCAACTGGCTCATTTCCAGACACAAATGTATGCATAATTCTTGTCCGGCATAGTGAGATGTGAGCAGCTCGAGCCTGTGGGCTAGAAATTCATCCTAAACAATAATGTCTGGTAATGTATTGGCCATCTGTTATACCCGCCGCCCGATATTCATTTCCATTGAAGAACATTTCTATCCCAATGAATTTTGTACAGAAATGCTGTGGGGAAATTCCGGCAATGGAACTAATCTTTGCTGAATGATGCTTTACTGAGGGCTTTCCCATAGTGTACACTAATATTGCTGAGTGTTTATTTTCACTGTACATAAAGGGTTTTAAAGCCGAACAATAACCTGGCCTGGAATAAAGCGACACAGTTGTAATTGTATCTTTTTCCACATAACAAATGATCACATTTTGATATTGAAAGAACCGGACTTTAACGGCAGATTGGCGCAAGTACGAGAAACGGTTTAACATTTTGTGTCAGAGACTGTCATGTAAATATAACTGTACACTATAATGGTATCAGTAACTCACCATTAATCACTATGAGACTGATTCTCACTGTGTTGTGGCTTTCAATCTGCGAGAGCTGTTGACCATCATACATCAAACATTCGTAATTTCCGGCATTTTCCATTGTCGCTGTGAACAGAAGAGAGTAATTCCCCGTCCTGAAACCCTCAGACTCGGCCAGTGTTATATGCGGGAATTGTGAAGGGTTGCACTGCGGCTTGTCGTTATCAATTACACAAAGCCGCACCCCACTGTTTCCTAAGGCATGAGTAAATAGCCACTGAATGTCCGTAATTGGAGTCGTAGACCGGGTGGAACAAGGCAGCAAAACCGGACTGGACCCATTTGAAAGAACGATTTCCAGATCATCTCCAGCCTGCACGTTACCTGCACAGGGAGCAAAGAGTGATATTAAACCGGATTCTAGACGGCTGGATAAATATCCACCATTATCCACAAACTCTGTTCCCCAGGCACCAACTTCATCAGTCTCCACTTGCCACTGACTGAGTCTGAATTAGACCATTCGCAAGCGTCGCTTCCTAATGGACCCTGAGCTAAGTTTCCGACCCCACATGTTCTCCATCACCAGGATACAACATCAATCTCCGTAACATAATTCCCCTGCCTCGGCTCACCAGCTACTAAAACTCTCACCCAGTTTTTGTTGAGCACCAGACTTGACTATTCCAATGCTCTCATGGCCAGCCTGTAACAGTCAGAATATTTACATTAGCCTGTGTTATAAGCCGCTCAGCACGTTGAGGTGACATCACGCTGTTCCAAAATTAAACAGAGTCGTTAGACAGTAATAGAAAAAAAACAGCGGAATAATAGAACAAAGTTCAGTTCAAATAGAGTACATATTGACATCAACAAACAGGGTAAACGTGACTGAAACATCAAACTATACTTTGCAGCTTTCAAATTTCCCGCTGCTCTCCCAGCTCCCGCCCGATCTTCCAGAGATGCCTCTGCATTGTTGCTCTCAAATATTGGGAGCAATGAGCTGCTTCGCCGGTGAAGGGTTGCCCTTTTGGTGGAAAGATCGCCTGGTCTGCACTGCCCCCCGCCCCGCCCACAGAGGCACCAGCACCGAACGGGTCCCATTTTCTCCTCATCCGGTTTTTTCTTTAGCAGTTGCTCATTGAACTATCTGCTACACATTGTGAGCCTTTCAGCTGCTGAGAGCTGTGTCCTGTGTGGTCAGAGGAGGCGGAACATAGAAGCTGAACATATCCTGGTGTCTGATCCCCGCCGCCAGACCGCTCTGGGTCAGATTTGCGCAAACAGTGAAATGTTTGCAAACATCACGTCAGATGTGATTGGATCACACGATGATTGCAATGAATACTTTTCTTCGTAAAATTGACACGGTATTGAATTCTATCAACATAAACCTCCCTCATCCATCTGCTTTTCAAGCCTCCCGTTAAGTACATCTAGGCTATTCGTTTCAACCACTCCCTGATCCATTTGCTGACGGTTCTCTGGTTCAAGAAGTTACTTCCTTAAATCTATCTCGGCGCCATTTTTCCTTTCTTCAGTAAATATTGCCGAGTACACCGGACTCAGATCGGTTTACTCAATGACCGGCCTCATGCAACGTGAAGTGAAACATTTCAGATCACCCAATTTATGCCAATATTTGGATTTATGAATTGCCGTCGCATTTCACTGAAAGGAACCCGGAACCACAGCGACCCGATACAGCAATTGCACACTGAAGACTGCAACATCACGGGCTCTCTGAAACTATGTATAGTCCTTTTCTCTAATATTGTTTCTCATTCTGTATTTCAACCGCAGACTGTCAGCCAGCAGGAGCTGATGGCCATTTATGAGCATAATTTAGGGCAGTTTGCGTTGTTGTGTTCGAAAACCTGGCGAATAAGGGAAATGTTGGGGTGAGAATCTGATTGCGCCTCGCGCTGTTTCAAAAGCCTTCTTCCACAGACCGTTATTCTTACCAAGGAAGTTATATGGTCGGTCATTATTAGGATCAAAATAACTTCGAGCTGAATTTAATAATTCACACTACGTGCTCGTCCACGCCGAATAGAATATAATCATAGCTCACTTTGAAGTGTAGCTATCGTTTTAAAACCTCAATGTGGAAGAATTAGAGCGACAGCGGCAGATCTCTCCATACCAGCAACACAGCTGGAGATTGTGATTGTCAATCCACAACTGAAAATAAAATTAAATGTGAGTTTAAAACATACCTGAATAAATAAGGGCGAGTAGAAGGGAGACCTCGAGAATGAAACACTTCATCCTTGCGGCTGCTGATTCTGAACTAAACGCAGTGAAATGACCGAGCGTGCCAGTTAGCAAAGCAAGAGGAAGTTCTCGCTTCCTTTTGTTAAATATATCTTTCAGGCTCAGTCACGCAGTTGCAATTTCCTCCATCTCTAACCGGAAGTTTAGATTCTTGCATTTGTACTGGACTCTTTACATTTTATTGGGGGCAGTGCCTTCGTGTAATAGAATTAAAATGTAGTTAAAGTGTGAAGGTAAAGCAGGGCGCGCTGCCGCACTTTTACAATGATTTGGCTCTTGAAGAGAGGCCTCTGAGAACATCACTTGCTCCCAGTCCTGGGCTCTCTAGTTGCAGCTTAAGGGCAAGCTGCTCGCGGAGGGAGGAGGAGGTGGAGGAAGACGAGGAGGTAGAGTAGTAAGCAGACGATGAGGAAGTCGGTGAGGAGGACGCATAGGGAAGGAGGCAGGCCAGACAGCCCCTTTCTGACCGGGACGCCCGGAATCGAATCATCCGCCTGCAGTACCAGTGAACACTACCCCAATTACCCTTTCAACATTCTGCTATTTACGATTACAACGTCCTATTGGCCACAATGTGGCAATAAAAATCACCATAAAGGAAATTTTCAATTCAACTTTATCGATATATGCATCCACTATGCGATGAACAGATCATCTAACATCCCTTGTGCATTCCCTTAGTCAGTGGCTTTCGTGTGTTTTTGCTTGTCGTGTGCTCTTACGCACTCCTGGAAGGCTGCTGACTTTCAGTGCGGAGAATGTAAATGGCCTTGGAAAACAACCTCAAAAAGTTGGTGACTGGGCGTGTGAAATCGAGTGATAGTGTTTGTTCTTCTTTGCTCTCCACTCCTGCTATTTAGTCAACCTTCGGTTGGGTAGACTGGATTTCTTGGGTGCCTGAAATGAGGAAGGGAAAACATGTAGCTTTGAGGTGAGGGCAGGGGGTTAACGTGAAGATGTACGCTGATACCATGTACAGCTTGTAACTAGGAAGCAATTGTGGAATGGGAAGGTAGTGGGATATGAGAATAAGAATAAGACACGAGGATATCAGCATCTTGTATCCTTTCAGCCACACTGCTAGCCAAGAGTTCAGCCATGAACCGCTGCAAAAATGGAAAGTGCTATATCCTCCGAGGCAGGGAGGTAGAACGAGGAATGGCTTGTGCGCCTTGTGTTTGGCAGATATTGTTGGTAGGTAAGCGATGGGGATGTGGGGGTTGAGGCAGTAGGTATCTTTCACTGTGCAATTTGAGAGGCTTGTGTTGCTCTTGGTAGGAGACAGTTTTTGAAGATGCATTCACTGAACTTGACCAGTGTTCTGAGGTCATGAAGGTACCTTGGGCACGGGAGACAGATTGTGGGGTGGCACAACTGGCAGTTACATTCTCGGTGATCTGGTCTCACGTCATTGTTTATGGAGGGCCTCTTGGTCCCTGTCAGTAGAGGATCTCTTTTGTAGTGCGAACTCCAGGGAGAATGCTGGACTGCTGCCTACGTGAATCTCGGTGCCATTCCCCGGCTTGCTGAGCGACTTGCTTTAGTGTTCAAGCACTTTCCCCATATTGTTAGGTGCAGAAGGCAATTCATCTTTAATAACTGAAGGCAGGCATTTTTGCCATTATAGAAGCCTTTAAGCACTTCTTTCAGAAAAGGCTGTTCTTGCTGCTGCAACGCTACGGGAAGGCTACATTGGGCCTACTGCTGGGACTACCAGCAGGCAAACCGGCCTTGCCGGGTAAGTGTAGCGCTGGGCTAATGCTAATTAGCAACCAGCACCAATATTGCAGTCTGACCAGCTCCATTACTTTCGGCAGCTGTGAACTCCTGCTGGCGGTGGCTGTGGCAGGATTCAGCTTTCTCCAATTTTTAGCCCATTTTCTTTCAAACTTGCCTGAACCGCGAGCTCAAATGAAACAATGTAGAATGAAAGAGATGTTTAGTGGGGAACTTGAGTAACAGAGATTAGGGCCTTGGCAGCTGCAGACACGGGCACCAATTGTGGAGCGAATCAAATCGGGGGTGTTCAAGGTTCTTCAGCCCCTTATAAAGAAATTGGTTAATTACAACAATACAGTGGCATTCAAAGCAACATTAATGAAAAGCATTAATGGTGGCCAAGTTAATATCTAAACCTGTAATTTCGAAACTATGATGAAAGATATCAGTCTCATGAGCACAAACCATGCTCATGGTCACCTGACATGGCGGGCACTGTGCACATTACACAGCGACTGGGCACGGTTAGAAATCATGAAAGTTATACATTTAACAGCCAAACTGTTTTGTATCTTAAAGCAGCAGGTTTTCCTGAAAGTGCCGTAAAAAGAATGCATTGTCAAATTTTCCAAGGATATCAACAGAATGACTTTGAGGTGTCGTGAGAAGAAGGGAATATGTGTTAGGATTATACCGCCCATGAATGGTTAATGCTTAGCTTTCAAGTAATAACCATTAGTAGTAGGTATCCATTAGATACAGCTAACAATTGGTCAAAGATGCTAGAACATGTTACACCAGGAAGTCTCCTTTAAGTGAAGTGCTTAGAACATAAGAACATAAAAAATAGGATTCAATAAGACCATGGATGATCTGATCATGGACTCAGCTCCACTTCCTTCCCCGCGCCCATAACCGCTTATCCCCTTATCGTTTAAGAAACTGTCTGTTTCTGTCTTAAATTTATTCAATGTCCCAGCTTCCAAAGCTCTTTCAGGCAGAGAATTCCACAGATTTACGACACTCTGCTCAGCTCAGTTTTAAATGGGCAGCCCCTTATTCTAACATCATGCCCTTTAGTTCTTGTCTCCACCATCAGTGGAAAGATCCTCTCTGCATCCAGCTTGTCAAGCCCCCTCATAATCTTACATGTTTCGATAAGTTCACCTCCCATTCTTCTGAATTCCAATGAGTCGAGGCCCAACCTATTCAACCTTTCCTGATAAGTCAACCCCCTGATCTCCGGAACCTTCTCTGAGCTGCCTCCTAAGCAAATATATCCATTTGTAAATATGGTTCTGAGGTAAGCAGTTACTGTTTACATAGATAGTCTGCTTCCAGAGGATCTGGGTAATAGATACATCATTTTGACATTTTCCTTTGATGAAGAAAAAAGACGGTGTATAAAGGAGCATGGTTTTCAACAGTTTGTCAGAGTGTGCCCGATTGATACAGAAACCGAATATCCACTCCATGCATACAATTGAGATTAATCACCTTAACTGTATATCAATAAATTATGTCCTGTATAGCCCACTACAAAGTCCTGTGCTTACTCGAAACGTGTTGTTGTGAACCAAAGGAGAAAGGAGATGGTTAGCAAACAACTCATACAGGTAAGAAACTCATCTGAAAAGCAAAATTATATCAGATATAAACATTACACAGAGCATATATATGGGCAAGCAGCAAGGGACAGCAGGGGAATGGAGGGCAGAGGAGCTTTGAAGAGAGGATTTTAAAGTTGAGGGGGAGGGTGACGTAGGGATGGAGAGGCTGCAGATCCAGAAGGAACGTAGATAATGGCAGTAACGCGATTACATGGAAATATCGACAGCAGGCAGCGTGGAGAAAGGGGAAGAGGAGGCAAAGTGAATGGCGCGAAAAGTGAGGTTTTAAAAAAGAAAGATTTGCAGCGCATTTCACGATCTCAGGATGTCACAAAACGCTTTACAGCAGATGAAGTATTTCTGAATTTTAATCACTGTTGTAATGCAGGAAAAACTGTAGCGTATTGGTGCACAGCAAGCTCCCACAAGCAGCAATGCTATAATGACTATATAACCTGATTTGGTGATGATTATTGAGGGATAAATATTGGCCCATGACACATGGGATAACTCCATGTTCAAATATGTGTCTTGAGATCTTTCAAAAACTCCTGGGAATGCACATGGGATAGAAGGGTGATAAAGGATGAGATCAGTGCGTTAGCGAGAAACAATATTGTCTCAGATGATCAAGAGGTTGAATCAGTTTGAGAGGAGATAAGGAATAAAAAAGGGAAAATGTTGCTTGTGGGCGTAGTCTGATGGTCCTCTAACAGTAGCTACACGGTTGGAGCGAGTAGAAATCAAGGAATAATGGAGGTTTCTAAAAAAGGAACGGCAAAAATCATGGGAGATTTTAACCTTCAGATTGATTGGACAAAGCAAATTGGTCAGGGTAGCCTTGAGGAAGAGTTCATAGAGTGTATCCGGGATAGTTTGCATGAACAGTGCATTGCAGAACCAACGAGAGAGCAGGCTATCTTGGATCTAGTACTGTGTAATGAGACAGGATTAATACATGATCTCGCAGTAAAAGATCCTCTATGACTGAATGACTATAAGATGGCTAAATTTCAAATTAAGTTGGACGAAGAGAAAAATGGTTCTCAAATCAGTGTCCTAAGCTTAAATAAAATGGACTACAAAGATATGAGTGGAGTGTTGCCGAAAGTAGACTTTGAAAGTAAACTAAAGTACGGGATGGTTGAAGAGCGGTGCCAGATATTTAAGGAGATATTTCATAACTCACAACAAAAAAAATCCCAATGAGTTGGAAAGACTGTAAGAGAAGGGATAACCATCCGTGACTAACTAAGCAAATAAGGGAGGGTACCTAATTGAAAACAAATACATACAATGTGGCCAAGACTAGTGGGAGGACAGAGGATTGGGAATTTTTTTAAGCCAGCAGAGAAAAACTAAAAAAATGATTGAGAGGGAAAATAGCTTATGAAAGTAAACTAGCACGAAATATAAAAACAGATAGTACGAATTCTACATGTACTTAAAAAGGAAAAGAGTGGCTAAAGTAGATGTGGGTCCCCCGAAGGTTGAGACTGGGGAATTAATAATGGAGAACAGGGAAATGGCAGAGACGTTGAAGAAATATTTTGTATCGGTCTTCAAGGTAGAAGACACAAAACACATCCCAATAGTGAATAATCAAGGGGCTATAGGTAGGGAGGAACTTAATAGAATCACTGTCACTCATGAAGTAGTACTAGGTAACATCATGGGACTAAAGCGGACCAGTCCCCTGGACCTGATGCCTTACATCCTAGTGTCTTCAGAGAAGTGGCTGCAATGATAGTGGATGCATTGGTTGTAGCCTAACAACATTCACTGGATTCTGGGGCGGTCCCAGCAGATTGGAAAACCACAACTGTAATGCTCCTATTTATGAAAGGAGGCGGACAAATAGCAGGAAACTTTCGACCAGTTAGCCTAACATCTGTCGTTGGGAAAATGCTGGAGCCCATTATTGAGGAAGCAGCAGCAGGTCATTTGGAATAGCATGATTCTATCAAGCAGAGCCGGATGGTTTTATGAAAGGAAAATCATGTTTTACAAATTTGCTGAAGTTCTTCGTGGAGGTAACCAGCAGGGTATATAAGGGGGAACCAGTGGATGTAGTGCATTTGGATTTCCAGAAGGCATTCGATAAGGTGCCACATAAAAGGTTACTGCATAAAATGAAAGTTCACGGGGTTGGGGGTAATGTATTAGCATGGGTAGCGAATTGGCTAACTAACAGAAAACAGAACGTCGGAATAAATAGGTCATGTTCTGGTTGGTAAATAGTGACTAGTAGGGTGCTGCAGGGATCGGTGCTGGGGCCTCAACTATTTACAATCTATATTAATTATTTGGATGAAGTGAGAGAGTGTAATCTACCCAAGTTTGCTGATGATACAAAGATTGTTGGGAAAGCAAATTGTGAGGACAATAAATATGCAAAGGAATATAGACAGGCTAAGTGAGTGGGCAAAAATGTGGCAGATGGAGTATAATGTGGGAAATGTGAGTTTATCAGCTTTGGCAGAAATAATAGAAAAGCAAATTATAATTTAAATGGAGACAACTTGTAAAGTGCTGCAATACAGAGAGACCTGGGGCTTCTTGTGATGAAACAGAAAAACTTAGTATGCAGGTGCAGCAAGTAATCAGGAAGGCAAATGGAATGTTGGTCTTTATTGCAAGGGGGTAGAGTATAAAAGCAGAGAACTCCTGGGCAACTGCACAGGGTTTTTGCGAGGCCACATCTGGAGTACTGCGTACAGTTTTGGTCTTCCTATTTAAGGATGGATATACTTGCATTAAAGACTGTTCAGAGGAAGTTCACTAGGTTGATTCCGGAGATGAGGGGGATGCCTTAATAAGATAGGCTGAGTAGGTTGGACCTGTACACATTGGAGGTCGGAAGAATGAGAGGTGATCGTATTGAAACTTATAAGATAATGAGCGGGCTCAACAAGGTGGATGCAGAGAGGATATTTCTACCCATAGGGGGAACTAAAACTAGGGGATATAGTCTTAGAATAAGGGACCGCTCATTTAACACTGAGATGAGGAGAAACATCTTCTCTCAGAGAGTTGTAAATGTATGGAATTCTCTGTTCCAGGGAGCTGTGGAGGCTGGGCAATTGAATATATTTAAGATGGAGATAGACAGATAAGGTAATAATGGGCTATGGGGAGCGGGTAGGGAAGTGGAGCTGAGTCCATGATCATATCAGCAATGATCTTATTGAATGGTGGAGTAGAATCCAGGTGCCAATTGGTCTACTCCTGCTCCTATTTCTTTTGTTCTTATGTTCTTATGTGATGAATTGGAGCGGGAGGTAATGAGAAGAATGGAGAGGAGGAGAGAGGAGGCTGGCATGCAGACAACGGGGGGCGTTGAGTCGAAGAGGGGATGAATATGTGAACAAAGTGAGTGTCGGAGTGAAAAGAGCAGAAAAGTGGAGAGGGCAGGACAGTGTGGAGTGGATTGGGTGGGGAGGGGGGAGAAAGTGAAGAGAAGCGATATGGTAGTGATGCTGAGGAAAGGTTAAGGAGCGATAAGGGACGAACGTTGGAGAGTATATTAGAAACGTTAATAAAAGAGGGCCGGATCGAAGGAGTGCAGGAGATGGTGAGGGACAGTGGACCGTGATGAGTAGAGGATTGGAGAGGGAGATAACAAGCAGGACGCATTGAATTTAGAGGCAAAGAAGGAGGAGAGAGAGGCAAAGAGACTGAAAGTTAACATGGTGAAGAAATGGGAGTAGGAGCCACTGAGCTTATTTTGCAATGGGGAGAGCGTTTCGCAGCTAATTGTGCTGTCAGTGCACAGCCGGTGGAAGCCAACGATTTGAATAATGTGACGTGGGCATTCTTGCATGCAGAGAGCAGCAGTAGACAACTTGCTTCACAGTCGAGGTGGATTTTGGAGAGTTTGAGTTAGACGATTTCCTTTTCACTAAGCAGGCGTCGTCACTTGACAAGCTACAGCACTGGGGGTTGTTCCCGCACTGACCCAATTTAACTGAGTTAAGTATTTACTGGAAGGGTTCAGTTTGACACTCCTGGGATAGGAATATTTTTAAATTGAGAGATTCATTCCTACACTAGGTTTCATTTTAAGCGACGGCTGTATCATCCTTTGGGATGATATTATTTCTTCTTGGATTTGACACCTGGCAGTCCATATTATGATTACTTCTACACTGGTTGAAGCTCTGCACTATTAAGACCTCAGTTGGCAGTTGTCACATCTAGTTTCGTTACACTCCACTATCGACTGTGGCCTAGAATTTCGGATCGTTTGCACCGTCCTTTTGTGCCCATTTTTTCCGGGCATGCCACCGATAATGACTCCTGTTAAAAATCCGCAGTTGTTCAGAGGCAGTGGTAACCCATAGCACCCTGCTCTGCTGCAGTGGCGATGACAACTTCAGCATCGTGCGCAGCACCCTGTTTTCGTCCCGGACCTTATGTTGGGTATCACTCCCTAAAGCTGCACTTGGCGATGCCACTGACAGCTTCCAGGGATGTCAACCGAACTTTGTTGATTTTCCCGAGCACTCAGTTTGCCACGATTTGTTGGAAAAGCATCCCCGTTACTGGTGGTGCAGTCAGCACCCTGCGGAGTTTGCAGATTGGGCCCTTCCCTATAATTAAGGGAAGATCCACTCCTATGCAGCAGCACTATGTGGCTCAATGCAGGCACTGCGCCCTGCTCCCTATGCTTCTATATTATTGGCACCCCAGAAAGGAAGTGGAGCGCGTTATTTTGCACTCCACTTACATTCAATGTTGGTATAACCAATTTACAATGTGGAAGGATTTCGTACCTTGCACAAAATATCCCATTTCGCGGAAGTTACCACTCACAAACGGGGCACAACGGAACTTCAACCCGATATGTTACAGAGCATTACCTGACAGAGCCACCCACTGATGCAGTACCATTAGACTGTGGAGGCTGTTCATCGGTTTAACATATAATCCATTATTTCAGAGCATCATGTACAACAAATTAAATCTATTGCGTGCAGTCTCTGCATTTTTAATGTAGGAAATAAACAAATATTAAAGCTAGATATGTTACTATAATTCAGAGGTTAGAACAACAACAACCTGCGCTCCTATTGCACTCGATATTAGCATCCGGGAGTCATCACTGATCAAAAGCATAAACAGATCATTGTGGATCCAGGAGGAGGGCGGGGGCTGGGTACAGTGCGACGATTTGAATCACCTCCTGACTCCTCGAAGCTTTTTCACCATCTTCGTTGCTGAAATCTGGAGTGCAATGGAAGCGTCACCAGTCGGCCTGATAATTGCAGCCACAGCAGCACTGTGGGAGCTCAGAACCACACGGGATTGAGCAGGCTGCCACATTCACTTTTCTACAACTAATACTCCGGAGACATTCATATCAATCATCGTTGGCAAATGGAACTATTGTTTGGGATGTTATCTAACCTGATATAGCCAAGAGACTGCGATAAGAGCAAATCTTTCCATTCTTCACTTTGACAATATACTTGTAGCACCCCACATCACGGTGTTGAATATTGCTGATGTTTGAACTTCTGAAATCAAACTTATGCCATTCGTCTGCATGAATCACCGTGTTGTTCCACTGAATTTCAATCACTTTCCCAGTTACTCAGGTTTTTTCAATGCTCCAATTTATACGTTTGAAATACGGCATGCTGGGCATTTCACAGATCAGGTTCACGGAGCTTCCCAGCGGAATCGGGCCTCCTGGGTTCACAGATACTGTGCAAAGAGGAAAACCAGTTACACTGACAAAAGGCACCATAGATTAAATGTGGTTTAGAATTGCTTTCGTGGCCGAATACATGCACAGGTGGTAGGCGCACATGCAGCACATGCCACGTCACATAGCCTCAGGCGCCACGTTAATTCCTGCTTGAACCTCATTAACATGATGCACGTGCAGCCAGCGCTTCCCACGCTGCTTAGGGGCAATACGCCTGTTTTGGGTTGGGGTGGGAAATTGGTTGTCTTCAAATCTCATAAAGGCAATCACCAATCCTTAAATTGGAAGGGCACTTTGGCTACAGACAGTGGCAAACGTTGTGAAAGGGATAACATTGCTGCAAGTCATCCAATGAGGGCACCAATTTTCACCACTGTTACATTGGTGACGCTGATGCCGACAGTGGAGGGACATCCTGTTCGCCAAACACCTCCACCACTAGTGAGAAGGAGAGGTCGCTGAAGAGATCAATACCAGGATGATACCGCCCGGAATTGGTTGCATTGCTGGAAGAATTTCAATGATCTCATGAGAGTTGTCAAAATATCACTAGTGCTCTTTCTCTACGGTCACAACTCCAGCACTACCAGCATCAATATTCAAAATACTCACAGTATACCATGTGAGCATCCCATCACTCTCCCGAAATCAATGCACCGCACGATTTCGGCTCCCTCTCCTCCTACTTACCACCACACAGAGCATAATAACTATTAAATCAGGACAGGCAGAACCTCTAATGTCCTCGTCTGTCTATCACCACCTTAAATATATTAAATGACCCAGCCTTTACAGCTCTCTTGTGTAGAGAAGTCCAAATATACATGACCTTCTGAAAGAAGACATTCCTTCTAATTTCCGTTTTAATATGGTGACCCCTTATTCTTGAACTGTGCCCCATAGTTCTATGTCCCCCACGAGTGGAAACATCCTCTCTGCATCTACATTGTCGAGCCCCCTCAGTATCTTATATGTTTCAATAAGTTCAACTCTCGTTCTTCTAAACTCCAATGATTATAGGCACAACCTGCTCAACCTTTCTTCATAGGTCAACAAATTCATCTCAGCAATCAACCTAGTGAACATTCTCTGAACTGCTTACAATGCAAGTATATCCCTCCTTAAATAAGGAAACCCAAACTGCACACAGTACCATCGGTGTGGTCTCACCACTACCCTGTAGAGTTGTAGCAGGACTACACTGCTTTTATACCACACCCCCTTGCAATAAAGGCCAACAGTCCATTTGCCTTCTTGATTACTTGCTGTACCTGCATACTAACGTTCTGTGTTTCATGCATAAGGACTGCCAGGTCCGTCTGTACTTCAGCATTTTGTAATCTCTCCCCATTTAAATAATAATTAGCTTTTTTTCATTGTCTTACCAAAGTGGATAACCTCCCATTTTCCCACATTACACTCTATCTGCCAGATTTGCGCCCACTCACTTAGACTATCTATATGCTTTTGCAAAATACTTTGCGCAGGTCATGATTGTGGCAATTCGTAAAACGGGAGGAACCAATGTGCGGGGTTTCCTCACACACTATCTCCTTTTTTCCATAATCACTTTTATCTCGCCCTACACACAATGCGTCTGTTCTCACCAGTGATATCTTCTTGTGGTTTGCCTTCACCGCAAATGCTAACTTTCCCATTCTCTTTCATTTCAGCTGCTGCAGATGTGGAAATACATCTGCCACTTCTGGAAGAGGCGAGCAGTCAGGAAGAAGCATTATCTGTTGATCTCACCCTCCCAAGCAGAAACGAGGCATACTTTAGAACTGGATTGAATAATGTGTTTCACATGGTGAATGACTGCGTACATATGTGCACGGCCGAGGACAGGTAGATAGTATCTCATAGGTGATAGCTCTCTGGAGGGTGAGATCACACACTGGCTCTGCTGTAGAAGACTGAAATAGTGAATTCTAGGGCTCAGGCTCAAAGGAAGGCCGATGAGCAAATTGCAGGTCATGCAGCTTGTCTGCATTTGGAGAATGATATGCGATGGATTCTTTTACAATGGTGTCTTACATTAGCTAATTGCTTTGTTGCTGGCAATCCCTCGAGCTAGTTTCCAAGAATGAAACTGCGGCGGGGCCTGTCTGCCTCATGGTAAATCAATCTTATGTAAGGGGGCCTCAAATTAGCAAGTACAACGAGCCTAACTCTTGTTTCAGGCCAGGGCAAAGGACGCCTCTAGTTTGTTCTTACCCAACACGTCAGCTAGTGCATTTCCAGCCACACATGTACGCACAATTCATGTCTGCCATATTGGGGTTCACGCAGATCGAACCTGTGGGCCGTAACGCCATCTTAAAGAAGAACGTGTGGTAAAGTATAGGGCACCTGTGATACCTGCCACCCGATATTTCAGTTGAAGACAATATCTAACCCAGTGAGTTTTGAGCAGAAATGCTGAGGGAAACATTCCGAAATGGAACGAATCTTTGCTGGATGAGACTCTCGGCCTCAGATCGCTTTGTACAATGCGTTGCTTTGTCCAATTTGAAGTGAAACATTTCAGATCGCCCAATCTGCGTCAATAATTGAATTATAAATACCCGTCGTGAGTCACTGAACCGAACCCGGAGCGACAGCGACTAGAAACTTCAATTGGTCACTGAAGAGAGCAGTATCACCAGTGCTCTGAAACTGTGACTTGTCTTTTTGTCTAATAGCGTTTCTCATGTGGCTGTTTCAACCGCATACTATCAGCCAGTGCGAGCAAGTGAAACTTACATGGGGACCAATGAACATTTCTGTGCATACGTTATGGCAGTTTGCGTTGCTGATCCATTATTAATGAATCTGTTGTGTCAGTAAATTTAGCGTATAAGGGAAATGGAGGGGCGAGGAAATGATTGTCCCTCGCGGTGTTTCAAATGCCGTTTCAGCAAAGACCGTCTGGCTTATCAAGGAACTGATGTCTCCCGTCATTTTTACGTTCAAAATAACTTCGACTGAATTTCAAAATCTGTCCTACGCGTTTGCCAACATCAAACAGAATATAAGCATAGCCCAGATTGAAATGTAGCTCCAGTTTTGAGACATCAGCACGGAAGAATTAGATCTTAGGAGCGGATATTTCCACTCAAGCAACAGAGCTGGAGACTATGATTTTCAATACACAACTGGAAATAAAATTGAGTGTTATTTTAAAACGTACCTGAATTTAGAAGGGCGTGTAGAAGGGAGATCTCGAGAATGGAACACTTCATACTTGTTGCCGCTGAGTCTGAAATAAATGCAGAGAAACAACCGAGTGTGTCATTTCGCAAAGCAAGAGGAAGTTCTCGCTTTTTTTTGACAGAAATATATATCTGACTCGGTCACGTGATTATTGATTATCACTTCCTCAGTCGCTAACTGGAAACTATTTGTTTCGACATCAATACTTTTTTCATCTGCGATTTCTATGTTTCACATAACATTGCTTTACACGGCTACCTATTGCTGCAGTACCATCAGAAAGTTGAGCCTTAATATACAGGCCGAGAGACAAGACGGCATCTACAATACATTGTACATCTATATTTAGGAGGAGATATAAAGACGTTTGAATGATAAGGGAGTGAAGTGTTATGGGGAGCGGGCCGCAAAGTGGAGCTGAACCCAAGATCAGATTGGCCATTATCTTAATAAGTTATGGTTGGAGCAGGCTCGAGGGGCCAAATGGCCTACTCCTGCTCCTATTTCTTCTGTTGTTATGTTCGGCATCAAGAGGTGCAGACAACAACCACAATGCTTATTTCCTAAAGTATCATCATCTCGAACAACAATAAGCCCAATGACCATCTCGAGCGCTCAGCAGCACCATGAATATCGAATCCCCCAAAAACATTTTGAAAGACAATATATGCAGAAAGTTAACTACATTGTGACTAAAGAGCAGGGGAGAGGCTTAGCATTCTGTGAAGATTGACTCACCTATTTGGCACTCAAAATATCTCCATCATTAACAAAGCACAGATTAGGAAAGTGATGAATAGTTGAGGCTCACTTTGATAGATGCAGCCCCAACATCACACACGATGTTCAAAACAATGAACCACAATGACTTTTTCATAATTATCTGTGCCGCTGCCACTGGACTCTGCATCTGTTCCCTCTACCACATGCGCACTGTGGCTGAAATATGAATTATCTACCTCAAGCAATGCAGAAACCCAACATGCGTAATTGACATCAAGTCCGAGCCATGGGACCCCTGGCACCAAGAAGGTCAAGTGCTGCCAGATAAAGGGGACAGCATCGCCTCCATCACATTGCATCCTCACTTGGATAATAAATGGTGGTCCATTAACTGCGCTGGTTCAGAATCCTGGAACTCGCTACATAACAGCAAGGCGAAATCAACAGCCACACGTGAAGAGAAGCATTAAAATGAGAATGCCCGCCACCACTGTTTCCAAACAACCAGCTATTGGGTTTAGACATTTTCTATATGGAATTATTCTTCATGCCCCATATCATGCCTTGAGCTGCTGCAGTCCGTGTGTTGAAGGCACTCCCACATAGCTGTTAAGGAGGTATTTTCTGATATTCACTCAGACACAATGAATGACCGGCAATAAATTTCCAAATCAGGTTCGTGTGTGACTTTGAGGGGAACTTGGAGGTGGTGATGTTCCCTTATGCCTGTTGCCCTTATGCTTCTAGGCAGGCGAGGATGCGGGCTTGGGAGGTGCTGTCATACTGGACTTGGCGACTTGCTGCAGTGCATCTTGCAGATGTAACATATTGCAGCCACGTTGTGGGGGGTGTGAATGGGGCGCCGATCAAGCGGGCTGCATTGTCCTGGATGTTGTTGAGTTGCTTGAGTGAGATTAGAGCTGCAGTGATTTAGGCAAGTGAAGATTATTCCCTCACACTCCTGACTTGTGGCACGTTGGTAATGGAAAGCCTTTGGGGATTCGGGAGCGAGTCACTCTCCGCTGAATTCCTAGCCTCTGAACGGCTCTTGTACACACAGTCGTTATGTTGATGATCTAATTATATTTCTGATCAATAATTATCCCCAGGATATTGATAGTGGGGGATTCGACGATTGTTATGCCGTTAAATGTCAAGGGCTGAATGTTAGTTTAGATCTTGTTGGAAATGGTTCATAACTGGCACGTGTGTGGTGCAAACGTTACTTGACGTCTATCGACCCAAGCCTAGCTGTTAGCCAGGTTTGCTGCATATGGGCAGGGATCGCTTCATTATCCCAGCAATTGCGAATGAAACTGAACAATAAGCAATCATCAGTGAAAATCCTTACTTCATTCATTGTGTCTGCGGTTATGATGGAGGGAAGGTCATAGATGAAGCAGGTAAGATTTTTGTGACTAGAACACTACGCTGTTGATCTAAAGCAATTTCGTGTTGCTGAGTTGGCCTCGAGGAAACAGAAAGAACTTCTGTTGGAGTATAGATGAATCCAGACAGTGAGGATTTTTACGATTGATATCTATAGACTTCAATGTTACGTGCGCTCTTTGTTGACAGTCATTAAAATGCTGCGTGGATGTCAAAGACAGATACTTTCTCATGAAATCTGGAATTCAGCTCGTTTGTCCTTGCTTGAAGCAACGTGCAATGAAGTCTGACGCCGGATGAATCTTGTGAAAGACGAATTGGGCATCGGTTGGCAGGTTATTGGTGAGTAAGTGCCGGTTGTTAACAGAGTCGAGCATGCTTTCATTCACTTTTCTGGCGATGGAGATCAGACTGATCGGGTTGATGTACTGGAACAACTTGGCTGGTGGTAGGAAGAGCGCTGATATCTTGTCAATTATGAACAGATGAATAAATAAATAGAGATATAGATATATAGATAGATAGACAGAGAGAGAGAGAGAAAGAGAAAGAGAGAGAGGGAGAGATAGATATATAGATAGATAGATAGATAGATAGATAGATAGATAGATAGATAGATAGATAGACAGAGAGAGAGAGAGAGGAAGAGACAGAAAGAGCGATGGAGAGATAGATAGATAGATAGATAGATAGATAGATAGATAGATAGATAGATAGATAGATAGATAGATAGATAGATAGATAGAGAGATAGACAGACAGAGAGAGAGAGAAAAAAAGAGAGAGAGATAGATAGATAGATAGATAGATAGATAGACAGACAGAGAGAGAGAGAGAGAGAGAAAGATAGATAGATAGTGTGTGTGTGTGAGAGAGAGAGAGAGAGAGAGAGAGAGAGAGATAGATAGATAGATAGACAGACAGAGAGAGAAAGAGATAGATAGATAGACAGAGAGATCGATAGATAGATAGACAGATAGATAGAGATAGATAGAGAGATAGAGAGATAGACAGACAGAGAGAGCGAGAGATAGAGAGATAGAGAGATAGAGAGATAGAGAGAGAGGGAGAGAGAGAGGGAGAGAGATAGATAGATAGATAGATAGATAGATAGATAGATAGATAGATAGATAGATAGATAGATAGATAGATAGATAGATAGATAGATAGATAGATAGATAGATAGATAGATAGATAGATAGATAGATAAGCACAGGAAGGGTTCGAAGACATCGTGTCAAGTGCTGAACACAATAATCGTGAAAAATACTTGTTTCAGAATGTAGCTTTTTCTTTACCTTTGTCCAAGAGCTGCAGCGAGCAGGCGGAATAATCTCCCTAGAATATGGTATCAAATTGAACATCTGGGCTGCTGGTGCTCCTTGGGTTGTTGTTAAATGACGAGAATACAATTGGTTAGCATGAAAGAGAAAAGCTTTCTCCATGGAGGAGATGTCACATTTGCACTGAAATCAGAGCATGCAGTAAGACTGTAAATATGAAAATTCGAAAAAGTTGAAAGGTAGAGAGGCATAATTGTGAAATACCTACACTGAGTTGAAATACCGTTTGGCCGATTTCTCTCTTGTTCTTTCAAAAGTTACCTGCGGATTTGGATTTTTTCTTGATCAGTACATTTAGCAGAAACTTTTCATGGACAATTACTGGATCCCGACTACCGCACCTGCGATGATTGGCTTTTTTCTCTGAATTCTTCGTTGAATCTGTAAAACTGCCATTCTCATTGAGGAAAAAGACAAATGAGAGAATTCCATGTATAACAATTCGAAATGATCTTGCACGTTCACTTCCTGTCCATAAATGACGCTTGTGTTGTCCTGTTTTGTACAAAATTCATCGTTGAAAATGCGGGTCTGACCATTTATAAAAGGAATGCTCTGAGTAAGGGCGTTGCTATCATGCTGTAATTTCATCGTGCAACCATTACGTGGAGTTTAGCTCCACTCAATGTCTTCTGCTCCGTCACATCGCCATAGGAGATCTGCTACTGTTTCAAATACCGAATAACTTTAAACAGTGTTCGTCTGGCATAATTCGCTGACAGGCTCTTTCACTATAGCTACGACTGATATTTTGCACTCAATATTGTAACCTCTATATAGGTTATCTAATAACTCCAAGATCAGGATTAAATTGAAAGAGTTCTTCTGATACAATGCCGTAAAATACACAGAGACAATATAAACACATGCTACTTTACAAGTACAGCCAAATCTGAAAATTTAAAATTAAGTGTTTGAATCCGACAGATAAGACTGGAGTTTAAAGTAATATTTGGAATGGCCAGATGGCAGTACGTACCAATATATTGTTTGGATGTGTGAAACAGTTCGAAACCAAAATGGGGCAAAAGTGAATTGGAACTTTTTTGTGTGATGTGACTTCAGAGTTTTAACATATATAGGAGCAAAAAACTCTGCTGTTTTGGATCGTGTTGTGTCAGCAGCAGAGCATAACAATCTGTAATCAATTGGCTTGGCATAGCCCTCACTCCTCAAATTCCATCAATCCGGGATGGAAACTCTGCTTTAATAGGCATGTTGAAGGAAAGGCGAGGAGCAGCACAAGAAATGCCCTAGGGAGAGGTATTGTCTTATTAAAACTAGTATACAGGGCTGGCTGTATACTAAACTGCAAAACCAACCGACCATGAGGAAAAGGTTAATCACACTGTCCTGATATCTACGAAAGTTATACAGCATTATTTTTTTTAATATTGTCGAAAATAACTTTCAACTTTAAAAAACACAAGGAATTATGGTGCAATTCTCTTAACTAGTCACCACTGAAGTTTTCAACCGCTGCTGAACCTACAGCAAAGGCGAGTTTCAAGATGAAGTAATCAACTGCGAAATGAGGGAAGTAATTAAATACAGAACAGTGCATACTCATTCCTACACTTTATGGAAAGCAGATAGCCCTGCGAAAGGAAAATATCAGGGTCTACACTATCTTTTAATGTGGTGTTTCTGTACAATAAAGGCACTGACTGGTGTCACATGATGCACAATCAAAGACTGACTTATAATTCAAGGTATCGTTCGAAGGATTAGAAATTATATGCAACCAGAGAGAAATTAATGATCAAATAATTAAATAAGAGTGTGAGACATATTGCATTTGCACAACTAAAATATATTTTAAAAATTGGTGTGATATCTAAACTTACTGATAATGGACAGTTTCAATTAAATTACCCTCATTACGAAGGGGTGTGTTAGGATAGACGTGAAGTAGCTGTTTCCAATCCAGGATTGGTCCAAAACTACGCGCTATTCTTATTCTCCAGACGCTAATGAAGCCAATAAGGAATTCAGGAGAGTCCCATTTACTCAATAGCTGGAATGTGAAACTTATTATCACAAAGAGTGGTTGAGGTGATCAGCATAGGCACATTTAAGGTGAAGCTAGATAAGAACATGAGGGAGAAAGTAAAAGAAGGATATGGTGATACAATGAGGTGAAGACGGCTACGAGGAGTCTCGTGTGGAACATAAGCACCAGCATTGACCAGTTGCGCCGAATGGCCAGTTTCGGTGCTGTACATTCTATCTAATATATGTTGTATTTTATCTTTTGTATAATCATATAATATTAAAACATGCGGATTTTCACGTAAATGGCGAGGGGGGACTCAGTATATACCCCCAACGCAGTCATTGCAGTACTGTGGCTGAATTATGTATGATCAACTGAATGCACTATAGGAACTCACTAAAGTTACATCAATAGCACCTGTCTCCCCAGTTACCTCTACTACCGAGAACGACAGGATTGATTACATCATTTTTCCAAGAAATCGCTAACCAACACCATCGTTTAACACCATCTGTACCAGGACGGCAGCAGTTCAAGGCGAAGGCCCAGCATCAAAGTGCAACAAGTCTGTGAAATACATGTCTTTTGCAATTATTTCAGACATAATTGGATATTGTACTGGGGAAGGGGTTAGGGTACAATATAAGGTCCAGCTCAAATGAACGGAATGATGTTCCCCCATCCACAGCTCTCTTTTGGCCTTGTGATAAACAATGTTTTTGTCAGTTAGTTGTACATAACGATCAGAGGAATTACTTCCCGGACTTTTAGTCACTCAGCAGAAACTTATCTCACTGTTCGCTGAAAGCACTCTAACACGGCTTTATCACATTTGAGCAAACAGCAGCAGATTCTCAAAATGCTGAATACGAAATTGACAGGGAGCAGGGAGAAGGGAGACAAAGCTCATATTTTAAAATGGGCTGATGGATTGCGCGAATATTTTCAAGGCCTTAAGTGCATGTGCACATGATCCCATATAGTGCATGCGTGCTGATTTCCGAAGACAGTTGCGGGCTGCAGTGCAGCATGAGCCATGCTTTCCTTAAGCTCCTTGCTGGCTGGGGTGCGGGACGGGGGAGAGAAGAGAGGATCGGAGGGAGACGAGATGACTAAATGCAGCTGGAGGGTGATGGAAAGGGAGACGAATAGGGAGAGAGAGAAGATGAGACAGAAGGGGAGAGAGAGGAGGGACTCCGATGGGGAGAGAGGGTGGGTGGGGGGAGAAAGAGGGGATCGGTCAGGGAGAAAGAACAGATCAGAGGGGGGACAGTGAGTGGATCAGAGAGAGAGAGAAAGAGAGGAAGGATTGGAGGAGGACACAAAGGAGATAGCATGGGGACAGAGAGGAGTTCGGAGGGGTCGAGATAGAGGATTTGAGGGTGAGGTAGTCGAGGTCAGAGGGGGAGAGAGAGGAGATCAGAGGAGGTGAGATAGGGTGTAAGAGTCGGGAGAGGGAGGGGATCAGAGGAGGAGAGATAGCATATCGGAGGGGGGAGAGAGATGAGATCGGAGTAGGTAATAGAGGGCTTTGGAGGGGGAGAGAGCGGAGATCAGAGGGGGAGAGTGATGAGATCAGAGGAGGGAGAGAGGGGATCGGAGGGGGTGAGAGAGGGGTTCAGAGGGGGGAGAGAGAAAATCGGTTAGTGGAGAGAGAGGTGATCGAAGGCAGGCAAGAGAGTGGGAATCGGACGGCGAGAGAGAGGGAATCAGAGGGGGAAAGAGGTTCAAAGGGGGTGAGAGGGGAGCTGGAGAGAGAGATAGAATAAGGGGGTAAGAGGGGATCACAGGGGTAGAGAGAGGATGAAAGAGAAAAGTATTCAGAGGGGGAGAGAGGCTCAGAGGGGAAAGAGAAGCAGGGAATTGGCAGGGGGTGAGAGGGGATCAGAGAATGATAGAGAGGATCGGAGGGGGAAGGGGATGCGAGATTGGAGGGGACGAGAGAGGAGATCAAGGGAAGAGAGAGGGGATCGGGGGTGGGGTGAAAGGGGTCGGAAGGGGAGAGAGCGAGTATCACGGGCGAGAGGGAGGAGGTTGAAGTAGAGAAAGTGGAGATCGGAGGGCGAGCGCAGGAGGGGTAGAGAGAGCGCGAAGTAGAGGGGCACAGCGGATCAGAGGGGGAGGGGGAGGGGAGTTGGGATTGGAGGGGGAGAGAGAGAGGAGGGGGAGAGAGAGGAGGGGAGAGAGGGAATCAGGGTGCAAGAGAAGGGATCGTAGGGGAGAGAAAGGATTGGAGGAGGGAGTGAAAGAGGTTCGGAGGGGAAGGGAGAGGTCAAGAACTTCGAGGAAGGGGTGTCGTGAAAAGCTTGGAGAGCACAATGCGATGGGGCAAGAACATGATTCAGGTCTAAAGTGGGGAATGACAGCAAGAACGTGATCCAGATGTTAAGACAAATCGTGTTCTTCCAACCCCATCCCCTTTACGTATGCACCATGTTCCCCCTCTCCTCCCCTTTAACCTGGTTGATTTCTCGGAAAGCTCGGTGCATATTTGGCAAGTGACATTAATGAGCTGGATGAAATCCGGAAGTAATGGCACTGTCACTATTCACTTCATGCACAAAGAAACTGCAAACAATTCGTGACCTACACACAATGCCCCGTCTATGGAGTGGGGCGGGGGGAAGGAGGTCATTAACTTGTTGGGGAGAAGGTCATGCACCATGTGGCGGGGAAGGGGGGGTTGGATAGCGGGAGAAAATCATGAAACTGAGGGTGGAGGAGGTTGGAACCATGGCAGGTCAGGAACATGGGCGAGCTAGTGTTCAGGATCTCTGTGGTGATGAGGGATGGAGGTCGTCAGAAACCTGGGGCGGAGGAGGTCAGCAACTTGGCGGCCAGGACGTTAGAAACATGGGGGTGGTGAAGGTGAGGCACTTGTGGGAGGAGGTGATGAAGTCGGTGGGGGAGGGGTTGGAGATCAGAAACTTGTTTTGTTGTGCGAGGAAATATAAACCCACGAGGGTCAGCATTGCCTGTTCCAAGTGAGCTCTGTCTGTCTGGAGTCGATAGACAGAATGGCTCGAATTACACTTTGCAAAGCAACTGATTGAGTAGGCAGGAAGGATCTAATTACACATTCCAGAGAAACTATTTAATGAGTTTGTCCTCCAAGGAGACCAATCGCCTCTTGTCAATCAAGGGGCCAATTGCATCTTTAGGGTTGCAAATAGATACATCCATTTTAAAATTATTTGCTGAGTGTACGCTAGATTTCACGGCTCTCAAATAATCACAGGACTATTCACCATAAAACATTGACAGGAAAAACTTAATGCAAATACAATGCTATTTGAAAAAAATATATGACCGGCTCAGGTTTATCTCTCACCGCCACGCCCCTGAACCGTATAACTAGTCATGTCATGCTTTTTGGGAGCAGTACTCTCTTTGCTGACTGGTCCTTACCTGCTCCCTTTATTATTAGCTCCTACACTTTGTCTCCAGGTGAGGTCAGTGACTGGAAAACCAATTTGAATTGAAATGCACTCAGCCCTTTCACTCTGCTCTCTCCAGGGACATGTAGCTACAAGACAGGAAATTGCAAACTGGAAAAACTGATTTTATGAGATAAAAGTTTCCCCTGATGTTCCTGTCGGTGCATTTTCAGCAGCAAGAGACGCCAGTGCAGTTTTTATTACAGAAAATAACAACACTCGGACATGATTAAAATGATTGTGCAAAAAATGGCAGTGGGACTGATGCAAAACTGATAGAAGTTCTCAGAATTGGCATACACATTCACCTGGTTCAATAGAGGTCCGCCAGGGAAAGGAACCCGGTTTCTGTACGTCTTACATGTAACTCAATCCCACACAATGTGGCTGACTCTTTCCGGCCTCTGGATGGGCAACAATAGGTTCCTCTGTCCTTGTCCAGCCGTCAAAAGTGAACGAACTTGTGGGAATAGTGTTCATTAACTTGAACGGGAATCTTGTGGCAACATTTCTGTGCATGTTCAATGAAGATTAAACCAACTCTATAAACATTTAGGCTTAAAAGAACACATATTATCATCTAATTATCGAATGACACAGCTCAGAAGAAGGCCATTCGACCTAGCTTGCCAATGCTGGCTCCATGAAGGAGCTATCCAAACAAGCAGCAGTTACACATCCAGCTTCGGAGGAAGCATTCATTAATTAATCACAGTTCCCCATTGTTCTTTTCCTTCTCTCCTCTATCACAAAGCATTTCTGTCAAAGTAGCAGTCTACGTTCTAATCTATTTCTCCATTAGTACTACATTTTCCCATATAAATTCTATATATGCAAGCAATAGCACACGAACTTATAGCTAGTTATGTGTCTCTATCTCCGTGTTTCAAATAGGATTGGTGTTGTAATTTTTCAGGTTCTGTATTTTGTGTAACCTTTACACTGTGTAAGTTAATTTTCCATTCTATGTATCCGGCCGCTATTACCTAGTCATTTATTTCTCTCCTAGTTAACGTCTCAGTGAAAGCTCGGGATTATGTGACATTATTCGCTGAATGTTGGGATAACTGAGCATAATCTCATGCCCCATGACTTTACCATTTTCATCAGAGAAACGACCTTTTGGTTTCCATACTTATGAGTAAATCTGCCTGCATGTTATTATTGACACTGAATTTTCCCTCCTCAACTGTTCTTCCGAAGGCGTTCGATTTTTGCTGTAGTATAATCCATCGGACATGGTCACATTTAACTAGGGCATAACTGTCATTTACATGGGCCCGGATTTTCCAGGGCCTATGGCCAGGAACGCAATGCATACGCAGCTGCAAGTACCTCGCAAGTTCCAGGTGTATGCATATGCTGTGCATGCACAAAAAGCCAGAACTTGCGATCTGTCAGGAATCGGAATCTTCTTGACAGATCATCCACAACTCCAGGAACTGCACATTTGCTAGTTGTTTGTCCAACTCTTGCCCAGTGAATGCCCAAGAAAGTCTTATTTTAGCAACATAGCGGTGAAAATAAATATTACATTTACATTTTTTAAATGATTTTAACATTCAAATACCTATAAAATAAGTATGTGTTTATTTTTGGCCCCTTGAAAAAGGTTCACATTTATATCTGAAAATATTACATTTTTGTTTTAAATGTTTAATTAAAATGTATTTTAATTCATTTTAAAAATTTAATGATTTTCTTTTATTTCAGTGCTGTTAAAATGTATTTTTTAGGTGATTACTATTATAGTTAAGGGGATCCCATACGTAAATGCAATCGCCAGAAGCATAATGCGGATCTTCCTTTCTGATTGTTTGGGCTGGCGCAAATGATCAAAGGAAAACTTGAGAACCGCATGTGCCCCTGGGATACATGGGCATTTAAGCATGCCTGTGCATAAAGGCCCAGGAGCTTGACTCTCCCTGGATCTTGGACCATCAAGCAGGTACACAGTTTGATTGTGGTTTGGATGATCCATCCCTGGGAAGCCTCAGGGACACGGTACTTTTGAGTTACACAGATTTTATTTTTCATATGTGTCATGTCAACTAAATCGATTCTTCATTTTCTTTTGTAAAGTTTGGATACAGAGGCTGGGAGTGTGATGGAATACTCTCCACTTGCCTAGATAAGTGCAGCTCCAACAACACTCAAGAAGCTCGACACCATCCAGGACAAAGCAGCCCCCTTGATTTGCATCCAAAGCAGAGGCGGTCTCTCGAACGAGGATGACTTGCTTCCTCGTGGGTTCACAGATGTTTCAATGAAGGACCGATAGTCCTGTGCTGAACTCTAGGAGTGGAAGATGGCTGTGCGTGGATTTTTTAACGTGTGGTGGCCGTTGCACACCAGCCACCACACGGGCTTGACAGAGCTAGGCTTTTATCCAGTGGCAAGGCTTAACCAGGACGACTGGAGACCTGCTCTGCTGAACGGACCTAGTGCACACACATATCGCAGTGTGGGCTGGCTCGTGCTGCCCCTGGGCCCTTGGCTCTTCGGGCCCCGTACCCTCATATGTCACACTTCAGTCCCGATCTCTCACTGTTACTCTGCCACAAACATTTGCCACACCTCCACCACAAACTCTCTCCATTCCTCTACCAGAAACATTCGCTACAACTCATATTCCTCCTATACTGAACTATTGTCCACCCGCCAATCACAGCAGCAAACCCTGCGCCGCTCACAGGGGTAAAGATATTGCACCAATGCATCACGGTCAACATTCACTCCCTCCATCACCGACATACCGTGGCTACAGTGTTTACCAGCTACAAGGTGCATTGCAGCAACTCGCCAAAACTTCTTTGGCAGCACCTCCCAAACCTGCAATCTCCACCACCGACAAGGACAAGGGCAGCAAGTGCATGAGAGTACCGTCACCTGCAAGTACCGCTCCAAGTTACACACCAGGCAGACTTGTAAGTATATCTTCGTGCCATCCTCATCGCTGGAGCAAAGTCCTGGAACTCCCTCCCGAACATCACTGTGGGAGTCCCTTCACCACAAAGTTTCAGCGGTTCAAGAAGACGGTTCACCACCACCTGTTCAAGGACAATTAGGCATGGGCAATAAATGCAGGTCTTGCCAGCAAAGCCGACATCTCGAAACAATTAAACAATTGTATTTGTATATTCGGGCACTTTTGAAGTGGCACATAGTTGTACATCCATTTATTTTTTATTTGTTTGTTTGTAAGTAGCTTGGTATCAGCAAAGTATTGTTGGCAAACATGTTTGCCTGACTAATGTGACACTTAAGGGTTATTTAATCCCTACTTAAAACAATTTCCGCTGGTTAGCTACTGAGATGTATAAACAACCCCGGATTGACATACCTACGAAAAAATGAAAGAAGTTTCATTTCTACGCCGCACTTTATGCTGCCAGGACGTCTCAAAGCGTTTTACAGCCAATCAATTATTTTTTGAAGTGTAGTCAAAAGTGTAGTTTAAAGAAGGAAACTCAGCAGTTTGGCTACAGCAAGCCCGCACAAGCAGCAATGTGCTAATGACCAGATAATCGGTTCAGTGATTTTGATTGAGTGTTAAGTATTGGCCCAGGACACTGGGGATAATTACCGAGATCTTTTTAGAAATAGTGTCATTTTACTTCCACCTGTTACGGCAGGTTTAACGTATCATCCTAAAGATGGCACATGCGACAGTGCAGCATTCCCTCAGTACTGCTCTGGGAGTTTAAGTCGAGAGTTCCGTGCTGAAGTCTTTGGCGTGGGATTTGAACCAATATCCTTCTGACTCAGAAGCAAAAGTGTTCCCCATTGATCGGCTGACATCACCCTGCTCCTTTGGAGCATCTTACAGGGCGGGTATATGGCACTAGAATGTGACGCCAAGTAAGCTGGGTGAGTTTCTGCACTGCACGAAGTACACAGTTCATACTTCTAGCACAGTGCACAAATGCTAGAGGGAGTGGTTAGTCAGTCGAATGATGAGTGAGGCCAGCGCCACGTGGCAGATCAAGCGAAATTTCGAGCTTATTTTTTTTTGGAGATGATCATAATCTAGAAATTCCTCGGCATGATTGCTGCCAGCGCCACTCGATGTCGCAGTCAAGTGTTGGGGTGTAAATTTTGACTCAGCCGGGGGACATAATGCATGCGGAATCGCATCTGGGCCACAGTCAAATTTCAGCCCCTTGATGTCGACAGAACTAATTCTGTATTCCAGTAAGTGAGTGATGAAATTCGAACCAAAAATCATGTGACCGAGCCTGAGTTACATCCGAGAAACGGAAAAAGGAATTTCCTGTTGTTTTGCCAACTGACACATTCAGCCATTTCTACATATCTGGTTTAGACTGACCAGCAGCAAGCATGAAGAATCTTATTTTCGGCTTCTCCCTTCTATTCGGCGTTCTAAATTCAGGTTTATTTTAAATCAAGTATGCATTTTCTTCCATTTATATCGTGAAAGTCAATGGGGTTGATATTCGACTTGGTCGAGCCGCAAAATGGGCGGTTATGCATATGCCGCCCGATATTAAGGTGTATTGAAGTCAATGGAGCAAATTATTGGACGGTGCATATAACGGGCACCAGATGCAACACCGCCCGTTTTATGTTTCTGCCCATGTCAAATTGCACCCCTGTTCCTCGCCCAGTTCAGCGCATTCAGTGCAGATTCATCCGTGTTAAGGTCCCTCAATGCTTCAAATGTCCTGCCTTTTTGCCCGTTCTGATTAGCGAACGTGTAATAATATGCATGGAATTCCTCTCTGCTTCAGTTGGGAACTGAGTGAAAATGTGAGTTTGTTGATAAGACTGTGGGGCTGCGTAGAAGGTGCCCTTTAATACACCGAGTGCCATAAACTTTTCACCATAACGCTGTCACTCAGTTTCAATATTCTCCCAATTTATTAATACAAATACTTTGTCAATGAGGAAGCAACAAGATAAGGGCAGGGCGATGCATTGATCAAAGTATGTGAGAACAACAAAAAATAGGCAGGTCTGGAAGCTGGGCCTGGGATGGGTCTGCTGCGAGAAACTTGAACGCTGGAAATGATTGCATCAAGTTTAAATTTCCCATTATTATAACTGAGATTTTTTTTAATGGTTTAACGACTCTGTTTAATTATTGCACAGACTAATGTCTCATCAATAATCTGATCGCCTCCAGTATAATGCAAGCTGCTGTAAATATTCTGAGGCCGGCCTGGAGAGGTTTGCAACAGTCAAGTCTGAAGGTAACAAAGGCCTGGGTGAGGGTTCCGTCAGCAGAAGAGCTGAGGCCGGAGGTTGACGAAGAACAGCAATAGGAAACATTTTCAAAGAGTCCAGGTAAAATATATTCCTCTAAAAAGGAACAAACTAAACAGTAATGAGGCACTGTGGATGAATAAAGCCATTAGCAAAAGCGAGGCTAGGGAAAGAGGCATACATTAAGTACATGGGCAGCAGGGGAGAGCATGGTACCAGTGGATTCGACGAGGTTAGGAAAGAAGCAAAATAAAACAATTAGGAAGGAAAGAGGAACTATGAAATTAAAATATCAAGCAACATAAACAAAAGAGTAAAATAATTTACATGTACTGTGTTCAATAAAAAGGACTGTCAGGATGGGAATAGGGCCATTGAATGATGGACAAGCTAATACCACAGGCAGCGATAGAGAGATGGCAGAAATATTACATAATTACTTTGCATCAGTATTTACCAGGGAGATAGTACAGGTGCGCATGATATCGAATGATGAGATTAGAAATGTGATGTGTGCATTTAAAATAAAAACAGGAGACATATTACATAAACAAATCAAACTCAAGGGCCTTAAAACCATTGATCCAGATTGATTGCTTCTGCACATTTTAAATTAATCTAGGGTTCAGGTGAGCAGGAAGTTTAAAAGTGAAAGAGCAAGCAGAAGGCAAGACAGTAGGGCAACTGTGGGGGAAGTGATAACCAGAGTTTGACAGGAATGGACAGAACGTACAAAAGTAAGTGTGTATCAGAAAGTGGGGTCATAGCAGGGAGAAATGGTAAAAAGAAAAAAAGAAAAGCTGTTTATCTGAATGCACATAGCATTCACAACAAGATAGAAGAGTTGATGGCACAAATAGATAAAAATGGGTATGATCTGATAGACACTACAGAGACGTGGTTGTAAGCTGACCAAAACTGGGAACTGAATATTCAGGGGTATTTGAAAATTAGGAAAGACAGACTGAAAGGAAAAAGTGGTGGGGTAGCTTTCTTAATAATGAATGAGGTCAGTGCAGTTGAGAGAAATGATATTAACTCTGAAGATCAAGATTTAAAATCAATTTGGGTGGAGATAAGAAGTAATAAGGGGAAGAAGACCCTGGTGCGCAAAACATATAGGCCTCCTAACATTAGCTACACTGTTGGTCAGAGTATAAATCAAGAAATAATGGAGGCTTGTAAGAAAGGTATGGCAATAATCATATGCGATTTTAATCTACATATTGATTGAACAAATCAAATTGGATAAGGTCGTCTTGAGGAAGAGTCCATGGAGTCTATCCGAGATGTTTTCATTGAACAGTACGTTGCAGAACCAATCAGGGAGCATGCTATCTTGGCTCAGGTACTGTGTAATGAGACAGGAATATTACATTATCTCATAGTAAAGTATCCTCAAGAAAGAGTGGCCATAACATGGTTGAATTTCAAATTCAGTTGGAGGGTGAGAAAGATGGGTCTCAAACCAGTGTCTTGATCTTAAAGAAAAGCGATTACAAAGGTATGAAGGCAGAGTTGGCTAAAGCGGGCTCAGAAAATAAATAAAAGTGTAAGACGGTTGATAAACTGTGGCAGGCTTTTAAGGAGATATTTCATAACTCTCAACACGAATATGAGATGGAAAGACTTAAAGAGGAAGGGGAACCATCTGTGGTTAACCACAGAAGTAGGGGCTGGTATCAAATTGAAAAAAGTGGCATGTAAAGTTGCCAAGATTATTGGGAGGCCACAGGATTGGGAATTTGTTTTAACTCAGCAAAGGACGACTAAAAAAATTATAAAGCAAGGGAGGATAGAGTATGAGAGTAAACTAGCAAGACATATAAAACAGATAGTAAGAGCTTCTACTGGTATATGCAAAGGAAGAGAATAGTTGAAGTAAAGTTGGTCCCTTAGAGGATGTGACTGCGAATTCATAATGGGGAACAGGGCAATGGTGGACACTTTGAACAAATATTTTGCATTGGTCTTCACGGTAGAAGACACAAAAGGAATCCCAAAAATAGATAATCAAGGGGCTATCGGGAGGGAGGAACACAATCACTACCACTAAAGAAAAAATTACTCGGTAAAATAATGGGACATTCAGTGTATTCAGCATTTAGGAAGGATAGGCAGAGAGGAAAAGGAGGCGGGATGGCGTTGCTGGTTAAAGAGGAAATTAATGCAATAGTAAGGAGGCACATTACCCTGGACGATGTAGAATCGATATGGTTGGAGCTGCGGAATATCAAAGGGCAGAAAACGCTAGTGGGAGTTGTGTACAGACCACCAAACAGTAGTAGTGAGGTTGGGGACAGCATCAAACAAGAAATAAGGGATGTGTGCAATGAAGGTACAGCAGTTATCATCGATGACTTTAATCTACATATTGATTGGGCTAACCAAACTGGTAGCAATGTGCTGGAGGAAGATTTCCTGGAGTGTATTAGGGGTCGGTTTCTAGACCAATATGTCGAGGGACCAACTAGAGACCTGGCCATCCTAGACTGGGTGATGTGTAATGAGAAGGGTCTAATTAGCAATCTTGTTTTGCGAGGCCCCTTGGGGAAAAGTGACCACAATATGGTAGAATTCTTTATTAAGATGGAGAGTGACACAGTTAATTCGGAAAATAGGGTCCTGAACTTAAGGAAAGGTAACTTTGATGGTCTGAGGCGTGAATTGGCTAGAATAGACTGGCAAAGGATACTTAAAGGGTTGAGGGTGGATAATCAATCACACACATTTAAACATTACATGGATGAAGTTCAGCAATTGTATACATCCCTGTCTGGAGTAAACATAAAACGGGGAAGCTGGCTCAACCGTGGCTAACAAGGGAAATAAAGGATAGGTTTAAAACCAAGGAACAGGCATATGAATTGGCTAGTAAAAGCAACAAACCTGAAGACTGGGAGAAATTTAGAATTCAACAGAGGAGGACTAAGGGTTTACATAAGAGAGTGAAAATAGATAACGAGAGGAAGCTTGCAGGGAACATAAAAACTGACTGCTAAAGCTGCTATAAATATGTGAAGAGAAAAAGATTAGTGAAGACAAACATAGGTCCCTTGCAGTCGGATTCAGGTGAATTTAAAATGGGGAACAAAGAAATGGCAGACCAATTGAACAAATACTTTGGTTTTGTCTTCACAAAGGAAGACACAAATAACCTTCCGACTGTGCTAGGGGATAGTGGGTCTAGTGAGAAGGAGGAACTGAAGGATATCCTTATTAGGCGGGAAATTGTGTTTGGGAAATTGATGGGATTGAAGGCCGATAAATTACCGGGGCTTGATATCTGCATCCCAGAGTAATTAAGGAAGTGGCCCTAGAAATAGTGGATGCATTGGTGATCATTTTCCAACAATCTATGGACTCTGTATCAGTTTCTACGGACTGAAGGGTAGCTAATGTAACGCCACTTTTTCAAAAGGGAGGGAGAGAGAAAACGGGTAATTATAGACCGGTTAGCCTGACATCAGTAGTGGGGAAAATGTTGGAATCAATCATTAAGGATGAAATAGCAGCGCATTTGGAAAGCAGTGACAGGATCGGTCCAAGTCAGCATGGATTTATGAAAGGGAAACCATGCTTGACGAATCTTCTGGAATTGTTTGAGGATGTATGTTGCAGAGTGGACAAGGGAGAACCAGTGGATGTGATATATTTAGACTTTCAAAATGCATTTGACATGGTCCCGCACAAGAGATTGGTGAGTAAATTAAAAGTGCATGGATATTGGGGTTAATGTACTGACGTGGATAGAGAACTGGTTGGCAGACAGGAAGCAGAGAGTTGGGATAAACGGGTCTTTATCAGAATGGCAGGCAGTGACTTGTGGAGTGCTGCAGGGCTCAGTGCTGGGACCCAAGCTCTTTACAATATGCATTAACGATTTGGATGAAGGAATTGAGTGTAATATCTCCAAGTTTGCAGATAACACTAAACTGGGTGGCGGTGTGAGTTGTTAGGAGGAGGCTAAGTGTCTGCAGGATGACTTGACTGGTTCGGTGAGTGGGCAAATGCATGGCAGATGCAGTATAATGTGGATAAATGTGAGGTTATCCATTTTGGGGGCAAAACCACGAGGGCATAATATTATCTAAATGGCAGCAGACTGGGAAAAGCGGAGGTGCAATGTGACCTGGGTGTCTTGGTTCATCAGTCATTGAAAGTTGACATGCAGGTACAGCAGGCAGTGAAGAAGGCAAAAGGTATGTTGGCCTTCATAGCTAGGGGGTTTGAGTATAGGAGCAGGGAGGTCTTATTGCAGTTGTACAGGGCCTTAGCGAGGCCTCACCTGGTTCAGTTTTTGTCTCCTAATCTGAGGAAGGACGTTCTTGCTATTGAGGGAGTGCAGCGAAGCTTCACCAGGCTGATTCCAGCGATGGCTTGACTGTCAAATGAGGAGAGACTGGATCAACTGGGCCTTTATTTACTGGAGTTTAGAAGGATGAGAGGGGATCTCATAGAAACGTATAAGATTCTGACGGGACTGGACAGGATATATGCAGGAAGAATGTTCCCGATGTTGGGGAAGTCCAGAACCAGGGGACATAGTCTTAGGATAAGAGGTAGGCCATTTAGGATTGTGATGAGGAGAAACTTCTTTACTCAGAGAGTTGTTAACCTGTGGAATTCCCTGCACCAGAGAGTTGTTGATGCCAGTTCATTGGATATATTCACGAGAAAGTTAGATATGGCCTTTACAGCTAAGTGGATCAAGGGTTATGGAGAGAAAGCTGGAAAGGGGTACTGAGGGAATGATCAGCCATGAATGGCGGTGCAGGCTCGAAGGGCCGAATGGCCGACTCCTGCACCTATTTTCTATGTTTCTATGTTTCTATGACTAAAGGTGGACCGGACCCCTCGACATCATGGCTTGCATCCTAGGATCTTAAAATAAGTGGCTGCAGAAATAGTGGATGCATTGGTTGTAATCTACCAAAATTCCCTGGATTCTGGAGAGGTCCCAGCGGATTGAAAAACCGCAAATGTAACGACCCTATTTCATAGAGTAGGCAGACAGAGAGCAGCAAACTATAGACCAGTTAGGCAAATATCTGTCGTTGGGAAAATGCTGGAGTCCATTATTAAGGAAGCAGTACCAGCACATTTGGAAAAGCATAATACAGTCAAGCAGAATCAGCTTGGTTTTATGAAAGTGAAATTAAGTTTGATAAATTTGCTGGAGTTCTTTCGGGATGTAATTAAAGGGTGGATGAGGGGGAACCAGTGGCTGTGGTGTATTTGGATGCCCAGAAGGCATTCGATAAGCTGCCACATAAAAGGTTACTGCACAACATAAGAGCTCGCGGGTTTGGGGGTAATATATTAGCACAGATAGCGGATTGGCTAACTAGCAGAAAACAGAGAGCGGAGATAAATGGGCCATTCTCTGGTTGGCAAATGTTAACTAGCGAGGTGCGCAGGAATCAGTGCTGTGACCTCAACAATTTACAGTCTATATTAATGACTTCAATGAAGGCACAGTGTGTAATTTAGCCACGTTTGCTTATGATACAAAGAAGGAAGGGAAAGCAAGTTGTGAGGAGGACACAAACAATCTGCAAAGGGCTATAGAGAGGCTAAGTTAGTGGGAAAACATTTGGAAGATGGCTTAAAATGTGGAAAAATGTGAGCTTATCCATTTTGGCAGGAAAATAAAAAAGCTAATTATTATTTAAATGTAGAGAAACTACAAAATGCTGCAGTATGATGGAGGGATCTGGTGGTCTTTGTGCATGACACACAAAAAGTTAGTATGCAGGAAGAGCAAGTAATCAGGAAAACAAAGGGAATGTTGGCCTTTATTGCAAGGGGATGAAGTATAAAAGCAGGGAAGTCCTGCTACAATTGTACATGGTGTAGGTGAGGTCACACCTAGAATACGGTGTACAGTTCTGCTCTTCTTATTTAAGGAAGGATATATTAGTATTGGAGGTAGTTCAGATAAGGTTCACTAGGTTGATTCCGGAAATGAAGGGTTGACTTACAAAGAAAAGATGAGCAGTTTGGGCCTATATTCGTTGAAGTTTAGCACAATGAGAGATGATCTAATTGAGACATATAATGTATTGAGGGGTTCAACAAGGTCGATGCAGAGAGGATGTGTCCACTCATGGGCAAATTTAGATCTGGGGGCATAGTTAAAGAATAAGTGGTCGCCCATTTAGAACTGAGATGAGGAGGAATTTCTTCTCTCAGGGAGTCGTAAACCTGTGGTATTCTCTGCCCCAGAGACCTGTGGACGCACGGTCATTGACCATATTTAAGGTGGAGATGGATTTTTAAGCGATAAGTAAGTGAATGGTTTTGGAAGTTAGCAGTAAAGTGCAGCTGAGTCCAAGATCAGATCAGCCATGATCTTATTGAATGGCAGAGCAGGTTCGAGTGACCAAATGGCCGAGTCCTGCTCCAAATTTTATGTTCCTTTGTTCTCAGCAGATAGCATTAATATTACTACATAGATTTAATAATTCGTTAGAAAAAGGTGTATAGCTCGAGGACTGGTGGATAGCTAACATAATACTCTGGTTAACAAGGGAGATAGAATTTGTCCATGGAACTATAGACCAGTCGGCTTGACGTCGGTGATAGGAGATATAATGGGATCACCACTAAGGGAGAACATAGAAAAACATCTAGAAACCAAAAATATAATAATGAATAGTCAGCATGGATTTCAAAAGGGAAAGTCTTGCTTCTTCAACCTGATTGAATTTCTTGAAGAGGTAACATAGAGAGTCGACCAGTGTAAGTCAGTAGATGTAATTTATCTAGATTTTCAAAAGATCGATATTGTACCACGTAATAGTCTAACGAACAAGATCAGAGAATACGGAGACTGGGACAAGTCGCAGACAGCTTAGTTAGTTGGCTTCAACGCAGAAACAAGAGAGCAGGGTATCTACTCGCTATTTACTGTGACAGTTGGTGCGTTGTGGTGTTCCACCAGGATAAGTGTCGTGACCACTGTTGTTTACAACTGATAAGATTACATAGGATATACGACACAGAAACAGGCCATTTTCCCCAACTAGTCCATGTCAGCGTTTATGCACCATTTGAGCCTTCTCCTGCCTTTCTTCTTCTGAATCTATCAGCATAGCTCTCTACTCCTTTCTCCCTCATATTCTTGTCCAGCCTGCCCTTAAATGCATCGATACTATTCGCTTCAACGTCTCCCTGTGGTAGCAAGTTCCACATTCTGACAACTCCCTGGATAAATAAGTTTCTCCTAAATTGCCCATTAGATTTCTTGTTGACTATCTTATATTGATGGATTCTAGACAGGCTTTTCCCCAAAAGTTGAAGCATTCTCTCTGTATCAACTCTATCAAAACCGTTCATGATTTAAAGACCTCTATCAGGTCACCCCTGAGCCTTCATTTTTAAGGGAAAAAGATCCAGCCTTTTCATCCTTTCCTGATACGTATACCATTGCATTTCCGGTATCATCCTTGTAAATCTTCGCTGCACACTCTCCAGTGCCTCTATATCTTTTTTAATAATATCACGACCAGAACTGTATGCAGTACTCTGAGTTTGGTCTAACCAAGATTGGATACACGTTTAGCATAACGTCCCTACTTTTCAATTCTATCCCTGTAGAAATAAACTCTATTGCTTGGTTTGCTTCTTGATAACCTTGCTAACCTGTGTCTCAATATTTTGTCATTTGTGGATTTGTACTCCAAGATCGCCTTGGTCCTCTACCCCACCGAGACTGGCACCCTCCAAGAATTAAATGACATCCCAATTCTTCCTGCCAAAATGTAATACCTCACATTCATTCACGTTGAACTTCATTTGCCACTTATATGCCCATTGTAAAGTGGTGAAGTTATGCTAAACTTATATCGAACCTTGCTCAGACCACTTCAAGTACTGTGTGCAATTCATACGCCATATAATAGAAAATAATATAAAGGCATTGGAGAAGGTGCAGATAAGAATTACAAGGACGATATCAGAAATGCGAGGGTACACATATCAGGAAAGGATGAGCAGGCTGCGTTTCTTTTATCTAGAAAAGGAAGGCTGAGGATTGGCCTAATAAAGGTCCTTAAAATGATGAAAGGTTTGACACTAATCAGAGAGAGAACGATTCCACTTCTAGACAAGAGTATAACTAGGTGCCTTCATAGTAAGATATTCACCACGAAATCAAATTGGAAATTCATAAGCAACTTCTTTAGCAAATGAGTGCTAAAAATATAGAACTTACTACCAGAGGGAATAAGATCAGAAGAACAGAAGAAATAGGAACAGGAGAAGGCCATACGGACCCTGGAGCCTGCTCCGCCATTCAATAATATTATGGCTGAGCTGATCATGGATTCAGCTCCACTTCCCCGCCCGCTCCCCATAACCCCTTATTCCCTTATCGTTTAAGAAACTGTCTATTTCTGTCTTAAATTTATTCAATGTCCCAGCTTCCATAGCTCTCTGAGGCAACAAATTCCACAGATTTACAACCCTCTGAAAGAAGAAATTTAAATAGGCGGCCCATTATTCTAAGGTCATACCCTCGAGTTCTAGTCTCCCCCATCAGTGGAAACATCCTCTCTGCATCCACCGTGTCAAGCCCACTAATAATCTTATAGGTTCGATAAGATCACCTCTCATTCTTCTGAATTCCAATGAGTAGATGCCCAACCTCCTCAACCTTTCCTCATAAGTCAACCCCCTCATCCCGGGAATCAACCTAGTGAATCTTCGTTGTACTACCTGCAAAGCAAGTATATCCTTTCGTAAATGTGGAAACCAAAACTGCACGCAGTATTCCAGGTGTTGCCTCACCAATATCTTATATAGCTATAGCAAGACTTCCCTGCTTTTGTACTCAATACCCGTTGCAATAAAGGCGAAGATACCATTGGCCTTCCTGCTCACTTACTCTACCTGCATACTATCCTTTTGTGTTTCATGCACAAGTACCCACAGGTCAGGCTGTACTGTGGCACTTTGCAATCTTTCTACATTCAAATAATAACTTATTATTTGACTTTTTCTGCCAACGTGCATGATCTCACAATTTCCAACATTATACACCATCTGCCAAATTGTTGCCCACTCACTTAGCCTGTCTATGTCCTTTGCAGGTTTTTTGCGTCTTCCACACATATTGCTTTCCCTCCCATCTTGGTATCGTCAGCAAACTTGGCTATGTTACACTCAGTCCCTTCTTCCAAGTCGTTAATATACATTGTAAATAGTTTAGTTCCCAGCAATGATCCCTGCGGCACCCCACTAGTTACTGGTTGTCAACCAGATAATGAACCATTTAACCCGACTCTCTGTTTTGTGTTAGTTAGCCAATCCGCTATCCATGCTAATATATTACCCCCAACCACGTGAATATTTATCTTGTGCTGTAACGTTTCATGTGGAACCTTGTCAAATGCCTTCTGGAAGTCCAAATACACCATATCCACTGGTTTCCCTTTATCCACCCTGCTCGTTACATCCTCAAATAACTCCAGCAAATTGTCAAACATGACTTCCCCTTCATAAATCCATGCTGACTCTGCCTGACAGAATGTTGCATTTTCCAAATGTCCTGCTACTTCTTCTTTAATAATGGACTCCAACAGTTATTGTTAGTATCCTCTACCTTAAAGACTGACACAAAATATGTGTTCAGAGTTTTTCCATCTCCATGTTCCCCATTACTAATTCCCCGGTCTCGTCCTATAAGGGACCAACATTTACTTTAGCCACACTTTTCCTCTTTATATACCTGTAGAAACTCCTGCTATCTGTTTTTATATTTTGTGCTAGTTTACTTTCATAGTCTATCTTTCCTTTAATCATTTTATTAGTCGATCTTTGCTGACTTGTAAAAGCTTTTCAGTCTTCTATCCTTCCGCTAGCTTTGGCCACTTTGTATGCCCTTGTTTTTAATTGGATACCATCCTTTATTTCTTCAGTTAGCCACGGATGACTATCTTTTCTCTTGCACCCTTTCCTCCTCACTGGAATATATTTTTCTTGTGACTTGTAAAATATCTCCTTAAATGTACATCACTGTTTATCAACCGTCCTACATTTTAATCTACTTTTCCAGTCCACTTTACCCAACTTTGCCCTCATAACTTCATAGTGTCCTTTATTTAAACTTAATACGCTGGTTAGAGATCTAACGTTCTCAATCTCCAACTGAATTTTAAATTCAATGATCACTCATTCCGAGGGGATCCTTTACTAGGAGATTGTTTATTAAGCATGTCTCACTACACAGGACCAGATCTAAGACAGCCTGCCCCCTGGTTGTTCCTTTACATGCTGCTCAAGGAACCCGTCCCTTACTCTGATCAATTTGATTTGTCCAATTAATATGGAGGTTAAAATCACCCATGATTATTGCTGTTCCCTTTTTACAAGCCCCCACTATTTCATGGTTTATGCTCCGACCAACAGAGTTGCTACTGTTAGGGGGCCTATAGACTATGCCCACCAGTGATTTTTTCCCCTTATTGTTCCTCATCTACACCTAAACTGTTTCAACACCCTTATCAATAGAGCCAATAACATTTCTTACTCTCGCAGTGATTCCATCCTTTATCACTAGAGCTATCCCACCTCCTTTTCCTTTTTGTCTGTCCTTCCTGATTATCAAGCACCCCTGAATATTTAATTCCCATTCCTGGTCACCTTGCAACCACGTCTCTGTAATAGCTATCAGATCATACCCATTTGTCTTAATTTGTACCGTCAACTCATCTATTTTGCTACAAATGCTACGAGCATTGAGACAAAATGCCTTTAAGATTGTGTTTTTCACCCTTTTTTCCTGCTTGTTTCCTCCTTCAAACTCACTAACTTTATTTGTGCTTTCTAATTCCAGCTTTACTCCCCTCCCTACTGAATCTATTTTCAGGTTCCCATCTCCCTGCCAAGTTAGTTTCAACCCTCGCCAACACCACTACCAAAACCCTTTCGAGGGTATTGGTCCCGGCTCTGTTCAGGTGCAACCTGTCCGGCTTGTACAGGTCCCACCTCCCGCAGAAGCAGTCCCAATGCCTCAGGAAACTAAAGTCCTTCAGCCTGCACCACCTCTCCAGGCACATATTCATCTGCTCTATCTTCCTATTTATGTACTCACTAGCTCCTGGCACTGGAGTAATCTGGAGATTTCTAACTTTGAGGTCCTGCTTTTAATCTCTCTCCTAGCTCCCTAAACTCCGCCTGCAGGACCTCATCTCTCTTCCTACCTATGTCATTGGTATCGATATGGACCACGCCATCTGGCTGTTTACCCTCTCCCCCAAAAATTCCTTGCAGCCGCTCAGTGACATCTATGACTCTGGCACCAGGGAGGCAACATACCATCCTGGAATCACGTCTGCGACTGCAGGAATGCCTGTCTGCCTCCCTGACTATTGAATCCCCTACCACTATAGATCTTCCATTTTTCTTCCTCCCCCACTGTGCAGCTGAGCCACCTGTGGTGCCGTGGACTTGGCTCTGGCTGCACTCCCCCGAGCGATCATCGCCCTCACAGGTACTCAGAACAGATTACCGTTTCGAGAGTGAGGTGGACTCAGCGAACTGCTGCACAACCTGCCTAGTACTTCTCTTCTGACTGGCGGTCACCCACTCCCTCTCTGCCTGCACACTCTTAAGCTGTGGTGTGGCCGCCTCTAGAAACGTGCTATCCACGTTGCTCTCAAGTCTTGCTGATGCACGCAGTGGCCCCAGCTGCAAAACACGTTGCTCGAGTTGGTGCAGCTGGAAATACCTGCCATACATGTGGTCGCCCCGGCTGCGTGAAAAACCTGGGACTTTCTACATGTCACAGGATGTGCAGTCGACGGGATTGAGCTGCCCTGCCATTCCTCTAGTTACATTCGCAACTATCGAGTAGAACTAAATTCTAAAACTTAGCACAACACTCCCAGCCGCTACTCAGCAAACAGCTGATTTAATTAACTGGCTCTCCTTAAATAATAAAGATCGTATATATTTACTGCCAAATCCCACATTCAACAATGCCAAAGGTTTCCTACTGAAAAGAAAAAGAAAAATACTCACCTATCAACCAGCCAATCACTTACCCGCTTGGCTGCGACGGCACTCTTCGATTTTTTAAAACTTTTTGTCCCTGCACCAGCTGGCTCCTCCCTATCTGCTGCTGCCCTTTTTATGGGCCACGACCTCCTGCTCCCGCTGCTGTGGCTCCTCCTGATTTGCTGCAGCACTTTTTATGGACCTCGACCTTTTGCTCCCGCTCCTGTCGCTCCTTCCGATTTTCTGCTGCCCTTTTTATGGGCCTCGGCCTCCCGCTCCCGCTCCTGTGGTTCAAAGGAATTGTGTGAATGCATTTAAGTGGGGGGGGGGGCTAAAAGCATGTGAGGGAGAAACATAGTAACATAAGGACATAGAAAATAGGTGCAGGAGTAGGCCTTTCGGTCATTTCGACACTGCACCATCATTCAATATAATCATGGCTGATCATGCAATTCAGTACCCATTTCCTCCTTTCTCTCCATACCCCTTGATCCCTTTAGCCATAAGGGCCACATCAAACTCCCTTTTGAATATATCTAAGAAACTCGCCTCAACAACTTTCTGTGGTTTATAATTGCACATGCTCACAACTCTCTGAGTGAAGAATTTTCTCTCATCTCGGTCCTAAATGGCTTACCCCTTATCCTTAGACTGTAACCCCTGGTTCTGGACGTCCCCAACATCGGAAACATTCTTCCTGCATCTTACCTATCCAATCCCATCAGAATTGTATATGTTTCTACGAGATTCAATCTCATTCTTCAAAATTCCATTGAATATAAGCCTAGTCGATCCAATCTTTTTACATATGTCAGTGCTGTCCCGGGAATCGGTCTGGTGAACCTTCGCTGCACTCCCTCAATAGCAAGAATGTCCTTGTTCAGATTAGGAGAGGAAAACTGTACACAATATTCAAGTTGTGGCCTCACCAAGGCCCTGTGCAACTGCAGTAAGACCCCCCTGCTCCAATACTCAAATCCTCTCGCTATGAAGGCCAGAATGCCATTTGCCTTCTTCATCGCCTGCTGTACCTGTATGCCAACTTTCAATGACAGATGTACCATGACATCCAGGCCTCGTTGCACCTCCCCTTTTCCTAATCTGTCACCATTCAGATAATAATCTGCCTTCCTGTTTTTACCACCAAAGTTGATAACCTCATATTTATCTACATTATACCGCATCTGCCATGTATTTGCCCACTGACCTAACCATTCCAAGTTACCCTGCAGCCTCTTAGCATCCTCCTCACAGCTCACACTGCCACCCAGCATAGTGTCATCTGCAAACCTGGAGATATTACTTTAAATACCTTCGTCTAAATCATTAATGTATGTAGCACTGAACTCCTATACTCAAATTCTCTCGCTAGGGAATAGAGGATTATACTGATAGAGTTAGATGAGGAAAGATGGAAGGAGACTCGTATGGAGCATAAACGCCATCATGGACTGTTTATGCCAAATAACCCCTTTCCATGCCGTATATCCTATGTAATCCTATGTTGTTATGGAGATAGATGTTGGAATCAGTGCCAAGAGAACAGATTTTGTGGGTAAATGTGGATATTTATCCAATGTGTTCAATTAACTTTAATACTATACATGGCTCATTGCACAGGTGATGCTCAGGCTGGAGATGGTGAAAATATTTCGGAACTGGTTCTTTCGAATGGGTCCAGTCCTGTTTGACTGCCTTCTTGGGCCGAGTCTCCAACTAAAATTGAATTCATTCAGTTGACATTTGAAACTTTCACAGGAAACAATCAAATGAATCTTTATACACTTAATGAATTAACCACGCAGTGCCACACCCCGCATATAACACTGGCTGAGTCTGATGGTTTCTGGAAGTAGAATTACTCTCTTTGGTTCACAGCGATAATGGAAGATGTGGGAAATTACCGCTGATATCTGCATTCTGCATTTTGAGTCGAGCTGGTGGACATCTGGCTGATAGTGATTCGTGATAAGTTACTCAAACCATTTCATCGTACTGTTGTATCTGTATGAACGGCTTGACAAAAACTGATTCGCCATTTTTTGTATTTGCACCAATGTTCCTTTAAACCTCATTCAATTAAATATCAGAATTTTTGATCATTTGTTATGTGCAAAAGCGTAGCATTAAAGTGGCGTTGCTTACGTCCTGGACAGGTTATTTTATGCTTCAAAAGCAGCTATTGTAATATATTTTTAAATAATCAGTAATGTATTTATCTTTATTTGTGACAACTTTAAGAAAGTCCACAATAAACCCGCACCCAGCAACCATTGATACCATTTGGGGCACTTTCCAACACCACTTCTGCTCAACACCCATTGGATTAGAAATCGAGTTCAATGGAAGTGAATATTGGGTGCAGATTATAACATGTGGACAATGCATTCAGGACAAGCAGGGGTATCTCCGGTCTAACCAAAGTCCTTAATGGGAAAGCTTTTGGCCGCACTGACAAAAATAATGAAAGAATGGCTTGGATTTATATAGCGCTTTTCACAAAGTGCAAATCCCAAAGTGCTTTGCAGCCAATGAAGTGCTTTTGGATGTAGTCACTATTGTAATGTGGGAAACGTGGCAGTCAATTTGCCGACAAGCAAGCTCCCACAAACAGCAATGTGATAATGACCAGATAATCTGTTTTTGTTATGTTGATTGAGGGATACATATTGGCCACGAAACCGGGGATAACTCCCCTGCTCTTCTTCAAAATAGTGCCATGGGTTCCTTTACGTCCATCTGAGGGATGACAGGACGTTAATTTGATCTTTCATCCAAAAGACGACACCTCCAGCAATAGAGCGCTCCCTCAGCACAGCACTGGAGGGAGAGCTTAGATTTACGTGCTCAAGTCCACTGCCCAATGATTGTCTGCTTAATCGCTTCCTCGACAACCCCTCCCAATCTACCGACACTCTCGGTCACCCCCTCTTCTTGCAAGACCGACCAGAGGGCTACTATCAGCAGTGCAGTTGAGTGAAATTTAAATGTAATTCACTGCCGAGCAGGCTGAGAAGGCCCAGCATCTGCCTGCAGCACATTGATATCGATGAGGATAAAAGCCCGATTAGCTTTCTCTTCTTCTTCTTAGGCAGTCCTTTGGAGTCCACACGAATATAAGTTCTCAGGTCACTGATAATTCCAATTCGGGACCTACAGCCTCTGTCACAGGTTGTGTAGATGGTGGTTGGAAGGACGGGTGGGTGGGGTGCTTGGGTTGTCGTGCTTTCCTTCCGCTATTTGTGCTTGGCTGCTGCATGCTCGCAGCGAAGAACTCGAGGTGTTCGGTGCCTTCCTGGATGCTTCTCCTTCACTTTGAGGGGTCTTGGGCTCGGGATTCCCAGCTGTCGGTGCGGATGTTGCAGGTTTTCAAGGAGGCTTTGAGGATTTCCTTGAAGCGTTTCCTCTGCCCACCAAGGGCTCGCTTGCCATATCGGAGCTCTGAGTAGAGCACTTGTTTTGGGAGTCTAGTATCGTGCATGCAGACGATGTGGCCTGTCCATCAGAGATGATCGAACGTGGTTAATGCTTTGATACTGGGGATGTAGCAGGAAACTATGGACCTGTTAGCCTAACATCTGTGGCTGAGAAAATGATTGAGTCCATTATTAAAGAAGCAGTAGCAGGATATTTGGATGAGCAAAATTCGATCAGGCAGAGTCAGCATGGATTTATGAAGGGGAGGTCATGTTTCACACATTTGCTAGAGTTCCTTGAGAATGTAAAAAACAAGGTGCATAACGGGGAACCAGTGGACGTGGTGTATTTGGACTTCCAGATGGCATTGGACAAGGTGCCACATAAAAGTTTACTGCACAAGATAAAAGTTCACGGGGTTGCGGGAAATATATTAGCCTCAATAGAGGATTGGCTAACTAACTTACTAGCAGAGGACAGAGTGTCGGGAAAATCGTTCCTTCTGGTTGGCAACCAGTAATTAGTGGGATGCCACAGTGATCAGTGCCGTGTCCCCAACTATTTACAATCTATGTTAACGACTTGGAAGATGGGACTGGGTATAACGTAGCCAAGTTTGCTGAGGATAAAAAGATGGGAGGAAAAGCAATGTGTGAGGAGGACACAAAAATCTGCAAAAGAACAAAGGCAGGCTAAGCGAGTCGTAAAAATTTGGCAGATGGAGTATAATGTTCGAAAGTGTGAGGTGATGCACTTTGCCAGAAAAAAAATCAAAGATCAAGTTATTATTTAAATGGAGAAAGATTGCAAAGTACCGCAGTACAGCGGGACCTGGGGGTACTTGTGCATGAAACACAAAAGGATAGTATGCAGGTAGAGCAATGATCAGGAAGGCCAATGGTATCTTGGCCTTTATTGCAACGGGGATGGAGTATAAAAGTAGGGAAGTCTTGTTACAGCTATACACGTTATTGGTGAAGCTACACCTGGAATACTGCGTGTAGTTTTGGCTTCCATATTTGCGAAAGGATATACTTGCTTTGGAGGTAGTTCAGAGGAGATTCACTAGGTTGATTCCGGGAATGAGGGGGTTGACTTATGAGGAAAGGTTGAGTAGGTTGGGCCTCTATTCATTGGAATTCAGAAAAATGAGAGGTGATCTTATCGAAACGTATAGGATTAAGAGGGGGCTTGATAGGGTGGATGCAGAGAATATGTTTCCACTGATGGAGGAGACTAGAACGAGAGGGCATGATCGTATAATAAGGGGCCGCCAATTTAAAACAGATATGAGGAGGAATCTCTTCTCTCAGAGGGCTGTAAATCTGTTGAATTCGCTGTCTCAGAGAGCTGTGGAAGCTGGGACGTTGAATAAAATTAAGACAGAAATAGACAGTTTCTTAATCGATAATGGGATACGGGGTTATGGGGAGTGGGCGGGGAAGTGGAGATGAGTCCATGATCAGTTCAGCCATGATCTTATTGAATGGCGGAGCAGGCTCGAGGGTCTATATGGCCTACTCATATTCCTATTTCTTATGTGCTTATTTTCGTATGATGTTGGCCTGAGCGAGAACACTGATGTTGGTGTGCCTATCCTGCGAATGGATTTGCAGGATCTCGTGAAAGCAGCATTGGTGGTACTTCTCCAGTGCTTTGAGGTGTTTGCTGTACATAGTACATGCCTCTGAAGCATATAAGAGCGCGGGTATCACTACTGCTCTGTAGACCATGAGCTTGATACCGGGTTTGTGGACCCGATCTTCCAATACCCTCTTCATCAGGCGACCAAAGACTGCACTGGCAGCAGTGTTCCAGGCTATTGCATCCAGGGACACCGCCATGCCTGAAATGTACTCGGTCATGTTGGTCAGCTGTCGGGATATGCCACCCCAATGCTTCGATGAGCTGGTCCCCAATGACTACTGTCCTCCTGGACAACAGTACTATCTCTCCGCTGTCATGTTGCGCATGTGGAACAGACCTGCCACGTCCACGAAGCCTCCTCGGGGACAAATGGGGAGCCCTTTGGAGAGGTGTTTGGGGCCTGTACCTCCAGAGTGGAGGCGGGAATGACCGGAGGACCGCGAGAAGGCCTTGGGGTGGAATGGCTTCTGGAGCGTGGGGTTGCAGCTTCTTCGACATCCGGGCTCTCATCCATCGAGAACAGTGAATTGGTGGGCGAGAATCGGAGCTCCTCAATACCAAATGTAGTAGTTTCGTCTACCGACTCCTGCCCCGCGCTCCCACCTTCTGGATTCTGTTGTCTTGCCTGGAGCCATGCTGCTGCGTGAGCTGCAAAACACAAATAAGGTTATTAGAAGAGAACGGGGTGCTAGAGTGACAAGGTGAGTCCAGCGCTACACACAGCATATGCACGACAAAAGCACCAGAGCTCTCAAAATCATCACAGACATCACATTTCATGACCAACAACACACTGTGCATTGCAATGATTTTCATTAGGCCAGCATTATTTCTATGACACTTTTAGAGATCATCTATCATATATGATTCCTCGGATATGAGTGGGTGTGGCATCTATTGAATTTACATCATGCAATGGTGTAAACTTTACTCACGTGGCATCACTTCAGGGTCTGCAGATGCATCCTTGGCTGACTGGGGGTGCTTCCCAACGAGTGCGAGCACTCGCTCCTCCCCCGTCGCCCCACCCCACCACCCGTTCGCCGATGCACGGACCTCATATTCGATAGCTTCATCTGCAAAAGGCGACAGGACAACATGGCATGAGATCAATGCGTCATATCATTGCCAGGTACTGCCACAGAGACTGATGCAACACATAGAAACATAGAAATAAAGAAACTATGTGCAGGAGGAGGCCATTCGGCCCTTCGAGCCTGCGCCGCCATTCAATGAGTTCATGGCTGAACATGCAACTTCAGTACCCCATTCCTGCTTTCTCACCATACCACTTGATCCTCCTAATAGTAAGGACTACATCTAACTCCTTTTTGAATTATTTAGTGAATTGTCCGCAACAACTTTCTGTGGTAGAGAATTCCACAGGTTCACCACTCTCTGGGTGAAGAAGTTTCTCCTCATCTCGGTCCTAAATGGCTTACCCCTTATCGTTAGACTGTGAACCCTGGTTCTGGATTTCTCCAACATTGGGAACATTCTTCCTGCATCTAACCTGCCTAAACCCGTCAGAATTTTAAAGGTTTCTATGAGATCCTCCCTCATTCTTCTGAACTCCAGTATATACAAGCTCAGTTGATCCAGTCTTTCTTGATATGTCAGTCCCACCATCCCGGGAAGCAGTCTGGTGAACCTTCGCTGCACTCCCTCGATAGCAAGAATGTCCTTCCTCAAGTTAGGAGATCAAAACTGTACACAATACTCCAGGTGTGGCCTCACCAAGGCCCTTACAACTGTAGTAACACGTCCCTGCCCCAGTACTCAAATCTCCTCACTATGAAGGCCAACATGCCATTTACTTTCTTAACCGCCTGCTGTACCTGCATGCCAACCTTCAACGACTGATGTACCATGACACCCAGGTCTCGTTGCACCTCCTCTTTTCCTAATCTGTCACCATTCAGATAATAGTCTGTCTCTGTTTTTACCAGCAAAGTGGATAACCTCACATTTATCCACATTATACTTCATCTGCCATGCATTTGCCCACTCACCTAACCTATTCAAGTTACTCTGCAGCCTCATAGCATCCTCCTCACAGCTCACACTGCCACCCAACTTAGTGTCATCCGAAAATTTGGAGATACTACATTTAATCCCCTCGTCTAAATCATTAATGTACAATGTAAACAGCTGGAGCCCCAGCATAGAACCTTGCGGTACACCATTAGTCACTGTCTGCCATTCTGAAAAGTACCCATTTAGTCCTACTCTTTGCTTCCTGTCTGCCAACCGGTTCTCAATCCACGTCAGCACACTACTACTAATCCCATGTGCTTTAACTTTGCACATTAATCTCTTGTGTGGGACCTTGTCGAAAGCCTTCTGAAAGTCCAAATACACCACATCAACTGGTTCTCCCTTGTCCACTCTACTGGAAACATCCTCAAAAAATTCCAGAAAATTTGTCAAGCATGATTTCCCTTTCACAAATCCATGCTGACTTGGACCTATCAAATCACCTCTTTCCAAATGCGCTGCTATGACATCCTTAATAATTGATTCCATCATTTTACCCACTACTGATGTCAGGCTGAGCGGTCAATAATTCCCTGTTTTCTCTCTCCCTCCTTTTTTAAAAAGTGGAGTTACATTGACTACCCTCCACTCCATAGGAACTGATCCAGAGTCTATGGAATGTTGGAAAATGTCTGTCAATGCATCTGCTATTTCCAAGGCCACCTCCTTAAGTACTCTGGAATGCAGTCCATCAGGCCCTGTGGATTTATCGGTCTTCAATCCCATCAATTACCCCAATACAATTTCCTGACTAATAAGGATTTCCCTCAGTTACTCCTCCTTACTCGACCCTCTGACCCCTTTTATGTCCGGTAGGTTGTTTGTGTCCTCCTTCGCGAATACCGAACCAAAGTACTTGTTCAATTCGTCTGCCATTTCTTTGTTCCCCGTTATGACTTCCCCTACGTTTGTCTTTACTAACCTTTTTCTCTTTACATATCTATAGAAACTTTCGCAGTCTGTCTTAATGTTCCCTGCAAGCTTCCTCTCGTACTCTATTTTTCCTGCCTTAATCAAACCCTTTGTCGTCCTCTGCTGAGTTCTAAATTTCTCTCAGTCCCCGGGTTCGCTGCTATTTCTGGTCAATTTGTTTGCCATTTCCTTGGCTTTGATACAATCCCTGATTTCCCTTGATAGCCACGGTTGAGCCACCTTCCCTTTTTTATTTTTATGCCAGACAGGGATGTACAATTGTTGTAGTTCATCCATGCGGTCTCTAAATGTCTGCCATTGCCCATCCACTGTCAATCCCTTAAGTATCATTCGCCAATCTATCCTAGCCAATTCATGCCTCATACTTTCAAAGTTACCCATCTTTAAGTTCTGGACCATGGTCTCTGAATTAACTGTTTCATTCTCCATCCTAATGGAGAATTCCACCATATTATGGTCACTGTTCCCCAAAGGGCCTCGCATAACAAGATTGCTAATTAATCCTCTCTCGTTGCACAACACCCAGTCTAAGATGGCCTCGCCCCTAGTTGGTTCCTCGACATATTGGTCTAGAAAACCATCCCTTATGCACTCCAAGAAATCCTCCTCCATCGTATTGCTTTCAATTTGGTTAGCCCAATCTATATGCATATTAAAGTCACCCATGATAAATGCTGCACCTTTATTTCATGCACGTCTAATTTCCTGTTTGATTCCCTCCCCAACATCACTACTACTGTTTGGAGGTTTGTACACAACTCGCACTAACGTTTTTTGCCTGTTGGTGTTCTGCAGCTCTCCCCATGTAGATTCCACATCATCCAAGCTTATGTCATTCCTAACTATTGCATTAATCTCCTCTTTAACCAGCAATGCTACCCCACCTCCTTTTCCTTTTATTCTATCCTTCCTGAATGTTGAATACCCTTGGACGTTGAGTTCCCAGCCCTGATCATCCTGGAGCCACGTCACTGCAATCCCAATCACATCATATCAGTTAACATTTATTTGCACAGTTAATTCATCCACCTTATTACGGATACACCTTGCATTAAGACAGAAAGCCTTCAGGCTTTTTTTTTTCACAACCTTTGTCCCATGCTCTTGTATGCTTCGGTGAATGTGTTTGACGCTGGTTTGGAGTTCGATCTCCGAATGTGTGCAAAACCACGCATTATCTGCATACTGTAATTCAATGACAGAGAATGGGATGACCTTGAATCTGGACTGGAGGCGACAGAGGTTGAACAGTTTCCCGTTTGGTCTAAAGTTTAGCTCAACTCCACCGGGAACTTATTGGGGGTGAGATGGAACATTGCAGCAAGGAAGATCGAGAAGTGCATTGGTGTGATAACAACAGACTTCCTTGACTCCTGTCCGCACTTGTATTGGGTCTGTGGTGGATCCATTGTTCAGGATCACGTCCTGCATATCATCGGGAAGGAAGTGGAGGATGGTGACGAATTTTTTGGGGCAGCCGAATTTGAGGAGGTCACTCCATAATCCCTCCGGTACACAGTGTTGAAGGCCTTTGTGAGGTCAAAGGAGGCAGTGTACAGAGGTTGGTGCTGCTCCCTGCATTATTCTTGAATTTGACACGCGGTGAAAATCATGTCCATTCTTTCTCTTATTGGGCGGAATGCACATTGCGACTCTGCTAAGAGCTGTTCAGCAACTGGGAGAAGGCGATTGAGAAGGATTCTTGCGATGGTTCTTCCTGTGGCAGACTGCAGGGAAATTCCTTCGTAATTGCGATTAGCCTACCCATTCAGGCACAAGGATCGACCTCTCTACAGAGTGGTGCCAGCCAGCCAGGGACTTCAAGTGCGGGCTTGATTGACCTCAGCAGAATGAATAAGCCACAGGCTGAAGAACCCAAGTCCATCAATATGCAGGGAGGCCATACTGCCCGGTGTGTTTGTGCCAAATCTAAATCTAATCCCACTGCCCAGTTGTCTTCCCTTTAATCTGTATCTTCTCAATCTTCCAATCTTTTTCCACTTTTCCCTTGACAAAAATCTCTGCCTCAACCACCCCATGGAAAAGAATTTAATGCACCAACAACTCTCTTTCTGCAGAAAGTGTTGTGTGCTCTCGCCTGATTCTTTTACAATTTTCTGATTCTCCCAGAAGAACACAAGTGCTCTTACCCCATGTACCCATTTAAAGCTCTTCAGAATTAAAAATGATTATTAATCCTTTATTGTCTTTCTTTGCTGCATAAAAAGTGATCCCAGTATCCCAGGACTCTCCTCACTCTTTCTTCACATTTACCAATCATCTTGCTGAATCTATACTTTAATAGCTAGAATGCGAGGGAACACAATTTATGAAGAGAAATAGAGAAAAAGTGGCGACACTCAATTGAAATGATAGGTTGTTGTAGGAGTCAAAGTGATCTAATGGGTTGAATATATCGGGGCTGAGGTCAATAGAAATAAAAAATCGGGAACTATAAAACAAGGAATGGCACAAACAGGATAAAGGGATATTTGGGTAATTTAAACAATTGCATGTAGTACAAGAGCAAATAGTCAATGATAAATTCGTACAAAGCCATGGTACGGCTACATCTGATATATGGTATGCACTTTCTGGGAAAACATTCAGGGCTTAAAGTATAGATTCTGTTTCTAGTAATTAAGAGCACTAATTAAGAATTGCTTTTGTGCAAGCAATTAGTGCCTGTCTATTGGTATCGTTTAGTGATCCATAAGCTTCTACAAAAATGTTTCCCAGTGGCTGCAGCTTGGAAGGAAGAAAGTTCTTGTAGTTCCATTGGGAAAACACCAGCTGATAATGCTGAGCAGTTCCGAGCAGCTCCATGCCCTCTGGACAGACAGCAGCATCACAGCTTTGGCAATTGCAGTCTGACCCAATTAGCCATGTGATACTAACACGAGCCAGTGGAGTCGGCGTGGGGTGCAGGCATGTTGCCATAAGACAGTACAACATGGAGCCAATGTCACTCTCCCAGAACTGCACCTCAGCACTCCTGTGGCTCTGCATGTATCAGTTGCATGATTATTCAACACTGTCCCCCAGAGACAAGGTGGCAACAGTGTTAGCCACCATAGCAGCATTGTGAAATCCCATTGAAGTTGTGAGATCTCTCAACAGAGGCTGGGCATGGTGGGTGAACATGACGTTTTGACGGAGTGTACCTGTCGACCCATGTTGCACAGAAGGTGCACCATGCTCTTCGTGATTCTTTGGCACAAACTGGAGACTGCCTCCTCCAAGCTCTGAGCCATTGTGCACACGTCATGACATACTCCCCAGTGCACCCAGTATTTCCTGGTAAATGGCAATCAGCCTTGCTTGGTAGCCTGGGCCCTCGAATTCAGCATTTCATGTTGTATTCCATGACTTCCTAGATAGCCTGGGCACGTAAAGTTAGCATGTCATGATACATGCCCAGCAGTCTTCCTAGATTATCTGGGCCCACGAAGTCACCATTTCCTGGAGTTTGTCCATCAGTCTTCTTAGGTAGCCTGGACACCGGAAGTCAGCATTTCAGTCCTCTGCAGCACAGCCGGTGTATGATCTCACCATCTGGCGAGCTGGTACCTGTGACAATCTATCTCTATTCCCGTGCTTCGGCGCACTTGTACCATGTGATTCATTATTTGCAGATCCCCTCCTCTAGTCCTGTGACGAAACACTTGGTTTTAGTATCTGAGCAGCTGCGTGCTAGGGTTCGAACGTGTAATGGTACATCTTCATGGCTGCCCTCGTCCTGCTTCAGTGCCAGAGTTATATCCACTTTTTTTAACAGCTGAAATGAAATAGATGTGCTAATATAAACGGTGAAGGTACAGCAGAGGACGAAAGGGATGGTGAAAACGTTGCAGTTGGCCATGCAGTGTATAGGGTGAGGTAAAAGTAAGAGGGGAAAATGGAATAAGGTGTGAAGAACCACTGTGCATTGTTTCCTCCAATGTTACCTGTAGACACAACCACGACTCGCCACCTGCCTGTGATGGCCAACACTTTTACTTCCCTAGTGGTTACTTAGGGTTAAGGATATGCATCCGGGTTCATCCTTCCCCGGTGACAGCATCCTCGAATCGGTTGAGCGCAAATTCTCCTGCAGTAAAAAGTGTTAGTGACTATGGTGAGAGTGATTTGGTGATTGTACCTTTCACGGTAACAACACGTATGCAGCATTTAAGATGTGAAGTGTGGGGAAGTGAACGTTGGAATAACTGTGTGTTTCTGAGTAAGAGGAAAAGGAACCAAAGTGTTGTGCTGCAGTGAGTTCCGAAGAGTGAAGAAAGTGGGAATAGGGCATCGTGAGTTTTGTGAATTACGTTGATGCTGGTGGTGGAGGTGTGATCGGAACCAAAGGGAGCAGTATTGAAACCTTGACATCTATGTTGAGGCCACTGAACATCTTTCAGAATTACAGCTACATCCAGCAAGGTAAGCTCCTGGGATTGACCTCTTCGGCAAACTTTCCTCACTGCTTTCCAGACAGAATTGTTGCTGGAACGGTCTTTTGCCCCTGAGGTGAAAATTATGTCCCTCCTCTTGTTCACTGCCTAGATCAGTGGCCCCCAATGGGACACTGGAGATCAATGCTGACCCTGAATGAATTTCTTGCAGCAATATTAGACATTTGACAACATTTTCCTCTGGCTGTAGTCAGTGTGCACCTCCTATTTAAGAGTTTCTGCCTGCCTTTAAGGGGCGTCAGAGACAAAAGATTTCACACCCAACTCAAAGCAGGCATAATATCACCCAACAGCCAGGGAAGCGCTGGCTACACGTGAATCCTTTTAATGAGGTTCGTGCACAAATTTACCGTGGTGTCTGGCACTATGTGGTGATGTGCGTGCAATATGTGCGTCTGTTCCTGTGTGCTCGTATTTGGCCGTGATCGAATTTCTAGGCCACAATTAAATGTTTTCTGGAACGTATTAGTTTAACCAGTTATCCCCTTTCTATAGTTTCTGTGAACCCGGCAAGCCCAATTCCCCTGGGAAGCTCAGTGAACCTGGCTTGTGAAATATCCGATCTGTCCTATTTCAAGAGCATAGCGTGGAAGATTGAACAGAACAGGGTAACTGGAAAAAGGATTCAAATCCAGTGGAAATTGAATAACATGTTGATTCATACGGACAAGTGGCACGAGTTCGATTCAGAAGTTTAACCATCAGCAATTTTCAATACAGTGATGCGGGACACTACTGGTATACTGTAAGACTGAAGAATGGAAAGGGTTGCTCTTATCGAAGTCTCTTGGAGACATCAGGTTAGTCCGCATCTCAAACAATTCTTCCATTTTCACGCGATGTTTTATCTCAATATCTCCCCAATTCGGAGTTGGCAGCCTGCTCTGTCCCGTGTGGTGTTGAGCTCTGCCAGTACTGCTGTAGCTGCACACAGCCGGTAGACTGGTGAGTCTTCCATTGCACTCTACATTTGAGCAATATAGATGGTGAAATGTCTTAGAGAATCACCTCACTGTAGCCACCCTCTGCACTCCTCCTGGAAATATAGCTGCTTGTTTAAGATATTGATCAGTGATGACTCCTAAGAACATCCGGGGTCTCGGAAATGGTGTTGATGTTGTAGGTCAAGGGGCGACGATGGTTATTCATTTGTTAAATTTTAATAGGTTAGTTAAATGATTGGACAGAGTCTTATTAATTAATGAATTTTGTGCCTGTAATGTAACATGCCCTGTTTTATGTTGAAATGTTCTCTCAGTTACCGTAGCCCTGAGCTCATTTTAAAGCACCTTGGAAATTTACCTACATTTTTTCCAAATCCAATCATTCCGATCCCTATCTCCAGAAATCAATGTTTATGTAATTGTTTTAGTTTGTTCTTCAGATGCAGATGGGTCTGCTAAGATCGCGTGTTGTTGACTATCCCGTGTTTTGCCGCAAAGGCAGTAAGATTCAACCCGTTGGTGTGGAAATGGAAGCACATATAGGCCGGGTCCTTCGGTGAAGGACATGAGTCAATCATTTGAATTTTCAGCATATACGGAGAACTTTCACCAGTTTCTGTCTGGTGTCAGGTGCTGCTCTGGTGTCGATGTTGGTCAAATTATTATAATCACATTAGACTTTTCTTTCTTGTTTGTAGGAACTACTACAACCTCTCTCCCTGAAGAGAATCTGCAGACAGGAACATCAGGTGAGAATTTCCATTCGTGAAATCCACTTTTACGTTTTGCTTCTGGCTGTGCTGCAGCGAATTACATCTGCAGAGAGCGGAGAGAAAATGCAGAGGTGATTTGCAGTGAACAGGTGGTCGTATTTACAAACTGTACCCAGAAGAAGAGTATACATAGGTGTTAATAATAAAGTGAGCAGAAAGGGATCAATCAGGAAAGAGAGAATTTCTACCATAGACTAGCTCGCTTAGACATGAACAGTTATGATGCTGGAGAGGAAATGGAGGGCAGAGAGAAGCCTGGCTTACTTCTGTTTTCTTTTACACTATCAATTCATTGGCAAGAACTGCCTGGAGACAGACTTAGGCTCAATGTAAACACATTCACGTCTGAGTGGAGATCCGATCTATGATCTTTGAATTCTGAGTCGCCATCCAGCGCGATACTCGTGTGTTGTGGGCACGGGTGCCTGCCTCATCTTATGGTCAGTGATAACCGCATGGATGTTATTAGGGAGCTCGGAAATGATGGTGCTGCTGACGGTCATGGGCCGGCAAGAGTCATGCTCTTGTTGGTCATCGAGAGGCACTGCTGTGGGGCAAATCGTACCAGCCATTGCTGTAAGTGTGAAAGTAGCTGGCCACTGCAGAATGTTAAGTGAATAAGCCCACCCGCGATCCTATGCCACAGAAAAGATCCTTGATAAAACGTCGGCATGATGGTCAGACAAGTGATAACTGACTGTGTTATTCCATTTAGCGCTGTGGTGCACTTCTTCGTGGAATGTTACATCCTAAAATATCACTGTGCAGCAGCACGTGGTCAAACGAATATGTTGTTTTTTTTTACCTTCGTACACTTGTCTTGGAGACTAGCGTGAAGAAGTGGACAGATTCGCAGGCAGATTAACAGTCTGATAGGCCACGACCTGAGCATTCATTCCAGGGCTGTAACCATCCTTATAGCAGCCGGTAGGGACGTTAGTCCTGGAGGGCGAGGTCTTACGGGGCTCCCTAATGGATGAAGGGAAGCTACCCATACCCATCGGACCCGAGTATCCCTCTGTATGTCAAACAAGTGATACTCTCGCAAGGTTTAATCCCGTGCACTCAGAGGTCGGAATGTTACCACGAAGCGAAAGCCTCGCTCCCACCAGTCAAGTAACTGCAGAATGAATCAGAAGATGAGATATTATGCAGCATTCTATGGTGGCATGTATGTGTGATGCAAGGGTCGGTGTGTTGTAAATACAGAGACATTTGTACCAGAATAATCGATCCTTTCACCAATTGGGCAGCAACTGTAAGCGGGAGCTGGTTATTGGTCCAAATATTTGGGGAAAATAAAGAAATGCACTAAAGTAACGCCGCATGTGTGACTGTTTCTATAGAAACCATTGACACACTGACAAAACCTGACTTATACTTGGGAAGATCACTTAAGACGGGGAGGTTTACCTTCTTTGTATGACATTATTTTGTTGAGTACTTCAACTTTTTTTTTTAATTGGCACAATTTGAACAGCTGGAATCACTTCCATTATATTATTGAACAGTGTAATGAAAATCAATGAGTTTCCCGCTCGTACTTGAAAATGGCTTTTTAATGTTCAACACTTTTCAGATACAGGCTAACATTCCAAGCATTAAAGCACTGACCACACTCGATCAGCTCCGCTAGGCAGGCCACATAATCCGCATGCCAGACACGAGACTCCCAAACAAGTGCTCTACTCGGAGCTCCTTCATGGTAAACGAGCCAAAGGTGGGCAGCGGAAACGCTACAAGGACACACTCAAACCCTTACTGATAAAGTGCGACATCCTCACTGACACTTGGGACACTGACACTGACCTGAGTGGAGGAAGTGCATCCGAGAGGGAACTGAGCAGCTCGAGTCTCAATGCCGAGAGCATGCAGAAATCAAGTGCAGGCAGTGGAAAGAGAGTGCGGCAAACCAGTCCCACCCAACTCTCCAATCAACGACTATCTGTCCCACCTGTGACAGAGTCTGTGGCTCTTGTATTGGACTATTCAGCAAGCAAAGATCTCACTTCAGGACTGGAAGCAAGTCATCGTAGATCCCGAGGGACTGCCTATGATGATAAGCTCTAAGCCCGTTTCAAAATATGTTCGGCACCTATTATATATTTCCTACCAAACCTTCAAATGCATTAATTCCCAATAACTATGGCCAGAAACACTTACTTTTTGCAGTTTTATCATTAGATTCGAATAACGCTGGTCAGACTGTGTTTATTACCCATCCCGAGTTGCCTTGAGGTCAGCATGAGTCAAGCACGTAGTATGTTACAGGAGTCCCCTGTAGCCCAGGTCTCGCCCTGAAGGCTATCAGACAACTATTGGCGTTGTGATCACATACTGACGATATTCATCCGTATTGTGTCAATATTCAGCCTCAGTATAAGAACATAAGAACATAAGAATTAGGAGCAGGAGTCGGCCATTTGACCCCTCGAGCCTGCTCCGGCAATCAATACCATCATGGTTGATCTGATTATGGACTCAGCTCCACTTCCCTGCCCGCTCGCCATATTCCTTTACTCCCTTATCACTCAAAAATGTGTCTATTGCCGCCTTAAATATATTCAATGACCCAGCCTGCACAGCTCAATGCGGCAGAGAATTTGATATATTTGCAAACCTCTGAGAGAGGAAATGTATCCTCATCTCAGTTTTAAACGGGTGGCCCCTTATTCTGAGACTATGTCCCCTAGTTTTAGTTTCCCCTATGCGTGGAAATATACTCTCTGCATCCACCTTGTCGGGCCTGCTCATTATCTTTTTTTTTCAATAAGATCACCTCCCATTCTTCTGAACTCCAATGAGTATAGGCCCAACCTATTCAACCTATCTTCATAAGTCAACCCCCTCCTCTCCGGAATCAACCTAGTGAACCTTCTCTGAACAGTCTCCAATGCAAGTATATTCTTCCATAAATACGGAGACCAAAACTGTACACGGTACTTCAGGAGTGGCCTTAGCAGTACCTGTACAGTTATAGCAGGATTTCTCTGCTTTAATACTCCATCCCCCTTGCAATAAATGCCAACGTTCTGTTTGTCTTCCTGATTAATTTCTGTCCCTGCATACTAACTTTTTGTGTGTCATGCACAAGTACCCGCAGGTCCCTCCGTACTGAAGCTCTTTGCAATTTTTCTATTTTGATCATATTCCTTTATTTATATTAATTTGTTCTTACTTTCTGTAGGAACGGCACATAATTCTCACGCCACATATTATCCACTGGTAGGAACATGAGGTGAAAGTTTACCCTCATGTACTCTACGGTTCATGTTTGCTTGTGATCGTCTTGCAGTTAATTACATTTAGGTAATGATGGGTGAAAAGGCTAAAGTATTTGCATTCAATGAGGGTTTGCATTCACGTAGAGTTCCTGAAGGAAGTGTGTCTGTGTGTGATAATGATGAAGTGTGCTGAACAAATGGGACATTCTACAATGGAAGGTACCCACTAGGCGGGAGCTGGAGTGAAGTGGAGGTTAGAGATATTTGCTTTGGCACCAGTTTGCCAGATTGAGCCTTGACTTAGTGGTAGCATCACGGCCAGAATCTGAGCCCAAAGATGTAGAGTTCGAGCCCCACTGGAGCGTGAAAACCTGAGATCTGGCTCACACGTCTAGGTTGATTATAGATGGATATTCCGTGCTCGCTGTATGTGGGCACCAAACCGCCATAGGAATGCCACCAAATCGGCTGGAATAAAAAGATTTAGGGTCATCGAAGTAATATACTGGAGGTGGCCTGTCAGATTCAGAAGCCGCTGATGAATCCTTCCAGTACTACGTATTATTCTACAAGAGAAGAGAGGGACAACTGCTCATTTGCTTCTGTTAAATTTGCATGGTGCGAACGAAAAGTCATAAACAAATATCTTCCTCCTGCATCCAAAATGTCTTTCTGTATGAACGCACATCAAAGTTGGCAGAAACTCCGGAGATACATTTAAAGCAGGAAACTTATTTCGGCCGTTACTGCTACACTTTTTAAAGTGGAGCTTTTAATCAAAAAACGAATGCAGTTCAATTTTTAACTTGACAGTGTCAATTTTAGATGACCAATGTAGAAGTTACAATTTTAAGTATAAGCATAGGTCGTGGCTATAATTGACGAATTTGTCAGAGAATTGCAACGTTCACAATCTTTTTAAGGCCGTCCATCACTAGCTGTGTTTGCAGATCTCCCCGTGGTGTTGCTCACCAAATGTCAGTGGAGACAGTGGGTCGATGAAACGCTACCTAGTGGAAGCAACATGAAACTACAGTGCCATGGCACGTCCTCACACTGAGAATTCAGTCTTACTGGTCACAGAAACATTTCAATTTTAAATGATGATACATATTTAAGCATAATAATCGTAATAGCAGAAGTAAATTTTACCAACAGGAAGTCCACATTGACACAATGTTTTTAATCATTACTTTACATAAATTTCCCAATTTACTCTGAATTCGCATGTTGCTTTCTCAGATCCAAACCATAATTGGAAGAGAAATGTAATCATCACCGGTGCGGCAGTCGGACTGTTGGTATTTGTGCTTGCCATCGTTCTCATTGTTGTGCTGATCAAGAAAAAACTCAAGTCACTCGATAAATGTTGCAAAAAGTAAAGAGCAATCCGGCAAGAGCTCCATGTACTTCAACTCAGTGCAGATAATTCATAGGAATTACTTTACCTTTCCACCGTTCACCTTTCTTCGGATATTCACGTTCCTGGTTTCACTGAATTAATTTGGAATTGTCAGAGGTCCGCTACGGATAAAGCTTTTTCTCCTGAAAACAACGTGCTTTCATCACAGTGCCCAAATCTCCCTGGAGCACAAATAGCCCAGGTACTGAATGGAAGTCTCCGATCCAGGGTTGTTCCTCCACCTATTCCATGGATCTATTTTTCCCAATTCTAGCGCCAAGAAACGCACAGCATCCTCCCACAAACAGCAATTAAATAAATGACGGGGTCCTCTGTTGTAAGTGCTGAGTGAGACACCGGGAAAACGTCCCTGCTCTTCTTTCAATCGCGCTGTGAGAGTTTTGATGTTTACCTGAAAGGGCCTCGGTTTGTCTCATGCGAATCTGGATCAGAATCAATGAGCAGTATACTTACTAAATGGCATTTTTAGGGCAGAACATGAATTTGCAATGATTCAACTCTGCTACTTTATCCTTTCAGAGGGACCCTACGTCAACGTACCACTTCAAAGGAAGAAAACTGAACAGGTGAATCCCATTGACAATTTGTCACTGAAAGCTTCCTTTTTGAATATTTCCAGACATATCGACAAATTGAATTATGTGCTTCCAAAGTTTGACTAAAACTGATTCCCTAACCAGAAGCTCACGCTACGATCATTGTTCCAGGCATTAGTGTTCCAACTCTTAGCGCAATTAATTTAAGTGGGTTGGCATCATAGTTACAATACCAAATAAGCCAACGGTAATTGCGTGACGAAACGGCTTCCCAGTGTTATTTCCGACAGTTGTAGCTGGCCTACATCACGTACATAAATTGCCCCTAAGCTTTTTAATTACTCTCTGTAATTCCTTACAGAAGACACATTAAATATGTTTGCTAGGTTCTGTCGAATGAACTACTGATCGTGTTTTTGTCTGTTTTTTCAAATCGTTGTACATTGGATAAATTCTAACAGCGTCTGTTCATGTGTAGATCGCCACTGATATTTGCTCACCCATCGATGCTGATGTCTGAATGCTGCTGCACGTAACTTTATTAATTTTATTTTCCAGGATGCATCTGATTTGGACGCCATTTACATGGTAAGTCTCTGAAAGACTCATACCATTTGCAGCAGAGCCACATTTTAACTCAGATTTATCAAGTGATCAAGAATGCTCAATAATTGCGCCATCTTCTCACAGGGTTTGAAGATAGAGGAACAATCGGTTTACAGCCAGCTACAGAGGTAGGATTCAAACACTATTTAATTAATTGTCAGTCCACCTATGTCATCGATCGATCGATCTATCTATCTATCTATCTATCTATCTATCTATCTATCTATCTATCTATCTATCTATCTATCTATCTATCTATCTATCTATCTATCTATCTATCTATCTATCTATCTATCTATCTATCTATCTATCTATCTATCTATCTATCTATCTATCCATTTGGCGAGCTATCCATTTTTCCATGAATCTATTTATATATGTAAACATCTACCTATCCATCTATATATTGTTCATAATATTACAAACCTAAATAATCTGAACTGTTTATAAATGTCCATTCAAAACAATCTTTGCTCGTTTCCTGTTATAAGCAATTATTGCACTGTAAACATTTAGGTTACATACGTTGACCCTCTGGCCGTTACACAACAAATTATTTTTTTTTCAGATAATGTGTTCACATGTTTTCTACGAAAGTAAGAAAATGCACAACTGAGCCACATCCCGGAGATTATTCCATCTTCCGCTGTTTCCCGTGAAATATTTGGCATTCTGTGGGTTCCATTATAGAAATTATATTCTAACGGACAATATATATCTCAGCACATATGTAACCAAACAAATAGAACAGATGTTGTCCGCTTAAATCTTAATGATAATGCAGCTTGTAGGATGTGTCATAAGTTGAGCTCATCAAAACTCTGCTGCACGTGTACTAATTCACACCAAGCCCCATATAGCCATGACCATTTATATTTGCTGTCATACATTGGCACTCGATTAGGCAATGCCTCGATTGTATAATTGTGATTCTTGTTTTCCGCACCCTCTATGGCTTCGCCCCGCCCTTTATCTGTAACACCCTCCACCCCTACAAACCTCTGATATATCTGTGCTCCTCCAAATCTGGCCTTCTGTGCAACCCGCTATTCGTTGCTTCACAATATACAGCACTGCATTCAGCTGCTCAGACATTGCCGCCCCGCCCCATCATAAAACTCTCTACCATCTGCCTCTTTCAGATGCTCTTTAGAACCAACCTCTTTGAAAAGGCTTTGGACACCCGTCATCACATCACCTTATGTATTCCGCTGACAAATGTTGCTCTTTTTAGAGCATTAGGACGCTTTATTAATTTAAAGTCGCTATATGAACGCAAGTTATTCTTATGATACCCTATGAAATATATTAATATATTTAGCTTTAATGTGCGTATATGTTCCTGCAGCAAAAATGCAGTGACTGCATGGAAAAGATGTAATGAGTTGTACATGGTGCACTGGAAGAATGTATTATATTTTAAATCGATCTCCAGTCTCCTCATTCTAATTGAAACTGCACCAGTGGGTTGCTCTCTGAGGTAATGTTACGTGTACAAACTGTATGCGACAACTCGCTACTGAGGCCTCAGTAGTGCAGAGCCACAACCAATATCGAAGGAACCATTATTTTGTCCCCCAAATCATTCCTTAATAAATAAGGTATGCAAAAGAGATGGTGTAGCCCTCGATTGAAGTGAGAAGCAGCATAAAAATTAATCTTACTATACAACAATCACGCAATCCCAGGAGTGTCAGTCTGAGCCCTTCCAGTAAATACTGAACTCAGTTTAAGTTGAAAACAGTACAAGAACAAACCTCACTGATTGCACAAACCATTGCTCACCAACTACACATACCGGAGACGAAACATGTCAAATCAGGTCTGGTGCCCACTGAAAGGGAAATAATTAAAATAAAACGTTGCCAAACTCACAATAGACAATGGTTATTAAAGACTTTTCTTCAAAACATTTGAGGATTGTTGTATCAGGAAGTCTTGTTTAAGGGAATTGGCTTTGGAATAAACAAATACAAGCGTTTGCATGAATAGAATGTATTCAAAGGATTTGGGAATAGAACGGTCATGTTATATTATCTATGGCATTTAACTTTGATATATGCAAAATGCGGTGTATAAAAAGAACATGGTTTCCTTCTTTTCTTCGGAGGATTCGAACGATAGAATTTGAAGCCAAAAAGCCACTCTCTGTATATAGTTACGCTGATCACCTTCATAAATCTTCATTTCGGAGTCTCCCTACTAACTAACGCCCAAGTTGAGAAATCAAGAAGTAGATTAGACGCCCACGTGGTGGGATATAGCTTATAATGCCAGCCAGTATTCCTGGGCACGAATGGTACCAGCGGGATACCTTAGAACTAGCTACATTAGTCAAACGCTGATTGTGATTAGTCAATAAAGATATTTCCTTCTCAAGGAGATGTAAGAAATCGAAGCTGTATAAGACTATAAGAAATAGTCTTATACGGCTTCCGTAGCTCATCAGTTTGCCTAAGGTGATGACAGCAAAGGATTCCAATCATATCAGAAAAGGAATTATACAGAGAGATTAGTTACAAGGATATAACGCAAAAACGTGCCGTGATGCGACGTCTAGCTAGGAGTCTTGAGATAATAAAATATTACAAAAGAAGGTATCATCTCATGTAAGGGGAGCAGTTTTCACCTCAGAGTTCAGATAAAGAGCTCGACATAACATTGGGTGTCTGATTTGTGAAGAAGACTTACATGTTAGAAAGCCACGTCTATATCCTAAACCAGGCACCCCTTAAAAGAGAATAAAAGAAAGATATCGAGGACTTATCATGGCAGACTGAGTGCTGAGAAGAACTGATATCACTGCCAGCCGTCTGTCCAATCAGAACCGACACCAGCTACTTGTCATGGTCATATGTCTAAAATTTCTATCCTGATTGTGTGTTGTCTTTGAATATATTTGAACTCCCGCTGTTTAATAAAATGCCTTATGACCCCTTAGTACCTTTTCGGTTAATGGCCTATGCATCATAAGATCTTTCGGGTGATCTACGTGAGACTTGTTATCCAAATCTTACACTTTAAACATATTGTTGTGAACCAGAGGAGGAAGGAAGTTGAAAGCTGACAGTGAGCATCTGACCCAACTTTATTTTTCTACATATTTCTTCAGCGGATGGTATTCACGTCATTCTGCTGCTTTTGAGAATCTCAGTGAAAGAGTTTGTGGTACAAAAAGGTACTGCCAAGAAAGCTTGTTGAGTTTCTGCACAGCAGCAAGTACATAGTTCGTACCTCAGTCACAGTGGTAGAGGGAGTGCATAATCAGTCCAGTGGAAGTTGGGGAGATCAAACGAGCCGTTTTAAATTTGATTCCATGGAGCTTTAAAGTGTTCGGGCTGCAGCCATACAGGTAAGTCGGAATATTTCATCCGGCTAGTAATCAACAAGAAAAGAAATTGCATTTATATGGCATCTTTAACGTCGGATAACGTCCCAAGGTGCCTCACAGGAGCGTTATCAAACATAACTTCCACAACTTCATTAAATGGCAAACATTAGATTTTTCAAGGTACGCCATGACAGATGATCCACACCGACGGGGAAATTCTCATTGCTCGTGCAGAGTTGGGCTATGCCAACTGCCCAGCAATTAGATCCAAATATTTTATGGGTAGTGAAAGCAGGCCCAGTAGCCTGTGTAAAGGAATCGATTTGTATTGAACATTGAAAAAGCAGCGGATATAGTTGTAAGCAATACTCTTGACAGATCACACACATCTGGAGAAAAGAGGTCATCTCAGGGCGGAGAGTTGGGCTATTTGCCAAACTTCTGCCCAGCGAATTCCCTTGAAATTGTTTCACCTGGTAACAGCAGGCGTTAGTCCTGCTTTTACCAGGGTAAGAGTTTAAAAAAATATAAAAATAAAATGTTATCACTCTTTATACGTTAAAAGCCCTGTCCACTGAGGTCAGTACATTGATAGTTGTGTTAAAATATATAGAAAAACATTCTAAAAAAATATTTTTTTTTTGACTTATTAATTAAATTCCATTTCGATTAATTTTAAATATGTGATTTAAAATACAGATATATTAAGTGTTAATATGTTTTGAGGTGTATTCCCATTCATACTTATGGTGATTCCCATCATGTTTGAATGGGAATATCCGTACTTTGATTAGTTTGGCCAAACCACATGATCCCAGTGACATGTACGAAGTGCTTAAGTCCCTGTGATAATTGGGCCTCGACAGACGCCTTCGCGTCAAGGCCCAGGATTGCAATTCTCCAAAAGTCCCCAACCACCAGGTAAGTTCATAGAAATTCGTCAGGCTGGCAGCATCCGCCGATCGCAATTTCTGGACCATAAATATCTATCTGCGAAGAAGCAGACATTGTGACGAATACATTATACATAGTTGCCTATAAATTTCATGTGGAGTACGTGGAAAAACACAATTATTTGCTGCATTATTCAGCAAATGTTACGGTACATTGTTCTCTTTTCTGCACCCATTCTCATTGAAGGATCTTTTGTTTCTGAAAACCTAGTGGGAGTTTTTTGGGGTCGATAAACGTATTTTAAAAACAGCATTTAAAAAACAACATTTTGGTATTTTGTGGCATACTTGTAAGAAATTGCTGATATATGCCATAAGTCCAAATAACAGTTTAATTAAACGTTTTTAAAAGCTTTTATAAGTTTTTAAAATTTAATTTTGATGCAAGAGACTGAAGGTAGTTTCTTTGGGCGTGGTATAGTTTTGACAGATTTTGTGGACGATTCCTCCCTTAAGTATAGAAAGTACATTGCACTCCTGGCTTTTGTAATGTAATACACTGCGCACAACTCTTCAGCGCAGAACAGCAAATCTATGTGCGAGGACTCCACACAAGGTAAGTTTGTATTCTTTTTGGAGTTCGGCAACGTACTCCGCAGCTTTAACAGCAACAATAATTGTATTTATATAGCGCCTTTAACTTAGTGAAACGTCCCAAGGCCCCTACCCAGGAGTATTATGAGATAAGAAATTTGACACTGAGCTACATCAATAGAAATTAGTGCACGTGGTCAAAAGCTTTGTTAAATAGGTATGTCTTGATGGAGGTAAAAGAGGTAGCGAGGCAGAGAGGTTTAGACTAGGAGTTCCAGTGCTGGAGGCCTAGGCAACAGAAGGCACAGCGACAAATGGTTTAGCGATTAAAATCAGGGATGCTCAAGAGGGCAGATGGACGAATACTGACTTCTCGACAGGCTGTAGGGCTGTAGGAGATTACAGAGATGGGGATGGGCGAAGCCATAGAGGAATGTCACAAATAAGGATGAGATTGTTTAAGTCAAGGCTTTGCTTAACCAGAAGCCTCTGTTTGTCAGTGAGCACAGAGGTGATGGGTGAGCGGGACTTGGTGCGAGTTAGGACACCGGCTGCTGAGCTCTGGATCATCTCTAGTTTGTGTAGGGTAGAATGTGGCAAGGCCAGCGAGGATTGCATTGGAATACTCTCGTATAAAGTTAACAAAATCATGAATGAGGGTTTCAGCAGCAAAAGTGCTGAGGCAAAGGTGGAGGCGGGAATATGTTATGGAGGTGGAAATGAGTGGTCTTAATTATGCTGCAGATATGTGGTCGAAAGCTGATTTCAGGATCAAATATGACACAAAGTTTGCGAACAGTCTGGTTCAGCCTCAGACAAAAGTTGGGGAGACACAGAATAGTGTCTGGAGAATGGAGTTTATGGTAGAGACTGATACCAATGGCTTCTTGCTTCCCAATATGCAATTGGAGAAATATCTGATTATCCAGAACTGGATATTGGACAAGCAGTGTGTAATTTAAAGACCGTGGAGTGATCTAAATAAGTGGTAGTGAGGTAGAGCTGGATGCCATCAGTATCCATGTGGAAACTGACAATGTGTTTCCGTATTATGTCGCCAAGGGTCAACATGGAGATGAGAAATAGAGGGGGCAAAGGATAGATCCCTGGGGGACACCAGAGGTAACGATGCAGGGGTGCGAAGGGAAGCCATTTCAGGTGAATCTCTTGCTATGATTAGATAGAAAAGAATAGAACCAGGCGAGTCCAGTCCCACCCAACTGGATGGTGACAGAGAGGCATTGGAGAAGAATAGAGTGGTCAACTGTGCCAAAGGCTGCAGACAAGCCAAGAAGGACGAGGAGGGATCATTTGCCTTGTCACAGTCACAAAGGATATCATTGATGAGAATCATGTCGGTACTCTGGCTGGCGCGAAAACCGAATTGGAGGGATTCAAACAAGAAATTGTGGGAAAGATGGGCACGGATTTGGGAGGCGACAACACATCAAGGAATTGGAGAGGCAAGAGAGGTTGGAGATGGGGCGGTCATTTGCGTCGACGGAGGGGGGTCCAGGGTTGTTTTTCTATGAGGAGAGTGATGATGATGGCAGGTTGGGGAGAGAGGGACAGTACCTGAAGAGAACGAACCATTAATGTCAGCTAACATGGGAGCCAAAAAAGGAAGTTGGGTGGTCTGCAGTTTGTTTTGCACAGGGTCAAGGGAGCAGAAAGTGGGTCTCATGGACAGAATGAGCTCGGAAAGGTCATGAGGGAGATCGGAGAGAAAGTAGAGAGAGACAAGTGAGCAGGGCTAGGGCAGGGGCTTATCTTAGAGGCCGTTTGGCCCGGTGGTCTACGGGAAGGAAGGGAAGAGGCAGAGGCGGCCGAACGGATGGTCTCAATCTTTGAGACCTATTGTCAGAGATGAGGATGGAGACTGAGGAGGTGAGATTAAAATCAGGGTTTATAGTGGTGAATAGAAGTCAGGGTTTATCTGTACATTCCAGAAAGATTCTGGAATAATGAGCGATTTTGGCAGATGAGAGGAGGATCCGACACTGCCTTCTGGGGTCCAGCCAGATCTGGATTGGCAGTTGTCCATCATGTTCATTCAAGTCTGCGTCCCTTGGAATCAAGGGAGCAAAAATCAGGGTTGTACCAGGGGAACGGCCAGGGTGAGAGAGAGAAATTGTTTTAACAGGGACTAGAGGATCAAATATGCAGGTGAGGGTGTGATTGAGCAGATCGGTAGCTGCAGAAATATCATACGAACACAAGAAATAGGATCAGGGTTAGGCCATTTGTCCCCTCGAGCCTGCTCCCCCATTCAATAAGATCATGGGTGATCTGATCTTGACTCCCTTATCATTCAACAATCTGTCTACCTCCACCTTAAAATATTCTTGACGCAGCCTAGACACCGTGCGGAATAGACCTTTCAGCCATACCACAGTCACTCAGTTTCCTTATTCGCTAATTTTATTACTACAAGTACTTTGACAATGAAGAAGCAGCAATGTAAGCTGTAACAAGTGTCATTTCCCTCTGAGGGATGGCCATCAGTTCCCACTGTAGGTTGGACAAGACAGCACATTGTGCAATCTGATCCGAGTCTGGGTTGCTCTATAACATTTATTGCAAAAACATAATGAAGGCGTGGAAATATATTTAAGGAAGTAACATTTTCAGCCAATCTTCGCGCCTCCTGGTTCGAGCCGAGGCCTGCCATGCTCAGGCGAGGTGGAATCATACTATGGGATAAAACATCAACATTAATTATGAGATAGCATCCTCTGAAATAGGGAGGCAACGCATTTCCTAATAAGCGTTAAGGCGTTCGCTGATGCTCAATAGCGTGGTTTACAATTATTTTTAGCATAACTGTAGTGAATTATAAGTCTGCATCCGTTTTAATAAGAAAAATATTCCTGTCTATCCCAGCGGGATCCATTTACAACTTGACATGTGTTTGCAAACATTTCCCTATTTGCACAGGTCGGACCCAGAGCCAGCTGGAGGTTGGGAGCAGGTAGCTCTGCTTTACGTCTCCACCCATGTCGAATTTCACACCTCTCCCGCTCCCACTTAGGCATATATCGCTGTCATTCTCGATGCACATTAAATCGTGTTAAGGTCCCTCAATACTTCAACATGCCCAATACTTCAACATCCGCCTTTAAGTTCCACCTCCTCTGAGAGCACAGGTCACAGCTCTCAGCAGCTGAGAAACTCACATTGAAGCACAATGTGCTACAGATGGTTCAATGTGCAACAACTAAATAAATAAACCAGATGAGTATACACTGGGACCCAGATGCAGGTGTATGTGTATAGGGGGAGGGGGGCGGGTGTAGTTGCATACAAGGCGAATTTTGCTCTGTGAATATGGACCCTACGACCAAAACGCAGCCCTTCACAGGTGGGATGGCGCATTGCTCCAAATATGTGAGAGCAACAATACAGAGACCCCTCAAGAAGGTAGGACTGGGGCTAAGAAACTGAGCACACATGCTGTATTGCTGTACACAGGACTCTAACTCAAAGTAGATACCGGGCCACCACACATGGGATCTGGCTAATGCTTTCATCATTACGATACCCGGGTGTGTGATGAGGAGATCCGAGATGCACGTCTCCCTGCCCTTTTTTGGTCGCACTACATGGTTAACCCACAACAGGCAGTCTGCCTGAATGGACAGTTCGTCTTTTCGCCGCTGGAACGGCTTGATTAGCTCTTGCATTTCAACAGGAATGCTGGCCCACATTCCATGCAGTACACCATTTTTTACTACGGACAGCAGAGGATCTTGGCTGGTCCAAGTCCAAATCTGCCGGGCCGTGACAGGTGATTTATCATTTTCAAACGCTTCCACGACCATCAACAAGTCTGCGGGCTGCGCCACCATCAACAAGTTTGCAGGCTGCGCCATTTCCACTCCCGTGGTGGGCAATGGTAGCCGACTGAGATCATCCACACAGTTTTCGGTGCCTGGCCTATAGCGGATGGTATAGTTACATGCTGATAGTGCGAGTGCCCACCTTTGTATGTGGGCTGAGGCATTAGTATTTATCCACTTATTTTCGGTGAACAGGGATATGAGGGGCTTGTGATCGGCTTCCTGCTCAAAATTGAGGCCAAACAGGTACTGATGCATTTTCTTTACCCCAAGCACACAGGCTAATGCCTCTTTCTCAATCAGGCTGTATGCCCTCTCCGCCTTAGACAAGCTCTTCGAAGCATAGGCGACAGATTGCAACTTCCCCGCAATGTTAGCTTGTTGGAATACACACCCGACTCCGTACGACGACGCATCACTTGCTAGCACAAGTCTTTTACACGGGTTATACAATACAAGCAACTTGTTGGAGCATAAACTGTTTCTGGCTTTCTCAAAAGCAGTTACTTGGATTTTTTCCCCATACCCAGTTCTCAACTTTACGGAATAATACATGTAGAGGCTCTAAGAGGGTGCTTAACCCCGGTAGGAAGTTACCAAAATAGTTGAGGAGTCCCAGGAACGACCGTAGCTCCGTGACGTTCTGTGGCCTGGTTGCGTTCCTGATAGCTTCTGTCTTGGCGTCTGTGGGCCGAATGCCGTCCGGCAGGATCTTTCTCCCCAAAAACTCCACTTTGGTTGCCGTGAAGATGCATTTCAACATCTTCAACCGCAGCCCTATGCGATCCAGTCACTAAAGGACCTCCTTCAGTGAAGGTTTTGTAGGTGCTCGACGTTGTCCCGACCCGTGACCAATATGTCATCCTGAAAGACCACCATGTGTGGTACCAACTTGAGTAGGCTCTCCATGTTTCTCTGGAAGATCGCTGCAGCCGACCGAATTCCAAATGGGCATCTGTTGTAGATGAACAGTCCCTTGTGCGTGTTGATGCAGGTGAGGCCCTTCGAAGACTCCTCCAGCTCCTGCGTCGTGTAGGCCGAAGTCAGATCGAGCTTGGTAAACGTCTTGCCTCCTGCTAGCGTCACAAATAGGTCGTCTGCCTTAGGTAGTGGGTATTGGTCTTGTCGCGAGAAACGATTAATATTTACTTTATAATCGCTGCAAATCCTGAGCGTGCCATCACTTTTGAGTACTGGAACAATTGGGCTGGCCCACTCACTGAATTCCACTGGGGAAATGATGCTCTCACGTTGCAGCCTGTCCAGCTCGATTTCCACTCTCTCCTTCATCATGTGAGGTACCGCTCGCGCCTCCTGGTGAATGGGTCATGCCTCTGGGACCAAGTGGATTCGCACCATTGCCGCAGAAAGTTTACAGTGCCTGGCTCAAAAAGGGAAGGAAATGTGTTAAGAACCTGGGTACATGAGGTCTCATCGGCATGTGATAGTGCTCGGATGTCATCCCAGTTCCAGCAGATTTTGCCCAGCCAGCTCCTTCCAAGCAGTGTGGGGCCATTGCCCTGGACAATCCAGAGTGGAAGTTCGTGCACCTTGCCCTCGTAGGTGACCTTGACCATGGCTTTGACCAGGACAGTGATAAGCTCTTTGGTGTACGTTCTCAGCTTCATGTGGATGGGGCTCAGGGCTGGTCTGAATGCCTTGTTGCATAACAGTCTCTCAAACATTTTTTTACTCATGATGGATTGGCTAGCGCCAGTGTCCAGTTCCATGGCTACGGGTAAGCCATTCAATTTTACGTTTAGCATTATAGGTGAACATTTCGTCGAAAATGTGTGCACACCGTGTACTTCAGCATCTGCCTCCTCTCTCTGAGGCTCTAAATTGCTTTGATCCACCATGGACCGATCTTCCTCTGCCACGTGTTGGTTAGCAGGTTTTGCAAAGCTTGCAGCTCGTTCGAGATGCCCCATTGTTCCACAGCTCTTGCAAACATATCCTTTTAAGCGGCATGAATAGGCTGAATGGAAGCCTGCACAACGCCAACAAGGTGTGAATTGCCTTGCATTCATCCTTTATTGCGGACTCTGAATCATCTGGGTCACCTGAGGCCTGCTGGCAGTTGCAGACTCGTGGGTTCTGCCGTGTACATTTCTGCTCGCAAACACAGTTCCAGTTAATTAATGAACATTGCTAGCACTTGTGTGCTGAGAGATTTGTTTGGTGTTATCACTGGTGGACATAAACGCCTGTGCTATCGCAATGGCCTTACTGAGGACCGGTGTCTCGACAGTCAAAAGTTTTCGTAGGATGGTCTCGTGACCAATGCCCAGTACAAAAAATTCTCTGAGCATTTGCTCCAGGTAGCCATCAAACTCACATTGTCCTGCAAGTTGCTTTCGCTCGGCGATGTAGCTCGCCACTTCCTGACCTTCAGATCGCTGGCACGTGTAGAACCGATACCTCGCCATCTGCACGCTCTCCCTTGGGTTAAGATGCTCCCGAACCAGTGTACACAGCTCCTCATATGACGTATCTGTGGTTTTCACTGGAGCCAGGAGATTCTTCATGAGGTTGTAAGTCGGTGCCCCGCAGACCGTGAGGAGGACCACTCTCCTTTTTGCGGTGCTTCCTTCTCCGTCCAGCTCATTGGCTGCAAAGTATTGGTCTAGCCATTCGAAATAGGATGCCCACAGTATACTGCATCTTTGGGTTGGATTCATATACTCGTCGCCAGTTGTTGTGTTCCTAACACAGATGAGACTGCACACAGGGAGGTTAAAGTAACAGTGACCTCAGTCTTTAACAAGACACTCCAGAGTGAGGAACAGGCCTTAGGGGCCGGCTTATATACAGTGCTCCCAAGGGATGCTGGGATCCGTTGGGACTTCAGGGGATGAGCTCCCTAGTGGCAGAACATGGAAGTGCATGCTTTACAGATACACAACAGTTACAAAAATAGGCTGTGTGGTTGATAAAGAAGACGAATGCTGCGTAGTGCTTGAAAATATCAATCAAGTGGTCAAATGGGCAGAACAGTGGCAAATGGAATTAAATCCGGAGAAGTGTGAGGTGATGCATTTGGGGAGGGATAAAACGGAAAGGGAATATTCACTAAATGGTCGGACACTGTGTAGTGTAGAGGAACAAAGGATATGGGAGTGCATGACCACGGATCCCTAATGCTAGCAGGTCATGTAGATAACGTGGTTAAGAAGGCATACGGAATACCTGCCTTTATTACTCGAGTCATAGACTATAAGAGCCTGGGGGCTATGCTTGAACTTTACAAAAGATAGGCCAACGCTAGAGTTCTCGTCAGCACACTGCAGGAAGGATGTGATTACAATGGAGAGGGTACAGAGGAGATTTACGAGCATGTTACCGGGAGTCGAGAATTTTAACTATGGGGACAGATTGGATAGGCTGGGTTTGTTTTCCTTGGAACAGAAGAGGCTGAGGGGAGGCCTCATTAGGTGTTCAAAATTATAAGGGGCCTAGATATAGTGGATAGAAAGGGTCTATTCCCCTTAGCAGAGTGGTCAACAACCAGGGGGAATGAATTTAAAGCAATTATTAGAAGGTTTAGAGGGGATGTGAGGGGAAATTTCTTCACACAGAAAGTTGTAGGGGTTTGGAACTCACTGCCTGAAAGGGTGGTACAGGCAGAAACCCGCACCACATTTAAAACGTACCTGGGTGTGTGCTTGAAGTGTCGTAACCTACAGGGTTATGGACCTAGAGCTGGATAGTGGGATTATGCTGGATAGCCACTTGTTGGCCGGCGTGGACACGATGGACTGAAATCGCCTCCTTCCGTGCAGCAAATTTCTCTGATTTTATGATTCTTTGGTGGGATTAATTCTCGCACTATTTTAACTGAACATTGATCACGTTCACTGCATGTTTTTGAACTGTCTGACTACTCTTTTTAATTATTGGACAGTGTGATATCACAACAATAAGTTGAACGCCTTTACTATAACACAGTCATTAATCCGTCCACTAATTTAAATGAACATTGACCTATTTTCTGCGTTTTTAACAGATTACCGACTCTCTTTAATAATTGGACAGATTAATGTTTAATTTGTGGGCTGATCGCCTCTATTAGAACCTTGGCTGCTGTAAGCCTTATGAGAATTAGAGGCCTGCAAGAAGGGCATTGGAATAGTCGAGGCTGGAGGTAACAAAAGCAAGGGTGTAGTTTACAGCAGCAAATGAGGTGAGGCAGAGAGGAGTCGGGTGATATTATGAATGTGGATGTTGGCGGCCTTGATGATGGTGAGGAGATGGGGTTGTAAACTCAGCTCCGGTTCCAATAGGATACCCTCGTTGTGAAAGGTCATAATCAGACAGTGGCCAGGGAGAGGGAAGATTTCGCCGGATAGTGAACAGAATTTGAGGTTAAAGGCGGATATTTATCCAACCTTCTACAGTCTGGGTTAATATCACACTTTGCTCTCTGCGCAGGTGCCGCTCAGGTTGGAGATGATGCGGCCGAAATTCACTGCAGCCAGAAAACTGGTGCTGTTAGTCCTTTTTTCCCCGATTAGCACCGCAAAGTAGAGCGCTGGCCATTGGATCGAAATTCAGTGGTTTGACCACTAAAACGTATTCCAGTCCTAGTAGCCCTACAAACCTGAACGTTTGCAGTCTTAATTGGGGCGTTATTCTCACGGGAACTTCACCCGTAGGGTGATGTGGCACATTCCATTGCAGCACAGACGCAAGGGAACGACTGTACCGGTGCTGCTTTGGAGCGGATGGCCGCAGCTCTATAAGAGTCGACAGAGCATCTAAGACTTACCATATCTGGTGGCTTTCAAACTGTGGCTGCTCGCATGCAGTTTCAGTTGGATGTCCCCCGAGACCTCAGTGTTGCTTTCACGGCTGAGTCCACCACAGGCCACGGGGGACTCGATGTGGCATCACAGCACTGACCTGAACTTCCTCCGATTGGTGGTGGTGGTATTGTGCTGATCCTGCTGAGTTATTCAGGCCCCTCGGGCCATGATACGGAGGATGCGCTTCCACCAGCTCGCAGCATTCCGGGCCCTAGATCTGTCACTCCACGAGTGCCTCCAAGCATAGTTTCACCCGAGCAAAGTCAGATTGAAATCACTCAGGAGGGTGTTGACCAGTCTCCAGCTGGCCGTTCCAGGCCCAAAGCTGCCCGAGGGCGTCCCAGAAGGTCATCTGCAGCTTCCACACAGGGAACACAGCAGCCTTCCCAGACCCATAAGGAAGCCACAGGGGAGGCACTGAGGCGAGGTCGCAGGTTAGGCATACGTAACATCATCAGAGGCAGTCCCTCGCAGTCGAGGATGACTTGCTTCCACTTTCAAAGTGAGTTCCCAGGTGGCTGAACAGTCCAATGCAGGACCGACAGTGAATGTAAACATTTAGCAATTTATTGATCTTTATTTGTGCACACTATGAGAAATCCCACAGTAAAGCCTCATCCGGAAAATATTCGTTCCATTTCCGAAACTTTGCCTCAACATTTCTGCTCAATACTCTCTGGAGTAGAAATTGTTTTCAATGGAAATGAATATTAGGTGTGGTGGTATAACAGGCGGCCAATACATTACCGAACGTTCTATGCTGTCTTTTAAGATGAATTTCCAGCACACAGGCTTGGTCTGCTCAGGCCCCAATATGGCAGGCAGGATACGTGTGTACATTTGTGACTGGCGGAATGCTGCCTCACATATTGAGTAAGACCAGACTAGAACCGTTCTTTATTCTGCCTGTAACAGGCATTAGGCTCTTTGCATGCTAATCTGAGGCCCCCTTGTCTAAGTGCGGTTTACAATGAAACAGCAAGGCCCCGTCCCAGATGCATTCTTGGAGATCAGCTGTAGGGATTTCCTGCAACAAAGAAGCCAACTAATGTAAGACCCCATATTAAAGGACCCTACTCCTCCCTCCTCCACCCCACCCCATATAGTCGCTCTAAATCCGTCGTGCAGATCCCGAGATCACTTACATAAACACCGCGATTCTTTGGCTCTGATCCCTGACAAAGTTAGTTCTCTGCTTTTCCCAGCTCTCTTTGCATAGACCTGTATCTATCATGGCTTACAATATTTTCCACTTTGTCCTTAACAATAATGTCTATCTCAACCACTCCATGGAAAATCATTCAGTGCGCCAATAACACTCTGCCTTAAGTTAGTTCTCGTATCCTCTCGCCGCAATCTGATCGTTACAAATGTAGGTTGATGACCCCTGGCCTATGATTCTCCAACCAGAACAATTAAAGCTGTTCCTAATTAAAAATACTATTAAATATTTTATTTGCTTCCCTGTGGACCCCCGTACCTTAAGATTATAATTTTTCTCCAGTCAGAGTTCCCATCATTTTGGCTAATGTAGGTGGTCTATTCCTTAAGGATATGACTTATTTTCAATTTTGGGACACCAAAAATTGCATACTATATTCGAAAGGTAGATAAACCATTGCAGCCAGCATGGCCTGGAATATGACTATTAACCTCCCTCAAATTGAGCATCCAGCCTTCTGGATAAGAGCCAGTGTTTGACCTCGCCCTCCTGCGAACAGGTCCCTATGATATCCTATCTTCCTGTCCTCGCTTCCAGGCACTTGTGCCGGAGGATTCACCGTGTGAAGACCCCTCCTCTAGCCTAGTTCTAAATTGCATAATATCAGTACCTGAGCTGCAGCTTGTTAGAGTAATATTAATTGACTGTACATCTTCATGGCTGCTCTACTTTTCCTGAAGTTGCAGAAATATATCCACTTTTTCTGAAGCTAAAAAGAAAGGGAAGTACGAGTTAACATTTACTGGGATGGCAAAGTAATGGATGAAATGGCTGTTGAAATCTGCTATAGTATGTCATGCAGAATGTAGGGCGAGATAAAAGTAAGAAGGCAAAGGGGGGATATGGTGTGGAGAAACTCTCTACATCGTTTCCTCGAGTGTGACTATCATCCGCCTGCCATGGCCAAGATAGTCACTTCCCCAGGCAAAAGGATGTGCAGCCGGGGTCATCATCTCTAATGGCAGCCTTCTGGTACAGGTTGTTCAGGAACTACTCCTCCAAAAAAGAAGGAACTGTGTTAGTGACAGTCCTTTGAGGTGTCTTGACATTGTGTATATCATAGTAGAATCGTTGGTAAGATGTGAAGTTTAGAGAATTGAGGATTCAATAATGATGACTTTGATTGTGAGCAGAAGAAGGTGGAGTGAAGTTTGGTGTGGTGATTATTGTAGTGTTGTGGGGAAGCGGGGGAGGGCTCATTGTGAATATTCAGAGTGATGGAGGCGTTAACAGAGAGAACGAGCTCAGTATTGTTAACGTGACAATTATGATGAGGTAATTGAACTTTTTTCAATATTCCAGCCATGTCCTGGAAAATACGTTCCTGTTATGCACCTGTTCAGAGATCTACCCTCACAGGCGGAAGAGCTGCTGCCTGGAGGTTCGTCTAACCCCGAAAGAAACAAGGCATCCCTCCTCCTTCCCACGACCCGCGTCAGAGCCACCTGAGGTGATATTGGAGAAAAATGATGCTCTGGCTGGAACTTTCACGTTGATGTTACGCTTTGACACCGTTTCCCACTGTTTCAAGCCATATTGCACCTGCCCTTTAATAGTTTCTGTCGACATCGGAAAAAAGTAGAGGGCGAAATTCAGGCTCTCAGTGAAGTCGTTAATGCCTGTTTGTGGCAGCCATGTGGCAGAATCCCATGATTGCCACGTTGGGGTCAACTGGCTGCCCCGACCCAAAGTCAAGTCGTGGATTTTTCAGCTTGGGCCCCATACCGACCGATGCTGATGATCACCGCAAGTACGTCATCAGTTTATGCACCACTGCTTTGAATTAACTCTAAATCTTACCGACCGAAATTCACCATCATCGGTCGATCCCCCGCCGTGCGATGCCCTTGACATGTTTCTCTTTTGGTGCATTTTCTCTGCACAGAGTGTGGCTAGGCAGCGCGGCAGCTGTTAAAGGGGAGGGCCCACTGCCACGGCCGTTTTCTATTAATTTTTGATGGCCGACTTCCCAAGCGGCTGGAAAGACAATGTCCCTGGTTTCGGCCGGGCAGCCAACGGGCAGCCTGGCACCCCCTCTTAGGTGCCAGTCCACTGGTCCGCCTGGAACCGTCCCTGGTGGCCCAGTGGCCAAAGATAAAAATTAATGAATCTCTCCCCTTTAATGGAGGGGAGAGAGCATGGTGACGCTCATGCGCTGTGATGTCACCACTATTTAATTACTGATTGACAGGTGGAGTTCCGATCGCGCCCCAAATTCAACTCCTTCCCGTCGAAGTCCCGCCCCCAGTGTGACCGATGTCAGTTGGGACGTTGAAAAAAATTCAAATTCCCAAAAATCAATCATCGGACCACTTCGGATCTCCCATCGGTAAGTACCACTAAAAAACTCGTATATACGCCAGCTTTCTGGCGCACCTGAATTACGGCCCTGTAATCTCATGGAACACTGGGATAAGTAGTGGCTGCACATGAATCATTTTAATGAGGTTTGTGCACGAATTTAATTTGGTGTCACGATTTAATCTAGCATGTATTTTTCATCAGTTCTACCGGTTTTACCAGGCAGGCCAGATTCCCCTGGGAATCTCCGTCAACCTGGATCCATTTTATTTTAATTGTACAGATTGGAGCAAGAAGAATACACGAATTACTGGGAAAGGGTTTGAAGTCGAATGGAAACTGAACAATGCGCTGATTCAACTGATTCAAAGAGACAAGCAGCACAAGTTCGATATGAGAAATTTAAACATCAACAATTTTCAACTGCCCGAATGGGGATGCTACACATATACTGTAAAATCACAGAATGCAAAGTCTTTCTCTCACAGCCATATCTTGGAGATAACAGGTTAGCCCACACCTGAAACAATACTTCCATTTTCCCGCGATGATTTATATCAATATCTCCCCATCTTCACTGTTATAAAATTGAATTTCGCAGCTTGATGTATCCTGCGTGGTGCTGAGCTCCCCCAGTCGGAACACTGGTGAGTCTTCAATTGCACTCTGCACTTGAGCAATGAAGATGGTCAAAAGGCTTTGAGAAGTGAGGAGCTGATATTAATCACCGCCCAGTACCCAGTCTCTGCTTCCCTCCTGGATCGACAGTGGTTTGTTTAAACCTCTGGTCAGTGATGACTCCCAGAATACTATCAGGCGGCTCATAAATGGTGGTGCTTTTGAAGGTCATGCGGAGACGATGAGCATTCTCTTGTTCAATTTCAATATGTCTATACCTCAGTTATATAATTGGACAGAGTAATATGAATTAATGAGCTTTGTGCCCGTAATGTAACATGCGCTACTTTTTGTTGAAGTGTTCTCAAATTTAGTATAGTCCTGAGCGCGTTTTACACTCTATGGGCCCGATTGAGTGTGTTTTCAGAGAAAAAAATAAATCTTTTCTACTGAGGTCAACAACAGGATGATTGGTAGTATTGCTCTGCTCGTAATGTACAGGAAAAATGGCCAAACCGTTAAAACCAACCTGGTAATCGGAAGGTTCCAAGTGATTTATATATGGGAAAAACCCTTTATCCCCTATTATTTCAGCTGCCCATAATTATCCTAAGCCCCACTCTGACTTCCATACAGCCTCCTGTTAGGCCTTAATAAATTCAGAATTTTAAAGCGTTTGCTCCTGGGATGTAGGTGATGCTGGTCAGGCCGCACTTACTGTACATACCTAATTTGTTTTGAAGATAGCACCTCCTCGTTGATCCAGTGCAGTCCTTCTGGTGACGGTGCTCCCACTCGAGTTCGAGGTGACTGGCAAGGAATTTCAGGTAATTGACCCAGCGTCGATGAAGGAAGGGTGATGTATGTCCAATAAAAATTATTTGTGCCATGGAGGGAAATTTGTGATTCGTACTTTCCCATAAATTTCGGAACCTGTTCCTCGCAGTGCCAGAGGCTGCAGGGGAGGGAGGTGCCATAGAACCAACATTTGAGTTATTACAGTGTTTCTTGTAAATCATCCCTACTGCTGTCACAATGCACCAGTGGTGGATGGAGTGGATGTTGAGTCCATGATCAGCCATGATCTTGTTGAATGGCGGAGCAGGCTCGAGGGGCTAGATGGCGTCCTCCTGTTCCTAATTCTTATGTTCTTATATGTTCAAAGGCAGGGCCATTGATCAGAAAACCGGTTCCGTACTAAACCGTGATTAGCTTGTCGAGTGCTGAAGCTGCACGCACGCAAGTTAAAGATTAGAGCAGGATCACAGTCATGATTTAAGCCTTGAAGCTGTTGGTAAGGCGTTAATTTGTCATGAAGCGAGCCATAGATCACAGCGTGTAAACACAGTGTTCTTATCCCTAGTACAGTTCTACTTCCGACTTATGGTGCTCCACAAGTTGTTGTTTGTGGGAAGACCCTGCGATGGTGTCGCCACTGAGGGTCATGCTGAAGATGTTTGATCTTTCTCTCATTCGAGATGGCCATTCATTAGCAGCTACGTGACATCAATGTTACCTTTCGTTTGTCAGACCAATAAGTTCTGCTACAGGCAGTCATGGGCTGCTTCATTATTGGAGGCGTTGTCATTGGGGCTAAACACTGTATGTTCTGAAAGTGAATAATTACACACCTGACATAATTGCAGGGGGATGGTCGTTAAAGTAGTTGCTGAAAATTGTCATGGAGATTGCCTTCAGAAACCGCTGCCATGACATCCCGGTCTGCCATGATTGGCCTATCACAGAGTTGGCCATCTTCCTGTGTGCCTGATATAAGACCAACAGCTGGGCGATTTCTCCTTGGCTCGCACTGACCTCCCTTTTTGCAGCACCGATTGTGCCATTCTTCGTGCAATGCTGCCTTGCTTTAAAGGGCAGTCACTGTCAGCAGTTTCGATGTGATAACCTTAACCTGTACTTCAATAACAATGGTAAGCTCACACATTCTGAGACACATCTGTGACACCCGTTCACAGTTAGAAATTGTAAACACCAGCGGGAAAATAACTGGATATGAATTGTGACTCACTGTGACCATAGCAGAGTTCAATCTCTCAGCGCGTTAGATCCCACAATTGTCCGCTGTTCTGTGGGTATGGGAAGTCCTCGAACCAGCTGCCTAGAGCCACTTTAAAAGCAAAATGGAGCAACAATAGATAGGACTGCCTCCGAACTTTTTAGATGTTGAATGCACAATCTATTTTTCATCCCTGGTTGACCTGAGGGAAGTAACAGCCAATCATGCACTTTAGAATTCTAGTCACGTGTAGGTCAGGTTCTCACTGAAGGATGCGCTTCAACCATTTTAGTATTTTAGCTTACCGATATTTTTAATCAGTATTGTGTCAATTATCATCAGGGATGTCAATTTTCCTGAAATTCCTTTCCGCATCTTAATTTGTTGAATTTACTGCACTACTTGCACCAACGTCTCTCATTGGAGAGAATTCATCCGCTGTAGCATCAAGTGAAACGTTTCTATTATGAAATCTTCTTGCTCTACTGTAGCTAATTGCACCTGGGGAGCGCTGAGTGAAAAGGCTGAGGTCATTTGTGTGAACAGAGGTTTGTATTCACTAGAGTAATTCTAAAGCTGGGCGAAGGTGTATAAGAACAATATTGAATTTTCCACCCATTCTACTACTCGGCTGATTTCCCCTTTCATTGATATTAAAGGTAAAGAAAATCGCCCGCATAACACCATTTTCCACAATGAAAATTAACCCAGAATTACCCCCAGTATGCCTGGAACATGTTGCAGGCCAAATTTCGGGCTCAAATCAGAGCGCTCTGTTTGGGTACGCACCTCACAAGCATCGCTAATCTCAGCCCTAAAACGGGGGAGACTGACATCGATCCCACTGAATTCTCAGTATTAGCGTGCACAGAGACATCTTCAATGTTCATGTTGGCTTGATGATCAAGACCAGAAATCCTGACAAAATTGGTAAAATTAGTGCACATATACACATATGAATGTGCACGGGAACATATATTATACACATGTAAACTTATATATGGATACTTAGTTGGACTCTATGCTTTTTCTCACTGAGACACTTCACAGATCCATCCTAGAATTCAAAGATTAACAGTCATAGCAGGTGCGATAGTCAGAGTGGCGGTGGTTGTGCTTGCAATGATTCTCTTAGGTTTACTGATCAAAAAAAATTTAAAAATCAGCAGGTAAATTTGGCAATATATAACTTATATTAGTATATAACAGTATATAACATTATATAACAGTAGCTGAAATTCCGACAAGTATTTCAAATCTGGGCCAGAGTGTAAAATGGGTGGTATTGAATTGGCCGCAGATCATGCACCCAGCTAGATTTTCCCTTCCATTGGACTCAACTGACAGGATAATCGAACGTGGTGTATTAAGGATGACATGTTCGCTTTCACCCATTTCAGACTATCACCCCAAGTTAATATTTCCCACAGGTACAGATATTTGTTCATCTTGCTGATCGAGAGATGGTTCTGACGATAACCACTGCAGTGACTCATCTCCTAGGTTTCACTTGCTTTGATTGAGGTGGTTAGCATTGGTTCAATAGTTCGCCACAGTGGAAAGAATGGGTGCAGGAACTCCGACTCTGACCGGAACAAGAACTGCGCTTGACTGTGATCTTAGCTGTGCAACGTTGGGCTCGAACTTGCTGAAATACAAACAGAAATGTATCATCGAGTCTACTGGCAATGTGGATGATTCCAACCTCGCCTTAGAAATAGATATTTATGTTGCAGCTAAGAAGAAACAGGACCATGCATTATAAAATAGGTCAATGCAATATTTAGAGATTAATGTGTCCTTCAGTCTCACATTCACGTTGATATTGTATATCGCATTAGAAATTAATCACGATATCTAAAAAAAAACAACTAAAAATAACGGGGACATTTTATCAATTAATGATTATATTACATGGAGTTTAAAGCACAGAAACACGCCATTCGGCATAACATGACATATATCTGCTGGTGTTTATGCTGCACATGGGCCACATTCTACCCTATTTGAGCTCACCCTATCTACAACCCTTGCATTTCTTTCTCCATGCGTCATATCCAGCGTCACCTTAATTCCCCTCAACCAGTGCCTGAGGTAAGGGAGTTCCACATTCTGGCCAGTCTGTGGCTAAAAAGTTTCCCCTGAATTCTTCATTGGAGTTATTGGTGACTATCATATATTTATGGCCCTGGGTTTTGGTTTCCCCCAAAATTATCAAAATACTTTCTACATTTACCCTATCAAACCTATTCTATAATTTTAAAGACCTGTATCAGGTCATCCATCAGCTTTCTCCAGTCTCGAGAAAGGCTCCCGCGGCTGTTCTATCTTTCCTTGTAGTTCTGGTATCATCCTTAGAATTTTTCTTTACATTCCCCAATGCCTTCATAGACTTGTCATAACATGGAGACCAGAATTGTGCACAGTACTCCAAATGTGGTGTAACGAAAGTTATATACAATTTTTACAACGCTTCCATCTTTTCAATTCTATTCTTCTGGAAATTAACCTAAACCTTTGTAAGCAGTATGTCTGATCAGACTTAGAGAGGGTGTAATGTTCTGAGATGGGTTCAAATACACAGATTACATCTTAATTTCTCTCTCATCTGTCTGTGACAACAAATCAAAATTCAGCTCCGATAATTTTTTTTCCATTTATATGTATCTTATAACTTTTCTAAAACTTAGATTAACTTATTGCTGATTATCTATGGTGTAAGTAAAAGTCGGGTGAGATACAAACGCACGGGGATAGAATGAATCTTGGAAATACGAAATGTCAGAGAGTGTTGGATGGATCCAGTGAACCCATCTACCTTCTTCAACTCGGGAATAATCGTGACACCAGCAATAACTGGTCTTGGCTGCACCCTACAGATTTCACAATAATATCCGAGCAACGACTCGCAATGACAGAACATATCAAGCTCATCATACAGAGCCTCAAACAGAATATTTTATGAAAAGTGTGGAAAATGTTTCTAATCTCGATCCAGGGGCGTTCATATCCAGCGGTAACACTTTTAACTCTTATTCAATGCATATTATGACATATTTTCGAAAAGCAAGCTATAGTAGAAAATGTAAACATCTAAGCTGCCGATAACTATATGCAATAAGATGTCAATCTCCAAATTAGAGCTGACATTTCGATACACCACCTCTATGGCAATGATAGCCTTCCTCAGGTACGAAGTCCAACACTGTACTCCAGGTGTGGTCTCACGAAAGGCTTGTACAATTGCAGCAGGACTTCCTTGCTCTAACATCCTGGCAATAAAGGGCAACACACCATTTGTCTCCCTAATTGCTTGCATGTTAACTTTCTGTGTTTCTTGTACAATGAAACACAAATCACTCTAAATATCAACATTTAATAATTTCTCATCAATTAAAAAAAATCTGTTTTCTTTTCTTGCTATCAACGTGAATAACCTCACAGTTCCCTACATTAAACTCCATCTGCCAACTTATTGCCCACTCATGTACTCTTTCTGTACCTCTTTGCAGTCTCTTTGTGCTCTCCTCACAGCTTATTTTCCCACCTAGCTTTGAATCGTCAGAAAACTTTGATACATTACACACCGTCCCTTCAGCTAAGTCATTAACATAAATTTTAAATATCTGAAGCCCCAGCACTAATCCTTCCGGCACCCCACTCGTTACAGCCTGCCAACCGGGAAAGAAAAACACTTGTTTGTCCCGACACTCTGCATTCTGTGTGGTTGCCAATCCTCTATTCATGCTATTATGTTGTCCCCAATCTTGTGTCACGAGCCCTATCTTGTGTAACAACCTTTCGTATGGCACCTTTCTGAATTTCCTTTAAAAAACAAAATTAACAACGTCCGCTGGTGTCCCTTTACCTACCGTTCTGGTTACAATACAACTCTAATAGAAATTTAAATGCAATTTGCCCTTCATAAAACCATTTTGACTCTGCCTAGTTATATCATGATTTTCTAAATGACATGTACCACTACCTTAATAATGGATTCAGTATTTTCCCGATGGACGATATCAGGCTAACTGGCCTGCAGTTCTCTGTTTTCTCTCTCTCACCTTTCTCCAATAGCGTTGTTACATTGGACCAGCGCCAATGAAGCCCATTCCATTGCCACAAAAGCCATGGCAACAACTTCAGTTTTGTTTCAGTTGAGGCAGTTCCACAACACCAGCGTTTCTTTGTTGTAGTGCATGACCTGCATTCCAAATGACCAGAAATCGCGACAAGTTCAGTGAACTCATCAACAATGTCACGATTCTGGAGCGTATGTTCACAAAGTGGGGCCTCCGAGAGGTCATATTCACTGACAATGGACCACAGTTTGTGTCCGGCCAGTTTGCAGATTTCCTCATTCATCATGCTATTCAGCATCGGCTTACTGCTAGGTATAATCCTCAATGCAACGAAGGTGTTGAGCGACTTAACCATGTCATCAAAGAGGGTTTGAAAGTCAACCTCCCAGGAGGCCAAACATTCGACGAAGCAGTTGCAACCATTCTCTGAACATACCGTTCGACAACACATTCACTAACGCGGAAGACTCCTGCTGAATTTATAATTGGGTAGATTATTCGCTGGCAACGGACATTCTCAAACGCCCAGCCAAAGCTAGCATGAAGATAACCACACTTGCATCCAAGATTTCGAACGCTAATGAAAAGTGTAGTTGTACACTGACAAAAAACGACATGCTCAAACGCCCCAACTGAAGAATGGAGATTGGGTCAGAGTTAAGCGCCCAAACCATAGTCATAAGCTTGCATCGTCACTTTCACATCCAAAACAGATCGGATGAAAGTTCAGCCCTCACACCTCCGAGCTCAATGATGGAACTCGATGGAACGCTCATAGACTGATCCCAACTCACAGGGCAACAGACCAGCAGGTTGGGACAGAGGCATTGTTCTGTTTTCCAACTGATAACCTCGATCAAAATCGCAAACTCCATGCAAGTCTCAGCCTATCAGAACACGACATAACTATCTCAATGACTTTGTCTATACATAGATTGTGGTTTTAAAAAGGGCGGGAATATATTGTGTTCATTTGTTTGTTACAGTTCACGGGACGGGCATTACGACCCTGCGGGAGCCATTTACAGTTGCTGTACTCATGCTGGTTTATGCTAGTTTGAGACTCCATTGTGTGTTGTATAAAAGCACAGTTGACTTAAGTTACATTTCTCATAGCTCAGTTTGTCAGTAATTTACACGTACACAACGCAATCGTCACATTAAATAGGTTATGAACAGTGTGAAACTAACAAAGAAGGGTCCTTATTTCAATGGTGGCCATGTGGCGAGAAGAAGCGAGTTGATGCCTGAAAGTGGAGTGTTATCACTGAGCAACATGCTCTTGCTGACATTCTGGTGCCCCTGCTGTGTGTAAAGGCCCTCAGAACGGCGGCCAGAGTGGCTGCCTGCTTCCTGCAGGGCGCCTTTTGAAGATTCAATTCGGAGTTCTATGATGTACATAGAATCATAGAATGTTACAGCACAGAATTAAGCACAGAACCTGTGCCTTTTCTTTAAAAGTGTTGTCCAATTTAGTAACACGCTGCAGCTTTTTACCCATAACTCTGTAAATTGTTGCCCTTCAAGCACGAGTCCAATTGTCTTTTGAAAGTAAATATACTTTATGACAAAACCAACTGGCCGCTTCCCTCATTTCCTGTTTGTTGTGCCTCGGTGTGCGCAAAACGGCTGCCGTGCTGGGCTACATCAAGTCAATAAACATACTTCAAAAACGATGCCTGCTGGCTGTGTAGCAGCTTGAGCGGAGCCGATGAGGTCCGCTATAAATGCTAATCCCTTATTTCAGACAGTTTGCCCCATTTAGCTTGGAAACTGCTTCAAGCTTCTTTCTCATTTATGCCATCAGTTCTTACCGCTCAAGTAAAAAAATATGCTTAAAGAAATGGCCAGAAAAAAACAACGGGATGTGAGTCATTGTTTAGATTTCTATCGTTAACTGAATGTTCATCGTGAAGTTTCCTCATACCAAGCTTCCCTTTTTGCACGAGAACGCTGGTGAAATTCTCTGTTTAACCCTCAGTTTAGGAACTGATGTTTCTTTTAAACAAGAGTGACTTAGATTCTGAATCATTTTAATTAATGTTTGAGACTACGGAGTCTGATTGTGCGGCTGCAAAATGATGGCAGTTTAAGCGACAGGCCGTCACCTTCACTTGCTGTGTATTACATGGAATGACATAGAATAATAAACAGCACAGGGATAGGCCACCTGGCCCATTCAGTCCCTGCCGACCTTTATGGTCCATTCGAATCTCCTGCAATCCTTCCTCATCTAATATCAGCATCAACCTCTAATCCCTTCTCCTTTATATGTTTATCTAGTGAAACAGAATCGAGCGGCGAACTTTTAAACAACTTGAATTACATTTTCCTGTTTTTTGTCAGCACTCAATCAGCTCTTAATCTAATTATTGAACCTACAATCAATTTGTATAACTTTTTTTTAAATAATTTGGAAATATTATTAAACTCTTAAACTTTTAAAGCAACTTGGAAACCTTTAGGGAAATTTTTTAATTAACTTTGGAAACCTTGGAAGAAATTTTTCAAAACATCTCTTGGAATCCCAGCGGACAGCTGACCTTCCGAATGCCTGCCCCCCGACCAAGCCTCGGGTCATCTACCATCAATGGCGCTGCTCTACGCCGGGCTTGCGCCCAACACCTCGCCATAGGCAATTAGGTTTATACAGCAGTGCCTGGTCCTCCAGTCGTCTTGGACCCCCTTGCTACTGAACCAAGACCTTGCTCAGCTAAGCCCGTGTGGTTGCCGGTGTGCAGTGGCCACCCCACGTTAAAAGAACTCACGCACAGACATGATTACATGTTTATCTAGCTTTTCCTTAAATGTTTATATTCTATTCACCTCAACTTGTCTTTCTTTTAGTTCGTTCCACATATTCAGTACTTGCTTTGTGTGGTAAGCATCAATGAATTAGAATTGAGTATGGGGGATATGATTAAGAAGTTTGCAGATGATACAAAAATTGGCCGTATGGTTGATAATGAAGAAGAAAGCTGCAGACTGCAGAAGATATCAATGAACTGATTAGGTGGGCAGAACAGTGGCACATGGAATACAAGCCAGAGAAGTGTGAGGTAATACATTTGAGGACGACTGATAAGACAAAGGAATACACAATACATGGTAGAACAGTGAGAAGTATCGAGGAACAAAGGGACCTTGGAGTGCATATCCACAGATCCCTGAAGTTGGCAGGCCACGTACATAAAGTGCTTAAGATGGAATACTTGCCTTTATTAGACGAGGCATAGAATACAAGGGCAGGGAGGTTACGCCTGAACTACATAAAACACTAGTTAGGCCACTGCTAGAGTATTGCGGGCCGTTTTGATCACCACATTGGAGGAAAGATGCGACTGCACTAGAGAGGGTACAAAGGAGATTTACTACGATGTTGCTTGAACTGGATAATTTTCGCTATGATGAAAAATTGGATAGGCTGGGGTTCTTTTCTTTGCAATAAAGGAGCTGAGGGGAGAGCTTTTGTGGTGTATAAAATTATGAGGGGCCTAGCTAGAGTGGATATGAAGGATCTATTTCATTTAGCAGAGGGGTCAACAACCAAGGGGCATAGATCTAATGTAATAGGTAGGAGCTTTCGAGGGCATTTGAGGGGGAATTCTTTCAAATAGAGAGTGGTGGGGTTCTGCAACTCACCACCTGAAAGGATGGTAGAGGCAGAAATCCTCACCACATTAAACAAAAGTCATTGGATGGCACTTGAAGTGCCGAAACATACAGGGCTACAGACCTGGAGCTGGAAAGCAGGATTAGACTGGATAGCTCTTTGTCAGCCAGCACAGAGACGATGGGCCGAAATGCCCTCCTTCTGTGCTGTAAATTTCCATGATTCTATGATGCCTACTGACCTCTGGTTAAGGAAGTTTCTTGTGAATTCCATATTTTATGCCTTGGTGACTACCTTAGTCCCTTGCTTTGCTCTTCTCCACAAGTAGAAATATCGTTTCTGTGTCTCCTAGACAGACAACAGAGTGAAAAAGCTAAAGTTGTGTGCAGTCAATGGGCGTTGTTATTAATAACCTCAATCGGAGACAGTTTGGGTAGGTGTTATTAATACTGTACAGGACAAGACTAGTCAGCAAAGCGGGATAATATCTCATAAACCGATCGCCTTAGACATGACTACTGATAGAGTTCAGGTGTGTGGAGGTGAGATGCACACCAGGCCCGTTCATGTTTTTTTTCAACTATCATTGCATTTGGACAAGTTTCACATTCTAATCAATCATTGAGTAAGGTTGTTTCTCCTGAATTCTTTCTTGCCTTTATTAGTGACTGTGTTATATTGATGGTCCTTAGGATTTGACCTACCCACGATTTGAAACAGGATCTATACGTTTACCCTAACAAACCGCGTTATAATGAGGTGAACTTAATGGAATCTATCCATTATTATATCTTTAGTTATCACACTAAATTATATACTGAATGAGGTATTAACCAGATCTGTATTATTATCTTATTTTATACTTTAACAATAATTTTGCTTTCGTTATATATAATTATTAGCCCAACAAGCGAAATCCTAAATCATGTCATTCTTTGATTTTGTATCATTTGATATCAGTCGGTCTCCTTATTCTAAAAAATCCCCAATTAAAAATAGTAAGTGCATATGCTGATGCGTGCCTTTTGCAGGACTACCTGTTACACCTGAAACTTAGAAACGAGTATGTAATGGCCTGTCGTTGATTAATTTTGTTCATTTCGCAAGAAATTACTTCACATTGAAAATCACCATTGCTGTAGGGTCAGTCTTGGTTCGAAACGTGAGTGGAGACTACTGAAAAATGAATGACACTTCCATGTTTAACATAAAAAGGCTAAAGGCCTTTACAAAAAATATTAAGAAAACATAATGCTGTATTACATGCACAGACTTGCGGACCGTGTAATTAACCATTTCCTCACACATTGTTGGTTTTGTGATTATCATGCAGCCAGCCCTGTATACTCGCTTTAAATGATCAATAACCGTTTCTGGCGTATTCCTCATGCTGCTCTATCTCTTTTAATATCCATATAGCTACATATCTCTCTATATTTCTATGTATCTATTTATATGTCTGCTGTCTGCCGCGTCCCGTCCGTCTGTCCGTCTGCCTGTCTGTCTGCCTGTCTGTCTGTCTGTCTATCTATCTATCTATCTATCTACCTAACTATCTTTCTATATATCTAACTATCTGTCTGTCTGTCTCCCCCGTCCCGTCCATTTGTCTGTCTGTCTCTCTGTCTGTCTATCTATCTATCTGTCTCTCTGTCTGTTCGTCTGTCTCACTGTCTATCTATCTATCTATCTATCTATCTATCTATCTATCTATCTATCTATCTATCTATCTATCTATCTATCTATCTATCTATCTATCTATCTATCTATCTATCTATCTATCTATCTATCTACCTATCTATCTATCTATCTATCTATCTATCTATCTATCTATCTATCTATCTATCTATCTATCTATCTATCTATCTATCTATCTATCTATCTATCTATCTATCTATCTATCTATCTATCTATCTATCTATCTATCTATCTATCTCTCTCTCTCTCTCTCTATCTATCTATCTACCTATCTATCTATCTATCTATCTATCTATCTATCTATCTATCTATCTATCTATCTATCTATCTATCCATCCATCCATCCATTTATTTATCTATCTATCTTCCTATAAATGTCAAGGTATCAGCACTTGTCATTCTCTAGACAACATATTATGGTACATCATTACAAAAGAACATAAGAACATAAGAAACAGGAGCAGGACTAGGCCATAAGGCCCCTCGAGCCTGCTATGCCATTCAATAAGATCATGTTTGATCAGATAATGGACTCAGCTCCACTTCCCTGCCCGCTCCCCATAACCCCTTATCCCCTTATCGTTTAAGAAACTGTCTATTTCTGTCTTAAATTAATTTAATGTCCCAGCTTCCACTGCTATCTGAGGCAGCGAATTCTACAGATTCGCAACCCTCTGAGAGAAGAAATTTCTCCTCATCTCAGTCCAAAATAGGTGGCGCCTTATCTTAAGATGATGCCCTCCAGTTCAAGTCTCGCCCACCAGTGGAAACATCCTCTCTGCATCCACCTTGTCAAGCCCCCTCATAACATTACACGTTCTGAACTCCAATGAGTAGGAGCGCAAACTACTCAACCTTGCCTCATAAATCAACCCACTCATCCCCGGAATCAACCTAGTGAACCTTCGCTGACTGCCTCCAAAACAAGAATATCGTTTCGTAAATATGTAAGCCAAAACTGCCGCAGTATTCCAGGTGTGGCGTCAACAATACACTGTTCAGCTGTAACAAGACTTACCTGCTTTTATACTCCATCCCCTTTGCAATAAGGCCAAAATTCCATTGGCCTTCCTGATCACTTGCTGTACCTGTATACTATCCTTTTGTTTTTCATGCACAAGTACCCCCAGGTCCCGCAGTACTACAGCACTTTGCAATCTTTCTACATTTAAATAATAACTTGCTGTTTGATTTTTTTCTGACAATGTTCACGGCCTTACATTTTCCAACATTATACTCCATCTGCCAAACTCTTGCCCACTCACTTAGCCTGTCTATGTCCTCCTGTAACCTCTTTATGTCCTCCTCATACATTACCCTTCCTCTCATCTTTGTGTTGTCAGCAAACTTGGCTGCGTTACTCTCAGTCCCCTCTTGCAAGTCATTAATAGAAATTGTAAATAGTTGGGGTCCCAGCACTGATACATGCGGCACCCCACTAGTTACTGATTGTTATCCGAGAATGAACCATTTATCCCGACACTCTGTTTTCTATTTGTCATCCACTCTTTTATCCATGCTAATATATTACCCCCAACCCCGTGAACTTTTATCTTGTGCAGTAACCTTTTGTGTGGCACCTTATCAAAATGCGTTCTGGAATTCCAAATACAGCACATCCACTGGTTCCCCTTTATCCACCCTGTTCATTGCATTCTCAAAGAAGTCCAGCAAATTTGTCAAACATGACTTCCCCTTCATAAATCCATGCTGAATTTGCCTGACCAAATTTTGCTTTTCCAAATGTCCATCTACTGCTTCTTTAATAATGGACTCCAACAGTTCCCCAACCACAGATGTTAGACTAGCTGATCTATAGCTTCCTGCTTTTTGTCTGCCTCCTTTTTTGAACAGGGACGTTACATTTGCACACCATCTGCCTGCTCTCAATCATCAGCAAATTGATGGAAGACGTGATCGATCTGCTGTCAAGCGGCATTTCCTCACCAATAACCTGCTGACCAATGCTTAGTTTGTGTTCCACGAGGATCACTTGGCTTCAAACTTCATTACAGCCGTGCTGCAAGCATGGACAAGAGACCTGATTTTGAGAGTTGAACTAAGAGTGCTTGTTCTTGAGAGAAATTCAACATTTGACTGAATGTGGCATCACGCCACACTCGTAAATTGGAGGCAATAGTTATTAGGGGTAAAACTCTTCACTGCCTGGAGTAATACGTACCAGAATAGATGTTGATTGTGTATGGTGGAGGCCAATGAACTCAGCTCCAGGACATTCCTGTAGGACATCGCTACAGCAATGTTGTAGGCACAAACATTTTAACTGCGTCAACAATGAAATTCACTCTATCATAAGCTCAGAAGTGGGGATGTTCGCTGATGATTGCATATTTTGCTTTGCATCGGCGAATGAAGAAATCCCTTCTGACATGCAGCAAGACCTGACCAACATCCAGGAATGGACTGATAAGTGGCTAACAAAGTTTGCACCACACAACTGCCAGGAGATGGCGGTCTCCAACAAGACACTCAATGGCATTACCATTGTCGAATTCCACACCATCAACATTCTGGGGATCATTATTGACCATAAGCTTGGTCTTTCTCTTGCTCGAAATGGGCATTCAATTGCAGTTACGTGGCGTGAATGTTACCTTTCATTTTTTTGATGCATGGCTTGCTTCATTATTGGAGGGATTGTGATTGGGGCTAAACACTGTAAAACCTCAGTGAACAATTCCACTGCTGGCTTAATTATGGAGGGAAGGTCATTAAGTAAGTTAGTGAAAATGCGCCATACAGATTCTCTTGAGAAGCCGCTGCAGTGACTCCACGCGTTGTGATGATTAGCCTCTGACAGAGTTCATCATCCTCCAGTGTGACTGGTGTAACTTCAGCAACCAGATGGTTTGACGGTTTCCCCTCGACTCCCATTGACTAATTATTTTGGAGGACTCCTCGGTGCCATTCTCGGCCCAATGCTGCCATGTTGCAAAGGGCAGTTATTGTCACCAGTTTCAACGTGATAACCTCAACCTGTCCATAGCTAACAATGGTAATCTCAGATATTGTGCGACAAAGCTGAGACAATCGTTCACAGTTACACTTTGTAAACACCAGCAGCAACAGAACTTGACATAACTTATGACTCACTGTAACCACAGCACACTGCAATCTCTCAGCCTGATAGATACCACTGTTGTTTGCTTGTAAGTGGGCAACGGCCATCTTGGAACCAGCTGCCTAGTGATTCGGTCTGTCCCTTTAATAACAAAATGGAGCAATAATAGATAGAATCGCCTCTCAATCTTGAAGTGTGGAAGATACTATCCATTGTCCATTCCCTTAGTCGCCATGAGGGCAGTAAGAGCCAGGCACATAGTGTAGGACGGGAGTCACAGGTAGACCAGGTCCTCACTGAAGGGCACACTTCAACCATGTTTGTGTTTATGGCTTCCCGATTGCTTTCATCAGTATTGTGTCAATTTTCATCAGCAAAGTCTATTTTCCTGAAATTCCTTTCGTCGTCCTATTTTATGGTTATGTTCTGTAAATCGTGCACAAAGGTCTCTCAATACAGAGAATTAATCGACTGGAACATTAGGTGAAACACTTTTATGGATTCCGCGCTTGCTGTTTGCTTCTTACTGTCTTGTAGCTAATTGCACCTGGGGAGCGCTGATTCAAAAGGCTGAGGTGATTTGCAATGAACAGGGTTTTGTGTTCACTGAGGTAACTCTAAACTTGGGCGATGGTGTAAAACGAGCAATATTGAATTCACTGCCCATTCTCCCACTCGCCTACTTTCCGCTTCAATTTACTTTAATGGTAAAAACAATAGAGTGGCGTATAATGGACGGGTAATTCGCTTTACACATTGAGAATTACCCCCAGACTACCCCCGGTATGTATGTGATATTTACATGATGCAGGTCCAATTTCAGGTTGAAATCTGGCTACTCTGTTTGGGTAGGACCATGTTTGGGCCCATAAAACGCTCGATACTAACGTCTCTCTTTATCACCGGTCACACAGACATTTTCAATGTTCAATGTTGACATTAAAAAGCAGGGCCAGAAATCCTGACAAATGTAGTAAAATGAGTGTACTTGAAGTGTACTTCTGCACATATTATACACATTTAATATGTATAGTTAATTGGAATTTGTGTTTTTTTCTAACTGAGATTCTTTTCACAAATCCATCCCAGAATTCAAAGATTAAAAATGTCGCAGGTGCGGTAGTGTCGCAGGAGTGGCGGGGCTTGCTCTTGCCATGATTCTAATAGGTTTACTGATCAAGAAAAAATACAAATCGGCAGGTGAACATAGAAAAAAATAACATAAATGCCATTGCCGCATTGCCTATAGGTATCTCAACTCATTGCTCTAATTTCATTGTTCTATCTCGCTTCTTTGTTCTGGGTGTCTACACTCCTGGACTTCCTGTCCACTCTGATCTCACATTTCCCCCATGGAGAAAGATTTTCCCTTTCCTGTCAAAGCTTTCTCAGTAATCCCAATCTCTGCACCAAGTTCAGGCAGTCCAGCTTTTGAATAAGATACCCAATTCCGGGAAGCTTCTACTATCAGTTCACTTGACATCCTGGAGAGCATACCAGAAAAATAATTCCAAGCTTCCAGGGTGAAATTAGTCCATGCCAATAGCTTCATAGCGGCTGGGAAACAAGTCTTATAGCCCGTCCCATCAAGTGAACTGCTGTCTCCCCGATAGTGCCGAGCTTGTTGAGTGAAGTTACAGTTGTATCCATCCAAATGTGCGGTCACTGTCGATCGCAACTCTGGCATTGTACTTCAATTTCCAGATTCCAGTACAGTGGGGACTAAGGCTGGGCATCTGCCTCATTCCGGCAAGCTACAAAGATCCTACATTCACACGGGTTTCATCAGATTGAACTAAACTCCAGAGAGAATGATTAACTCACAGAATCTTAACACAGACTGACGGTAATTCTGCAATTTACTGAAAAAGAGATGATAAGGGCAACTGATTGCGAAATTGAAATGACGATAGTGGTGCAGTGGGAGGGTTTTTCTGAGGTTGAGATCAAGTCGTTTTGTTGGACCACAGAACAGGGAACCTCACTCCGTATAGTCAAGCAACACTTGATGTGAGAGTGTGTCTTGCTGCCACTGGGCACCTAAAAACTTCAGATTTCCCACATCAACGTTCTTCATCGCCCCTTCTCTTCCACATTATAAAACCATTGTCAATTGTTGATAAAGTCTGGAGAGCTGGTCTAGCCACTTCAGGAATTGACTTGAGCCTATTTTTGAGAAGTACAAAAAATCACGAGAATATAAGTAAACAAGCAGATGGTGTGAGATGAGGTTGTAAGATGGTTCTTCACATTGAGATTCCAGCTTCTGTATATGCCCAGCTCCTAAATTCGAGACACAAAGTTTATGGGGGTGATTTTAACGTTGGGCCATAGTATTAAATGACGATATCAAATTGCCTGCCGATGATCCACCCACCTAGATTCCACTTCTATTGGCTTCAGCTGACAGGAAAATCGGGTGCTCTGTTAATGGGCGGCTTAGTCAATAGCGTACATTTTAGATTCTCAAGCAAATTTAGTATTAAGCACAGCTACAGATATTTGCTAGTATTGTTGATCGAGAGGAAGATCTGACGACAACCACTGTGATGACTCATCGTTTATGTTTCACTTAAACAACAACTTGCATTTATATAGTGCCTTTAACATCGTAAATCGGCTTCACAGGAGTGTTATCAAACATAATTTGATATCGAGTCACATAACGAGCTATTAAGGCAGATGTCCTAAAGCTCGGTCAAAGAAGTACATTTTAAGGAGCTTCTTAAAGGAGGAAAGAGAACTAGAGAGACACAGAGATTTAGGGAGGAAATTCCTGAGTTTAGGGCCTTGGCAGCTGAAGACACTGCCACTCATGTTAAAGCGATTAAAATCGCGGATGCTCAAGAGGCCAGAATTGGAGGAACGCATATATATCTGGGGTGGGGGGGAGGGTGGTTGTAGGGGGAGGGGGGGCGGGGTGTTTGCAGAGATAGGGAGGGGCAAGGCCATGGAGGGATATGAAAACAAGGATGAGAATTTTAAAAACGAGTTATTGCTCAACCTGGAACCAACTTCCTTTGGTTGACGTGGTCAGCATGTGTTCAATATTTTCCCATGGTGGCAAGGATGAGCACAGGAACTCACGCACTGGCCGCATGAAGAACTGCACTGGATCGTACTTGCGCCATAGCACAGTTGGGCTCTAAATTGCTCAAACACAAACAGAATTGTTGCATTGGGACAACTGTCAATGTGGATTATTACCTTTCTCTCTCCTTAAAACCATATACACTTATATTGCATTTAATAAGAAACAAGGCTGCGTTTAGTAATATAAAACAGCTAAAAGGCAATGTTTGTAGATTAATGTGTCTTTCAATCCTTCTCTCAGTGTTATTTCTATAACGCTAGGATTCAAACACAACATGTAAAACCCAGAAGCTGAAAGTTATTTTGCAGTTTTAAGAATTATTGGTTGCATTACATAGAATTAACAGCACAGAAAAGGTCCCTGCATCCCAGCAGGTATATGCCGGTCTTTCTGTGCTGCATGTGAGACTCCTAACATTCTACGTCAACTTTCTCCCTCATGTACACATCTAGCTTCCTCTTAAATGCATCTACATATTCACTCCAACCACTCCCTGTGGTAGCGAGTTCCACATTCTCGCCACTCTCTGGATAAAAAAGTTTCTCCTGAATTCCTTATTTGGATTTATTAGTGATTATCTTAAATTCATGGCCCCTAGCTTTAGACTACCCTGCAAGTGGAAACATCGTCTCTCCATCTACCCTATCAAACCTCATCATAATTTTAAAGAACTCTATTTGGTAACATCTCAGCCTTCTCCTTTCTAGAGATAAGTCCCCCAGCCTGGTTAGCTTGCCTGATTGTTATAACCTTTCATTTCTGGTATCATGTTTTTCTGAAAGTTTTCTGAACTAGTTACAGCGCCTTTTTTTGTAATATGGAGGCCGGGAATACGTACAGCATATCTAAGTGTCATCTAACCAAAAGATTGCCATTTCATCTCTAGCTTTTAATTGTATTCCCCTAGAAAATAAGCCAATGCTTTGTTTGCAGTATATCTGATCAGACTTAGACAAGGTGTAATATCCAAACCTGGTTTTGTTCTGTACTGAGTTCCAATATATGAACCAATCGTTATACACTCGTTTTTCTTTTTTATGACAACAGGTCAAAATTTAGATCTGGTAAGTTTTGCTTTCATTTTTAGATATATATATATATATATATATATAATTTCTATCGTAAAACTCAGGTGAACTGATTGCTGGTATATCAATAGTGCAAGTGGGGATGAGCTGAGATAGAAAGGCAGGGAAACAAATGGGCCTTGTAAATAAATAATTTCAGAGAGTGTTGGATGGGTCTAGTCAAACCATTCATTTTCTCAAGCTAGAAACAACTCGGGAAAAATTGTAACTCCAGCACTAACTGGTCATAATTGTATGCTACAAAGTTCACGGTAATATCGGAGCAACCGTTCACACTCACAGAACCCATACAGAGCCTCAACATGATTATTTCATGTAAAGTTTGGAAAAGGATTCTAGTCGCCATCCAGGGATTTTCATATCCACCGTTAACTATATATTTGATGTATATAATACAATATTTTTGTAAAGCAAACTATAGTGAATAAGATAAAAGTCTAAACGTCCGCTAACTATATACAAAATGGCGCCTATCTCCAAATTAAAACTGGCTCTTTCTACAGTCTCTCTCTCTCTCTCTCTCAGGTCACCCCTCCCTAATTACAATACTCAAATACAGATATCATAGTATAGACATCAGGTACTGCGCTACACATTAACACTCAATTGTAGAAAAGTATCTCACTCCAAGTTCTATAGCTTCAACCCTAATATCTCCTTCAGTGCCGAAATCTGAATTAGGTCAAAGCTGCCTCATTTCATCAACCCCACACGGACATAGAGTCTCAATTTCAATCTGATAAGCAGTGTAACTGTGCTGATGTGGGTCGTCCAGTAGTTTATTTGGTAATAATGAATATCAGGTTGTGCACAGCCAGTTTCGAGTTTGTTCCTATGCCAGCTTTCTCTTTGCTGCAATTCGAAGCACAGTAACTCCATCATTTTCATTACAAAGTATTGGAATAACAGAAGACTGTTGCGACTAGGACACAGTCGGTTACGAATTACTCTCGCCATCATGTGCCAACATGATCAATGAGGTTGTGAAGATATAATTGCACTGTTTCCAGTAAAGTCATGAGAAAACTGATTAGGGTTTCACTGAAACCTGCTATGGTTTTCTATGTTGTGGCACACAGTACAAAAATGCATGAACAGAGAAAGCTGGGGTTTTCTGAGTAAAATCGTTGAAGGTTGCAGAACAAGTCGACAAAGCCATTACTGAATCACATGGGGCCCTTGGCTGTATCGATAGAAGCAGAGTAGAAAAGCAAGAAAGTTTGATAAATCTCATTAAACCAATGGTTCGGCCTCAGCTGGAGTACTGTGCCTAATTCTGTGCACCACATCTTCGGAATGATGACAAGGATTTAGAGAGGGTGCAGAAGAGAATAACGACGATGATACGACGAATGAGGGAACCTCAGTTACGTGGAGAGACTCGAGAAATTGGGGTTGTTCTCTTTAGAGCAGAAAAGGTTAAAGGAGTGTTAAATGGAAGTGTTAAAATCATACATATTCTCGGAACAATTGTTTGCGGTGGCAGGAATGTCAGTAACCATAGGATACAGATTTACAGTAATTGGCAAAAGAACCAGTGGCGAGGTGAAGAGAATTGTTATTTTACGTGGTCTGTTTTTGTGATCTGGAATGCACTGCCAAAAATGGCGGTGGATTCAATAATAACTTTCAAAGGGGAATTGCATAAAAAATTGACGGTTAATCTGAAGCAAGCACCGGCACGGTGGGCCGAATACCATCCTTCATTCTATGAAATCAAGTTGCGTTTTTAAAAAATAAGTTAGCAGTACTTAGAAAGGTTTGGATTTCCTTGTTGCTGTTCCATTGGTAATCAAATATTGATTTAGCTAAAACTTTGAAACAATATTGAGTTCCACTTAATTGAGAAAGTTTGACCTGAATCCACCTTCCTGTTCTTTAGATGCAGAATAATGATGACAATGATGCAGCAATTAACCTGGATGCACTCGGCAAACCCGGAAAAGTTATCACACCATCAGCAGAAGCCATTGTCTATGCTGAGGTTAAAACAAACTAGTGGGACGAAGCCCTGGATTAACAACCGTCGCTGTTCGCAGGGTTCCGGATTGAGAATCTCACAAAATTATTGCCAGTTAGAAATAGCGCTGCTTTACTTTAAAAATGGTCAGAGTCATTGCTGAATGGGCGCTGTGAATTGCAAAGTTGGAAACGTGTCTCTCGAGAAAAGTTTACGATTTTGCTCTATACAGCCCACAGGGAGAAATCTCCCTCTCCCTGCCCAGATATATTGTACACATAACAAAGAGGGTTTCTGTGTTCATTGTTTACAGTGAAATTGTAAAACTACACTCACATAATGGATTTCAAGCCTTCTACACTTACTTTTCTTTTGCAAATATATACAATCAAGCAACTTTCTTCTGTGATATTCCCGTCAACTTCATTCCAATGTGATTTCCATCCAGTCCTTCTCTTTCCCTTCCACCAGTGCGTTTCTGCACAAACCATTGTATCACGGCAGTCCTTAAACGAATCAGGCTAAGGAGTGTGCGGAACTAGGTGGGTACCTGAAAGTGGAGTGGAGTCACTGAACACCATGGGCTAGAAATGCGGTCGGGCCCCAGTTTTGAAAAATTGAAAAAGTAGCGGCAGTCTCTTTTCCGGCAATATTCAGTTTTCGTACACCAAAAGCGAAGTGGAATGCTTAATCAAGCGTTGACCACTTTATAGGGGGCTAAATTCCGAGAGCAGGGCAGTAGCAGCAGAGTGCTGAACAATATCGAGCGCATTGGTAGTGGCATGAGAGGCTGCTTCCCTCGCTTAAAGGGAAGGGTCAGTGATGCAGCACAGGTAGTTATCGGCAGTTCTGTTTTGCAAGGCCAATACAGCCACAAACACTCTCACAAAATGGAGGGCTTGAAAATCTTGCACAAGTGAAACGTGAAAAGACTTTGCTCAGACAGCAGACTGGTGTAAATAATAAAGGTTGCTGTGGCTGAAAACCGTTCCCTTTAATTACCGCTAACCAATTGGCCAGCCAAGTTCACAATGCAAAGCCAATACAGCAGCGAACGGGAGTGAAGTTTACATCCGGGGTAATAACAGGGCGTTGCACACTTAATGACATCATGATCTATCAGGCGCTAGAGTTCCATGCGGGAAAGAGTTAGCGCCAGTGCTAAACCTGCACTGAAGTAGGCGGGCGTCATTGCCTTTACCGCAGCCAGACGCTAACCCTTCCAGCCAAGTCAACTCCACCCAGGATCTAATTGAAAGTGCTAACCTACTGACTTTCTAGACCAATGTTCCTGCTGTAATTAGAAACATAGAACTTTACAGCACAGAAGGAGGCCATTTCGGCCCATCGTGTCTGCGCCGCCGACAAAGAGCCGCACGGCCCTTTGTCAGCAGCGCTAACGGTAACATACAAACCCATGAACAATAACGGAAAGGCAAAGAGCACCTAGCCCAACTAGTCAGCCCCAACCCACTGCAACACCCCTTATACTAAAAACATCTACACTCCACCCCAATCGGAGCCATGAGATCTCCTGGAAGAGGCAAAAACCAGATAAAAACCCAGGCAAATTTAGGGAGGAAACATCTGGAAAAACTCCTCTTCGACCCATCCAGGCGATCGAAACTAGTCCAGATCACCCTGGCCGTATTCTATTCCCTGCAGTACTGACCATTATATCTGCATCATCCAACAAAAGATCATCTGTTCTAATCCCAATTACCAGCTCTAGGTAATTTTAAGCACCAGTGGTCTAGGTAAGGGCCTTTAAATGGGCGGGCAAAGCACCCGTCTGTTGTCTGCAGGGTGCAAATTTGAATATTCAAGTGGGAGTCCTTTGATGTCCATAGAATCAAAGAATCTCACAGCTCAGAGGAGGCCACTCAGCCCATCGTGTCTGTGCCGGCTGTTTGAAAGAGCTATCCAATTTAATGACACCCCCCACCTGTTTAACTGTAACGCTGCCAATTAGGGCCCTTCAAGCACACGTCCGACTGCCTTTCAAAAGGTAACAGGCATTCTGAACCAATCAACTGGACTCTTCCCTCATTTCCTGTTCGTTGGATCTTGCAGTGCGCACTGGCTGCCCTGCTTGCCGCCTTCAAAATAACTGCAAAAACTATATATATTGGAGTTGTGTAGCGCCTTGAAGGGAGGGGAAAGTACTTTATCTTTGCCAGTCCTAAATTCAGCTCGCTTTCCCCATCCAGCTTGGTAACTGCTTAAAGTCTTTGATTCAATTATGGCATTAGTTATTACCGATCAAATAAAATCATATTTTTAAAAGTATTGGTCAGCAAAAAACAACAGGGTGTGAGTCATTCTTTAGATTTCTATCGTTAACAGAGGGTTTATTGTGACGTTGCCTCATACCCAACTTTTCCTTTTACAAGAGAACGCTGGTGACATTCTCTGTTTAACCCTCAGTTTACTTACGAATACTTCTTTTGAAAGAAATGATTGATTTTGGTTCTGAATCTTTTCATATAGTGTTTGATACTACGGAGGCTGCTTGTGGGGCTGTAAAATGCTGAGAGTGTAAGCAAATCGCTTTCACCTTCATTGGTTGTGTATTACATAGAATTACACAGTAAAATAGGCCATCCAGCACAACTAATCCATGCCGGTGTTTATGCTCCACTTGAGCCTCCTGCCATCCTTCCTCGTCTAACTCTATCACCATATCCTTTCTTCCTATTCTCCCGCATGTGCTTATCTAGTTTCCCCTTAAATGAACAATGATGGAACGGCAAAGAGCACCCAGCCCAACCAGTCCGCCCCACCCCACTGCAACACCCCTATATTATTCGCTTCAACCACTCCCTGTGGTAGTGAGTCCCATATTGTCACCACTCTTTGGGTCAAGAAGTTTCTTCTGAATTCCCTATTGGATTTCTTGGTGACTTTCTTAGACTGATGGCCTCTAGCATTGCTCTCCTCCACAAGTGGAAACAAACTCTGTATTAACTCTAACAAAACCTTTCACAATTTAACATATCTCAATTAGTTCACCCCGCAGCATTCTACTTACAAGAGAAAAGAGACCCAGCTTGCTCACCCTTTTCTGATGTGTATACCCTCGCGTTTCTGGTATCTTCTTTGTAAATTTTCTCTGCCCCCTCTCCAGTGCCTCTATATACTTTTTTATAATATGGCGATCAAAACTGTATGCAATACTCCAAGTGTGGTCTAACCAAGGTTTGATATAAGTTTAGCATAACTTTCTGACTTTCAATTCTATCCCATTAGAAATAAACGCTGGCACTTTGTTTGCTTTTATTAGGGCCTTCTTGACCTATCTAACAACTGTTAGTATTAGTGCATTTTTAATCCCACACCCCTTTGCTTTTCTGCCCCATTTTGATCCTTATTTTCTAAGTAATATGTGACCTTCTTATTTTTCTTTGAAAAATATAATAGATCGCAATTATCTATGTGGACATTTATTTGCCAATTATATGCCCATTCGGCAAGCTTATTAATGCCTTCTTGCAGTTTGTTGCAGTCCCCCTCACTGTTGACTATCCCTCCCAATTTGGTATCGTCCGCAAATTTAGAAAAGGTGTTATTGATTCCAAAATTCTAAACCATTAATATAAATTGTGAACAACTGTGGTCCAAGCACGGATCCTTGTAGGAACCCACTTCCCACATTCTGCCACTCTGAATATATTCCTAGACTGTGCTTGCTGTCTTTCATCTAGCAGGCTATCCATTCTGCTACTTGTCCCCTGACTCTGCATTCTCTCATCTTATTTATTGGTCTATTATAGAGTATCTTACCGAGACCTTTTGGAAATCTAGAGATATTACATCTGCTATATTACCCTTGTCTTCTCTGTCAGTTACCACTTCAAAGAATTCAATGACGCTGGTCAAGTAACATTTCCCGTTTGAAATACATGCTGACTATTCATTATATTTTTGGTTTCTAGATGTTTTTCTATTTTCTCATTTATTAGGAATCCCATTATTTTGCTAACACCGATGTTAGCTGACTGCTCTATAGATGCCTCCATATGTTCTATCCCCTTCTTAAAAATAGACATATGTTAGCTATCTGGTATTGCACATTTTATGATTAATTATTAATTATTTTAAAACGCACGAATGCAATGCGCCCAGACCAGAGGATTTAGTCGCTTTAAGTTTGATTAGTTGAATTAATATTTCTACTTTTTTATTTTAAATGTGGTTATATCATTTCTAGTTTCATCTTCCGATGTCATGTCCATTTGATTTGTCTCCCTGGTAAATATTGAAACGAAATAATTATTTAATATTCTGCCATTTCGCTATTGCACCCTGTGAATTTATCTGGACTGTCTGTTAGTGTCCCTATTCCCTTCCTGACCTTCCTTTTATTGATGTGCCTGTAGAATATTTTGCTATTTTGTGTATGTTCCTTGATAATTTAATTTCATAGTTCCTCTCAGCCTTCCTAATTGTTTAATTGAATTCTCCCCTTATCTCGTCCTATTCTCCCTTGTCTTACTCTCATGTGCTGTCCATGTAATTAATGTCTGTCCCTTTCATTACACTCAGTTTTCCCTTGTGTTCTTATTCATCCATGGCGTCTCATTAGTTCAGCTTGTTCCTGTTTTTTAGCGGAATATATTTTTCCCGGACTCTGTTAAACACCATTTTAAATGATTCCATTGCTGTTTTACTTCATTGTTTGCCAATATTGTTGTCCATTTTTTATTTCCCAAGTTCTATTCCACCCCTCAAAATCACCTTTTCTCCAATCTATTGTTCTGGTCATTTTCACGCTTATGTCCTTCTTAATTATTATCCTAAACCCACTATATTATACCCACTATTGTCTAGATGTTCCCCTACTTTTACTTTTCGGATCTGGTCTGGTTCATTCCCCATTAGTAGACTCAGTAGAGAATCCTCGCTTCTTGGGCTTCTTACATACTGGTTTAGAAAGAACTCCTGTACACATTGGAAAAGCACCATTCCCTTATCCCATTTACCTACCTCTTCCGCCCAATTAATATCAGGCTAGTTGAAATCCCCATAATTATTATTTTACGTTTGTTCCTCGTTTCCTTAATTCGTTTGCAATTTGTTTCCCTCCTCCTCTTTCCCACTATTAGGTGGTCCACAGACCACACCTATTAATGTGATTGATCGTTTATTATCTTATATCTCTATCCACATATTACTGAATTACTTATGGATGACACATTTTTTTCTACTGCCATTATCGTACCCCTAATACATACAGCTACTCCAACTCCCCTTTTTCCAACTCTATATTTTCTAAGTATGTGATAGCCTGCAATGTTTACTTACAAATCCTCATTTTTCGGTAGCCATGTCTCAGTAATCCCTATTATATCTGATTCCTCACAACGTCTGGTTGCCTCCAGCTTCCCTGCTTTAGTACAGACACTCTACCAGAAAATGTTACTCATTTTTAATACCAGTCTAGAAATCTTGAATTTTTCAATTGATCTCCAGCCTCAAGAGCTTTTTGGGAGGGAGAGTTCCACCTTTCCACTATATTTTGTGTGAAGAAGTGCTTCCTGAAATCACGCCTGAAATTCTCTGACTTGTCTTTCATTACCTTTGGAATTCCCCCTAGTATCTATGCCTGAACCCCAACTATTTCTCATCAACAAGCTGTCCCTCGGCGACATCATCCTGAAACATAGGGTCCGTTTCCACATGTCGATGAGGAAAGACAGCTCGAGCTCACCTCCACCTCATTGGACCGCTCCCCTGTCTCTGATTTGACACATTGCTTGTCCAACATCCAGACATTTACAGCAACTAAATATTAGGAAAACTGATTGGACTAAAAATTCGGGTCATTTCCAACTCCCGTTAGCGACCTTTGACCCGGGCATCGACTCTCACTAAATTCCACAGGGGTTTAGCGGCTGCAGTAACCCGTAGCACCCCAATCTGCTGCGCCAGCGATGATGACAGCACCACTGCACGCAGCACCCTGTAAGCACCCAAATCCCCTGAAGCTGTGCCGGGCGATGCCTGTGACACCTGCAGGGGGAGTGTACAGGGTGGGCGGCCGTTCACTCGGCACAAGTTAAGGGAAGGTGTGGGCCATTGCAAAAAAAAATGTAGCCAATTTTCCAGAGGGCCGTGATTGGTCAGCCCGGACCTCTGCTTGACTACCAGGCTATTGACACGGTACCCTCTCACCCTGGGGGTCAATGGAGACTTCTTTCATTACTGCAGAGTTTCCAGCTTGGGCCCTTCCCTTTAATTAACAGAAAGGCCCCATCTACGTGGCAGCGCTATGTGGCCCAATGTGTAGCACTGCGCCCCACTCCCAATGCTTCCGCCCCAATACCACGCCAGAAAGGATGTGGAGAGCGATATATTGCACTGCACTTTCATTTGGGGCAGTAACCCAATTATCGAACATGGTAGGACTGCTGCACCAGGTGCAAAATGTCCAGCCCCCAAATTCTTCCCCCCTGGTCTTTGGTCCACTCCATAAAATTTGTTCCCTAGCCGCCGGCTCCATCCCTCTCCCTGACAATTGTCTGAGGTTGAACCAGACTCTTTGCAACATTGGTGCCATACTTTACCCAGAGATGAGCTCCCAATCACATAGCTACATCATCGCCAAGATCGCCTACTTCCACCTCCATACCAATGCCTGACTCCGTACTGTCCATGTCTTTGTGCCTCTAGACTTGACTATTCCAATGCACTCCTAGTCAAACTCCCATCTATCTTCTACCCTCCATAGAAGTTGACGGGGTTGGTGGTAATATATAACAAGGATGGAGGATTGGCTAACGAACAGAAAACAGAGATTGGGGATAAATGGTTCATTCTCGGGTTGGCAATCAGTAACCAGTGGGTTGCCGCAGGGATCAGTGCTGGGATCCCAACTATATACAATCTATATTAACGACTTGGAGGACGAGACTGAGTGTAACGAAGCCAAGTTTGCCGACGATACAAAGATGGGAGGAAAAGCAATGTGTGAGGAGAACACAAAAAATCTGAAAAAGGACATAGACAGGCTAAGTGATTGGGCAAAATTCGGCAGATGGAGTATAATGTTGGAAAGTGTGAGGTCATGCACTTTGGCAGGAAAAATGAAAGAGGAAGTTATTATTTAAATGGAGAAAGATTGCAAAGTGCTGCAGCACAGCGGGATCTGGAGGCACTTGTGCATTAAACACAAAAGGTTAGAATGCAGGTTCAGCAAGTCATCAGGAAGGACAATGGTATATTGACCTTTATTACAAAGGGGATGGAGTATAAAAGCTGGGACGTCTTGTTACAGTTATACAGGGTATTAGTGAGATGACACTTGGAATATTACGTGCAGTTTTGGTTTCCATATTTACGAAAGGATATACATGCTTTGGAGGCAGTTCAGAGAAGGTTCACATGATTGATACCAGAGATAAGGGGGTTAACTTATGAAGAAAGATTGAATAGGTTGGCCCTCTACACATTGGAGTTCAGAAGAATGAGAGCTGATCTTCTCGAAACGTATAAGATTAAGGGGGGGTGGGGGCGTTGACAAGTTGGATGCAGAGAGGATGTTTCCAGTGATAGGGGAGACTTGTACTACAGGCATAATCTTAGAATAAGGGGCTGCTCATTTAGAACTGAGATGAGGAGACATTTCTTCTCTCAGAGGTTTGTGGATCTATGGAATTTGCTGCCTCAGAGAGCTGTGGAAGCTGGGACATTAAATAAATTTAATCAGAAATAGACAGTTTCTTAAACGTTATGGAATAAGGGGTTACGGAGAGCGGGCAGGGAAGTGGACCTGAGTCCATGATCGGATCAGCCATGATCTTATTAAATGGCCAAGTAGGCTCCAGGGGCCGTATGGCCTACCCCTGCTCTTATTTCTTAAGTTCTTATGTAAGCCCATTTAAAATTCTGCTGCCTGCATCCTAACTCGCAACAAGTCCTGTTCACCCATCACCCCTGTGCTCGCTGACCGACATTGGCTCGCACTTGAGAAACGCCTCGATTTTAAAATTTGCAGACTTGTTTTGAAATCCCTCCATAGCCTCACCTCTCGCTATCTCTGTAAACGCCTCCAGCCCTACAACCATCCGCGATATCTGCTCTCCTCCAATTCCGGCCTGTTGCACATCCATGATTTTAATCACTCCACCATTGATGACCATGCCTTCAGCCACGGAATTCCCTCCATAAACCTCCCTGCTTCTCTACCACTCTTTCCTCCTTTAAGATACGCAATAAAATCTATCTCTGTGAGTAAGCTTTTCACCATCTGTCCTACTATCTCTATTTGGCTCGGTGTCACATTGTTTTTTGATAACTCCTGTGAAGCCCTGTGGTGTTTCATTGCCTTAAAGGTGCCATACAAATACAAATTGCCGTTTTTGTTACTGTTGAACATCCTGGATCTAATTTTAAGATTACGTTTCCATTTACTGGGCTCCCCACCAGAGGAAATAATTTCTCTCTATCTAACCTATCAAACCATTAACCTTAAACATCTCAATTAGAGCCACTCCAGAGACTTGAGCACATAACCCAGGTCGACACTGCCAGTGTAGTACTGAGGGAATGGTGCACTGTCGGAGATGGCGTTTTTAGGGTGAGAGGGTAGACCGAGTCTTCGTCTGTCCTCTCAGGTGGACCTAAAACACTCCATTCACATATTGTTCCATCCAGTCTCTGCAGAGAATTTCAACCGAGGGATCACCTGATTGATCACTTCGAGGGAAGACTGACAGACACTCCTCGGTATTGGCACAAACCAGCCCCTTTTACACGCTTCCGCTGAAGTTATGGCAGGGATGGGGGAAACTGAGCGGAAAATCTCCGCCGTCTCTTTCCTTCAGCTTGTCTTTATGGTGCAATACTGCCGCCAGGTGGCGACAACGTAGAACTACAGAGGGCAAAAAGGAAAACTACTTTCCACAATGAGAGAAGCCGAGATGTTCGCTTCACAGAAAGAAGCTATTCGGCACGTCATGTCAGTGCCAGCTCTATGCTGGGCCAATCCACTCTTCCGATAGCCCCGCAAATTCTGCGAAGATGCGCTGGATAGTCTGCCCTTTCAGTATTTTGAGCTAAACTTAGATGTGTACCAGTTGTCTTCATCAACCACCCTCACTTGTCTGTGGTGCCACTGTGAATTTATTTTCCTGTTTATGCTTCGTTTTTTGCAAAGGTAGAGCTGCAGAAAACTTCACAGCCCTCAGGTCACCGTCTGTGCAAATTCGGGTAGAATTGAACTGGGCACAGAATCTGTAAATACCGCTGCAGTGCTGGGTCACTGCCCGCAGGCGGCGTTGCTGCTCCGTGTGTGAAGTGAAACTGCTTTTTGTTTTCAAATGAACGCAAGGAAATTCTTCAAATTGGCCAAGTTATTTTAAACTGAGGAACTGGGTTTCAGCCGTTCCCTCTTATTCAGAAGGTAGTGAGTTCGAGTCCCACTCCAGAGATTTGAGCCCCATAAATTAGTCTGACGCTCCAATTGCCAGTACTGAGCCCCAGCGCTCCCCACCCTCCACGCTCCACGCTCCGTGCCTACCCTACCCTCACCTTCCCTCCACTCCCGACTGCTTCCCTCCCTTTTCCGCCCCTTCATTCCTCTCCCCCTCCTCTCCAAACCCCTTTCCTCGAACTCCTTCCTGCCCCGTGTTGATGCATCTCCCCTCCCATCTACTCTCCATCCCTCTTCCCTCTCTTTACCACACCTATCCTTCCACCCCTACACTCCCCAGCCCCGACCGTCAACTTCCAACCCTCCCTGCCACGCTCTTAAAAACCTCCTCCTTCCCTACCCTCCCCTCCCTCTCCGCACCCACCTGCCCCCCCACCGCGCCTAAACAATCCCCTTAACTTCACACCTGGCCCGACCCTTCTAGCCCCTTACTTTCCTAATCTCCCCACCCTCCTCTCCTCTCCCCAGCATTTTCCTTCTTTCCCGCCTCCTCACTCCGCCGCCCCCCTCTTTCCTCCGCCCCCCCTCCTTTCCTCCAACACCCTCACATTCCCTGCATTCCTTAAGACTTCCCTTCCCTTCCTTCCACTCTCCTCTCCGTATCACACCTACCGTTGCCTCCTACACGCCCCAGCTCCCTCCTCCTGTCCTCTTCGCTCCACACCCTCCCGTCCTGTTACCTTCCCTTCCCTCCCCACCCCTTCCCTCGCCTACCATCACAACTTTCCAACAAAGGCAAGTATTTTCGCATTCTCTCTACATTTAAATGGTAAACCCTTTGAAAAGAAGTATGTAGGGAAAAAAATTATGTTTCTTGAGCAGTTGAAGAGGTAGCAAGTAATAATTATGAAGAACTGTCCCCGTTCATTATTAAGGTCAGAAAGAAGGAATTATATTTACTACATGCTCAAGCCATATTCAATGCACAGCTTCCAATATTCTGGTTCTCCACTCCTGTTACTGTCGTCCTTGCTCAGTGAAATCTCAGAACTGGATTGGTTCCCATCGAGATTATTTCCACGAGGTTTGTATCTGTTTACCTGTGCTCTTCCCGTCATATCGAAGTGTCACAAAACAGTGTCAGCTTTGGTTTAGCGGTGTCTCATGTACCTGAGAGTCAAAGACTTGTGGGTGGAAGTCACAATTAAAAGAATTGAGCACATTATCCAGGCCGACCGTGCAATTACTGTATTAAGGGATAGCAGCGCGGTCAGAGGTGCTGGATAAAATCCTAAACCGAGGCTCCACCTGCCCTCTCCGGTAAACGTAAAACATCCCGTGGCTCTATTTTCAAGAAGAGCAGGAGAATTCTCCCCAGTGTCCTAGTCAATATTTGTCCCTCAACGCACACATAAAGCAGATTATCTTATCATTTATCACGTTGCTGTTTGTGTGAGCTGGCTATGTGAAAAATGGCTACTGCATTTCCTAGATTACAACAGGTACTTCCAAATGTACTTCATTGGATATGAAGCGCTGCTGGATGTCCTGAGGTCGCAAAAAACAAGTAGACATGTAAGTCTTTATTTCTCCTTCATTCCTTCATTCATTCATTCATACTTTGTCATTCTTTCATTCATTCGTTTGTTCTTGATTTCATTCTTCTATTCATTTTTTCATTCTTTCAGTCAGACTCAATCAGACTCAATGCACCAAGGCGAGAAAAGATACACCAGCCACAATTCCCATTCCTGATACCTAACTGCTCGAACTCGCTGTTGAGGCACTGTAATTGGGAAATGGAGCGAGCCATTGGCCTTTGGTGGCCAAGAAGCAAATGACGCCTTTCTATCCAGGGCAAGACACAAAGAATGGGCTAAACTGGCCTTGGTCTGACAGGCAGCAGGACATCCCAATAGAAGAGGAGACATTGGTCACCGTCACAGGCATGTGCCATACATTAATTAACGCCATAGTATCGCTGGCAATACTAAACAGGCCAATATCACAAATTAACTGAAGGCGCTTTGATTCGGTGCTGAGACCTTGCAAGTGAATCTGTATATTACAGCGTGGAGTGAAATATTGCACTGCAGCACGATATAATTCACACCGGTTTTATTCCCAATTACCATAGTTACAGCCTGCATGGACAATTCCAACTATATCAAAGCCCAATAGGAGCCTGGAAATGATGGTGCTTAATGCAATGACAGGTATCGTATTAGAGTTTTTTAATACTGTTGTAAGGAATGAAATCTCGTGAGTCAGAAGGATGAGCCGCTGAGGTCAGATACCGGAAATGGGATCCGCTGCATTGGGGGATGTGATTGGATAATATCACCATTCACAACAATGTTCGGACCACCATGACCGCCAGGATGGAAAGGGAAATCCCTCTACCTGAGAAATAAGTATTTTAAATATGATTTGAAAACAAAGAATACAAATACATCTCTCTATCACTGTAAAACACAAAAACAATCCGAACTGCAACATCGCAACTACAGGGTGCATATATATAGCTCATTTTAATGCAGTAAAACGTCCCAAAGCGCTTCGCAGGAGCATAAATCAGAAAACATTTGAGCCCGAGCCTTATAAGGAAATATTAGGGTAGATGACCGAAGCTTGGGCGGAGAGGCAGGTTTCAGGAGCGACTTCAATGAGCCAATCAGGGACGCTCAAGAAGCCAGAATTGGAGGGGCGCAGGGATCTCGGAGCAGTGTAAGTCTGTAGGTTCCCGAGATATGAAGGGAACGAGGTGATGGAGAGATTTGAAAACAAGGATCAGAATTTTTTAATCGAAGCGTTGACAGACAGGGAGCCAATATAGGTCAGCGAGCCCAAGCGGTGATGGGCAACCGGGTCTTGGTGCGAGATAGGATAGGGGGCTGCAGAGTTTTAGGTAAGCTCAAGTTTATGAAGGGTGGTAGGTAGGACACCCGCCAGCAGAACATTGGAATAGTCAGATCTGGAGGTAACAAAAGCATGGATGATGGTTTCAGCAACAGATGAGCTGAGGCAGAGGTGGAGTCGGGCGATGTTATGGAAGTATGCGGTCTTGGGGATGGAGTGATTAATGGTTAGCTCAGGGTCAAATAGGCAGAGGTTGTGAAGAGTCTGGTTTAGCCTCAGAGTGCCTGGGAGGGAAGAATGGAGTCAATGGCTAGGGAACGCAGTTGGTGGTGGGGATACGGGGATGTATTGGGTACATTACATATAGAATTACATAGAGTTTAAAGCTTAAAAACAGGCCATTAGGCCTTACCGGTCCATCCTGGTGTTTATGTGGTATTAATTCATCCCTCATGTGTTTTTCCAGTCGCCCCTTAAATATAATTATACTGTTCGTCTCAACCACTCCCTGTGGTAGCGAGTTTCACATTCTCGCCACACTCTGGGTAAAGACGTTTCTCCTGATTTCCATATTGGGTTTCTTCGTGACTATCTTATATTTATAGCCCTTAGTTTTGGTCTAGCTAACATGTCGAAACATGTCTGCATCCACACTAGCAAACCATTTCTAATGTTAAACAACTCCATCAACTCATCTCTCAGCCTTCACTTTTCTAGTGAAAACAACACCAGCCTGATCAACATTTATTGCTAAGTATATCCTCTCAGTTCTGGTATCATATTTGCTTTTTTTCCCACCTTCTCCAATGTCTCCATATCATTTTTGTAATATGGAGACCATAATTGCACGCAATACTCCAAGCGTGATCTAACCAAGGTTTGATACAAGTTTAACATAGCTTCACACGTTTCAATTCAATTCCTCTAGAAATGAATCCAAGTACTTATTGTGTGGCTTTATTAAGCTACGTCGCTACTTTTAGTGATTTGTGTATCTGTACCCCTCGATCCCACTGTGCCTCTACCCCATTGCTGCTCAGCCTCCTGGTCCCTCACCCATCTGGTCTTTGGATCAGCAAGCTATTGAACGAATCATAATTGAGCTAGCCTCCGTCCTTATCTGATCGTGTACTGCCCTTAACCACATGGAATGTGGGAGCCTGTAAAATCCTCAAAGATCGTGCAATTATGGTGGGTAGGGTATTTCTGGAAGGGTAACTTAGATAGGATACAGTCGCCGCTCTAATCCCTATTTCTCTGGTAACCTGATGAGGGGGCAGAACCACGAAAAATATTTTAATTCTTTGTCTTCCCACACCCTCAAATTCGCCATCGGGAAACCATACAACTGAGTGTCAAAATTGGGGGTAAATCTCTCAACATTTGGGGTGGGGGTGCATTTATGAATCCTGTGTCCATTTTGGTGGGAGGAGGGGATGTTCTGAAACCAGAGTGCACATTCTGGGTTTATTTCTGAATGCACTGCCAACATTGGGGGTATATTTCTGAATCCAGTGTCCAAACTGGGAGTTTATTTCTCAATCCAGTCCCCACACTGGGAGTTTATTTCTCAATCCAGTCACCACAATGCGAGTTTATTTGTCAATCCAGTCCCCAAATTTGGGGGTTTATTTGTGAAGCCGGTTTCCACATTGTGAGTTTATTTTTGACCCAGTGCCCACATTGTGGGTTCATATCTAAATCCAGTGCCCACATTGGGGATTATTTCTGAACGTAGTGCCCGCCTTTGGGAGGGTTAGTTTTCAATTCATGTATGGAATCTCCATCAGTATAAGGACATACAAATGTATGAACAATGATGGATAGTTAAAGACCACCTTGTCCATCGATTCTGTCTCACAAAATTGCCTTGTGTATCACAACATATACACTCCACCCCACCAAAAACCACGTGACCTCCTGGGAGAGACACAAATGCAGGATTCGGCACAGGTCGCAAGCTCTGGGTTTAAGTGCTTGCACTTCACATGCTTCCACCCGCAACTTGCTGGGCACCAAAGGGTGCATATGCACCTTGGACTCACAAGTAGGGCCATGATGTAACTATACAGGGAGCGTTATTCTGTATCTAACCACATACTTTACCTGCCCTCGGAGTGTTTGATGGGGCAGTGTAGAGGGAGCGTTACTCTGTATCTAACCCCACGCTGTACCTACCGTCACAGTGTCTGATGGGACAGTGTAGAGGGAACGTTACTCTGTATCCAACCACGTACTTTACCTGCCCTAAGAGTATTTGATAGGACAGTGTAGACGGAGCTTAACTCTCTCATGAATGCATGGTGTACCAGACTTCTGAGACTTTGTTGAGACAGTGTTGATCGGTAGTTACCCTGTATGTAACCCATGTTGTACCTGCATTGGGAGTGTTTGATGGGACAGTGTAGAGGGAGCTTTACACTGTATCTAACCCGTGCTGTACCTACCCTGGGAGTGTTTGATGGGACAGTGTAGAGGGAGCTTTACTCTGTATCTAACCCCCTGTACCTACCCTGGGAGTGTTTGATGGGACAGTGTAGAGGGAGCTTTACTCTGTATCTAACCCGTGCTGTACCTGCCCTGGGATTGTTTGATGGAACAGTGTAGAGGGAGCTTTACTCTCTATCTAAGCCCGTGCTGTACCTACCCTGGGAGTGTTTGATGGGACAGTGTAGAGGGAGCTTTACTCTGTATCTCACCCCCTGTACCTACCCTGGGAGTGTTTGATGGGACAGTGTAGAGGGAGCTTTACTCTGTATCTAACCCGTGCTGTACCTGCCCTGGGAGTGTTTGATGGGGCAGTGTAGAGGGAGCTTTACTCTGTATCTAACCCCCTGTACCTGCCCTGGGAGGGTTTGATGGGACAGTGTAGAGGGAGTTTTACTCTGTATCTAACCCCGTGCTGTACCTGCCCTGGGAGTGTTTGATGGGACAGTGTAGAGGGAGCTTTACTCTGTATCTAACCCGTGCTGTACCTGCCCTGGGATTGTTTGATGGAATAGTGCAGAGGGAACTTTACTTTGCATCTAATTTGTAGTGTACCTACTCTCTGACCTATTACCAGCAAAAACATTTTCAGTGGCAATCCATGTCCTTACTGCCTGTGGGATCTTCCTGGCTGAATATATTGCTGAATCCGACCGCAACATTGGGGTTCAGGGCCCTTTGCGACAGGGTTGGAGGGGTAGGCCGTGGATTGCCGTGGCAGGGATGGGAGGGACAGGGCTGAGTTTGTACAGCTTACCCATGCTACAAACATTCACACCAAATAACAGGTTATGGGCAACGTGGGCCTTGTACCCATGCCCGTTATTGTTACCTGGAAGGGGCGAGCCTTTGTTGCACATTTTGCCCGCACAGCAGCTGAAGGTAGAACCAATTTGCATCCACAAAACTGCCGAATGTACGAGTTCACCAATATTGTTGGATGTACAACCTTTAATGGAATTCAATGACCCAGCTATTGGGAACACAAAGACACAGGTCATGTGCAGTATGTCTAATGTATAAATATTATGCAATATATCATCAACTCACCATACATCACCTATGGAGTTGGCGTTGCAGAAATTGCACATATGCAAGCAAAAAAGGAAAACATTTACTTATTTTAAAATAAACCTTAAAAGACTGGGATTGAAGTTCAAGTCATGGTCCTACTTCTAGAACAAGTCATCCCTAACAACGCGTTGCAAACCTCCGACTTGAAATGAATTTTGTCAGGTTCAACTTACTTCAAACTGGATACAAACTTCCAGGGCATTACTGCTATTAGTATAACAGAACATAGGCTCTCTGAGAAGCCAATCACTTGGAGGTGAATTACAGCTCGAATCATCAGCATCATCATCATAGGCAGTCCCTCGAAATCGAGGAAGACTTGCTTCCACTGTAAAGGTGAGTTCTCTGGTGACTGAACAGTCCAATACGGCAATTGCAGTCTCTGTCACTGGTAGGACAGACAGTCATTGAAGGAAAGGGTGGGTGGGGAGTCGGGTTTGCTGCACGCTCCTTCAGCTGGCTGCGTTTGTTTTCTGCATGATCTCGGCGATGAGACTCGAGGTGCTCAGCGCCCTCCCGGATGCTCTTCCTCCACTCAGGCCGGTCTTGGGCCAGGGACTCCCAGGTGCCAGTGGGGAGTTTCACTTTATCAAGGAGGATTTGAGGGTGTCCTTGAAACGTTTCCTCTGCCCACCTGGGCCTCGCTTGCTGTGTAGGAGTTCCGAATAGAGCGCTTGCTTTGGGAGTCTTATGTCGGGCATGTGGACAATGTGGCCCTCCCAATGGAGCTGGTCGAGTGTGGTCAGTGCTTCGATGCTGGGGATGTTGGCCTGATCGAGAACACTGACATTGCTGCATCTATCCTCCCAGTGGATTTGCAGGATCTTGGAGAGGCAGCGCTGGTGGTATTTCTCCAATGCTTTGAGGTGTCTACTGCATATAGTCCATGTCTCTGAGCCTTATAGGCGGGCAGGTATCACTACTGCCCTGTCGACCATAAGCTTGGTGGCAGATTTGAGGTCCTGGTCTTCAAGCACTCTCTTCCTCAGGCGACCGAAGGCTGCACTGGTGCACTGGAGGCGATGTTGATCCTCGTTGTCCAAGTCTGCCCTTGCTGATAGTAGGCTGCTGAGGTATGGAAAATGGTCCACGTTGTCCAAGACCGCGCCATAGATTTTGATGAACGAGGGGCAGTGCTGTGTGGCAGGGTCAGGTTGGTGGAGGACATTTGTCTTGCAGATGTTTGGCTTTAGGCCCATGCTTTCATATGCCTCAGTGAAGATGTTGACGATGACTTGGAGTTCAGCCTCTAAATGTGTGCAGACGCAAGTGTCATCCGCACACTGTCGTTCAATGACAGAGGATGGGGCAAACTTGGAATTAGCTTGGAGGCAACGAAGGTTGAACAGGGTCCCATTGGTTCGATAATTTAGTTCCGGTCCTGCGGGGAGCTTATTGAGAGTGAGATGGAGCATTGCAGCGAGGAAGATTGAGAAGAGCGTTGGCGCGATGATGCAGCTCTGCTTGACTCTGGACCGGATGTGGATTTGGTGGATCCATTGGTCAGGATCATTGCTTGCATATCATCGTGGAGCAGGTGGAGGATGGTGACAAACTTTTGGAAGCAGCCAATATGGAGGACGGCGCTCCATACTCCTTCATGGTTGAAAGTGTCAAAGGCATTTGTGAGGTCAAAGAAAGCGATTTGGAAGGGTTGGTACTGTTCCCTGCATTTCTCTTGTAGTTGTTGCATGGTGAAGGTCATGTCCATTCTACCCCCTAATGGACAGAATCCACATTGTGACTCTGCGAGGAGCTCTTCAGCCACAGGGAGAAGACGGTTGAGGAGGATTCCAGCGATGACTTTCCTAGTGGCCGACAGCAGGAAGATTCCTCTGTAGTTGCTGCAATTGAACTTGTCCCCTTTTTTTAAAGATGGTCATGGCAACAGCATATCTGCGATCTCCCGGCATGCTCTCCACCTTCCAGATAAGAGAGATGAGATCATGCATTCATGCCAACAGTGCTTCATAAGAACATAATAAGAACATAAGAATTAGGAACAAGAGTAGGCCATCAAACCCCGCGAGCCTGCTCCGCCATTCAACAAGATCATGGCTGATCTGGCCGTGGACTCAGCTCCACTTACCCGCCGACTCCCCGTAACCCTTAATTCCCTTATTGGTTAAAAATCAATCTATCTGTAATTTGAATACATTCAATGAGCTAGCCTCAACTGCTTCCTTGGGCAGAGAATTCCGCAGATTCACAACCCTCTGGGAGAAGAAATTCCTTCTCAACTCGGTTTTAAATTGGCTCCCCCGTATTTTGAGGCTATGCCCCCTAGTTCTTGTCTCCCCGACCAGTCGAAACAACCTCTCTGCCTCTATCTTGTCTATCCCTTTCATTATTTTAAATGTTTCTATAAGATCACCCCTCATCCTTCTGAACTCCAACGAGTAAAGACCCAGTCTGCTCAATCTATCATCATAAGGTAACCCTCTCATCTCCGGAATCAGCCTAGTGAATCGTCTCTGTACCTCCTCCAAAGCTAGTATATCCTTCCTTAAGTAAGGTGACCAAAACTGCACGCAGTTCTCCAGGTGCAGCCTCACGAATACCCTATACAGTTGCAGCAGGACCTCCCTGCTTTTGTACTCCATCCCTCTAACAATGAAGGCCAAAATTCCATTCGCCTTCCTGATTACCTGCTGCACCTGCAAACTAACGTTTTGGGATTCATGCACAAGGACCCCCATGCCCCTCTGCAGCTCAGCATGTTGTAATTTCTCCCCATTCAAATAATATTCCCTTTTACTGTTTTTTTTTCCAAGGTGGATGACCTCACATTTTCCGACATTGTATTCCATGTGCCAAACCTTAGCTCATTTGCTTAACCTATCTAAATCTCTTTGCAGCCTCTCTGTGTCCTCTACACAACCCGCTTTCCCACTAATCTTAGTGTCATCTGCAAATTTTGTTACACTACACTCTGTCCCCTCTTCCAGGTCATCTATGTATATTGTAAACAGTTGTGGTCCCAGCACCGATCCCTGTGGCACACCACTAACCACCGATTTCCAACCCGAAAAGGACCCATTTATCCCGACTCTTTGCTTTCTGTTAGCCAGCCAATTCTCGATCCATGCTAATACATTTCCTCTGACTCCGCGTACCTTTATCTTCTGCAGTAACCTTTTGTGTGGCACCTTATCGAATGCCTTTTGGAAATCAAAATACACCACATCCATCGGTACACCTCCATCCACCATGCTTGTTATATCCACAAGGAATTCCAGTAAATTAGTTAAACATGATTTCCCCTTCATGAATCCATGTTGGGTCTGCTTGATTGCACTATTCCTATCTAGATGTCCCGCTATTTCTTCCTTAATGATAGCTTCAAGCATTTTCCCCACTACTGATGTTAAACTAACCAGCCTATAGTTACCTGCCTTTTGTCTGCCCCCTTTTTTAAACAGAGGCATTACATTAGCTGCTTTCCAATCCGCTGGTACCTCCCCAGAGTCCAGAGAATTTTGGTAGATTATAACGAATGCATCTGCTATAACTTCTGCCATCTCTTTTAATACCCTGGGATGCATTTCATCTGGACCAGGGGACTTGTCTACCTTGAGTCCCATTAGCCTATCCAGCACTACCCCCCTAGTGATTGTGATTATCTCAAGGTCCTCCCTTCCCACATTCCCGTGACCAGCAATTTTTGGCATGGTTTTTGTGTCTTCCACTGTGAAGACCGAAGCAAAATAATTGTTTAAGGTCTCAGCCATTGCCACATTTCCCATTATTAAATCCCCCTTCTCATCTTCTAAGGGACCAACATTTACTTTAGTCACTCTTTTCCGTTTTATATATCGGTAAAAGCTTTTACTATCTGTTTTTATGTTTTGTGCAAGTTTACTTTCTTAATCCATCTTTCCTTTCTTTATTGCTTTCTTAGTCATTCTTTGCTGTCGTTTAAAATTGCCCAATCTTTTAATTTCCCACTAACCTTGGCCACCTTATATGTATTGGTTTTTAATTTGATACTCTCCCTTATTTCCTTGGTTATCCATGGCTGGTTATCCCTTCTCTTACCGCCCTTCTTTTTCACTGGAATATATTTTTGTTGAGCACTAAAGAGCTCCTTAAAAGTCCTCCACTGTTCCTCAATTGTGCCACCGTTTAGTCTGTGTTTCCAGTCTACTTTAGCCAACTCTGCCCTCATCCCACTGTGGTCCCCTTTGTTTAAGCTTAGTACGCTCGTTTGAGACACTACTACCTCACCTTCAATCTGTATAACAAATTCAACCATACTGTGATCACTCATTCTGAGAGGATCTTTTACTCGGAGATCGTTTATTATTCCTGTCTCATTACACAGGACCAGATCAAAGATAGCTTGCTCCCTTGTTGGTTCTGTAACATACTGTTCTAAGAAACAATCCCGTATGCATTCTATAAATTCCTCCTCAAGGCTACCCCGTGCGATTTGATTTGACCAATCGATATGTAGGTTAAAATCCCCCATGATTACTGCCGTTCCTTTTTCACATGCCTCCATTATTCCCTTGATTATTACCCGCCCCACCATGAAGTTATTATTTGGGGGCCTATAAACTACGCCCACCAGTGACTTTTTCCCCTTAATATCTCTAATCTCCACCCACAATTATTCAACATTTTGTTCATTAGAGCCAATATCATCTCTCATAACTGCCCTGATATCATCCTTTATTAACAGAGCTACCCCACCTCCTTTCCCTTCTTGTCTATCCTTCCGAATTGTCAGACACCCCTGTATGTTTCATTCCCAGTCTTGGCCACCCTGCAACCACGTTTCTGTAATGGCCACCAAATCATACCCATTTGTTATGATTTGTGCCGTCAACTCATTTACTTTATTTCAAATGTTGCGTGCATTTAGGTAGAGTGTTTTAATACTAGTTTTTAAACCATGTTTTTTAGTTTTGACCCCTCCTGCAGCACCTTTATATTCATGCATATTGTCCCTTCCTGTCACCTTGTGATTTACACTTACCCAAGTGCGACTCTGCTCTGTTGCTTCCTGCCTTTTGCATTCTTTCTTGGTGTCCTGTACTTCTGAGTTCTCACCCACTCTAAATAGCTCAGAGCCCTCTCCTGGGTTCCGAATACTCCTTGCATTGAGGCATCGTGCTTTCATGCTTGCCTTTTTATTACACTTTGACCCTTTAGAATTTTGCTGTACAGTGGCCCTTTTTGTTTTTTGCCTTGGGTTTCTCTGCCCTCCACTTTTACTCATCTCCTTTCTGTCTTTTGCTTTTGTCTCCATTTTGTTTCCCGCTATCTTCCTGCATTGGTTCCCATCCCCCTGCTATATTAGTTTAACTCCTCCCGAACAGCACCAGCAAAGACTCCCCCGAGGACATTGGTTCCAGTCCTGCCCAGGTGCAGACCGTCCTGTTTGTACTGGTCCCACCTCCCCCAGAACCGATTCCAATGTCCCAGGAATTTGAATCCCTCCCTGTTGCACCACTGCTCAAGCCACGTATTCATCTGAGTTATCCTGCGATATCTACTCTGACTAGCTCATGGCACTGGTAGCAATCCTGAGATTACTACTTTTGAAGTCCTACGTTTTAATTTAGCTCCTAGCTCCTTAAATTCGTCTCGTAGGGCCTCATCCCTTTTTTTTACTTATATCGTTGGTACCAATGTGCACCACGACAACTGGCTGTTCACCCTCCCTTTTCAGAATGTCCTGCACCCGCTCCAAGACATCCTTGATCCTTGCACCAGGGAGGCAACATACCATCCTGGAGTCTCGGTTGCGGCCGCAGAAACGCCAATCTATTCGCCTTACGATTGAATCCCCTATTACTATTGCTCTCCCACTCTTTTTCCCGCCCACCTATGCAGCAGAGCCAGCCACGGTGCCATGAACTTGGCTGCTGCTGCCCTCCCCTGATGAGTCATCCATCTCAACAGTACTCAAAGCGGTGTATCTGTTTTGCAGGGGGATGACCGCAGGGGACCCCTGCACTATCTTCCTTGCACTGCTCTTCTTGCTGATCTTCCATTCCCCAGCTGGCTGTGGACCCTTCACCTGTGGCAAGACCAACTCGCTACACGTGCTACTCACGTCATTCTCAGCATCGTGGATGCTCCAGAGTGAATCCACCCTCAGCTCCAATTCCGCAACGCGGACCGTCAGGAGCTGGAGGTGGAAATACTTCCCGCACACTTAGTCGTCAGGGACACCAGAAGTGTCCCTGAGTTCCCACATGGTACAGGAGGAGCATATCACGTGACCAAGCTCTCGTGCCATGACTTAACCCTTAGATACACTTAAATTCTCCACCATACTTTAGTGTCTTAGCGGGGCTTCCATCTGCTCCTGCAGCCTTGTTGTTCTTGAGTTGATGCATGGCCTTTTCTATCTCGTGCAGGACTGGGGTTTGGCTCAGTAGCATGTTGCAGGATGGAATCGAGGACACTCATGTCAAAGGCAGAGTCTTGCTTAAGGAGATCTTTGAAATGCTCCTTCCACTGCGTCCTGACTTCCTCAGTTCCTTGATGAGTGTCTCCCCGTTCTTGGGCAGCATTGGGGTGGGGCCTTGGGTACTTGGGCTATCGGTGGCCTTGACTGTGATGACAAATCCTCGCACATCATGGCTGTCAGCCAGCTGCTGGATCTCCTGCACTTCCTCCCCCACCATCTATTTTTTAGGTTGCGGATTTTTTTGTTGGACCTCGGCCTTCAGCTGTCTGTGGAACTGCTTTGCTGCTCCCGAATTGGGTTGCTGCTTTAAGTTCAAAAATGCCCTGCGCTTGCGATTTATTAGCTCCTGGATCTCCTAGCCATTCTCGTCAAACCAGTCCTGGTGTTTCCATGTTGAGTGACCGAGCATCTCTTCGCAGGCACTGGCTATGGAGGCCTTGAGGGAAAACCAGGTGCTGTGGGCATTCTGCATCTCAGGGTCATCAAGGGTCGCCAGGGTGGCAGTGAGGCACTGACTGTATCGGGCTCTCTTAACTAGGTTGTTAAGTGCCCCGCCGTTAATTTTTCTGTGGCATTGCTTCTGTTGCCATCGCCGCATTGGGGTTATATTATTGTTCATGACAGAATGGATCAGGTGGTGGTCCATCCAGCAGTCATCAATCCAAGTCCTGCTTGAATCACAGATAGTTGGAAAGCGACTACAAGCAGTACATACATACATTTTGCAAAATATATCTATAAACATACATTATGATATATATGTAAATATATATATATATATATATATATATATATATATATATATTATGCACGCAAAGTTTGGGATATATATAAAACACACACAATGGGACATCTATAATACAAACATGGCGGGATATATCTAATGCACACTGTAATAGATATCTAATACATATTGTGGGATATATATAATGCACATACTTTGGGATAAATATAATACACACACTATGGGATATATATAATACACACTATGGGACATATATAATACACACTGTGGGATATATATAATACATACTGTGGGATATATATAATACTCACTGTTGGATATATATACTACACATTGTGGAATACATGGGTATATAAAATGTACACCCTGTGCAATATATATAATACACACTGTATGATACATATATTACATACTGTGGGATATTATTATACACACTGTGAGATATATGTAATAAACACACTGTGGGATATATATAATACTTATAGTGGGATATATATATATATATATATATATTTGTAGACACAGAGTGATATATATATATATATATATATAATACACGTTATGGGATAGATATCACACAAACTGGATGATATATATAAAATACATGCTGTGCAATATATCTAAAATACACACTGTGGGATATATATAATACACACTGTAGGATATATATATATATATAAAAGAGTGGGATATAAATATAATACACACTGTGGGATATATATCATACACACTGTGGGTTATATATATATATATATATATATATATATTATATAAAACTGTGGGATATATATCATACACAGTGTGGGATATATAACATACACAGTGTGGGATATATATATATACATATATGTATATATATTCAGTACACAAACTGGGGCATATATAAAATGCACACTGTGGGATATATATAATACAAACTGTAGGATATATATATATAATATATGCTGTGGAATGTATATAATACACACTGTGGGTTAAATAAAACTGTGGGATATATATCATACAAAGTGTGGGATATATATCATACGCAGTGTGGGATATATATATATATATATATAATACACAAACTGTGGCATATATATTGCACACTGTCGGATATATAATACTCACTGTCGGATATTTATAATACACTCTGTGGGATATATATAATATACATTGTGAGATATATATAATAAACACTGTGGGATATATACAATACACATTTTAGGATATATATAATACACACTCTGGGATATATATAATACACACTCTGGGATATATATAAAATACTTGCTGTGGGAAATATATATACAATGTACAATGTGAGATATATATATAATACATCCTATCGGATATTAATGCAAATAATGCACACAGTGGTATATATGTAATACACACAATGTGGGAGATATATAATACACATTGTGAGAAATATAACACACAGTGGTATATTTATAATACATACTCTGACATATATATAATACACATTGTGGTGTATATATATATATATATATATATATATATATATATATATATAAACATATACACACATTGTGGTATATATATTTAATACACACACTGTTGTATATATATAATACACACTATTGGATATATATATATATATATATAGATAGATAGAGAATACAAAGATTGTGCGATAAATTCGTCTCGCAGTGAGAACCCTTTCATCTAATGAGCAATCTCCCCTAACACCAGTGATACAGTTCAAGCTGTTTTAATTACTTTTTAGCAGTTAAACTTACAATTTCCTGTGCCATATTTTGCTTCCACGCAGCGATCTTGAATCCCAACACATTTTACAATCTACGGACTGCTGGCACAGGTTTCAGATTGAATGTTGTAACATCCATGGCACTCTAGGCCATTTGAAGTGGAAGTATCTATTGAAAGATGAACAGAAAATATTAAGGATTCCACAAGATGAAAGATCTCAAGATCCATGGAATTCTAAAATGTCGTTCATAATGAATAATTTCATAAGTGTCTACATAGAATCACACAATTCACAAGAAGGCCAAACAGTGCAGCATGCCTTTGCTGGCTCTTTGAAACAACTATGCAACTAATCCTACTCCCCCGCTCTTCCCCATAGCCCTAATTGTTTTAATCATTTTCTGTTTTATCCAATTTCGTGTTGAAAGTTACTATTGATTCAGCTTCCACCGCCCTTTCAGGCAGGGTGAACCAGATCACATCAACTCACTGCTGAGGCAAGGCTCCCCCTTTTCCCTCTGGTTCTTTTGCAAATTGTCTTAGTCTGTCTCCTCTAGTTACAGATCTTCCTGCTAGTGGAGACATATTCAGCCTGTCTACTCTATCCTTCATAATTTTGAAAAGTTCTACTCAATCTCACCTTAACCTTCCCAGCTCAAAGGAGAACAATCCCAGCTTCCTTACTCTCTCTACGTACCTGAAGTTAGGTTACTTTAATCATAGTGAGATTGGTAGAAATTGAGATCGACCCATAAGAAGCAGAGTTTGAAGGCCAATCAATGCATTGGGATTTATGCAGGCCAATGGATCTCGATCTAGCTCGGGTATCTTGGTTGGAACAGATCCAGTCCTGATGTGGGGAGAACATGTTCCCTCCCAGATCGTAACCATCCTTGGAGTAGACACCTGTCCCATTTCAGAACGCAAATCCTCCTGAGACTTCTTACTACCAAACACTAAACGAACTCTCAGAGAAAGTTGCTGCAAAGGGGCTGATTTGTTAATGGGAAATGGGGCACAACGTTACTCTGAGGTAGAATCTCATACAATGATACAACACCGAAGAGGCCATTTAGTCCAGCTCTTCCGTGCTGGCTCTTTGAAACAGTTATCCATTTGGCCCGAGTCAAATAAAACTTATTAAATAAAACCATTTAATAGCTACACATCCAAATGAAACAAAGTGCAGTAATTGCACTATGCTTTCAGTACCCAAGACCCTCTCTGAATGCTGCCTGATGTCAGAAATGGGAGAGGGAGCCATTCATCTGCATTAATATCTCCCTTCGTTGAACACGATAGATGAAATTAATTGGATCATTCCTAACTTTGCAGAGGGGCAATGGGGCCAAAATTGCACCTTTCATTAAGGCCTCGCAAAGTGGTGGCCCGGGCTCGTTGTGGATTGGCTGCGTTTTTCCGGCATTGACCATATCCACCCCGCTCCCTCGACCTCTGCCCCACTGATGCCGAAGCCTCCTAAGTGTGTCATCAGAGTGCGCAATGCTGATGTCCCACCCGGGAAAGCAAAATTCAGCTGCGAATGTCTTCCGGCTACCGGCCGGTACCCGCAACAGCTTTTTCTGTCCATGTGTAAAATGGCGGTGTGGCCGCCATTAAAGGGGAGGATGCACAGCTGAGGCTGCCATCTTATTGTTGTTTGTTGGCCGACTACCGAGTTGGGCCGGCAATTGTGCCCCCGGGTCCGGCCGGGCTGCCAACAGGCCGCCTGGCACCCACTCTTGGCTGCCAGGCCACTGACCAGGCCATAACCCCCCCTGGTGGCCCAGTAGACATAACTAAAATAATTGCACAGTTGGCAGCGGCCCTCCCCGTTAACTGAAGGGGAGAGATGCTGTGACATGCCAGCGCGATGACTTCAACAGCCCGGCGCTAATGGCTGACCGTGGCACAGATTCCGTCCGCCCAAACTTCGGCCCCTCTGATGAGTGACCTCTCCGTTCCACCCCCACTTCCACCCCCATTATGACGGACTTCCCTCCCGCTCTAAAAAAAACAATAATGAGCTGAATTTCACAAGATAGGCCACCGCATCCATCGTGGCGGCCAGAACACTTCAAAAATGCTAAATGCGCCCCTTTTCCAGCGGAGGTGAATTTCGGCTATGTGTTTTGAAGAGAGAACATGAAGCTCAGTGCGAATTTCAAGGATATTTTAGAGTTACTAAAATATACCGTATAGATATCTTGATTTATATTTACCCGAGAGTCCCAATCGGTTTACCTTCTGTCTCACCGTACCTGTAAAAGGCTGATCATTACATAAATCTGACCTGCAGGAACTGCATTCCAAGTTCAGCATCACGTTACCGAGGTTGAAAGAAAAGGATTGATCGCAATTTCCACGTTTTTTCACGTATTTCGAGTAATGGATTCTGCCTGAAAACAGAAATAAATTTTCAATTTTCTAACATTGAAGGCTCACTCTATACTATAGGCATTTAGTTATTCATATATTAGCCATATATTAGAAGTCATTTATTGATAGATGCATGCATTCAACCATCAACCCATTTATTTATCCATGAATGCATTTATCTTTTCATCCGTCAGTTTATTGATCCATTCGTCTATATTTATTTTTGCATCTAGTCATCCATTCATCTTCCATCAATTTAATCATCCACCCATTCATTCATTTATCCATCTATCCATTTATTTATCCATCCATTCCTTTCCTTAATCTGGTCTCCCTGCACCATCTGATTTATATTAAGTTTGAATTGTCTCTTCTGTTCTTCCCTCCACTCCTGTCCATTTTCCCATCCCCCAATCCCATCCATGTTCCTCGGACAACCTGATCCTTGCTTCTCCTTGCTCGAAAACGGCCACATGGACACAGCCGCCCATACCGTTCATATTGGGCCGTGTACCATCGGCCGCCTATGATACGCCCGCCCGAAATTCCATTCCATTGACTTCAATGAATATCCGGCGATGTGCCTATAACAGGCGAAGGACGGGATTTCACCCGTTTTGTTCGACCTTCCATAATGCATTTCCACCCCTCGGGATTTTTATACCTCAGAGCCACTCCAGGAAGTGTCACACATATGATTGTGATCTCACAAGAACTTAAATATATTCAGAGGCAAAGAAAAATTGAGGGAAATTCATCGAATGACGCTACGAGTGACGCTGTTGTTCAGGTGTCATTCGATCCTGATTTGCAGACGTCTTCCTTTTGCTCATAATGTATAGTGTCATTCTCATAAGTGAAACACTTCAGAGCCGAGGCTGCAAAGAAACAACAAGGAAATAGATAATAGTCACTGTCGCATTCAACGGACAATCTGGGAATATTACATTGAATTTACAGCATGGAAACAGGCCATTCAGCCCGATTGGTCTATGCTGGTATTGTGAACCGACACTCACCTTATTTCATCTCACCCTATACATTCACCAGCACGAGTCCCATCTGGGCCGAGGACCTTCACCAGTCAGACATTGTTCCTGACACAGGGTTTACCCGAATAAAGGTTGCAGTACATCTTTTGTCAAAATAAAACATTACTCTGGCCTTGGCGATCGGCAAAGCTGCACGATGGTGCAGGGTCTAATGGGCGAAGTGTCAACATTGCTATACATGCAGAAGTAACCCAACATCTGTTCCTGCATTGGAAGCTCGGTCATCGGCCGTGCAAGCTCATTGCTGCCACACAAGCTCAGACTGCCGCCGTCGTGGGTCACTTTGCCAGTGCAGAAAGGGGCTTGCAGTGCGTCACAGTATCCAGCAACTCTGCTCCAGCAGAATACGAGCATTGCTGCGGTGCCGCCCCACGGGAATGGCTGCTGGCACAGTGGAGCACGAACCTGCTGTCCTCTATCAAGGCGTCAGCATTCGCACTTCCACCACTGCCAGTCCGCCAGTGCCCTTGGTGGTGTCAGCCAGCCAGCACAGACTGCTGTCCAGCCCTTGCTGAAATGGTACAATCTAGAGCCGGGCATTCTAGGCTCAAAGCTGCTCGAGCTCATCCTGCAAGGCAGTCTGCAGGCTCCCCCACTGAAAGCCGCCATCCTTCCACGAGCTATGCTGCAACCACTGGGAGCACTAGGACAGGTAAAGGAACAGGGAAAGCAGGCACTCAGCCAAAGTACAACGGTGATTTTTAAAATTTATTATGTCATATTGGATTGAATAATTTATAGATTTGATTTGGAATGTTTATTTTTGTGATGGCTTTCATTTCAGAACCCAGGCCAAGTGGACGCTGTGATGTTCCATCACAGAGGGATGTTAAGGTGGAGAAGTGTTCAGCAATGGAGGTCTGGGGTTTCCTTCAAGGTAACTGGAGTCTCATGGTGTTACAGACAACCCACCCGGAATGCGGATTTGCATGCGCCTCCGCCCTTCCTAAGCCAAGGTGCTCAATATTATGTCGAGTTCTTTGTCTCAACATTCAGGTGAAAACGCTCCTCCTCTGGATGTGATCAAGTTGTGAAGAATGCAGCAGACCGGCTAAATTTGAGACACCCTCTCCGGTGTACTGGACAGCTCTGAGTTGCTTGAGCACAGTGATGGTCTGCTCGAAGGGCCACTGTACAGCAAAATTCTAAAAGGACAAAGGATGTTAAAAAAACAAGCCTGAAGGCTTTGTGTCTTAATGCAAGGAGTATCCGCAATAAGGTGGATGAATTAACTGTGCAAATAGATGTTAACAAATATGATGTGATTTGGATTACGGAGATGTGGCTCCAGGATGATCAGGGCTAGGAACTCAACATCCAGGGGTATTCAACATTCAGGAAGGATAGAATAAAAGGAAAAGGAGGTGGGGTAGCATTGTTGGTTAAAGAGGAGATTAATGCATTAGTTAGGAAGGACATTAGCTTGGATGATGTGGAATCTATATGGTTAGAGCTGCAGAACACCAAAGGGCAAAAAACGTTAGTGGGAGTTGTGTACAGACCTCCAAACAGTAGTAGTGATGTTGGGGAGGGTATCAAACAGGAAATTAGGGATGCATGCAATAAAGGTGCAGCAGTTATAATGGGTGACTTTAATATGCACACAGACTGGGCGAGCCAAACTGGAAGCAATACGGTGGAGGAGGATTTCCTGGAGTGCATAAGGGATGGTTTTCTAGACCAATATGTCGAGGAACCAACTAAGGGGGAGGCCATCTTAGACTGGGTGTTGTGTAATGAGAGAGGATTATTTAGCAATCCTTGGGGAAGAGTGACCATAATATGGTGGAATTCTGCATTAGAATGGAGAATGAAACAGTTAATTCAGAGACCATAGTCCAGAACTTAAAGAAGGGTAACTTTGAAGGTATGAGGCGTGAATTGGCTAGGATAGATTGGCGAATGATACTTAAGGGGTTGACTGTGGATAGGCAATGGCAGACATTTAGAGACCGCATGGATGAACTACAACAATTGTACATTCCTGTCTGGCGTAAAAATAAAAAAAGGGAAGGTGGCTCAACCGTGGCTATCAAGGGAAATCAGGGATAGTATTAAAGCCAAGGAAGTGGCATACAAATTGGCCAGAAATAGCAGCGAACCCGGGGACTGGGAGAAATTTAGAACTCAGCAGAGGAGGACAAAGGGTTTGATTAGGGCAGGGAAAAGGGAGTACGAGAAGAAGCTTGCAGGGAACATTAAGGCGGATTGCAAAAGTTTCTATCGGTATGTAAAGAGAAAAAGGTTAGTAAAGACAAACGTAGGTCCCCTACAGTCAGAATCAGGGGAAGTCATAACGGGGAACAAAGAAATGGCAGACCAATTGAACAAGTACTTTGGTTCGGTATTCACTAAGGAGGACACAAACAACCTTCCGGATATAAAAGGGGTCAGAGGGTCTAGTAAGGAGGAAGAACTGAGGGAAATCCTTATTAGTCGGGAAATTGTGTTGGGGAAATTGATGGGATTGAAGGCCAATAAATCCCCAGGGCCTGATGGACTGCATCCCAGAGTACTTAAGGAGGTGGCCTTGGAAATAGTGGATGCATTGACAGTCATTTTCCAACATTCCATTGACTCTGGATCAGTTCCTATCGAGTGGAGGGTAGCCAATGTAACCCCGCTTTTTAAAAAAGAAGGGAGAGAGAAAACAGGGAATTATAGACCAGTCAGCCTGACCTCAGTAGTGGGTAAAATGATGGAATCAATTATTAAGGATGTCATAGTAGTGCATTTGGAAAATGGTGACATGATAGGTCCAAGTCAGCATGGATTTGTGAAAGGGAAATCATGCTTGACAAACCTTCTGGAATTTTTTGAGGATGTTTCCAGTAAAGTGGACAAGGGAGAACCAGTTGATGTGGTATATTTGGACTTTCAGAAGGCTTTCGACAAGGTCCCACACAAGAGATTAATGTGCAAAGTTAAAGCACATGGGATTGGGGGTAGTGTGCTGACGTGGATTGAGAACTGGTTGGCAGACAGGAAGCAAAGAGTAGGAGTAAATGGGTACTTTTCAGAATGGCAGGCAGTGACTAGTGGGGTACTGCAAGGTTCTGTGCTGGGGCCCCAGCTGTTTACATTGTACATTAATGATTTAGACTAGGGGATTAAATGTAGTATCTCCAAATTTGCGAATGACACTAAGTTGGGTGGCAGTGTGAGCTGCGAGGAGGATGCTATGAGGCTGCAGAGTGACTTGGATAGGTTAGGTGAATGGGCATATGCATGGCAGATGAAGTATAATGTGGATAAATGTGAGGTTATCCACTTTGATGGTAAAAACAGAGAGACAGACTATTATCTGAATGGTGACAGATTAGGAAAAGGGGAGGTGCAACGAGACCTGGGTGTCATGGTACATCAGTCATTGAAGGTTGGCATGCAGGTACAGCAGGAGGTTAAGAAAGCAAATGGCATGTTGGCCTTCATAGCGAGGGGATTTGAGTGCAGGGGCAGGGAGGTGTTGCTACAGTTGTACAGGGCCTTGGTGAGGCCACACCTGGAGTATTGTGTACAGTTTTGGTCTCCTAACTTGAGGAAGGACATTCTTGCTATTGAGGGAGTGCAGCGAAGATTCACCAGACTGATTCCCGGGATGGTGGGACTGACCTATCAAGAAAGACTGGATCAACTGGGCTTGTATTCACTGGAGTTCAGAAGAATGAGAGGGGACCTCATAGAAACGTTTAAAATTCTGACGGGTTTAGACAGGTTAGATGCAGGAAGAATGTTCCCAATGTTGGGGAAGTCCAGAACCAGGGGTCACAGTCTAAGGATAAGGGGTAAGCCATTTAGGACCGAGATGAGGAGAAACTTCTTCACCCAGAGAGTGGTGAACCTGTGGAATTCTCTACCACAGAAAGTAGTTGAGACCAATTCACTAAATATATTCAAAAGGGAGTTAGATGAAGTCCTTACTACTCGGGGGATCAAGAGGTATGGCAAGAAGGCAGGAATGGGATACTGAAGTTGCATGTTCAGCCATGAACTCATTGAATGGCGGTGCAGGCTCGAAGGGCTGAATGGCCTCCTCCTGCACCTATTTTCTATGTTTCTGTGACGTTCCTTGTAGCAGAGTGGCTGTCGTTATAAGAGTGATGGTCACGAGTGATGGCTTTGCAGAGGGGAGTGATCAGCCCGATGTCGAGCGGATAGTGCTTGTCACCCAGCTGCCACCCTCGTATTCGATGGTGGGGCTGGAAGATTGTTGGCACAACGGATTGGTGCAGGATAGCGGGCTTTCAACATGATGCTGTGCTTGGTGTGGTCGCGCACCAACTACACGTTAAATGATTGGTACCTTTGCAGTTATGGAACATCTTGTCATTGAACTGCGTTGAGTGCAAAGCTCGGAGTGAGCTGTCGATGGAACCCTGCTCCATGTGAAAGCCCGATATCCTGGCAAAGCCATGCCAGTGCTCCTCCTGGTTTTCTCTGATTAGGGAGAAGCCAATGAAGTTCCCTCTCCTAGGATACAGAGCATCTGTGACCTCCCAGACGCAGCGACAGGTGGCGAACTGCGAAATGTTTGCTATATTGCTTGTTCCAGTCTGGAAGGTTACGCTGGCAAAAACATTCAGAGTCACAGCAACCTTGGGCCACTGTCGGAGCCGTCATCACCCTACGAGAAGCTTTTCTGCTTTGCTGATCTGTCCATCTCTCTGTGATGCTGCAACGCAAGTAGTGGTTCAACTATAGCCACCAGGACTGGGAACAAGTGGTGTAATCAGAGACCTTCCAGTAGTAGCCCACGCATTCCCATCATTCGTCAGCCCTCCCTGCACATTTCAACACATGCTTACATTTCTTCTAACAACCCAGTACTCATACAAACTCTGCAGCAGCCAGTACAAAGCGATAATCAACTTATCGGGAAATCTGATGTAACCTATCAGGCCTGCACCATAAGAAAATACTAATTTATATACAAGGCACCAGTAGTTACTAGTTCTATTGAAATAAGCAGCCTGCAAGAGATTAATAAGTAACCCATTTAATAAATATTCTCACATTCTGTGACGAGAGCACAAATGATTATAATGCTGAATAACAATTTCAGCTGAGCTTTGGTGTTCTTCCTGCAGTCCAGTGATACAAACATCTTCTCCTCACAGCTCTGCAGCTCTGTATCTATCAGTCGGCAAGTATCTACATGAGAAAGTTAACTGCCTCCAGCATCCAGAATCGCCTAATTCATTGTGTCCTTGCCAAGGTGGTTAAGGGCCTCACTAATAATCACTTCAACTCCGACAACAATAAAATAGAACTGAACTGATTACCATTAAATGCCCCACCAGTGGCAACGTGCCATTAGCTACATCGGCCCTAAGCTCTGGAATTCCCTTCATAAAAACCTCAGTCCCTCTCACCTCCTTTAATACATTCCTTATAACCTACATCTTTGGCAATGTTTTCCGTCATCAGTCCAAATGTCCCCTTGTTTGATTCAATGTCAATTTATGGTCTGATAACCCTCTTATTAAGTGCCTTTGGACATTGAAGGTGCTATTTTATTACAAGTTCCGTAATTCGATTATCACTGAACCATTTGAAATCAGGGTGGGCGAACCATAGATGGGCCGAATGGTCTTCCTCATCTGTAATTACCTTGAGCTCTTATGGCATTGGAACCGAAGGTGCAAATATCAATTAAAATCGTGAAGTTCAGTTTCTAACCCGGTACCCTGTCCCAATTTACCATTTCCCTTTGTTTCGCTGTCACAAACTCTTGAAATAGAATCTCCACTTTGCACGTAATGGCATTGCCATCGCCGAAACCCCACACCATCAACATCCTGGGGGTTTGCATTAACTAGAAACATAACTGGACCAGTTGGAAAGCTTGCTACTGGAGCAAGTCAGATGCTAAATATTCTGTGGTGCGTGACTCACCTCCTGACTGCCAAAGCATCTCCACCACCTGCAAAGCACAGCTCAGGAGTCTGTTGAAATAATCTCCTCCTGCCTGGATGGGGGCATCTCCAAAATTACTCAGAGATCTCGACACCATCGAGGAGAAAGTAGTCCATTTGCTCGACAGCACATTTACCACCTAAAACCTCCACTACTTACACCACCATCACAACGGGGCTGAATATTTGCCAACTACTAAATGGACTGCTGCAATTGTGAGGGGTCATCAAAAACAACTGTGACATTTACCACTTAGTCGTACATGTACAGCAAATGTGTGGGAACACCGGCACATCCAATTCCCCAACAAGCCACACACCATCCTGACCTCAACATATATCGCCATTCCTTCATCGCCATTGGGTCAAAATCCTGGAACTCCCTCCCTACCAGTACAATGGGAGCACCCTCACCACAGGAACTGCAGCAGTTCAGGAGTAAGACCCATCACCACTTTCTCAAGGGTAATTATGGATGGGCAATAAATGCTGGCAATGCTAGCCATGCCCGTACCGGGCATTACAATAACAAACATATGGGAAGCAAATATGATTTGTATATAAAAGGCACCACTAGCTAACAGTTCTTTAGAAATAATCAGTCTGCATGTGATTAATAAGTAACCAAATAATAAATAGTCTAGTAACTAGAGCACAAATGATTAAAATGCTGAAGAACAACTTCATCTTTGTGTTGAACTTTGGTGTTCTTCCTGCAATCCAGTCATACAAACTTCTCCTCACACCTCTGTATCTAACAGTCGGCAAGTATATATGTGAGACAGTTCACTGCCTCCAGCTTCCAGAATCGCCTACATCCTTGTGTCCTTAGGGCAATCATTAACAATTTCACTTCAACTCCGATAACAACATATTAGAACTGAATGGATTACATTTGTTTGCTCGAGCAGTGGCACTGTGCCATTAGCTTCCTCAGCCCTAAGCTCTGGAATTCCCTTCATAAACCTCTCGGTCCCTCGCTCCTCCTTTAAGACATTCCTTATGAACTACATATTTGCCCAAGGTTTATCCTTATGTCCCTTTGTTTGATTTGGTGTCAATTTTCATCTGATAATGCTCTTGTTAAGTACATTGGGACATTAAAGGCGGTATATAAATGCAACTTCCATAATTCAATTGACGTTGAAGCATTCAATGCTGTCACAGTTTGTGGAGTTGGCTGCATCAGTTCTGTCATTTTCTGGAATAAATTATACACAGCATTGTGGAGAGTGTAGGGTCTCTCAGGATGGACGAACCATAGATGGGCCGAATGGTTTCCTCATCTGTAATTACCTTGAATTTTTATGACATTGGAACCGAAGGTGCAAATATCGATTACAACCCTGAAATTCAGTTCTCGCCAGGTACCCTGTCCCAATTTACCATTTCCCTTCCTTTCACTATCACATACTCCTACAATAGAATCGCCACTTTGCTTTTAATGGCATTACCATCGCTGAATGCCCTACCATCATCATCCTGCGGGCATCATTGACCAGAAACATAACTGCACCAGTTGTAAACCTTGCGACTAGAGCAGGTCAGATGCTAAATATTCTGTGGCGAGTGACTCACCTCCTGACTGCCAAAGCATCTCCACCATCTACAAAGCACAGCTCAGGAGTGTGATGAAATAATCTTCCCTTGCCTGGATGGGCATCTCCAACAGCACTCAAGAAGCTCGACACCATCCAGGAGAAAGTAAACCACTTGATTGGCAGCCCATTTACCACCTTAAACATCCACTACTTACATCACCATCGCAATGGGGGTGCATGTTGGTCATCTACAAAACGAAGTGCGCAACTGCCAAGGGTTCTTCAAAAACACCTCTCAAACTTACGATATTGACCAGCTAGAGGGACAAGTACAGCAAGTGCATAGGAACACCTTCACCTCCAATTCCCCAACAAGCCACACACCATCCTGAATCGGACATATGTTGCCATTGCTTCATAGTCATTTTGCCAACATTTTGGAACTCCCTCCCTAACAATACCATGAGAACACCTTCACCACATGAACGGCAGCGGATCAGGAAAAAGACCCATCACCACCTTCTCAAGGGCAATAACGGATGGACAATAAATGCCGGCCATGCTAGCGATGCCCCTGTTGGGCATTGCACTACTAACCAGCCCATATGGGAAGTGAAGACAATTTTCACATTTAAGGCACCAGTAGTTAATAGTTATATTGAAATAATCAACATGCAAGCGATTAATAAATAACCAATTTAATAAATAGTCTTACCTTCAGTGACTACAGTACAAATGATTAAAATGCCGAAGAACAACTTCACCTTTGTTTTTGAGGGTTAGTGTTCTTCCTGCAGTCCAGTCACACAAACCTCTTCTCCTCACAGCTCTGCAGCTCTGTATTTATTAGTCGGCAAGTATATATGTGAGAAAGTTCACCACCTGCAGGTTCTAAAATCTCCTATGTTCTTGTGTCCTTGCCAAGGTGGTTTAGGGCAATCATTAATAATCTCACTTCAACTCCGATAACAACATATTAGAACTGAACACGTTTGTTTGCTCGAGCAGTGGCACTGTGCTATTAGCTGCCTAGGCCCTAAACTCTGGAATTCCCTTCACAAACCTCTTGTCTCTCTCTCCTCCTTTAAGGTATTACTTATAACCTACATCGTTGACCAACTTTGTTTTCATCTGTCCTAATGTCCCCTTGTTTGATTCGGTGTCAATGTTGGTCTGCTTATACTCTTGTTAAGAGCCTTGAACTTTAAAGGTGCTATATAAATGCAAGTTCCATAATTCAATTGCCATTTATCAATTTAAATGCAGTCACAGTTTGTGGGGTTGGCTGCATCAGTTCTGACATTTGCTAGAATTAATTAGAAACAGCATTGTGGAGAGTGTCGGGTCTATCAGGATGGATGGACCATAGATGGGTTGAATGTTCTTCCTCGTCTGTAATTACCTTGAGGTATTATGACATTGGAACCGAAGGTGCAAATATCGATTCAAACTGTCAAGTTCAGTTTCTCACCAGATAACCTGTCCCAATTTACCATTTCCCTTCATTTCGCCATCACATACACCTGAAATAGAATCTTTGCATTTAATGGCATTACCACTGCCGAAAGCCCATACCATCAATATCCTGGAGGTTTTCATTAACCAGAAACATAACTGGACCAGTTGTAAATCTTGTTACTAGAGCAGGTCAGGTGCTAAGTATTCTGTGGCGAGTGATTCACCTGCTGACTGCCAAAGCCTCTCCAATACCGACAAATACAACTCTGGAGTCTGTTGAATTAATTTCCAAATGCCTGGATGCATGCATCTCCAACAAGACTCAAGAAGCTCAACACCATCCAGGATAAAGCAGTCCATTTGATCGGCAGCCCATTAACAACCTTAAAATGCATTCCACTCACCATCAGCGCAGCTTGGCTGCAATGTGTACCATCTGTATGATGGTCTGCAGTAACTTTCCAAGAGTTCCACAAAAACACCTTCCAAACGTGTAACATTTTCCACCTAGAAGGACAAGTGTAGCCAGTGCATGGGATCACCAGCACCTCCAGGTTCCCCTCCAAGTCAAACTCCATGCGGATTTGGAAATATATGGCCGTTCCTTCATCATTGCTGGGTCAAAGTCCAACTTCTACCTACCTAACAGCACTGTAGGAGTGCCTTCACCACACAAACTGCAGCGATTCAGGAATAGGACCAACCACCACCTTCTCACCCGGAATCATGGAGGCTAGCGATGCACCTATCAGGCATTGCCCTATATGGGAAGTGAATAATATTTGTATATATAAAGTACCACTAGTTATTTTTATATTGAAATAATCAGCCTGCAAGAGATCAATAAGTAACCAATTTAATAAATAGACTCACCTTAAGTGACGAGAGCACAAATGATTAAAATGGCGAAGAACAACCTCATCTTAGTTTTGAACTTTGGTGTTCTTCCTGCATTCCAGTCACACAAACCTCTTCTCCTCACAGCTCTGCAGCTCTGTATCTATCAGACGTCAAGTATATATGTGACAATGTTCACCACCTGCTGTTTCCAGAGTCTCCTACGTCCTTGTGTCATTGCCAAGGTGCTTTAGGACAATTATTAGGAATAACACTTCAACTCCAATAACAATAAATTGGAACTGGACTAATTACCTTTAATTGCTCCACTATTGGCGCTGTGTCATTAGCTGCCTGAGCCCTAAGCTCTGGAATTCCCTACATAAACCTTTCGGTCCCTCTCTCCTCATTTAAGGCATTACATATAACCTACTTGTATCAGCAAGTTTTTGGTGATCTGTCCGAATGTCCCCTTATTTGATTCAGTGTCAAGATAGTTCTGCTAACCGTCTTGCTCAGTGCCTTGGGACATTAAAGGTGTTATGTTATTGCAAGTTCCAGAATTCAACTGGTTTTGAACCATTTCAATCTTGTCACAGTGTGTGCATTTGTCTGCATCAGTTTTGGCTTCTGCTGGAATGAAATCGACACAGTAATGGGGAGAGTGTAGGTTCTATCAGATGGATGAACCATAGATGGCCTGAATGGCCTTCCGCATCTATAATTACCTTGAGCTTTGATGACATTGGACTCAAAGGTGTAAATATCGATTAAAACCATGATGGTTAGTTTCCCACCACATTTCCTGCCCCAATTTAACATGTTTTATTCCGTTGACTATCACATACTCCTGAAAGAGAATCCCCCCTTGACATTCAATGGCATTACCTTCACCGAATCCCCCACCATCAAGATCCTGGGGGTCATCATTGACCAGAAACTTAACTCGGCCATCTGCAAACCTGGCTACTAGAGTAGGTCAGAGGCTGGGTATTCTGCAGCAAATGATTCACCTGCCGTCTCCCCAAAGCCTCTCCACCATTTACAAGGCACAAGTCAGGAGTGTGATGGAATACTCTCCTCTTGTATGGATGTATGCCACTGCCCACTATACTCTGCTGATCTGATTTACGTGTCAGAAAACCCGAACTTCTCGACACACGGATTGTGAGATTTTTATACATAGCTACTTTGGGGCAAGCTCTGACGCTGACGGCAAATTATGGACCAAGATTAATTACTTTAAGTTACAAAGGTGGATGTAGGTGGTTTTGGTGCTGGAGTGTATATATGCTCAGAAGCTCATCTCATGGTCAAACAGAATGCCACGTTTGCGAAAGGTTAGGTTCAGCCTCAGCCAGTGGCCAAGGAGAGGGATGGAGTCGGTAGTTAAGGAACGATGGCTTTGGTCTTCCCAATATTTAATTGGAGGAAATTTCAACTCATCCAGAACTGGATGTTGGACAAACACTGTGAAAAATCAGAGGCAATGAATAGGTTGGGAGAGGTAGTGGTGACATAGAGCTGGGTGCTGTCAGCATACATGTGGAACCTGACGTTGTGTTGGTGGATGATGTCACCGAGGGGCAGCATGCAGATGAGAAATAGATCGGGGTCAAGGATAGATTCTTGGAGGACACTAGAGTTAAAGATTGCGGAATGGGAAGAGAAGCCATTTCAGGTAATTCTCTCGTGAGAGAGGTATAACTGAGTAGAGTGAATTATACAGAGGATGGATAAGAATGGAACCAGTTGATGAAATTCCCACTAAGCTGGTCAACAGTGGAGAGGCATTGGAGGAGGAGGATATGGTCAACCATGTCAAAAGCTGCTGATAGGTCGAGGATGCTGAGGAAGGATAGTTTAGCAACACAGGATGACATTTGTGACTTTGACAAGAGCCATTTCAGTGTGGTGGCAGTGACGGACACCTGATTGGATGGCTTCAAACGTGGAGTTGTGGGAAAGATGGGCACGGGGATTTGGGGGGCAACAACACGTTCAAAGATTATACAGAGAAAGGGAGGTTAGAGATGAGGTGGTAGTTTGCAACTATATAGCGGTCAAGGGTGTTTTTTTAAAGGAGATGGGTGATGATGGCATATTGAAGAGAAGGGGAACAATATCTGAGGAGAAGGAACCGTTACCAACATCAGCTAACATGGGGTCAGGAAGGGAATCTGGGTGGTCAGCAGTTTGGTGATAATAGTTTCAAGGGAACACGAGGTGGGTCGAGGGAACAGGAGCTCGGTCTTATGGACAAGATTACTCTGAAACACCAGCAGAGTGAATGATACAGAGTGTCACCAGCACAGTGAGATAGACATTGGTGTGACTGATGCAGTGGGTAATACAGAGAGACACCAAAAGAGGGAGATAATGAGTGGTGTGGCTGAGCATAGTATGTGATACAGAATGACGCTAATAGAGGGCCATATAGAGATGTGTAACTGAGTACAGTGAGTAATACAGAGAGACATCAACAGATGGAGATAAAGAGAGGTGTAAAAAGCAAGGAAGTTGGTTATAAATCATTGGTTAGGCCCCAGGTGAAGGATTGTGTCTAACTCTGTGCACCACACTTTAGGAAGGATCATCCAAAGTTAGCAAAGGAATTAAGGTGCAACTAGTTCACAAAACACATAAAATCTAACTTTTATCTACCTTGAGTGAATGTTCACATCCTACTGAACATACTTTCAAAAATGTCCAGGCACTTTCTCCGAGCCTTATGATTTTGTCATTGGCTCAGAGACAATGAGTTAATTTTAACTTTGCACCATGGTCTAAAACAGGCGATATCGGAAGGGTTGTCCATTAAACACCTCGCCCAATTTTACCATCCCATAACACCTGCTTCTCAGCATGGCTAACGTTACGATGATCTCCAAAGGCGTCGGATTCACGTGAGGAGTCGGGATGTTTGGGAAGTAAATTCAAACAGCGTGTAAAGCAGGCGGTCTAGTCTTACCCTTTGCTTTCCTGCCGGGCGGGTAGGGTTCCAATTCACGGCCTCTGACATCGAAGAAAACAGACATGGCTATGACTCTGTGCCTGTTTAGAACGTGGGCTCCGTTCCAGTCCAGGCTCCGTTTGCAAGCCTGTTTGTTCTTGAACCGTGGAGGTTATTTCATGTTTACCATCGGGCGGACAACGGGCGTGAGCTGATCTGGCGCCCGGTTCAGACCAATGGAGCAAGAACGAGCAGACGAGACGTTTCCCGCCTGTCAGTGAAAGTGCAGCTCAAAATGAGGCGCTTAAAGGACACATAAACAAGCACCCAGGAGACGTGGGAGCGGGTGCAGAGGAATACTGACCGCCTGTACCACTGCAGTCTCAGCCCCTTTTGTAGTTGGGTTACTGCCATCTGCGAAATAACTTAGCGATGAGATTGATGGGATATTTCACTGCCCACTTCAGTTCTTCTCTGAATTTTTATTCCAGATTTATTTATTGTAAATTCCCCAGCTGTCGTGGTGGTGATTTGAACTCTGGATCATTAATGACCTTGAGAAGTTGGTGGGGGAGGGGCTCTGTAACTAGGATTACTCGTCCTGTAACATAACCACTGTCCTACTGAACTCTTACTACCTGTGTGAGGATGTTTCACTGCTTTATGTGTGAGCGTGTTTCCTTTTGTATGTGTTTTAAATTCATTCCTGGGATGTGGGAGTCATTGGCAAGGCGACCGTTTATTGCCCCTCCTCAATTGCCCTTGAGAAGGTGGTCTTGAACCGCTGCAGTCCCGTGTGGTGAAGGTACTCCCACAGTGCTATTAGGGACGGAGTTGCAGGATCTTTCCCCAGCGGCGATGATGGAACACCGATTTATTTCCAAGTCAGGATGGTGTGTGACTTGGAGGGGTACTTGGAGGTGGTGATGATCCAATGTGCCTGCTGCCCTTGTCCTTATAGGTGGTAGAATTCACGGGTTTGGAAGGTGCTGCCGAAGAAGCCTTGGTAAGTTGCTGCAGATGGTAGATGGTACACACGGCAGTCCAGCCTTTCCTTCCTTGGCCCAGCCTGGCGGCCCTGGTCAGGATCTGTCCAGCACTGGAGTGAGCCGTGGGTCAGAGGTGAGTGAGTGGGATGGTGAATTGTGAGGTGATGTGGTGCCGAGTGGATCAGCAGGGTGAGTATCGCACTCGCTATTTATTCCCTCCCCTCCTCTCTTTCTCTCTCTTCTCTACTTCATTATCTCTCTCCTCTCTTCATTTTACTTCCTTTTCATTCCTCTTATTTTTTTCTCATGCCATCTCCTCTGGATCCTATTTCATTCCCTGTTTCATATTGCATCTCTCACTTCTGTTTCTAGCACCTTTATTGTTCTCGCTCTCCCCGCTCCGCGCTCTCTCCTCTTTCATCTTTACTCTTTTTCCACTTTCGTTTTTTCTCTCATTTGTTCCTCTCTTTCTCTTTCCCTCTATGGAAAGGCCAGCATTATTTCCTCAACTCCAGTTGACCTTGAGAAGATGGTGGCGGGCTTCCGTAAGCAGATTGATGTGACTGAGTGCCTCGCTGGGCCACTTCAGAGGGCAGATCGGGGTCAACTGCATTGGTGTGGGCTTTGAGTCACATATAGGCCCAGACCAGTAAGGAAGCCAGGTTACCATCCCTCCAGGGACATCAGTCAACCGCTTGGGTGTTTACGACAATCCAACAGCTTCACGTGCACTTTTTCAGAGACAGGCTTTTTATTCCCAGATATTTAAGACACAGTGGGGTTTGAACTAACGCACTGTGGATTACTTAGGTCAGGTCTCTGGGTTGCTGGTCCAGTAACATAACCATCGCACTACCGTACACAACACTGTCGCACCCCTGGGACCTGAGTCTGCAAAGACAGCGCAACTCCTTGTTCTTGCCCTACATCGGGAATTTCCACCTGTCACCAGAGTGCGCATCATCCCAGGCTGAAGTGGGAATGCCAGGAATGGGCGGATGTGGGACCTTTCGGACGCATATCATGGTCTGGAAGCCACTTCCTGAAGGGGTGCTGGCAGCAGATTCAATAGTAACTTTCAAAAAGGAATTGTTTAATACTGTAAAAGGATACATTTGCAGGGCTATGGGGAAAGAGCAGGGAAGTGGGACTGATTGGATCGTTCTTTCAAAGAGCTGACACAGGCACGAGGGGCTGAGTGGCCTTCCGCTATATTGTATCATTCCATGATTCTATATGAAGGAGGTGGAGTGCCTTTGTGAATTGGGTGGGAGGTGGAGAGCCCAGAGTGTCTGTGTGAACTTGAAATTTAGCTCAACAGCTTTTTGGGGGAGAGATTTTCAGATTTCCAATACCGTTTGAGTGAAGAAGTGCTTCCTGACTTCACCCCTGAACATCTCTGACTTCACTTCCATTATCTCTGGAGTCCCCAAGGATCTATTCCCTCAGTGTTATCATCCATAAACACAATGACAGGTTTCACGTGTACGCTGAGGACACCCACCATCACCACTCTCGACCCCTCAATATCTGATTTGTCACAGTGCTCCTCCCACACCCAGTACTGATGAGCAGATATTTCCTCCAACTAAATATTGGGAAAACCGAAGCCATTATCTTTGTTCTCCACCACAAACTCGGTTCCTGAGCCACTGATTCGATCGCTCCCCCTAGGCACAATCTGAGGCTGAGCCAGAACATTCGCAACATTGGTGACGTATTTGATCCCCAGATGATCTTCCGGCCACATACCCGCGCCATAACGAAAACCGCCTATTCCCACCATCGTAACATCACCAGTCTCCGCCCCTGCCTCAGCTCATCTGCTGCTGAAACCCTCACCCATGCCTTTGTTACCTCCAGACTTGACTATTCCAAAACCGCCTGGCCAGCCTCCAAGCTTCCACCCTCCACAAACGTAAGCTCAGCCAAAACATGGCAGCCTGTGTCTGAACTCGCACCAAGTCCTGTTCACCCATCACTCCTGTTCTCGCTGACCTACATTGGCCCCACCACGATTTTAAAATTTTCATCTTTTTATTCAAATTCCTCCTCACTGTTGCTGTAACTTCCTCCAGCCCTACAATCCTCCGAGATGTCTGCACTCCTCCAATTCTGGCCTCTTGCCCATCCCTGATTATAATCACTCCACCATTGATGGCCGTGCCTTCAGCTGCCTGGGCCCAAAGACCTGGAACTCCCTCCCTAAACCTCTCCGCCTCTCTGCCTCTCCTTCCTCCATTAGGATGGTCTGTAAAACCTACCTCGAGGACCAAGCCTTGGGTCACCTGCCCTAATCTTTCGTTATGTGGCTCAGTGTCAAATTTTGATTGATACCACTCCTGTGAAGCACCTTGGGACGTTTTATTACATTAAAGGCACTATATGAATGTAAATTGCTGTTGTTGTTGTTGAATGGCCTCGCTCGAATGTTAAGGTTATGTCCCTTTCACTGGACTCCCCACCAGCAGAAATAGCTTCTCTCTATCTACACCATCAAATCATTAATCATCTTCAACACCTCAGTTAGATCCATTCCGGAACCGGACATAATCCTGGCCGACACTCCCAGTGCTGCACTGTCGGGAGGTGCCGTCTTTGGAATGAGACGCCAAACCGAGTCTGCCCTCTCAGGTGGACGTAAAACACTTCCTCAACATATTGTCCCAGCCAGTCTCTGGGGGAGACTTGCAGCCAGTGATCTCCTGATTCCTGCCATCACTTCGAGGGAGGACCGGCAGACACAAAGCCCTTTACACCGTCGCTCCAGGCTCTTCCGCTGAAGTTACGGCAGAGATGGGGGGAACACTGAGTGGAAATTCTCAGTGTGACACCCGGTGGCCACAAACCAGAGCCACAGCGGGCAAAAAGCAAACTTAATTCGCACAGTGAGAGAACCCCAGGCGTTCGCAGCACAGAGAGAGACCATTCAGCCCGTCGTGTCTGTGCCAGCTCCTTGCTGCACCAATCCACTCTTCCCGCAGCCCAGCTAAGATGGGCCGAATGGGCTGCCCCATCTGTATCCGTGTGAGCTGGACCCAGATGTGGGCCCAGGGGCCTTTATCAGCAACCTGTCGCTTGTCTGTGGTGCCACTGTGGATTTCTATTTCCGTTTATTGCTGCAAATTAAAAGCCAGAGACATGTCGACCGCCCTCAGCTACCCTCTGAGTAAATCCTGGAGAGATTGGAACTGGGCACAGAATCTGCAGACAGCACAGTTCCACATCACCCCTGCAGTACCGCGTTACCGCCCGCAGGTGGCGCTGCTGCACCGTGTGTTATCTCGGGCACTGTCGCCCTCTGCTGGTCGCCAGTCCGCACAACGGCACCAACAAAGTGAAGTGAAATGGGGAGATCTTTAAAGTGAAGACTCATTTTTATTTTAAAATTAACGTAAGGAAATTCTTCAATTTGTTCAATTCATTTTGCCGAGGAGCTAGGTGTCAACTGTCATGTGGTCGCACCCTCCACTCTTAATCAGAAGGTCCTGGGGTCGGGCCTCACTCCAGATATTTGAGCCCCATGTGCAAGGCTGAATCTCCCAGGGCCAGCACAAAGCCCATACCCTCCCCACCCCTTCACTCCCCTCCCCACTCCTCCCCACCCTTCCCATCCGCACCCCCCACTAGACTTCTTTCCCCTGCCCGACATTTTCCTTCCTTCCCACACCTCTCTTCATCTCCCCTCCTCGTCCCACTCCTCACCTCCCCATAGCCCACTCCTCCCCTCCCACTTTCCTCTCCTCACTTCCCCCATTTCCCTCCACTCTTCTCCCCAGCCCTTTCCACCCCTGCCCTCCCCATTCCAATCCTCTCTCTCACTCTTTCCCCTCCCCTCTCCACTCCTACCCTTTCCTCCACTCCATACCATATCACTACCTTCCCCACACCTTCCCTCAACTCCCTATCCTGTCCCTCCCCTCCTAGTTCCTGCCCTCCCATCCACATTCCTTCCCCCTACCCTTCACCCTCTCTCCTCCCTATAATGCCCCCACTCTCCCCTCCCCTTCCCACCCCGACTTCCACTTCATGAGGTGGCATGTTGCACTTCAATGTTCCCTCCTTATCCACCGCCAGGCATTTCCCATATTCTCTGCAGTAGCAGCCACCATGTGGAGTCATTGTTCCATGTTCAGACACCGGGAGTGTTTGATGGGACAGTGTAGAGGGAGCTTTACTCTGTATCTAACCCCCTGTACCTGCCCTGGGAGTGTTTGATGGGACAGTGTAGAGGGAGCTTTACTCTGTATCTAACCCCCTGTACCTGCCCTGGGAGTGTTTGATGGGACAGTGTACAGGGAGCTTTACTCTGTATCTAACCCCCTGTACCTGCCCTGGTAGTGTTTGATGGGACAGTGTAGAGGGAGCTTTACTCTGTATCTAACCCCGTGCTGCACCTGCCCTGGGAGTGTTTGATGGGACAGTGTAGAGGGAGCTTTACTCTGTATCTAACCCCCTGTACCTGCCCTGAAAGTGTTTGATGGGACAGTGTAGAGGGAGCTTTACTCTGTATCTAACCTCCTGTACCTGCCCTGGGAGTGTTTGATGGGACAGTGTAGAGGGAGCTTTACTCTGTATCTAACCCGTGCTGTACCTGCCCTGGGAGTGTTTGATGGGACAGTGTAGAGGGAGCTTTACTCTGTATCTAACCTCGTGCTGTACCTGCCCTGGGAGTGTTTGATGGGACAGTGTACAGGGAGCTTTACTCTGTATCTAACCCATGCTGTACCTGCCCTGGGACTGTTTGATGGGACAGTGTAGAGGGAGCTTTACTCTGTATCTAACCCCGTGCTGTACCTGTCCTGGGAGTGTTTGATGGGACAGTGTACAGGGAGCTTTACTCTGTATCTAACCCGTGCTGTACCTGCCCTGGGAGTGTTTGATGGCACAGTGTATAGGGATATAGGGATATAGAGAAAATAACAGAGAGAGATGGAGAAAAAGTAACAACTAATAGAAATGGAGAGAGAGTTGAGCAGAGAGTGCTAGAGATGGAGAAAAATGAACAGGTAAAGATGGAGAGAGACTAACAGAGAATGATGGAGATGGCGAGGTGCAGTTAATGTCCAATGCACTCCAGTTACGATCCACAGGAACAATCCTCACTAAATCAAAGCCCAATCGGAGTCTGGAAATTGCGGTGCTCGATGCTATTACAGGTTTCTGATTCGGACTATAATCCCAATGGTCAGGAGGGTGAGTCGCTCAGGTCAGTCAGTGACAGTAGAATCCGCGGCTTTGGGGGATGTGATTGGATAATATCACCGTTCACACCAATGTTCCGACTTCCACAACCAACAGGTTGGAGAGAGAAATCCCTCTGCCTGTGAGAAATAAATACGTTAAATGTTACTTGAAAACAATGAATAGAAATAAATCTCTCCATGTGTAAAACACAAAAACAACACCAGTGTGCATTTATAAAGCTCCTTTAACCACGTCTCAGGGCATCATAGGAGCATAGATCTGACACCAAGCCACATAAGGCGAGATTAGGTCAGGTGACCAAAAGCTTGGACGGAGCGGTAGGTTTTAAGGAGCGTCTTGAAAAAGGAAAGAGAGGTAGAGAGGCGGAGAGGTTTAGGGAGGGAGTTCCAGAGCTTGGGGCCCAGGCAGCTGAAGGCACGGCCACCGATGGTGGAGCGATTATAATCAGGGATGGTCAGGAGGACAGAGTTAGAGGAGTGCAGACATCTCGGGGGGGGGTTGTGGGGCTGGAGATTACAGAGATAGGGAGGGGACGAGGGCCATGGAGGGATTTGAAAACAAGATGAAAATTTTAAAATCGATGCGTTGTGAAACTGAGAGCCAATGTAGGTCAACGAGCACAGCGGGTGATGGGTGAGTGGGACTCGGTGCGAGTTAGGACATGGGGCACAGGGGGTGATGGGTGAGCGGGACTCGGTGCGAGTTAGGACACGGGGCACAGGGGGTGATGGGTGAGTGGGACTTCGTGTGAGTTAGGACACGGGGCACAGTGGGTGATGGGTGAGTGGGACTTGGTGCGAGTTAGGACACGGGGCACAGGGGGTGATGGGTGAGCGGGACTCGGTGCGAGTTAGGACACGGGGCACAGGGGGTGATGGGTGAGCGGGACTCGGTGTGAGTTAGGACACGGGGCACAGCGGGTGATGGGTGAGCGGGACTCGGTGCGAGTTAGGACATGGGGCACAGGGGGTGATGGGTGAGTGGGACTCGGTGCGAGTTAGGACACGGGGCACAGGGGGTGATGCGTGAGTGGGACTCGGTGCGAGTTAGGACACGGGGCACAGGGGGTGATGGGTGAGTGGGACTCGGTGCGAGTTAGGACACGGGGCACAGGGGGTGATAGGTGAGTGGGACTCGGTGCGAGTTAGGACACGGGGCACAGGGGGTGATAGGTGAGTGGGACTCGGTGTGAGTTAGGACACAGGGCACAGGGGGTGATGGGTGAGTGGGACTCGGTGTGAGTTAGGACACGGGGCACAGGGGTTGATAGGTGAGTGGGACTCGGTGCGAGTTAGGACACGGGGCACAGGGGGTGATGGGTGAGTGGGACTCGGTGCAAGTTAGGACATGTGCTGCCGAGTTTTGCATGAGTTTATGGAGGGTGGAAGATGGAAGGATTTCCAGGAAAGCGTTGGAATAACCAAGTGCAGAGGTAACAAAGGCGTGAATGAGGTTTCAACAGCAGTTGAGTTGAGACAGGGGCAGAGACGGCTGTTATATATGTAAATTTGTATATACTATGTACAACCACCTGAGGGCTCATCCCCTGGAGTCTCAAGGGATCCCATAATCACTTTGGAGCAGAGGTATTTAAGGAGGCCTCACAGGGGGCACTCTGGAGACCTGCAATAAAAGACTAAGGTCACACTTTACTTTGAGCTCACAGTGTTCAGTCTGACTCTTTCTCCATACATAACAACTGGCGACAAGATACAGATAGCGAACCCAAAGATATGGGCATTCTGGAGAAATTTTCAGAGGGAGATGATTGGGAAACCTTTGTGGAGCAACTCGACCAATACTTCGTAGCCAATGTGCTGGATGGAGAAGAGAGTGCTGCCAAATGAAGGGCGATCCTCCTCACTGTCTGTGGGGCACCAGCGTGTGGCCTTATGAAAAATCTACTCACTCCAACGAAACCCACGGAGCAATCGTATAACGATTTGTGCACACTGGTCAATGATCCTGTATTTGCATTAAATTATGGACAAGGTCCCAAGTGGCTTCCCGGCACTGTCGTGGCCAAAGAGGGAAGCAGGGTGTTTCTGGTCAAACTTTCAAATGGACTCATTCACCAGAAACACTTGGACCAAATCAAACTCAGATTCACGGACTATCCTGAGCAACCCACTTTGGACCCTACCTTCTTTGACCCCCCAACATACACACCAGCGGCAACCAGCACCATGGTTGGCCACGAAGCAGAAACCATCATCCACAGCAACCCAGCAGAACTCACCACACCAGGCAGCCCAGCAAAGCCAGCTGCACAGCAGCCCAGTGAGGGCCCAATAATTGACTCACCAATACCAGCTTTCACACCGAGACGATCAACCAGGGCAAGAAGGGCACCAGATCGACTAACATTGTAAATAGTTACACTAATGACTCTGGAGGGGAGGGTAGTGTTGTTATATGAGTAAACTTGTATATACTCTGCACAGCCACCAGAGGGCTTATCCTCTGGGGTCCCAAGAGATCCCATAGTCCCTTGGGGGCACAGGTATTTAAGGAGGCCTCACAGGTTAGAGAGGCACTCTGGAGACCTGCAATAAAAGACTAAGGTCACACTTTAAATTGAGCTCACAGTGTTCAGTCTGACTCTTTCTCCATACAGAACAGTTGTGGGGACAGGGATTGGGGGGGACAAGGGTTGGGGGAGGGGTATTGGGGGGGACAGGGATTGGGGGGGACAAGGGTTGTGGGAGGGGGATTGCGGGGGCAGGAGTTGGGGAAGGGGTTGGGGTGACAGGGGTTGGGAGATTGGGATTGGGGGGACAGGGGTTGGGTGGGACAGTGATTGGGGGGACAGTGATTGGGGGGACAGCGATTGGGGCGACAGGGGAGTGGAGGAGGCAGTGGATTGGGGGGGCAGGAGTTGGGGGGGCAGGGGTTGGGGGCAGTGGTTGGGGGGGGGCAGGGGTTGGGGGGGCAGGGGTTGGGGACTGGGATTGGGGGGGACAGGGGTTGGGGGGGACAGGGGTTGGGGGGACATGGGAGTGGGAGGACAAGGATTGGGGGGCAGGGGATTGGGTGGGACAGGAGCTGGGGGGACAGGGGTTGGGGACTAGGATGGGGGGCAGGGAATTGGAGGGCAGGGGTTGGGGGGCAGGGGATTGGGGGGGCAGGATTTGGGGGGGACAGGGATTGGGGAGGGGCAGGGGTTGGGGGGACAGCGGCTGGGGGACAGGGTTTGGGGGGCAGAGGTTGGGGGGGCAGGGATTGCGGGGACATGGATTGGAGGGGACAGGGGTAGGGGCGACGTGGATTGGGGGGACAGGGATGGGGGCAGGGGATTGGGGGGGCAGGGTTTGGGGGGGAACAGGGATTGGGGGGGACGTGGATTGGGGGGACAGGGGATTGGAGGGCAGGGGATTGGGGGGGGGACAGGATTTGGGGGTGGCAGGGGATTGGGGGCGACAGGGGATTTGGGGGGGGCAGGGATTGGGGAGGGGCAGGGGTTGGGGGGACAGGGATTGGGGGGATGGGGCGGCAGGGATTGTGGGGGATGTGGATTGGGGGGGACAGGGGTTGGGGGGACGGTGGTTGCGGGGGAGACAGTGGTTGGGGGCAGGGTTTCGGGGGCAGGGGTTGGGGGGATTGGGGGGGCAGGGATTGCGGGGACGTGGATTGGAGGGGACAGGGGTAGGGGCGACGTGGATTGGGGGGCAGGGATGGGGGGCAGGGGATTGGGGGGGCAGGGTTTGGGGGGACGTGGATTGGGGGGGCAGGGGTAGGGGCGACGTGAATTGTGGGGCAGGGGATTGGGGGGGCAGGGTTTGGGGGGGATTTGGATTGGGGGGGCAGGGGATTGGGGGGCAGGGTTTGGGGGGACGTGGATTGGGGGGCAGGGGATTGGAGGGCAGGGGATTGGGGGGGGCAGGATTTGGGGGTGGCAGGGGATTGGGGGCGACAGGGGATTTGGGGGGGACAGGGATTGGGGAGGGGCAGGGGTTGGGGGGACAGCGGTTGGGGGACAGGGTTTGGGGGGATGGGGGGGCAGGGATTGTGGGGGATGTGGATTGGGGGGGACAGGGGTAGGGGCGACGTGGATTGGGGGGACAGGGATGGGGGCAGGGGATTGGGGGGGCAGGGTTTGGGGGGGAACAGGGATTGGGGGGGACGTGGATTGGGGGGACAGGGGATTGGAGGGCAGGGGATTGGGGGGGGACAGGATTTGGGGGTGGCAGGGGATTGGGGGCGACAGGGGATTTGGGGGGGACAGGGATTGGGGAGGGGCAGGGGTTGGGGGGACAGGGATTGGGGGGATGGGGCGGCAGGGATTGTGGGGGATGTGGATTGGGGGGGACAGGGGTTGGGGGGACGGTGGTTGCGGGGGAGACAGTGGTTGGGGGCAGGGTTTCGGGGGCAGGGGTTGGGGGGATTGGGGGGGCAGGGATTGCGGGGACGTGGATTGGAGGGGACAGGGGTAGGGGCGACGTGGATTGGGGGCAGGGATGGGGGGCAGGGGATTGGGGGGGCAGGGTTTGGGGGGGATGTGGATTGGGGGGGCAGGGGATTGGGGGGGGCAGGGTTTGGGGGGACGTGGATTGGGGGGGCAGGGGATTGGAGGGCAGGGGATTGGGGGGGGGCAGGATTTGGGGGTGGCAGGGGATTGGGGGCGACAGGGGATTTGGGGGGGACAGGGATTGGGGAGGGGCAGGGGTTGGGGGGACAGCGGTTGGGGGACAGGGTTTGGGGGGATGGGGGGGCAGGGATTGTGGGGGATGTGGATTGGGGGGGACAGGGGTTGGGGGGACGGTGGTTGCGAGGGAGACAGTGGTTGGGGGCAGGGTTTCGGGGGCGGGGGGGGGATTGGGGGGGGCAGGGATTGCGGGGACGTGGATTGGAGGGGACAGGGGTAGGGGCGACGTGAATTGTTGGGCAGGGGATTGGGGGGGCAGGGTTTGGGGGGGATTTGGATTGGGGGGGCAGGGGATTGGGGGGGCAGGGATAGTTGGGTTGATCACGTGACGCAGACTGTGCAGATTCCCGCTAAATAACAACCTATTTGGAGTATGTGCCTTGTCATGTGCCCGTTATTGTTACCTGGAAGGTTTGTGCCCTTGTTGCTCACTTTGTTCATGTTGCACAGGTTGTCCGTACAGCACTTGGGAGCAATTGAGATCCCGAACTCTGGCGGAAGGGGCGATTGGCATAAGTTCTCGGATACACAACCCATGACAGTCAATGCCCCACCTGTTGGTAACAGAAACACACAGGCCAGTTCTAGTATGTCTGATGTATTGTCGTGTGCAATACAACATCGACTGGTCCTTACCTCTCACCACACTGACCCTGCGGAATTATAGAAACTGCACACTGTCCAAAGCACACAATTGAAACATTGACTCATTTAAAACAAACTCCAATTGGAGATGAGGTCAGGCTCTCACTTGAGGATGAATCGCCCCTCACTATCCCTCGCAAAGCACCCACCTGAAGTGAATTTGATCGGATTTCAGCTCACGTCCAACCGGATACAAAGTCACAGCACAGTCCGACTCCGAGATTATCACTCACCTCGCTCTCTTCCACAGAGAAGTCACTAACCTGGAGAGTGGAGGGTGGGGGATGGGGAGAGGGTGGGGAGGGGGAGGGGTAGGGGGATGGGGAGGTTGATGGTGAGAGGGTGGGAGAGGGGGATGGGGAGGGGGTGGGGGAAATGGGGTGGGGATGGGAGGTGATGGGGAGAGGATAGGGAGGGGTCGGGGAGGGGGAGGTGAGAGGATGGTGAAGGTGGGAGAGTTTCTGAGAGGCTGAGAGACACTGAGACAGGATGTGAGCTGCTACACCTGAGCAGTGGGGAGGTGGAGGTGATGGGGAGGATATTATGGGGAGTATGTTATGGGATATTATTCGCGCCGGTATTGATGGGGACTTTATTCATCATCCAGCCCACACTGGACCTTACCGGAGAATTCTCGATACTGACAGTGATTCAAAAAGTTTCATCTTGAAACGCAAATGTGCTGCATCCCAATTAAAGTTAAAATGAAGACAGTGGTTACATGTATAGAATATATATATATATATATACACATGTAAACAGGTAATCATTGTATACACACACACACACACACTGCAATATTATATGCAAACGTGTGGCAGTTTATTATATATATGCAGATATTTATATATATGTAAACTTATATATAAACAATGTGGGATTTTACATATACAATATAATACATATACTGTGGGCTCTCTCTCTCTCTCTCTATATATCTATATATGTACACATCCATATACACACAGAAATACATATCCACAGTCTCTTGCTATTGTATATATATATATACACACTGTTATATATATATATACTCACATATTGTGCGATGTATATGTATGTATTAATCCTGTTTTAATGGATGTGTTCACAAGGTAATATTGGGCCAGAATTAGGGGTCGGATGCTTCCTGCAGGTGGATGCCTCCGACCACAAACATTTGTGTGAAAGTACGTGGTGGCCCGGGATGTTCGGAGATTTGTGGTCCTGGGGCTCTCGGTGTAGGTCAGTGTAGGGCTCCACGTATCCCAGGAGCATACGGGCTTCAGACACAACACTGCGATCACGTGGGCCGGCCCAACCTATCAGAGTAGGGGGGGATTCCCATTCATACTTATGGGAGTTCCGTTTGTATGAATGGGAATACCACAAAAACACTCAAACACATTAAATACATTTTAAAAATACATTATATATTTAAATTTAACTAAAATACAATTTAATTAAATATTTTACACAAAAATTAGTTTTTTAAAAATGTTCCTAATATGTTTCAACAGGGCTAAAAATAAACGTACCTTAATGGACAGGGATATTAATATATAAATGAATGGTAACCTTTTATTTTCTATTCTTTAAAATTCTTATGCTGGTAAAAGCATGCTTTATGCCTGAATTTGAAGGGCATTCGCTGGGCAGGAGTTGGACAGATAGCCCATTTCTTTTGGATTCAATGGATCTGTCAAGAGGATTCTTGACCGATCGCAAGTGCTGGGTTTAGGCGCATGTGCAGTGCATGCTGAAACCGGAACTTGCGAGGCCTCTACTACGGCTGTGTGTGCACCTCGTACACACCCGGAGGGGTCGTGATTTCAGGGCCAATTGTTTCTGTTTTTCAGTGTCTGACTTTATCTCTGATGACCCTCAGCAGGGGAAGGTTATCTCACTCACTCTGTAGTGGACTCTGCCCGTGCTATGACTGGTTTGATTGTGGGACTGGTAATGTGTGTTGGACTGGGTACTGAGAGATGGATCAGGGGCAAGCCAAATTTGAGACATTTTATTAACGTTAGATGGGCAATGGGGAATGTTTAATCTGTGGTCAGTTCAATGAAGTAGAGTTGAAGGGGGCTGAATTCACTTGCTGTTCTTTGTCGAACTCTCCTACAATGGCCTTTGGTTCAGCATTTCCTCCACCTGAAATGACATTGTGTGTGTTTTTTGTGGGGTTTTTTGTGGGTTTTTTTGCTTTTTTTTTGGGCACTAAAACACAAATATATACCAGTGTCCCCTATAAAAGGGGAGGGGGACACTAAAACCCGGCAATAAAACAAATTAAACTTTAAAACATATAAAATCAAATTAAAATTTGGTTGCCGGGGGTGATGATGCACTCCAGTCCCTCCGGCGCCCACCTCTCGCGGAAGGTCGCGAGCGTAGCGGTGGACACCGCGTGCTCCATCTCCTGGGACACCCTGGCCCGGATGTAGGCGCGGAAGAGAGGCAGGCAGTCGGGCTGAACGGCCCACTCGACCGCCCGCTACCTGGACTGGCTGATGGCCCCCTTGGCCAGGCCCAGGAGCAGTCCTACGAGGAGGCCCTCGGACCTACCCGCTCCCCTCCGCACAGGGTGCCCAAAGATCAGGAGTGTGGGACTGAAGTGCAACCAGAATTTGAGGAACAGCCCCATTAAATAATGGAACAGGGGCTGTAACCTCGTGCACTCAATAAAAACATGGAACACGTACTCCTCCAGACCGCAGAAATTGCAGGCGGCCTGGGAGCCCGTGAACCGGCTTAAAAATTTGTTGCACGGGACTGGTCCGTGCACCACACTCCAGGCCAAGTGCCCGATAAATAGAGGGAGGACTCCCGTGTAGAGTGCACTTCATCGGGGACCCCCGCCTCCTCCGGACAGCAAGATGGTACGCCATGGCGTGTCCGGACGGCAGGCGAGGATGGCAAGGTGGAGAGTGTGCAGGAGCAGCCCGTACAAGAAACCACTCCACACAGAACTGAAAGGAACGGAGGGGATTTCCCCGAGACGGCTCAAGTTGTGAGGCGCCGGCTCCCGAGGGAGGTTCCGGGGCTTGGCGCAGATGAGGAATTCCGTCCGGACGAGGGTCAGTTCGGATGGGATCTCCCCATGTGCTTGAGCCTCCTCGACACACCTAATGGAGTCAGGGCCCAGCGCTGTTTTTAGCGACTCGATGGCATCGGCCGCGCGGCGGACGTCGGCCCAGTTTAGGCGCCGTGCCAGCATGTCTGTCGCCATCCAGCCCGCTCTTCCGCCATCGAGCAGGTCCCTGACCCTGGTCACCTCACCAGCCACAGCCCTCTTGTCCGCCTGCCACCTAAAACCGCGGTCGTGGAGGTACGGATTCCTGAGCAGCGGCTCCTGCAGGACACGGAGGTCCCACCTGAATTTGATTTACATTCATCTCATTGTGAGATCCCTTTCATCTAATGAGGAATCTCCCTTAACATCAACTAAACACTTCAAGCTTTTATCATGATATATCACCAGTTAAACTTACCAATCTTACCTCTGGTGGAACCGGTTAAGCTGCGATTCTCAATGCCGAAACAATTGACACGGGTGGTGACATCGGTTTCGGGTGAAAAGCCAGAATATCCATAGCACTGCAGGCCATTGGGGGTGGGTTTTTCTGCTGAAAGATGAGCACAGATTACTAAGGATCCCAAAAGCATTGACCTGGAGATTAAGATTCTTCAAATCATCGAATGTTAAAATGTAATTAATAACGAATCAGGTAAAACACAGCGACATAGAATCACACAGCTCAGAAAGAGGCCGTTTGACCCATTGCGCCCCTGCTGGCTCTTTGAAAGAGTTACCCAATGAGCCCAAAACCAATAAAACTTAACATTAACATTATTAAAAATAATCAACACAAAAATAATAATAGAAATTCAATAGTTGTATGACATCAAGTCCAAATGAAATGATATCTCAGCAAGGAAAGCATTCGCATTAGAAGAGGACATTTCAGCAGAGACCAGAATCGGACGATGCTTTCAGCACCCAAGGCCTTCTCCGAGTGCTTCATGGTGTCGAAAATGGGAGAGGGAGCCATTCATCTACTTTAATATCTCCCTTTGGTGACCACAATCCAAAACAATTTGGATCATTGCTAACTTTGCAGAGAGGCAATGAGTTGTGAACAGAGAGAATGACTCTCAGTGTCATGTTCTGGGAGGATTTTAGTGTTACAGGAATATACCATATAGAGATATTGGTCAGGTTCACCGAGAGTCCCAATCGGTTCACTGTGTGTCTCATCTTACCTGGAAAAGACTGATCATTACATAAATGGGTGTTGCAGCAACTGTAGTTTAATTTTATATTAGAGAACTTGTAGGAAAAGGATTCCGAGCTAAATCTGCAGCTGCTGTAAATTGACTTGCGATTTGTTCCATCTGAAAACAGAGAGAATTTTCCATGTTCTAATATTGTAAGCTCATTCTACAGTTTATCCATTTAATTATCCATTTATTTAACTGTCCATGCATTTATTTATCCACCCATTGCTTTACTTATCCCGGCCTCCCTCCCTCCATCCATCTAATTTTGTTTGGGTTTAAATTGTTTCTCCTGTTCTTCCCTCCTCTCCTGTCCATGTCCCATCCCCCAATCCCGCCCGGACTGATTTCCCATCCATGTGTTTTGGACATGTACCTCTCCTTGCTCTGACCTGGCCACATGGACCCAGCCGCCCAGACCATCCAGGGTCCAGACTGGGTTCATCTTGAGCCATGACCCATCGGCCGCCTGTGATACGCCCGCCCGATATTCCGGTTCAATGACTACAATTAATATCGGGCGGGGCGGACAGGCTACCTGTCTTGTGCCACCGCCCGAAACACATTTCTACCCCGAAGTTGTTGTACATCAGCGGGGCTCCGGGAAGGGTCTGTCATTTGTTTACGATCTCACTCGAAATTAAACTTATTCGGAGGCAGGAGAAAAGAGGGAAATTCACCTGCTCCCATTCCGGGTGATATTTGTGTCGCACATTTCTCGTTCGGCTGTGTCTCGCAGACTTCCGTCAGTTTATAGTTTCCAGTGTTGCACTTGAAGCACTTCAGAGCTGAGGCTGCAACAAAACAAACAAGGAAATAATCAGTCACTGTTCCACTCGCATTGAAGGAACCTAATTGAACAATCGTGGAATATTACATCGAATATACAGCACAGAAACAGACCAATCAACCCAACAGGTCCATACCGCTTCCACACGAGCCTCCTCCCACCCCTCGTCATCTCAGCCTATCAACATATCCTATCATTCTTTTCTCCCTCATTTGCTTGTCTAGCTTCCCTTAAACGCATCTACACTATTCGCCTCAACCACGAGTTCCCCATTCCCACCACTCTCTGGGTAAAGAAGTTTCTCCTGAATTCCCTATTGGATTTATTCGTGTCTTATATTGATGGCCTCGAGTTCTGGTCTCCCACTTTCAGTCCCGGTATCAGCCTTGTAAATCTTTCTGCACCTTCTCCAGAGTCACTATATCCTTTTTTATAATATGGAGACCAGAACTGTGCGCAGTACACCAAGTGTGGGCTAACCAAGGTTCGATACAAGTTTAATATAAATTCCCTGATTTTCAATGATATTCTCCTCGAAATGAACCCCAGTGCTTTGTTTGTACGTTTTATGACCTTGCTAAGTTTCGTCGCTACTTTGAATGATAGAAACATAGAAACATAGAAAATAGATGCAGGAGTAGGCCATTCGGCTCTTCGAGCCTGCACCGCCATTCAATAAGATCATGGCTGATCATTCCCTCAGTACCCTTTTCCTGCTTTCACTCCATACCCCATAGAAAATTATTTGTGTATCTGTACCTCATGATCCCTTTGCTCCTTGACCCCATTTAGGCACTTATTTTCCAAGGAGTATGGGGCCTCCTTATTCCTCGTACCGAAATGCATTACATCATGCTATTCAGATAGTGACAGGGCACTTTTAATATCCTCAGACACCTGAAAATGTTCCACAGCCAATGAAGTACTTTTGAAGTGTAGTCACTGTTGTAATGTAGGACACTGGGTAATCAATTTAGGAACATAAGAACGGAGGAACAGGAGTAGACCATTCAGCCACTCGAGCCTATTCTGCCATTCAATGACCTATCTGTGATCTCACTCCATAAACATGTATTTTTGCACATCAAGGTCTCACAAACAGAAATGAGAGAAATGACCAGATAAGTGATGTTAGAAACATAGAAACATAGAAAATAGGTGCAGGAGTAGGCCATTCGGCCCTTCTAGCCTGCACCGCCATTCAATGAGTTCATGGCTGAACATTCAACTTCAGTTAGTTGAGGGATAAATATTTCCGGGACACTGGAAATTCAAATTTTCCTTTTCTTCGAACAGTGGCATTGGAACCTTTACGTCCAGCCGAGAGGGCAGATGGGGCCTCAGTTTAACGTCTCATTAAAAGGTGGCACCTCAAAGTCACCGTCCTGACTTGGAAATATATCAAGTTTATGGAGTGAGGTTTCTTCATCGTTGCTGGTTCAAAATCCTGGAACTCCCTCCCTAACAAACTGTGGGAGTTCCTTCATCACACGGACTGCAGTGGTTCAAGAAGGTGGCTCACCACCACCTTCTGAGGCAATTAGGGATGGGCAATAAATACAATATTTTATATAAATATATATATGGTACCAGTAGTGAACAGATCTATTGAAATAATCAGTATGAAAGTGATGAATAAGTGACCCATTTAATAAAAAGACTCACCCTCAGTAACTAGAGCACAAATGATGAAAATGTTGGAGAATAACTTCATCTTTGCTTTGATCTTTGGTGTTCTTTCTGCAGGCGAGTGGCTCAAATCTCTTCTCCTCGCAGCTGTGCAGACTGTGTCTATCTGTCGGAAAATATATACGTGAGAGAGTTTACCGCCCCCAACACCCAGAACCTTCTACTTCCTTGTGTCCTTGCCGAGGTGGTTTAGGGCAATCGTCAACAATCTCCCTTCAAATCCGCTGACACTAAATTGGTACTGAACTGATTGACTCACTTACCCAGAGCGTGGGTTGGTTATTGTACAGGAGATTGTCACATTGGTGCAATCGGACACTTGCCTTGGGAGACTGGGGGTCACAGGGATGGAGACTAGGTCACAGGGATGGACCCAACTCACTCCTGACCTGCACTGCCTGAAGAGACATTAATGTGTGAAACAAAGTGCGAGACTTTCCACTAGGTTGCTAAGGCCAAAAAAAATGGGCCTTGTTCCAGCAATGTGGGAAGTCTCAGCTTTGCTGATCAATGGTACAAGGCCCATTTCCTTTGGGCAATTTTTCACTCGGCCTTACCCCAGTGATGTCAAATGGGCGATGTGATTTTTCGCCGATCTCACGATCGCCCATCGCAAAAGGAAGTAAAAAAAAAGCTTCACTAGCAACGCTATTCTGCGCATGTGTGGGGTTTTTTTTAGGTTCACTTTCTTGCCGCGTTTTGAGAGGCCAGGGGTCATCAGTAGGTACAGGGAGGGTCAGAGAGAGAGTGGAGGTAGAGCGCGTGAAGGAAGGCAGAGAGGCAGAGGAGAATTGTTGGACTTGTTGGAATTTGTTGTGATCAAGAAAAGTTATTTTTACATTTAAAATTTATATTGTAAGTCTTTTTATTGTGGAAGTGGCCGGGAAATTACAAAATTAATTTCAAACTTTATTATTAATATTATATATCAAAATGGAGGGCGAAAGTGAAAGGAAAAGGGCAAAACCCTTCAGTGACGCAGCCAACGAGGCACTTGTCAATATTGTCCATGGCAGGTGGGATGACTTGACACGGGGTGGACAATGGGAAACCTCCACCCTGTGTTGACCGAAAAGTCTGGCAGTAGATTGCCGATGTCGTCACATCTGCATCCCACGAGATGCGGACACCTGACCAGTGCCGGAAAAGGTGGAATAGCTTGTTGGCAGCAGCCACATTAGGTTGCATGTTATATTTAAAATGTTAATGATGCATGCAAATTTTAATTGGAAGCTTGAATTTTATTTCTTCATTGTACTAATTAATTAAATTATGAATTCATTGATGCATCCTAACAGTAAGTTGATTTTTATATTCATGAAATATTGTTCATATGCAATGCAAATTTTTAATCGAACAGTGCATCTCCGGCATTGAATTTAAGTCTGTCATTCTTAAATGTTTAATACCAAATCCATCAGCTTATGCCATGCCATGTTCTCTTCTCATTTGCAGAAGAAGATATCTATCAGCCGCTCCGAGCAGAGGAGGAGAGGGGGAGGGGCGGCTCTGCTCAGCTCCAGCCTCTATCAGAAATTGAGGAGCTTGCGGTCGCGCTGGTGGGACATGACAGCGTTCGATCACGACCCGTGGTCTGGCCGAACCCAGCCTTGAGTCTCGTGAGTAATGGGAACTGTGTAATGTGTCAAACATTATTATAGACATTTTAAAAATGTATCTTAGTTACGCATGTAATGTCCTGTAATTATAATGCAATATACAATATACTTGTGATGTACTCTTGATGTACGAATGATGTCATGACAGCCCTGGTGACCCCTTGTGCATATGGCATATTGAAAACTATTGATATGTAATGTTTCCAATTAATGATCACCGTTAATGGTCTAATAAGTTGTTTCGAAATGTCATTAGTGTTTTTAAGGTCAACCTGAGATAGTCATCTCACTTCAGCCATCCACTCCTCCTGCCCCATCAACAGCAACCACCTTGGAGGAGGAAGAAGATGAACAATTTAGTGTGGAGGAAGAGGAAGAGCAGGAGGAGGAGGAGGAATCAAACATTGTTGTTGTGGGGGGGGGGCAAGAACCTGCGGTCATCTTTATTGAGAGGGATGAGGCACCGGGACCAAGCGGTGTACAGGTGGTGACACCAAGGCGAGACATTTTGCACACGCTGACCCGACAGAGGTCGGCTCAGCGAGGTGAGCAGTCGCCTACCTCAGAAGGGCAGACGGAGTGCTTGATATCCCTGTGCAGGGAGACAGTCGCGATCGGTCGCGACCTTATCCAGAGGTTCGAGGGTTTCTCCACGAACTGGAGCCAGTTCGCAACAACCTGGAGCCAGTTCAACATGAACTTCTCCAACCGGTCTTCTGTGCAAACGGAGATCGCACGGAAGACCTTGGAGGTGATCCGAGAACAGACCGCCGCAACCAATGCCCTTCGGCATGCATTGCTGGCTGGACAAGGGGTCGTGTCGGTTCGGAGTGAGAGCCCTAGCACTCAAGCGAGTACCGAGGTCACAGTTCCTCCTGACTCGGAAGTGGAGCCTCAGGATTCTGCATCCACTCCGTCCCACCTCCACCATGGCAGGAAGTCTTGCCGTCCCACGCTGCACAACGTGTTCGTGTCGGTCAGCGGAGACCAAAACGGGCGGGTGGGGTAAGAACACGGGGTGGGACAGGACCTGGAGGGAAACGTGGCCGCAGGTAGGGAGGGGGTTGTGTTTTTCAATTACGTTATTAAATTGTTAATGTTTTGTTCATGGTTGTTTGGGGTTGGGGGGGAAGGGTGGGTTGGGGGAGGAGGAGGAGAGGGTGTAATTTTTTTTAATTAATTCCTTGTGTTAATAAAAAAAAAATTATTGAATTCAACAATTGTTGTTCCTTCTCTCTTAGTTACATTAGTTATATTAAGCATAACATATAACATATAACATATTTACAGTTGTTCATCTTTATTTGTGCAGGCTTTGATTATAGCCTCACTTCACTTAAACTAAGCATTAATGCTGATGCCAGGCCAGTGCAGGCAAGGCAAAAAATGAAAGCCCACGCAAATGAAACTTTTGATTAACCCTAACTGTAAATGCAAATGTGACTATCCACAATGAAAGTTCATGCAAAGCCTTCATAAATGAGCCGCTAACGCAACAGCTTAGCAGCCGTGCAACTGCCACTGACTACTGGTCTTCGGGAGAGGGGGGTGGTGGTATCGGGGCTAGATCGCCAGGCTGATTGCACTCCCCTAGGTCCTCATCTGCGGCCTCTTCTGCCTCTTCCTCCTCTTCATGCTCGCCGGCTGGCTCTACTGTCTCCCCTCCTTCTGGAGGTGAACCTGTAGCCCGATCTGGCATTACTTGTCCTCTCCTTTTAGCTAGGTTATGCAGCATGCAACACACAATTAACTCAGCGACCTGGTCAGGGTGGTACTGTAGATTTCCACCAGAATGATCCAGGCATCTGAAGCGCTGCTTTAGGACTCCAATTGTCTTTTCAACTATGTTGCATGATGCTATGTGACTTTCATTGTAACGCTTCTCTGCTTCAGTGACAGGATTATGCAGAGGGGTCATGAGCCAACTGGCAAGGCCATATGCTATATCCCCCAGCATCTACCGTCACCTTCTGGCTGATTGACAAACAGGTCAGGGATAGCACTTTCACGTAGGATGTGCGCATCATGGATGCTGCCAGGAAATGTAGCATTTACTGTCAGGATTATTTGGTTGTGGTCGACAACAAGCTGCACATTTAGGGAGTGGAACCCCTTTCTGTTACGAAACACCTCCGCGTTCTTTAAGTGGGTTTTCAGAGCAATGTGCGTTCAGTCTGTTGCTCCCTGCACCTTGGGGAAGTGTGATATTCTGTAGAAACCCAAAGCCCTCTCGGTCCGTGCCTTCCTGGTCATTGGGAAGCTGATGAAGTCCATCCTGCGAGCGTAAAGGGCTTCAGTCACCTGTCGAATGCAGCAGTGTGTGGCGTGCTGAGAGATATGGCAGATGTCACCAGCTGAAGCCTGAAAAGATCCCGATGCGTAGAAGGCTAGGGCAGCAGTAACCTTCACCTCAACGGACAGTGCGGTTCTGATGGTGCTGGAAGGCTGCAGATCACCCTTGACGAGTTGGCATATCTCATCGATGACCTCCTTCCAGAATCGCAGCCTCCTAAGACAAGTGTTTTCAGACAAGTTCAGGTAAGATTGCTTTTCCAAGTACCTTCGTTGGCTGTACGCTCGCCTCCTCTGTCTCCATCTCTGTCTGCGCATTACTCTGCCACCTCTTTGATTGATCCAGCATGTGTGTACAGTTACAAGTAATGGCAGGGAAAGCATAGGCCCCATCACTATCAATAATTACTTTCACTAAATTAAACTAATCTCTCTACTCTCTAATCTCTCTACTCTCTCTCTACACTGTATACCAGTCAGTCTAATAGATTCCAACAATATCAATAATTATTTTCACTATCTATAAAAGCACTTTTCACCAAAAAAATGCCAATACAATGCCTACAATCAATATATATACCATAATATAATATTCTGAGTTGATCTATCGATAAATAACTCTCTAAATAACTCACAACTATTTGGCTCCTTTTTTCCTGTGGCCTCCACCATTCCTCCGACCTTCAAAATGTTGTCCGTCGTGCCCATTTCCTTCTGTTAAGCCCGGGAAAAGCAACTATTTCTCAGCGATTTTTTCGGCCTTGCATCAGCCCAGTGAAGTGCCGGCTCGGTGCCGGAAGTTGGGATGGGCCTTGTGTCGGCAATCAGTTCGCCGATCGTTTCAGCGAAGTGAGCTGAAACTTGGGGGCCAATTTTTCCAGCGATGTTTTGGGCCTAGTTTCCATATTTTGTTGAAAATGGGCGATAGAGGTCCCTTTTGGGCAATCAATAGGCCTTCGATGGGCGACGTGAAGTGGAAAGCCTAGCCCTTTAGTTCACAGGCACTCTGGCCTGTGCTATTCACCACTTTGAGGGTCGTCATGCCCCACCTTGGAAGGATCTGTTCCGACCGTATAACTCTTACGCTTCCTGTCTTGCGATTTTAGGTAATTTAAAAATTCTCATTATGTGTTTAAAGCACTCCATGGCCTCGCCCCTCCCGAGAGGCGGGAGTGCGTGGTTGGTGAGGCCTATAAAGGCTCAGCGGCAGCGAGAGGCGGCGGCAGTCCGAGAGGCGGGAGGGCGTGGTTGGTGAGGCCTATAAAGGCTCAGCGGCAGCGAGAGGTGTACCTGTGCAGCTACTGCGGGGAGAAAAGGCAAAAAAGAAGTAGAAAGAAATCAAAAGGTGACATCACAGCCAAGAGGGTAAGTGATTGGCTGGTGATTGGTCAGTAGTTTTTCTCTTTTCTTTTTTCTCTTCTATAACAGTGAGTAACTTTTAACATTGTTGTCGCCAATTTAAGTGTATCTAAGGGTTAAGTCATGGCAGGAGAGCTCGGTCGGGTGTTATGCTCCTCCTGTACCATGTGGGAACTCAGGGACACTTCCGGTGTCCCTGACGACTACATCTGCAGGAAGTGTATCCACCTCAAGCTCCAGACGGTCCGCGTTGCAGAGTTGGAGCTGCGGGTGGATTCACTCTGGAGCATCCACGATGCTGAGAATGACGTGAGTATCACGTGTAGCGAGTTGGTCTTACCGCAGGAGAAGGGTCCACAGCCAGCTAGGGAATGGAAGACCAGCAGGAAGAGTAGTGCAAGGAAGGTAGTGCAGGAGTCCCCTGTGGTCATCCCCCTGCAAAACAGATACACCGCTTTGGGTACTGTTGAGGGGGATGACTCATCAGGGGAGGGCAGCAGCAGCCAAGTTCATGGCACCGTGGCTGGCTCTGTTGCACAGGAGGGCAGGAAAAAGAGTGGGAGAGTGATAGTGATAGGGGATTCAATTGTAAAGGGAATAGATAGGCATTTCTGCGGCCGCAACCGAGACTCCAGGATGGTATGTTGCCTCCCTGGTGCAGGGGTCAAGGATGTCTCGGAGCGGGTGCAGGAGATTCTAAAAAGGGAGGGAGATCAGCCAGTTGTCGTGGTGCACATTGGTACCAACGACATCGGTAAAAAAAGGGATGAGGTCCTACGAAACGAATTTAAGGAGCTAGGAGCTAAATTAAAAAGTAGGACCTCAAAAGTAGTAATCTTGGGATTGCTACCAGTGCCACGTGATAGTCAGAATAGGAATCGCAGGATAGCGCAGATGAATACGTGGCTTGAGCAGTGGTGCAGCAGGGAGGGATTCAAATTCCTGGGGCATTGGAACTGGTTCTGGGGGAGGTGGGACCAGTACAAACCGGACGGTCTGCACCTGGGCAGGACCGGAACCAATGTCCTAGGGGGAGTGTTTTCTAGTGCTGTTGGGGAGGATTTAAACTAATATGGCAGGGGGATGGGAACCAATGCAGGGAGACAGAGGGAAACAAAAAGGAGGCAAAAGCAAAAGACAGAAAGGAGATGAGTAAAAGTGGAGGGCAGAGAAACCCAAGGCAAAGAACAAAAAGGGCCACTGTACAGCAAAATTCTAAAAGGACAAAGGGTGTTAAAAAAACAAGCCTGAAGGCTTTGTGTCTTAATGCAAGGAGTATCCGCAATAAGGTGGATGAATTAACTGTGCAAATAGATGTTAACAAATATGATGTGATTGGGATTACGGAGACGTGGCTCCAGGATGATCAGGGCTGGGAACTCAACATTCAAAAAAGATAGAATAAAAGGAAAAGGAGGTGGGGTAGCATTGCTGGTTAAGGAGGAAATTAAGGCAATTAAGGCAATAGTTCGGAAGGACATTAGCTTGGATGATGTGGAATCTATATGGGTAGAGCTGCAGAATACCAAAGGGCAAAAAACGTTAGTGGGAGTTGTGTACAGACCTCCAAACAGTAGTAGTGATGTTGGGGAGGGCATCAAATATGAAATTAGGGGTGCGTGCAACAAAGGTGCAGCAGTTATAATGGGTGACTTTAATATGCACATAGATTGGGTTAACCAAACTGGAAGCAATACGGTGGAGGAGGATTTCCTGGAGTGCATAAGGGATGGTTTTTTAGACCAATATGTTGAGGAACCAACTAGCGGGGAGGCCATCTTAGACTGGGTGTTATGTAATGAGAGAGGATTAATTAGCAATCTCGTTGTGCGAGACCCCTTGGGGAAGAGTGACCATAATATGGTGGAATTCTGCATTAGGATGGAGAATGAAACCGTTAATTCAGAGACCATGGTCCAGAACTTAAAGAAGGGTAACTTTGAAGGTATGAGGCATCAATTGGCTAGGATAGATTGGCGAATGATAGTGAAGGGGTTGACTGTGGATGGGCAATGGCAGACATTTAGAGACCGCATGGATGAACCACAACAATTGTACATTCCTGTCTGGCGTAAAAATAAAAAAGGGAAGGTAGCTCAACCGTGGCTATCAAGGGAAATCAGGGATAGTATTAAAGCCAAGGAAGTGGCATACAAATTGACCAGAAATAGCAGCGAACCCGGGGACTGGGAGAAATTTAGAACTCAGCAGAGGAGGACAAAGGGTTTGATTAGGGCAGGGAAAATGGAGTACGAGAAGAAGCTTTCAGGGAACATTAAGACGGATTGCAAAAGTTTCTTTAGATATGTAAAGAGAAAAAGGTTAGTAAAGACAAACGTAGGTCCCCTGCAGTCAGAATCAGGGGAAGTCATAACGGGGAACAAAGAAATGGCGGACCAATTGAACAAGTACTTTGGTTCGGTATTCACTGAGGAGGACACAAACAACCTTCCGGATATAAAAGGGGTCGGAGGATCTAGTAAGGAGGAGGAACTGAGGGAAATCCTTATTAGTCGGGAAATTGTGTTGGGGAAATTGATGGGATTGAAGGCCGATAAATCCCCAGGGCCTGATGGACTGCATCCCAGAGTACTTAAGGAGGTGGCCTTGGAAATAGTGGATGCATTGACAGTCATTTTCCAACATTCCATAGACTCTGGATCAGTTCCTATGGAGTGGAGGGTAGCCAATGTCACCCCACTTTTTAAAAAAGGAGGGAGAGAGATAACAGGGAATTATAGACTGGTCAGCCTGACATCGGTAGTGGGTAAAATGATGGAATCAATTATTAAGGATGTCATAGCAGTGCATTTGGAAAGAGGTGATATGATAGGTCCAAATCAGCATGGATTTGTGAAAGGGAAATCATGCTTGACAAATCTTCTGGAATTTTTTGAGGATGTTTCCAGTAGAGTGGACAAGGGAGAACCAGATGATGTGGTATATTTGGACTTTCAGAAGGCTTTCGACAAGGTCCCACACAAGAGATTAATGTGCAAAGTTAAAGCACATGGGATTGGGGGTAGTGTGCTGACATGGATTGAGAACTGGTTGTCAGACAGGAAGCAAAGAGTAGGAGTAAATGGGGACTTTTCAGAATGGCAGGCAGTGACGAGTGGGGTACCGCAAGGTTCTGTGCTGGTGCCCCAGCTGTTTACACTGTATATTAATGATTGAGATGAGGAGATTAAATGTAGTATCTCCAAATTTGCGGATGACACTAAGTTGGGTGGCAGTGTGAGCTGCGAGGAGGATGCTGTGAGGCTGCAGAGTGACTTGGATAGGTTAGGTGAGTGGGCAAATGCATGGCAGATGAAGTATAATGTGGATAAATGTGAGGTTATCCACTTTGGTGGTAAAAACAGAGAGACAGACTATTATCTGAATGGTGACAGATTAGGAAAAGGGGAGGTGCAACGAGACCTGGGTATCATAGTACATCAGTCATTGAAGGTTGGCATGCAGGTACAGCAGGCGGTTAAGAAAGCAAATGGCATGTTGGCCTTCATAGCGAGGGGATTTGAGTACAGGGGCAGGGAGGTGTTGCTACAGTTGTACAGGGCCTTGGTGAGGCCACACCTGGAGTATTGTGTACAGTTTTGGTCTCCTAACCTGAGGAAGGACATTCTTGCTATTGAGGGAGTGCAGCGAAGGTTCACCAGACTGATTCCCGGGATGGCGGGACTGACCTATCAAGAAAGACTGGATCAACTGGGCTTGTATTCACTGGAGTTCAGAAGAATGAGAGGGGACCTCATAGAAACGTTTAAAATTCTGACGGGATTAGACAGGTTAGATGCAGGAAGAATGTTCCCAATGTTGGGGAAGTCCAGAACCAGGGGACACAGTCTAAGGATAAGGGGTAAGCCATTTAGGACCGAGATGAGGAGGAATTTCTTCACCCAGAGAGTGGTGAACCTGTGGAATTCTCTACCACAGAAAGTTGTTGAGGCCAATTCACTAAATATATTCAAAAAGGAGTTAGATGGAGTCCTTACTACTAGGGGAATCAAGGGGTATGGCTTAAAGCAGGAATGGGGTACTGAAGTTGCATGTTCAGCCATGAACTCATTGAATGGCGGAGCAGGCAAGAAGGGCCGAATGGCCTACTCCTGCACCTATTTTCTATGTTTCTGTGTTTCTATCTCTCTTACCTCAATTCAGGTACTGGTATCGCTCATGAATACTCTGATCACAAAGAGCCCGGGCAGAAATGGGCTGTCCACATTGCAGCCCCCCTTCCTCTCCCTGTTCCTCCGCTGCCTGTTGCCCTTCCTCCTCTTACTACTCCTCCACTTCCTCCTCCTCCTCCACTTTCACCACTTCATCCATTTCCGCATGCTCCTGCACCTCAGCTTCTAGCCTGATAGGTGGTGGCAAGGTCTGTTCCCTCATAATGGCGAGGTTGTTCAGCATGCATCATACGGCAACAATTCTCGATAACCGCTCAGCTGAGCACTGCAGAGCTCCTCCAGTGCGGTCCGAGAGGATGCCAATAGTGTGCTCTATAATGTTCCTTGTGGCATCATGGCTCTGATTTTGGCCTGCTGTAGGTGTGGGTCTGGACAGGAGTCAGGAGCCATATCATGAGGGAATAACCCTTGTCGCCACTAGTCTGCATGGTGCGATGCCTGTGCACATTGAAGGAGTGGAATCCCTTTCGGTTGATGAAAATGGCCGAGTTCAGATGAGGCACATGCAGAAGCGTTTGTAATAAAGGATGAAACTGAGTACCGAGTCCAATGAGACCTTAGCTCCTTTAATAAGACTCCAGAGTGCAGGTACCTCGTGGGTGGCCTGCTTATATATAGTGCTCCCAGGGGATGCTGGGATCCCTTGGGACTCCAACAGGTAGGTCCTCTGGTGGTAGTGTAATACAGGTTCCAAAGGGTTAAATACATAACATCACTCCCCCGTAAAGTCAATAGTACTCTTATTTACAAGGTGAGACGATCTGGGGCTTTTCGCTCCCTTGTCGATCATCTCGGTACAAATGCGGGTAATTCAAAGGTTGTGGGTGAGTTGATTAGTTCTTCTCTTACTGGGCAGCCGGCCTTGCTGGGCTGCTGGGGATGGTTAGTTTGACTTCGTGGTCAACCATGATGTCAGTTGCCACTTGTGTGTGTGTTGGAGGGTCAAAGTTGGTGGTGTCTTCTTCGGGTTGTTCGTAGCTGTTGGTGAACCGCAATTTGAGTTGGTCCAGATGTTTTCTGCACATTAGTCCATTGGCCAATTTGACCTGAAACACCCTACTCCCCTCTTTGGCTATGACTGTGCCAGCGAGCCATTTGGGACCATGTCCATAATTGAGTACAAACACAGGGTCCTTGACCTCAATATCGTGTGACAAATTTGCGCGGACATGGTACACACGTTGTTGATGCCGCCTGACCCCCACATGACCATGGAGATCAGGGTGGACAAGAGAGAGCCTTGTTTTGAGCGCCCTTTTCATGAGCAGCTCAGCTGGGGGAACTCCGGTGAGTGAGTGGGGTCTGGTGCAGTAGCTGAGCAGCACTTGGGATAGTCAGGTCTGCAGGGAGCCTTCCAACAAGCGTTTCAAGCTTTGCTTGATGGTCTGAACTGCCCGTTCTGCCTGGCCGTTGGATGCGGGCTTGAATGGGGCAGATGTGACGTGCTTGATCCCATTGCGGGTTATGAATTCCTTGAATTCAGCGCTGGTGAAACATGGCCCATTGTCGCTGACTAGGACATCAGGAAGGCCGTCCGTGGCAAACATGGCTCGTAGGCTTTCAATAGTGGCTATGGATGTGCTTACAGACATTATTGAACATTCAATCCAATTTGAGTAAGCGCCCACGACAATCAACAGCATTTTGCCTAGAAATGGGCCTGCATAGTCCACGTGGAGCCTCGACCACGGTTTGGAGGGCCACGACCACAAACTTAGCGGTGCTTCGCTGGGTGCATTGCTCAGCTGAGAGCAAGCCTTGCACTGGTGCATGCATGACTCTAAATCTGAGTTGATGCCAGGCCACCACACATGGGATCTGGCTGTGGCTTTCATCATTACAATGCCTGGGTGGGTGCTGTGCAGTTCAGAAATGAACGTATCTCTGCCTTTCTTGGGCAAGACCACACGATTGCCCCATAACAGACAGTCTGCTGCAGAGACATTTCGTCTTTGCGTCTGTGGAACGGCTTAATTGCCTCCTGCATCTCCGCTGGGATGCTGGACTAGCTCTCATGGAGGACACAGTTTTTTACCAAGGACAGTAAGGGATCCTGGCTGGTCCAAGTCCTGATCTAGTGGGCAGTAACAGGGGACTTTTCGTTTTCGAATGCATCCAGTACCATGGGTAAGTCCACAGTCTGTGCCATTTCCACCCTGGTGGTGGGCAATGGCAGCCAACTGAGAGCATCAACATAGTTCTCTGTGCCCGGTCTGTGGCGGATTACATAGTTGTATGCCGACAGTGTGAGCACCCATCTTTGGATGCGGGCAGAGGCTTTGGTGCTAATCCCTTTGCTCTCAAAGACAGAGATATGAGCGGCTTGTGGTCAGTTTCAAGCTCAAACTTGAGGCCAAATAAGTACTGGTGCATTTTCTTTACCCCGTAAACACACGCCAGAGCCTCTTTTTCAATTATGCTGTGGGCCCTTTTGGCCTTGGACTGACTCCTGGACGCATAAGCGACTGGTTGCAAAATCCCCGATTCGTTAGCCTGTTGTAACACACACCCGAGCCCGTATGATGACACATCACAAGCTCGCACGATACAGGGTTATACAGGACAAGCAGTTTGTTTGAACACAACAGATTCCTGGCTTTTTAAAGGCAGCCTCTTGGGAATTCCCCCATACCCAGTCGTCTCCCTTGCGCAGTAGCGCATGTAGGGGTTCTAGCAGGGTGCTTAACCCAGGTAGGAAATTACCGAAATAGTTTAGGAGTCCCAGGAACGACCGCAGCTCCGTCACGTTCTGTGGTCTCGGCGCGTTCTTGATGGCCTCCGTCTTGGTGTTGGTTGGTCTGATGCTGTCAGCTGCGATTCTTCTTCTCAAGAACTCGACCTCCTGCGCCAGGAAAACACACTTCGAGCATTTTAACCTGAGTCCCACGCGATCCAACCGACTAAGAACCTCTTCCAGATTCTTCAAGTACTCAATGATGTCCCGACCTGTAACCAGTATGTCGTCCTGGAAAACTACGGTGCGTGGGACCGACCTTAGCAGGCTCTCCATGTTCCGTTGGAAGATTGCCGCGGCCGACCGAATCCCGAACGGGCATCTATTATAGATGAACAAACCTTTGTGCGTGTTGATGCAGATGAGGCCTTTTGAAGACTCCTCCAGCTCCTGCGTCATGTAGGCCGAGGTGAGTTCCAGCTTGGTGAATATCTTCCCTCCAGCCAGGGTCGCAAATAGGTTATCTGCCTTGGGTAGTGGGTACTGGTCCTGTAGTGAAAAACGGTTAATCGTTACTTTATAGCCCCCACAAATTCTGACCGTGCCGTCCTCTTTAAGTACCGGGACAATCGGACTGGCCCACTCCTTGAATTCCACCGGCGCGATGATGCCTTCTCGCTGCAGCCTGTCCAGCACAATTTCAACTTTCTCACGCGTCATATACGGTACCGCCCGAGCCTTGTGGTGGATGGGTCACGTACCGGGAACCAAATGGATCTGCACTTTCGCCCCCGAGAAGATACCAATGCCTGGCTCGAACAATGATGGAAATCCGTTCAGAACCTGGGCACATGAGGCGTCGTCAATGAACGAAAGCGCTCGGATGTCGTCCTAGTTCCAGGACATTTTTCCCAGCCAGCTTCTGCCTAACACTGTGGAGTCATCCCCTGGTACAATCCACAGTGGCAGTTCATGTACTGCTCCATCATAGGAGACTTTGACTTCTGCACTGCCAATTACAAGGATCAGTTCCTTGGTGTAAGTCCTTAGTTTGGTGTGAATGGGGCTGAGCTTGGGCCTGTGATGCCTTGTTGCCCCATAGCCTGTCGAAGGCCTTTTCACTCATTATGGACTGACTCGCCCCCGTGTCCAGTTCCATAGATACCGGAATACCGTTCAGTTCAACTTTCGACATTATTGGTGGACATTTTGTGGTGAATGTGTGTGCCCCGTGCACATCTGCCTCCTTGGTACGAGTCGCCAATTCAGCCTGATCTACAGTGGATCGATCTTCCTCTGCAACGTGGTGGTTTGCAGGGTTTGCAGGGTTTGCAGCTCGCCTGCACACTCGCTGGCGGTGTCCCATTTCTGCAACCGTTGCACACATAGTGCTTGAAACGGCATTGATGGGACCGATGATCACCTCCACAGCGCCAACAGGGTGTTAACTGCCTCGCATTAATGATTGATGGCGGACTCTGGGTCATCTGACATCGTGCAACAGCAGCCGGTGTGTACGTCCTGCCATGTATATTCCTGCTCAAAAACGATGTTACTTTGTGCACAGTATAAGCCAAAACTTCTTTACTTTGCGAAATCTGTTTGGTGTTGTCGTTGGGGAAATAAATGCCTGGGCTATCATTATGGCTTTACTTAGATTCGGAGTTTCAACAGTCAACAGTTTGCGAAGGATTACTTCATGACCAATGCCCAGTACAGAAAAGTCTTTAAGTATTTGTTCTTGGAATCCCTCAAATTCGCAATGTCCTGCGAGGCGCCTTAGTTCGGCGACATAGCTCGCCACTTCCTGGCCCTCTGACCGTTGACATGTGTAGAACCGATATCTCGCCATCAAAACGCTTTTTTTAGGATTTAGGTGCTCCCGGACCAGCGTACACAATTCTTCGTATAACTTAGCTGTTGGTTTTACCGGAGCTAGGAGATTCTTCATGAGGCCATAGGCTGTTGCCCCACAGACAGTTAGGGGGATCGCCCTTCATTTGGCAGCGTTCTCGTCCCCTTCCAGCTCGTTGGCCACAAAGTATTGGTCGAGTCTCTCCACGAAGGCCTCCCAATCATCCCCTTCTGAGAACTTCTCCAAGATGCCAACTGTTCTTTGCATTTTCGCGCGGTTGTTCGTTACCTCGTCGCCAATTGTTACACTCATAATAAAGAATGAAACTGAATACTGTGTACAATGAGCAGGTGTGACCTTCGCTCCTTTAGTAAAACTCCAGAGTGCAGGTACCTCGTGGGTGGCCTGCTTATATACAGTGCTCCCAAGGGATGCTGGGATCCCTTGGGACTCCAACAGGTAGGCCCTCTGGTGGTAGTGTAATACAGGTTGCAAGGGGTTAAATACATAACATGCACTATGGGGAGCCTACAATCTATGCAAACCCTCACTCTGACAAGAGGGAATGAGGTGAAGTAGTCTCTGTGTAAAGAGAGCTTCAATGACCTCCTTATACAGCAGTGCACCACAAACTGCAAGATGTTGCTTATATCCCCGGCAGAAGCCTGGAAGGAGCCAAATGCATAAAAATGAAGAGTCACTGGCAATGCGGTCTTTGACCTGCTTTGAGGTTGCAGTTGTGGCTCATGCACCGGGCTTCGCTGAAGTTGAGATAAGAGAACTGCTCCCTGAAGTCCCTGGGAGGATATGTCCACCTGTTAACAGGCTTTATCTCCCTCCTCTGCCTCATTCTTCTAGAAGAAAGACAGAATGAAAGAAAGAATGAAGGAATGAAAGAATTGCTCTCTGCCCGTCCCATACGTTCCAGGACGGGCTTTTCTAATATTAAACTTCACATCTGTGCGAAACTGTGAATGGGCTCACCCAAAATGTTTTTCGGGGATATTCAGGTACCGGGAGAGGAGCATGCGACTGACAGTGGGCAGGATAATGGGAAGGTGTCGGTAGGGAAGGAGGAACTGCAGAATCTGCTCCTGTCCCACAGGCCCGCTGTACTTGCTACCTGCGGGGATCAGGAAGGAGGCTGCGGGGAGGGTGGTCAGAATGCTGACTGTGGCAATGTGGAGCAAGAGACAGTTCAAGGGGTGAAGAGCAGAACAGAATGATTACAGCATTTAGCCCCATGCTCATTGAAATGTGGATCAACACAACAGGGCAGTGAATGTGTGGCTGAAAGTCTGGTGTGGGAAGAAGGGGTTCCGTTTCTTGGGATACTGGCAGCAGTACTGGGACAGGAAGGAGCTGCTCCGCTGGGACAGGCAGCACCTGAACCAGGCTGGGACCAGAGGCCTCTCTGAAAGGATCATTAGGGCCGGAGAAAGGAGTTGAAACCAATAAAGGGAAGGGAGGGTCTGGGTGGAACATTTATCGGCTAATGATAACAAACCACGTGGATCAGAGGAAAGTTCAGAGTGCAGAAAGAGATAAAGCTCATTTACATATTCCGGGAACAGAATAGATTACGGGAAGAGTAAAGCACTGGTTAATAATAAACCAATATTGATAGAAAACACTTGCCTGTATATCAATGTACAGAGCATCTGCAAGCAAAATGTGTCAATGGCAGGGCAGGCTTGAAGGGCTGAATGGCCTCCTCCTGTTCTTATAGAAATTCCTTTTTGGCGGCAACACAAATAAACACAATGGCATTGGCTGCCAGTCAAGTGCTCACCCCAACAGTAAGTGCCATTGAAGTTGATGCCAAACTGCCCATTTAGCGCGATCGCCCAAGTGAATATCGACGCTTGTTGCTTTGGAGATTGTGCATCACAGATTGACCATGACTCTCCCAAGGAGGGGGAACTCTATTGATGAGGAGAGACTTGAGAAACTGGGAATCTTTCTATTGGAGCAGAGAAGGCTATGAGGAGCTTATGGGGTGAGTTTTTAATTGTGAAAGGTTTTGATGGAGTGAACATCTAAAGGACTGGATTTTCGGCTTTGCTGATTTTGGAGAGGTAATGATGGCGGGCCGGTAACGTTTGTGCTCGGGAACAGTTTGCTCCTCAGTCATCAAGATTTGGCAGCTGGGCCTGAGTGTGGGGTGGAGCGTTGTGCATCTCTCTTAGGGCGCTAGGCCAGCTGAGCATGTGAAAATCCCGAGCTAAACATGCATTTGATGCGCTCTGAGAGAGGCCTGGGGAGAAAAAAAAACAGAACAAAGCCACTAAAAACTATTCCCAATACATAGCCCATGACACCACAATGTAAATCGCAAAAAAATTAAAAGAAAAAAACAAACACACTTTCTTCAGTGCAGCCGGTATAGGTCGGACTGCCCGTTTTCACAAGTGGTCCCAGCAGGAGGCAGGCAGGAGTCAAAAGGTGAGCCGGTGTTGCAAACAGGGGCGTTGTACATTGGCTCAACTCTTCTGGGCAGTACTGCTCCGCACTCCCACAAAACCGGCCCCAAAAACCCCGGCAGGGTGCTGGAAGCTGACTGCACGCCCGGAAGAGCCCACCGCCGCCAATGCTGCCCCTCCGGAATGAAAACAGAGGCGGACTGTAAAATCCAGCCCTTGGTGTCATATTTGAATCCGAGATGAGCTTCCGACTACATATCCGCGCCGTCACAGAAACCGGCTATTCCCACTTCTGGAACATCACCCGACACCACCCCTGTCTCTGCTCATCCGCTGCTGAAACCCTCATCCCTGCCTTTGTTACCTCCAGACTTGACTATTCCAACGCACTCCTGGCTGGCCACCCACATTCTACCCGACCTAAACTTGAGATCATTTAAAACTTGCACCAAGTCCCGCTCACCCCTCACCCCTGTGCTCGCCAACCGACATTGGCTCCTGGTTAAGCAATGCTACGATTTTGAAATTCTCATCCTTATTTACAAATCCCTCCATGGCCTCGCCCCTCCCTATCTCTAATCTCCTCCAGCCCCACAACCCCCCAAGATGTCTAACTCTGCCCTCTTGCACATCCCTGATTATAATCACTCCACCATCGGTGGCCGTGCCTTCAACTTCCTCGGCCTTAAGCTCTGGAACTCCCTCCCTAAACCTCTCGGCCTCTGTACCTCTCTTAAAACCAACCTCTTTGACCAAGGGTTTGATTACCTGTCCTAATATCTCCTTATGTGGCTTGGTGTCAAATTTTGTTTGATTCTGCTCCTGTGAAGCACCTTGGGACATTTTACTCAGTTAAAGGTGCTACATAAATGAAAGCTGTTATTGTTGTTGTAGAAAAAAGATGGCTGAGGGGTGACCTGATAGAGGTCTTTAAAATTCTGAAGGGATTTGATGGAGTAGACACAGAGAAAATGTTAACACTTGTGGGTAAGACAAGAACTAGGGGCCATCAAATATCAGATAGTTACTAATAAATCCAATGGGGAATTCAGGAGAAACTTCTTCACTCAGAGAGTGGTGAGAATGGGGAACTCGTCACCACAGGGAGTGGTTGAGGCGAATAGTGTCGATGCATTTAAGGAGAGCTGGAGAAGCACATGACGGAGAAGGGACTAAAAGAATATGATGACAAGGTGAGATGAAGAGGGGTGGGAGAAGGCTCGTGTGGAGCATAAACACCGGCATGCAGCTGTTGGGCTGAATGGCCAGTTTCTGTGCCTGTGCTAGCTTTTTGAAAGAGCAGTCCAATTAGTCCCACTGCCCTGCCCTTTCCTCATAGCTCTGAACATTGTTTTCCATTGAAGTATTTATCCAATTCACTTTTGAATGTAATTAATGAATCTGCTCCCACCGCCCTTTCAGGCAGCGCATTCCTGATCACAACAACTCGCTGCGTTAAAAAATTCTCCTTGCTTCTTTTGCCAATCACCTTAAATCTGTGCCCTTTGGTTAGGGACCCTGCTATTAAATAATTTCGAACACTGTTATTAAATCTCCTCTTAGCCTTCTCTGCTCGAAGGAGAACAAACCCAGCTTCTATAGTCTCTCCACGTAACTGAAGTTCTGTTTCACTGCTATCATTCCAGTAAATGTCCTCCTGAAGTCTATTACTATCCTCCTCCCTGTTTATTACAATAGTGTCAGGGAGTGTTTTACAGCCACATGAGAGGGCATACGAGTTTTGGTCTAACGTCTCATCAGAAAGACGGCACCTCCGACAGTGCAGCACTCCCTCAGTTAGCACTGGCCTAGAGTATGTGCACAAGTTTCTAGAGTGGGCCTTGAACCCACAACAGAGACGAGAGTGCTCCCCAGCAAGCCTTAGCAGGAGTTTATCCATCTAAAGCCACACAGTTTACCAGTACGGAACAACGCATATCTCCAGCTTATTTTCCATCTGGGACCAATCACTTTGTGGAGATGTTCTGTCGGGTGCTCTGGAGTCATGCTTAGCAGAAACCCAGGCCTCACCATTAAGGGGGCTACTCTTTCATCTCCTGCCAATAAGTCTGGCTGGTTGTTCAGACAGGAGTTGCTTGGACTGGATGACTGAGCCTGACACAACAGATCAATTTGGTCCAATCCTGTTGCTTGGACTGGATTACTGAGCCTGACACAACAGATCAATTTGGTTCTAATCCCAGATCGTCAGGCCTGATATCATGGAGCCAGCTCACCTTCCCCCAAAAGGGAGATAGTCACTAGCTGACCATTACATGACCCAGAACAAAAACAACAACAACTTATATTTATATAGCGCCTTTAACATATTAAAAGTCCCACAGGTGTGTTATAAGATTCAGCAAATTAATTTGACACCAAAAAACATAAGAAGAAATTACAACAGATGACCAAAAACTTGGTCAAAAAGGTAGGTTTTAAGGAGTGTTTTAAAGGAGGATAGAGAGGTGGAGAGGTTTATGAACGGAGTTCCAGAGCTTGGGGCCCAGGTAGCTGAAGGCACGGCCACCAATGATTGAGCGATTATAATCGGGATGCTCAAGAAGGCAGAATTTGAGAAGTATAGACATCTCGGGGGGATGTGAGACTGGCGGAGATTACAGAGATAGGGAGGGACGAGGGCCATGGAGGGATTTGAAACAAGGCTGAGAATTTTCAAATCGAGGCATCGTTTAACCGGGAGCCAATGTAGGTCAGCGAGCAAAGGGGTGATGGCTGAGTGGGACTTGGTGCGTTAGGACATGGGCTGGGAGTTTTGGATCACCTCACTCTGACGCAGGGTAGAATGTGGGAGGCCAGCCAGGAGTGTGTTGGAATAGTCAAGTCTGGAGGTAACAAAGGCAGGGATGAGGGTTTCAGCAGCAGATGAGCTGGAGCAGGGCGGAATTGGGCGATGTTACGGAGGTGAAAATAGGCCATTTTAGTTATGCAACACATATGTGGCCGGAAGCTCATTTCAGGGTCAAATATGACACCTAGGTTGCGAAAAGTCTGGTTCAGCCTTAGACAGATGCTAGGGAAAGGAATGGAGTCAGTGGCTTGGGAGCGCTGTTTGTGGCGGGGACTACAGATAATGGCTTCGGTCTTCCCAATATTTAATTGGAGAAAATTTCTACTCATCCAGTACTGGATGTCGGACAAGCAGTCTGACAATTTAGATACCAAGCAGTGGTCGAGAGAAGTGGTGGAGAGGTAGAGCTTGGTGTCGTCAGCATACATGTGGAAACTGACTCCGTGTTTTCGGATGATGTCGCCAAAGGCAACATGTAGATGAGAAATAGGAGGGGGCCAAGGATAGATCCTTGGGGGACACCAGCAGTAACGATGTGGGGGCGGGAAAAGAAACCATTGCAGGTGATTCTCTGGCTAATATTGGATAAATAAGAATGAAACCAGGCAATTGCAGTCCCAGCCAGCTGGACATGAGGGAGATGTGTTGGAGGAGGATGGAGTGGTCAATCCTGTCAAAGGCAGCAGACAGGTCAAGAAGGAAGAGGAGGGATAGTTTACCTTTGTCACACTCACAAAGAATGTCATTTGTGACTTTAGTGAGCCGTTTCGGTACTGTGGCAGGGGCGGAAACCAGATTGAAAGGATTCAAGCATGGAGTTCCAGGAAAGATGGGCACGGATTTGGGAGGCGACAACATGTTCAAGGGCTTTGGAGAACAAAGCGAGGTTGGAGATGGGGCGATAGCTTGCAAGCACAGTGGGGTCAAGGGTTGTTGTTTTGAGGAGAGGGGTGATGATGGCAGATTTGAAAGAGAGGGGAACAGTACCTGAGGACAGAGAACCGTTACCAATGTCGGCTAACATGGGAGCCAGAAAAGGAATTTGGGTGGTCAGCAGTTTAGTGGGAATAAGGTCAAGGGATCAGGAAGTGGGTCTCATGGACAAGATGGGTGTGGAGAGGTGAGGAGGGGAGATCAGAGAGAAACTGGAGAAAGATGCAAGTTCAGGGCTGGGGCAGAGGGAACCTCAGGGGAAGTTTGGCCCCATGGGCTAGGGAAAGGAAGAGAAGTTGCAGAGGCAGCTGATCGGATGGTCTCAATCTTTGAGACAAAGTCCATGAGCTCCTCGCACTTGTTGTTGGAGCTGAGTGTGGTGGAGACAGGGGAGGGGGGTTTAAGAAGACGTTTAGTGGTCGAGAATAGTAGCCGGGGGTTATCTTTTCTTTTCAGAATGATCCTGGAATAGTGAGCAATGTTAGCAGACAAGAGTAGGACCTGATATTGCTTTATGTGATCCAGCCAGATCTGGCGGTGAATGGCTGAACCAATTGTCCGCCACATCTGTTCAAGTCTGCGCCCCTTGGACTTGAGGAGCGAAGGTGAGGGCTGTACCAGGGGAATGGCCAGGGTGAGAGAGTAATGGCTTTAATTAAGAAGCTCAGGTCTGAACCCTGACTCGACAAGAGCAGGTATCAGGAGCTGAGAGATGTATTTGACAACATTTAAACCTAATGCTCAACAAAAACAAAAACATCCATAATCTATTCCTTACACGGAAATATGTCTCAAATGGTCCTAGAATTACATCTTGGTTTTCACAACAGATTATCTTCTTGATGAATGTTTTATCCACATTTGGTTTCAGTGCATTCAGTCCTATTGAAATTTGTTTTGTTCTAGACCATGGAGTATTTGACCATTTTCAAATTGGCAAGTGTCTATCCACAGATGTTGTCTCAATGTTTGACATAGCCAGCGTAGGTCATGAAATTAATACCTGTTGTTAGCTGGTTGCCTCCTTTCCTTTCCCAAGAGTCACTGGTCCAGGTACATTCATAATCTATTCCTTACATGGAATTATGTCTCAAATGGTCCTAGAATTATTAATTTCTTAATGAAGCTCTTGCTCAGGTGAGTGGCAACTAAGATACTGGACACAAACAAATATAAAAGCGGATCAGATCATTCATGGGCACAATCTTATTGACATTCTATCACCCATCTAATACCTTCCATCACAGAGCTGTGAGTTATCACATTGAGGGAGAACCCTCAATATGATAACCTTTATGAGACAGAGGACACCCAACCCATCTCACCTAGGATTCTTGACCAATTCTGACCTGCAACGTACGGACTCACATTCTTTAATCAATCCAGAGAACTTATTGCGTATCACAAAGATATACAAAGTTAATACTCAACCAAGCCAAGAGGTATACAGCGAGACGTTGGTCCGACAGTTCCTGCTTCCAAGCGCTTTGGGGCACAATCTTCTGTTCTTGCTGTGTTCTGTTGACCGTAGTTAATCTTCTTCCTCTAGGTGTGTCTCCAATGTTCTGTAGCCTCTCTTTTATCTCCCTCTGTGTGTTAGTGCCTCGCCATATTAGGTCATGGATCGTTTAGGCTGAAATTATTTGCTAATGGTCACATTTTGTTTGCTCTTGGCCTCCTGATGTCGCAGCATGTGCACCTTATACAGGTAGTTCCTGTTTTCTGCTTTTGCAAGAAACACAAAGTTCAAACTTCCTGTCGTACTGCTTGATTCCTGTGGTTTTACAACCGACTAATCTGATGCAAGTACAGATTATCTCTACCATTATTCTTACACAACTGTTAGCATTTTACCAATCCTTAAATCAAACTAGCACAATTACACCAGGGCCTATTTAGCCTAGCCTTATCATCATGCGTTGTGGTTACGGTTGCATCTTAACAAAGCAAATAATAACACAGTCAGTAACGCAGTTATTGTTAAAACAACATATGTGAATCGATCAAACCCTACTGCAAACCCCTTATTAAGATTTCAAGAATCCCAAGATGGACCCAGGGTTGCACTCCTCACATCCTGCTTCCAGTCTTATTGACAAGCAGTTAATTCCTGGCTTGAAACCAGTTATCCACAGTTTACCTCCTATTCCGCTAGTCTGCTCGGGGAACAAGAACTAGTAAATAAATCATTTTTTATTTTAGTAAAAATTGGATTTTATATTAAGTCCTGAAGTTAAAACCTGTAGATTTACAGAACATGAGGAAAGAACTGTGAACAATGTTGGCTAACATTGGAGCCAGAAAAGGAAGTTTAGTCGGAATAAGGTCAAGGGATCAGGAAGTAGGTCTCATGGACAAGATAGGTGTGGAGAGGTGAAGAGGGGAGATCAGAGAGAAATTGGAGAAAGATACAAGTTCAGGGCTGTAGACTGTTGACAGATCAGTCTTCACAGAGGTCACATGCAGCCTAATCATATGGATTTGGTCACGAAAGGGAAGTAGAAGCAAACACAAGCCTACAGGGTGTGGGGAAGGTCACAAAGGGGAACTTTGTTGCAGCTGTAGTTTGATACAAGGCTGCGGGAGGATTTGAAAATGAGGATGATGGTCTTAAGCCCAGTGCACTGGGGAATGGTGCCAGTCTGGATCGACATGGGAACGGGAAGCTAGTCAGGATCGCATGGGGAACAGGGGCCCAGTCTGGGTAGAATAGGGAACACAGACTGGGTAGAATGGGGAACACAGTCTGTGTAGAATGGGGAACATAGACTGGGTAGAATGGGGAACACACTCTGGGTAGAATGGGGAACACACTCTGGGTAGAATGGGGAACACAGACTGGGTAGAATGGGGAACACAGACTGGGTAGAATGGGGAACACAGTCTGGGTAGAATGGGGAACATAGACTGGGTAGAATGGGGAACACACTCTGGGTAGAATGGGGAACACAGTCTGGGTAGAATGGGGAACATAGACTGGGTAGAATGGAGAACACAGTCTGGGTAGAATGGGGAACACACTCTGGGTAGAATGGGGAACACAGACTGGGTAGAATGGGGAACACAGTCTGTGTAGAATGGGGAACATAGACTGGGTAGAATGGGGAACACAGTCTGGGTAGAATGGGGAACATAGACTGGGTAGAATGGGGAACACACTCTGGGTAGAATGGGGAACACAGTCTGGGCAGAATGGGGAACAACTCTGGGTAGAATGGGGAACACAGTCTGGGTAGAATGGGGAACACACTCTGGGTAGAATGGAGAACACACTCTGGGTAGAATGGGGAACACAGTCTGGGTAGAATGGGGAACACACTCTGGGTAGAATGGGGAACACAGTCTGGGTAGAATGGGGAACACAGTCTGGGTAGAATGGGGAACATAGACTGGGTAGAATGGGGAACACACTCTGGGTAGAATGGAGAACACAGTCTGGGTAGAATGGGGAACACAGTCTGGGTAGAATGGGGAACACAATCTGGGTAGAATGGGGAACACACTCTGGGTAGAATGGGGAACACAGACTGGGTAGAATGGGGAACACAGTCTGGGTAGAATGGGGAACACAGACTGGGTAGAATGGGGAACACACTCTGGGTAGAATGGGGAACATAGACTGGGTAGAATGGGGAACACACTCTGGGTAGAATGGGGAACATAGACTGGGTAGAATGGGGAACACACTCTGGGTAGAATGGGGAACACAGTCTGGGTAGAATGGGGAACATAGACTGGGTAGAATGGAGAACACAGTCTGGGTAGAATGGGGAACACAGTCTGGGTAGAATGGGGAACACAGACTGGGTAGAATGGGGAACACAGTCTGTGTAGAATGGGGAACATAGACTGGGTAGAATGGGGAACACAGTCTGGGTAGAATGGGGAACATAGACTGGGTAGAATGGGGAACACACTCTGGGTAGAATGGGGAACACAGTCTGGGCAGAATGGGGAACAACTATGGGTAGAATGGGGAACACAGTCTGGGTAGAATGGGGAACACAGTCTGGGTAGAATGGGGAACACACTCTGGGTAGAATGGAGAACACACTCTGGGTAGAATGGGGAACACAGTCTGGGTAGAATGGGGAACACACTCTGGGTAGAATGGGGAACACAGTCTGGGTAGAATGGGGAACACAGTCTGGGTAGAATGGGGAACATAGACTGGGTAGAATGGGGAACACACTCTGGGTAGAATGGAGAACACAGTCTGGGTAGAATGGGGAACACAGTCTGGGTAGAATGGGGAACACAATCTGGGTAGAATGGGGAACACACTCTGGGTAGAATGGGGAACACAGTCTGTGTAGAATGGGGAACACACTCTGGGTAGAATGGGGAACACAGACTGGGTAGAATGGGGAACACACTCTAGGTAGAATGGGGAACATAGACTGGGTAGAATGGGGAACACAGTCTGGGTAGAATGGGGAACACAGACTGGGTAGAATGGGGAACACAGTCTGGGTAGAATGGGGAACACAGTCTGGGTAGAATGGGGAACACAATCTGGGTAGAATGGGGAACACAGTCTGGGTAGAATGGGGAACACAATCTGGGTAGAATGGGGAACACACTCTGGGTAGAATGGGGAACACAGACTGGGTAGAATGGGGAACACACTCTGGGTAGAATGGGGAACATAGACTGGGTAGAATGGGGAACACACTCTGGGTAGAATGGGGAACATAGACTGGGTAGAATGGGGAACACAGTCTGGGTAGAATGGAGAACACAGTCTGGGTAGAATGGGGAACACAGTCTGGGTAGAATGGGGAACACAATCTGGGTAGAATGGGGAACACACTCTGGGTAGAATGGGGAACACAGACTGCGTAGAATGGGGAACACACTCTGGGTAGAATGGGGAACATAGACTGGGTAGAATGGGGAACACAGTCTGGGTAGAATGGGGAACACACTCTGGGTAGAATGGGGAACATAGACTGGGTAGAATGGGGAACACACTCTGGGTAGAATGGGGAACATAGACTGGGTAGAATGGGGAACACAGACTGGGTAGAATGGGGAACATAGACTGGGTAGAATGGGGAACACACTCTGGGTAGAATGGGGAACATAGACTGGGTAGAATGGGGAACACAGTCTGGGTAGAATGGGGAACACACTCTGGGTAGAATGGAGAACACAGTCTGGGTAGAATGGGGAACACAGTCTGGGTAGAATGGGGAACACACTCTGGGTAGAATGGGGAAACATAGAAACATAGAAAATAGGTGCAGGAGCAGGCCATTCAGCCCTTCTAGCCTGCACCGCCATTCAATGAGTTCATGGCTGAACATGAAACTTCAGTACCCCCTTCCTGCTTTCTCGCCATAACCCTTGATCCCCCGAGTAGTAAGGACTTCATCTAACTCCCTTTTGAATATATTTAGTGAAATGGCCTCAACTACTTTCTGTGGTAGAGAATTCCACAGGTTCACCACTCTCTGGGTGAAGAAGTTTCTCCTCATCTTGGTTCTAAATGGCTTACCCCTTATCCTCAGACTGTGACCCCTGGTTCTGGACTTCCCCAACATTGGGAACATTCTTTCTGCATCTAACCTGTCTAAACCCGTCAGAATTTTAAACGTTTCTATGAGGTCCCCTCTCATTCTTCTGAACTCCAGTGAATACAAGCCCAGTTGATCCAATCTTTCTTGATAGGTCAGTCCCGCCATCCCGGGAATCAGTCTGGTGAACCTTCGCTGCACTCCCTCAATAGCAAGAATGTCCTTCCTCAAGTTAGGAGACCAAAACTGTACACAATACTCCAGGTGTGGCCTCACCAAGGCCCTGTACAACTGTAGCAACACCTCCCTGCCCCTGTACTCAAATCCCCTCGCTATGAAGGCCAACATGCCATTTGCTTTCTTAACCGCCTGCTGTACCTGCATGCCAACCTTCAATGACTGATGTACCATGACACCCAGGTCTCGTTGCACCTTCCCTTTTCCTAATCTGTCACCATTCAGATAATAGTCTGTCTCTCTGTTTTTACCACCAAAGTGGATAACTTCACATTTATCCACATTATACTTCATCTGCCATGCATTTGCCCACTCACCTAACCTATCCAAGTCACTCTGCAGCCTAATAGCATCCTCCTCGCAGCTCACACTGCCACCCAACTTAGTATCACCCGCAAATTTGGAGATACTGCATTTAATCCCCTCGTCTAAATCATTAATGTACAATGTAAACAGCTGGGGCCCCAGCACAGAACCTTGCGGCACTCCACTAGTCACTGCCTGCCATTCTGAAAAGTACCCGTTTACTCCTACTCTTTGCTTCCTGTCTGACAACCAGTTCTCAATCCACGTCAGCACACTACCCCCAATCCCATGTGCTTTAACTTTGCACATTAATCTCTTGTGTGGGACCTTGTCGAAAGCCTTCTGAAAGTCCAAATATACCACATCAACTGGTTCTCCTTTGTCCACTTTACTGGAAACATCCTCAAAAAATTCCAGAAGATTTGTCAAGCATGATTTCCCTTTCACAAATCCATGCTGACTTGGACCTATCATGTCACCATTTTCCAGATGCACTGCTATGACATCCTTAATAATTGATTCCATCATTTTACCCACTACTGAGGTCAGGCTGACCGGTCTATAATTCCCTGTTTTCTCTCTCCCTCCTTTTTTAAAAAGTGGGGTTACATTGGCTACCCTCCACTCCATAGGAACTGATCCAGAGTCAATGGAATGTTGGAAAATGACTGTCAATGCATCCGCTATTTCCAAGGCCACCTCCTTAAGTACTCTAGGATGCAGTCCATCAGGCCCTGGGGATTTATCGGCCTTCAATCCCATCAATTTCCCCAACACAATTTCCCGACTAATAAAGATTTCCCTCAGTTCCCCCTCCTTACTAGACCCTCTGACCCCTTTTATATCCGGAAGGTTGTTTGTATCCTCCTTAGTGAATACCGAACCAAAGTACTTGTTCAATTGGTCTGCCATTTCTTTGTTCCCCGTTATGACTTCCCCTGATTCTGACTGCAGGGGACCTACGTTTGTCTTCACCAACCTTTTTCTCTTTACATACCTATAGAAACTTTTGCAATCCGCCTTAATGTTCCCTGCAAGCTTCTTCTCGTACTCCATTTTCCCTGTCCTAATCAAACCCTTTGTCCTCCTCTGCTGAGTTCTAAATTTCTCCCAGTCCCCAGGTTCGCTGCTCTTTCTGGCCAATTTGTATGCCACTTCCTTGGCTTTAATACTATCCCTGATTTCCCTAGATAGCCACGGTTGAGCCACCTTCCCCTTTTTATTTTTACGCCAGACAGGAATGTACAATTGTTGTACTTCATCCATGCGGTCTCTAAATGTCTGCCATTGCCCATCCACAGTCAACCCCCTAAGTATCATTCGCCAATCTATCCTAGCCAATTCACGCCTCATACCTTCAAAGTTACCCTTCTTTAAGTTCTGGACCATGGTCTCTGAAATTACTGTTTCATTCTCCATCCTAATGCAGAATTCCACCATATTATGGTCACTCTTCCCCAAGGGGCCTCGCACAATGAGATTGCTAATTAATCCTCTCTCATTACACAACACCCAGTCTAAGATGGCCTCCCCCCTAGTTGGTTCCTCAACATATTGGTCTAGAAAACCATCCCTTATGCACTCCAGGAAATCCTCCTCCACCGTATTGCTTCCAGTTTGGCTAGCCCAATCTATGTGCATATTAAAGTCACCCATTATAACTGCTACACCTTTATTGCATGCACCCCTAATTTCCTGTTTGGTGCCCTCCCCAACATCCCTATTACTGTTTGGAGGTCTGTACACAACTCCCACTAACGTTTTTTGCCCTTTGGTGTTCTGCAGCTCTACCCATATAGATTCCACATCATCCAAGCTAATGTCTTTCCTAACTATTGCATTAATCTCCTCTTTAACCAGCAATGCTACCCCACCTCCTTTTCCTTTTATTCTATCCTTCCTGAATGTTGAATACCCCTGAATGTTGAGTTCCCAGCCCTGATCATCCTGGAGCCACGTCTCCGTAATCCCAATCACATCATATTTGTTAACATCTATTTGCACAATTAATTCATCCACCTTATTGCGGATACTCCTTGCATTAAGACACAAAGCCTTCAGGCTTGTTTTATTAACACCCTTTGTCCTTTTAGAATTTTGCTGTACAGTGGCCCTTTTTGTTCTTTGCCTTGGGTTTCTCTGCCCTCCACTTTTCCTCATCTCCTTTCTGTCTTTTGCTTTTGTCTCCTTTTTGTTTCCCTCTGTCTCCCTGCATTGGTTCCCATCCCCCTGCCATATTAGTTTAAATCCTCCCCAACAGACTGGGTAGAATGGGGAACACAGTCTGGGTAGAATGGGGAACACACTCTGGGTAGAATGGGGAACACAGTCTGGGTAGAATGGGGAACACACTCTGGGTAGAATGGAGAACACAGTCTGGGTAGAATGGGGAACACAGTCTGGGTAGAATGGGGAACACACTCTGGGTAGAATGGAGAACACAGTCTGGGTAGAATGGGGAACATAGACTGGGTAGAATGGGGAACACAGACTGGGTAGAATGGGGAACACAGTCTGGGTAGAATGGAGAACACAGTCTGGGTAGAATGGGGAACGCAGTCTGGGTAGAATGGGGAACACACTCTGGGTAGAATGGGGAACATAGACTGGGTAGAATGGGGAACACAGTCTGGGTAGAATGGGGAACACACTCTGGGTAGAATGGGGAACACAGTCTGGGTAGAATGGGGAACACAGTCTGGGTAGAATGGAGAACACAGTCTGGGTAGAATGGGGAACACAGTCTGGGTAGAATGGGGAACACAGACTGGGTAGAATGGGGAACACAGTCTGGGTAGAATAGGGAACACACTCTGGGTAGAATGGGGAACACATTGAAATGCAATGCAATGTAAGGCAATACAATCATTACAATTTGGTTATAGCATAGAGGAGGTATGATGTCCCTCTTTTACTCGATTTTCACAGTAAAAGGACGGTATACAGTCATACACAACTTTCAGTAAATTAAAATAAAAACACATACTAACACATTCTCAAATCGCATAAAAGGTCCTCAGTCAAACATGTTTTAAGTTCAGTAAAATAAAGGTACATAGTCAAAACATTTTAGTAACACTCTTACAACTATCGCGATGTTGCGGTTTGCAGCAGGAAAAATCAAACACAAATTAAACATAGTAGTATGGTGTCACCCCTCCCTGCGCGATTCCCAAGTTCGGTCAAGGAGCGTATAGCACCCTTTGGTGCCTGACCTGGCGGCCTCTGTGTTTCACTCGGCAAGTGAGACACCATCAGTGAAGTATAATCGCGAGTTGACAAATAACTAAATTGTGGGAAGCGATTCGGATCCAGACGGGGACCTCTATATTTCTGAAAAATTCCCACCAAGGCGGAATGGTGATCTCAAGAATCTTTTTCCCTATCTCAATGGTTTTCTGTTCCAGAGTATAGAAGTGTTTTTGTGAGATAATTACAGCTTTTAGCAGAGCGGTAAGATGTTCGGATAGAGAGGGAATTGCATAGTCAAAATGTACAACATAATCCTGCAGGTTTGTAATGTTTTCCTTCACAGTGAGGTGGACAGTGGAGGGTTCAGGAATGGGGACAATCCGTTCCTGAGCCACTTGAACTGATGCCTCAGGTTTGAAGCAGAAACTGCTGTCACTTACCGGACACCAGAAGTGTCCATGTTGGTAGTGGGTCACACTGGTGATGACACAATATGTCCCACCCCCTGTGTATGTTACCTGTGGAGGGACCTGGCCTTGTGCTGTTACTTCTATGGTGCAGTTAATAGGCTGTGTGCCAGCAGCTTTAAACCCACACTGTGACTTTGAATGGACACTCAAGTACTGGGGACACAATATTATGTGTGCACCCCGGCTCCGGCACCCGGGGAGGTCAGTACCCGTTACAGCGTGCTCCCACTTTATGACATAGAGTGGGACTACTGCGAAACGAATGTGTGCACCTCCCTGAATAACTCCAGTGTTCTCCACCCGGTATACCGGTGTGGGTCGGGCTGTCCCACCCATGACCGGTATCCTTAATACTATCCCTATAATAGTGTGGTTAGACTTCCCACTGTCTACTGGGACAGGGTAGGCTTCAGAGGCTGGGCGGAGACGGGCTTAGTGAATTGCTGTACGGGTGGAGGGCTGCGAGGTGCTTGTTCTGATCCAAGAGGGGACTACACCTTGTTTTTAAATCCTCCAGGTTGTTGCGGCCCTCGCCCAACAACCATGCCCCATATAATACACACACCTCGTTCTGTGCAGCCTGGTCCGAAGCGTTTCTATCCTCCCGTATGAGTGCATTCACTGTCTGTGCATGTTTTTCCAGCTCAGCCACTATTTCTTTGAAATGGACAGTCATAGCCTGGTCCTCGTGTAGTTCTGAACCTACTTCAGTGCTCTCCAGTTTCAGGATTTTTCTCAATTGGGTCTTTAAACTATTTATCTGTGTTTGCAGTTCTATGTCATCTCGGTTATTTATTACAGAGGATGCTGTATTGTAGGTAGTGAAAACGTTGTTTATGATTCCCCTCCTAGGTCTCCCTGAGCCCATGGTGTCCCCAGCGTTTAGGGTGCATAGGTCTCCTTTGTCTACATTTCCAAAGTCTAACTCATAAAATTTCTTGAACATGTCTGTAAGTAGGGCCTGGTATAGCAGCTCTGTTTCCTTCGTACACCATGCAGGCAGGTGTACCTCGGTAAGGTTTAATATTACTGAAGCTACTGCATAATGTACCCCTGATATAACACCTTTTTGGTCGGTACCAATACTAATCCGTTCCAGGTCCCTTGGTGCTGGTAGGACACCTTTCTATTGCTGTGTGTATTGGGGGGTTGTGGGCAGGGGTTTCTGAATGTGTGCTCTTAGTTCGGTGGCATTAATTGGGAATGGGGAGTGTGGGACCACGCACCCGTGTAGGCTAGAATCCCACCCCATCCCTTCCCCTTCACCTTGCCATTGCCTGGCGAAGGCGATCGATATGCCTGCGGGACAAATACTCTCTGATCCCCACATACAAAATAAATTCCTTTTTCGGATTCCCACCATTTGTCCCAACACACTTTTACTCCTCCCCGTGTCCCCGTGATGGTGCGGTACGTATCATTACTGAGTCTTTCCCAGTCCAATTCCTGGTCCCATGCGTCCTCGCTGAGTTTTCTGAGCCACCACCATCTTCCCAGGGGAATGTTCCCTTTGCAAGTCAAACATACATGGTTTCCCTGTGTAACACTGACTCGGGCAGCGATGATCCACATCCGGGGGCATGGAACTGAGGCCTCCCTGTAGGTAAAGCCTTCCTGGCTGGAGTAGCGGGTAGAATTAGATCCCAGCCACCCTGGCCATCTTCCCTCGTGGGCGTAAACGGTGAGTTCTTCCACGTCACGGGGGCCACCCCTGGCGGTTACAATCGGTGCCCTCCCTCCTGGACACCCGTAAATGAGGGATTCTTCCACATCTCCTCTGTCACTGCTGCTCATCCTATCAGGGTGAGCAGGAACAGGATCCTTCTCATGTGTCCTCTGTCCTGTAGGGGCACATGAAACAGATTATCGAGCCCTGAGAAAGTTCTCTGGCTTGACAAAGGTGACCGAGTTCCAAATTTGGGCTCATAGTCTTTAATTGACTGGCTGTCTTATTCAGATTCCTGCTTTTAACTTTTATCTCACAGTCGTTCTGCTTGTTATCTTACCAGTGCTTCCTTAATAGCCATACCGGTAGATTCTTCTTACTCCCGGGGATTACCCGGCCTATGCTTCTTTTAACAGCTGCACAGGTAGATTCCTTTCCTTACCCCAGTTAACTAATACATATATACTTATCATTACACAGGTAAATCTTGCACTATTCTAAACTTATTCACTAAACATACTTCAATCCATGTTGCTAAACATCCTTAAATTCACATCGCTATATATGTCCATCTGCCACCCGTCTCCGGGTGGTCAGGTTAATTCCTGCCTTCTCTCTTTCTTCTTCTCCCGCTGGGTGTCCAGCGAGGTAGGTAATAGGTCGGTCTGCACCATCTAACCCTAAGTACCCTGACTGGACGTGGGTGTGAGTCCCACACTATCGGGGGAACGTCCCCTCCGATGCTGCAGCTCGCCGCTCCTTTGGGGATGGCTGCCTGGTTCGTTTCTTCCCCTGGGAGCTCTGCCTGGTTGGGGGCCATGGGCTGGGGTCTCCCACTTGGTGGCTGGTCCACCACTATCTCTTCTGGGGGTCCCTTGTTGCCCGAGGCTACCGGCTGGGTGTCCCTGCTCGCGGGCTGGTCTATGACCTGAGGTGCCCTTTTGCGGCTGGTCCCTTTCCCGGGGCTGAACCATTCAAATTGGACGCTGGTGACCACGGTGCCTTTGGCCGTGGTGTGCGGGGAGTCCTTCTTAAGGCTCCGGCTGCTGGGGGTGTGTCCGAGTCCCAAATGATTGTGGGACAGCTCCTCCGGTAACACAGTTCACCGCCCCTCTAGGTGCAGTCTGTGTGTCTGCCACGTCCCCTGTGGGATTTCCAGTCGGAGGTTGTTGGCTGGGGGTTCCTGTCTTTAGTACGGTTTACAGTTTTTGGCTGTCCTTTACGTTTAGCTGCAGCCCCTGGGTTGAAAATTTGCACTGATTCATGTGGAACCACTTTGTTCGGCGAGGTAATTTTATGGCATAGACCATGGGGCTTGCCTTGTCGACAAGGTGGTATGGTCCCATGTACAGTGCCTCGAAGACCCCTACTCTAGCGTAGTTCCTTACCATAACCTGGTCCCCTATCTCCCACTCGTGGTGTTTGCGGGGTTCTAGCAGCAGTCGGTTGCTCCGATGCTGTTTTCCCATGTTGTTAGCAGCCTGCCAGTGAATCTGTTTAAGGTGTTCAAACAGATTCCTGACAACGCTGTCCTGGTTCGCTTCCCTAAGCTGACCTTCCGTGAGTCCCGGGGCTAACACATGGGTGGGGGTTCGCATGGCTCTGCCGGTCATGAGCTCGTACGGGGAGTACCCGTGCTCTTTGACTGGCTGGCCCGGATCCCCATGAGGACCAGTGATAGACCTCTACCCACCCTTTGGGTGAGTCCCCTGTCTCTTTGTGCAGCCTTTCTTTGATGGTGTGGTTTAAACGCTCCACAGGCCCGGATAACTGCGGGTTGTGGGCGACATGCCATTTTCCTCTGATGCCGAGTACCTTAAGGGTCTCCTGCCCGGTGAAGTGACTCCCTTGGTCGGACTCCATGTATTGTGGTGGTCCCCATCGAGAGAACACTTCTCTGACCAGGGTCCTAGCTGCTCCCAGGGCAGTGGCTGTTCGGCATGGGAAGGCTTCCACCCATTTGGTGACTACATCCACTGATATTAGGCAGTACTTGTAACCTCCCTGGGCAGTGGCTAGGGGCCCGATGTAATCAATTTGGATCGACTGCCAGGGTCCCTCTACCCTCCTGATATGTCCCACAGACACCTTTCTTTTCTGTGGGTCAGGGTTGTTGGCCGCACACACCAGACAGCTAGCACAGAACTCGCGGACATCTTCCCTGAGTCCTGGCCACCATCCTGCCTGTTCCACTCATTGCCAAGTGGTCTCAGGTCCGGGGTGTCCTGCTCCTAGACCCTCATGGGGCAGCTGGAGGAATTCTCTCCGGTGTTATTGTGGTACTACCCATTGCCCTCCTGTAAACAGCATGTCTTCTTTAATGGCAATTGCTGCGGTGCCGTACGGGCCGTCTATCCTTTCCCCTTTAGCTAGCGTGTTCAGGACAATTTTGAGGATGGAGTCTTGGGTCTGAACCGTTTTTAGGTCCCTGCCATCCCTATCCTGCCCCTGACAGCGTTGTACGGATCCCAGAGCTTGCCCGTGCGGGCACCCTGCTTGGCCAACATGTCAGCCTGCTGGTTTCCCTCGCTACGGGGTTCTGTGGTGGAATGTGCCTTCACCTTATGTATGTAGATATTCCCTTCCTCCCCTACAGCTTTCATGATCTTTTCCAGTAGGGGCTTAATTGCCAGGGGTCTCCTGTCTGCGGATGTGTATCCACGGCGGGACCAAATAGCCAGGTACTCCATACACGAATTGCATGTGAACATACTGTCCGAGCAAATCGTGTATGGGGTAGGGAATTCTTCGGGGGGTGTGATTACATACACCATCGCAGACTATTCAGCATGCTGGGCGCTCATAGTAATGGGGCGTTTAATCGCCAGGGCAACACCTGCCCCGGGGCCATAAACTCCGCAGCCTGTGAGTCGTTCACCCGCAGATACTCCAACTGTGAGCGGCACCTCCTAGCCACTAACTGGGATGTGAAAAGATCACTGATCTTTACAGGGGGGGTCCCCTATCACACTCCTTACCCACCATACGCCCACCCAAATGCTCCTGGACGGGAGAATCAAGGACAGGACAGTGAGCACTGCCCGCATTGCTCACTGGCCCCTGCTCCTCTCTCAAATGGACCTAAGAGTAAAGGGTCTCTGCGAGCCAAGACTCGCAGCCAACATGATCTATCCAGGGACAGCCCACCGGTGTTCCATAGAAGGGGTATGGGAAATTAACACAGGCTTTCGGGCTGGATTACACCCCACAGGCCCACTCCACTCCCTTGTGTAGGAGTCAGAGCAGAGGGGCTGCTGTGGCTGCATAATCCTCAATGAAATCTCTGCAGTACTCGGTTAGCCCTCGAAAAGATCTTACTCCTGTTACTGTGTTGGGGGCAGGAAACTTCTGCACTGCCTCCCTTATAGCTTTGTCAATGGCTCTCTCCCCTGCGCACACAGCCAGTCCCAGGAATTTTACTTCCTTCAGGCCGATCTGTGCCTTCTTGGGGTTTACTTTAAATCCTTCTTCTTTTAGCAGCTCCAGCAGTTCAGCCAGCAGTGGGCCATGCTCCTCCCCCTCATCGGTGAACAGGAGCAGGTCATCTACATACTGTACTAATTGCTGGGGTCTGCTGAAACTCTTTCAACAGTCGACCATACACTGATGGAAAATACTGGGGCTGTTGTGGAAGCCCTGAGGGAGACAGTTCCAAGTGTATTGCTGTCCTTTAAAGTTAAAAGCAAACTTGTACTGATCTTCCCTTCTTAAAGGTATGGACCAGAACCTGTTGGAAATATCCAGCACCGTGAAGGTGGTCCCGGAGGCTGGGATACTTCCAATGAGGTCGGCGACAGCAGCAACAGTGGGTGCACAGGCGGGGATGTTATGGTTGAGTACTCGATAATCCACCGTGGCTCTCCAGGAGTTGTCCGGTTTCTTTACCGGCCACAATGGGGAGTTCACATGGGTAGCTATTGGTCTCAATACCCCCTGTTTAACCAGCAAACCCAAGGCTGTTTCCATGTCTGCCTCCGCCTCCCTGGGGAAATTGTACTGTTTCTGTGGTGGGGTCATGGGGTCCCCATCTATGCTAACCTCGACCCCATTTATCCTTCCACAGTCGTGTTTGTGAGTGGCAAAAGCTGCAAGGTTTTCTCTCACATATTCTTGATATTCTCCAGGGGTGTTACTGACCAGTGATTCAATGTCATAACCCTCCTTTGGTTTCATGGTGCACACCGTCCCCTTTCCCTGTTTTCCCGGGATAACCATCACCTCACTCTCCTGTCCCGTACAGCCTGACCCCCAAAGACAGTAGTTTCTTAAATCCACTGGGATCCCGTAGCCTAGGATGAAGTCAGCCCCCAGGATCCCTCTCCCTTCCTGCTCCCACTTCATCAGGACACAAGTCCACTTAGTGCGGAGTGTACCTAAATGAATGGAGAGCTGAATGGAGAATGAGCCAGTCTGTTCAGTGCCTGTGAAACCCACCAAGCTGTAGGGGACCCCGTTAGACAGAGGTGAGGCGACGGGGTTAGCTGCATAGACAAGGGTGCTTGAGGCGCCGGTGTCCAGCAGGTAAGTCCCTTTCACCTTTTCCACTTCCCCCTGTACGGTCGGTCGCCCCCACGCATCATACTCGAGGGCACACAGGTGAACAGGCTGTGCCTGTCCTAGTCACGGTTTTGGTTGGGAGGGGGCAGATGGGATTTCGGTATCGGTGTCAGTGGCTGCCTTCCTAGGGCCATCTAACATGGCTCGGAGCGCAGTTAAAAAGGTCTCAAACGAGTGGGGAGGGATTGGGGAGGACAAAAGTGAAAGATAGGTCGAGCTAAAATGGTTGCTGCTCCATGCTGCTTCTGTCACTTCCTGGTTCTTCTGGCTGTCCACCTTTAATCTGAAAACACCACCTACTGGTGACACAGTGGCGCGACCATCGTTTACATTTTGTTGCTGCCGCCTGCTCTCTAGCTGATCATGCAGGTTGGGGTGAACCTGCGAGAGTCTGGTTTTAAGTGTACTTTTCACCGGGGCACCCCTGTGAGAGAGTGGGGTCTCGTGTGGTCGCTGAGCAGTACTCGAGATAGGCGGGTTTGGAGTGAGCCTTCTGTGACTCGTTTCAAGCTCTGTTTGATTGTTTGTACTGCCCGCTCTGCCTGCCCATTGGAGGTTGGTTTAAACGGGGCCGGGGTGACATGTTTGATCCCATTGTGGGTCATGAATTCTTTAAATTCGGTATTGGTGAAATATGGCCCGTTGTTACTGACCAATATGTCAGGCAGGCCGTGGGTGGCAAACATGGCCCTCAGGCTTTCAGTGGTGGCGGTGGCGGTGCTTCCCGATATTATTTCACATTCAATCCATTTTGAAAAAGCATCCACCACCACCAGGAACATTTTACCGAGAAACGGGCCCGCATAGTCAACATGGATCCTCGACCATGGTCTGGAGGGCCAGGACCACAAACTTAGTGGTGCCTCTCTGGGCGCGTTGCTCAACTGAGCACATACGCTGCATTGCCGTACACAGGACTCTAAGTCAGAGTCGATACTGGGCCACCACACGTGGGATCTGGCTATCGCTTTCATCATTAATATACCCGGGTGTGTGCTGTGGAGATCCGAGATGAACGTCTCCCTGCCCTTTTTTGGTAGCATTACGCGGTTACCCCAAAACAGGCAGTCTGCCTGAATGGACAGCTCATCCTTTCGCCGCTGGAACGGCTTGATTGGTTCTTGCATTTCAACGGGGATGCTGGCCCAGCTCCCATGCAGTACACATTTTTTAATATGGACAGCAGAGGATCTTGGCTGGTCCAAGTCCTAATCTGGCGGGCCGTGACAGGTGATTTATCATTTTCAAATGCTTCCATGATCATCAACAAGTCTTGCAGGCTGCGCCATTTCCACCCCCGTGGTGGGCAATGGTAGCCGACTGAGAGCATCCGCACAGTTCTTGGTGCCTTGCCTGTGGCGGATGATATAGTTGTACGCGGATAGCGCGAGTGCCCACCTTTGTATGCGGGCTGAGGCATTAGTATTTATGCCCTAGTTTTCAGCGAACAGGGATATGAGGGGCTTGTGATCGGTTTCCAGCTCAAATTTGAGGCCAAACAGGTACTGATGCATTATCTTTACCCTGAACACACACGCTAATGCCTCTTTCTCGATCATGCTGTAGGCCCTCTCGGCCTTAGACAAGCTCCGGGAACATAGGCGACAGGTTACAACTTCCCCGCAACGTTAGCTTGTTGTAATACACACCCGACTCCATAGAACGACGCATCACTTGCTAGCACAAGACTTTTACACGGGTTATACAATACAAGAAACTTTTTGGAGCATAAAATGTTTCTGACTTTCTCAAGAGCAATAACTTGGTTTTTTTCCCCATACCCAGTTCTCACCTTTGCGCAATAACACATGTAGGGGCTCTAAAAGGGTGCTTAACCCCGGTAGGAAGTTACCAAAATAGTTGAGGAGTCCCAGGAACGACCGCAGCTCCATGACGTTCTGTGGCCTGGGCACGTTCCTGATAGCCTCTGTCTTGGCATCTGTGGGCCGAATGCCATCCGCCGCGATCTTTCTCCCGAAAAAATCCACTTCTGTTGCCATGAAGATGCATTTCGACCTCTTCAGCCGCACCCCTACACGATCCAGTCGCTGGAGGACCTCCTCCAGGTTTTGTAGGTGCTCGACGGTGTCCCGACCCGTGACCAATATTTCGTCCTGAAAGACCACCGTGTGTGGTACTGACTTGAGTAGGCTCTCCATGTTTCTCTCGACAATCGCTGCAGCTGACCGAATTCCAAACGGGCATCTGTTGTCGATGAAGTGTCCCTTGTGCGTGTTAAACATAGAAACATAGGAAATAGGTGCAGGAGTAGGCCATTCGGCCCTTCGAGCCTGCACCGCCATTCAATAAGGTCATGGCTGATCATTCCTTCAGTACCCCGTTCCTGCTTTCTCTCCATACCCCTTGATCCCTTTAGCCGCAAGGGCCATATCTAACTCTCTCTTGAATATATCCAATGAACTGGCATCAACAACTCTCTGCGGTAGGGAATTCCACAGGTTAACAACTCCCTGAGTGAAGAAGTTCCTCCTCATCTCAGTCCTAAATGGCCGACCCCTTTATCCTTAGACTATGTCCCCTGGTTCTGAACTTCCCTAACATCGGGAACATTCTTCCTGCATCTACCCTGTCCAGTCCCGTTAGAATTTTATATGTTTCTATGAGATCCCCTCTCTTCCTTCTAAACTCCAGTGAATACAGGCCCAGTCGATCCAGTCTCTCCTCATATGTCAGTCCCCCCATCCCGGGAATCAGTCTGGTGAACCTCCGCTGCACTCCCTCAATAACAAGAATGTCCTTCCTCAGATTAGGAGACCAAAATTTTACACAATATTCCAGGTGGGGCCTTACCAAGGCCCTGTACAACTGCAGTAAGACTTCCCTGCTCCTGTACTTAAATCCCCTTGCTGTGAAGGGCAACGTACCATTTGCCTTCTTTACCGCCTGCTGTACCTGCGTGCCAACCTTCAATGACTGATGAATCATGACACCCAGGTCTCGCTGCACCTCCCCTTTTCCTAATCTTCCGCCATTCAGATCATATTCTGCCTTCCTGTTTTTGCCCCCAAAGTGGATAACCTCACATTTATCCACATTATACTGCATCTGCCATGTATTTGCCCACTCGCCTAACCTGTCCAAATCAGCCTGCAGCCTCTTAGCGTCCTCCTCACAGCTCACACTGCCACCCAGTTTAGTGTCATTTGCAAACTTGGAGATATTACACTCAATTTCATCATCCACTCATTAATATATATTGTAACGAGCTGGGGTCCCAGCACTGAGCCCTGCGGCACTCCACTAGTCACTGTCTGCCATTCTGAAAAGGACTCGTTAATCCCGACTCTCTGCTTCCTGTCTGCCAACCAGTTCTCTATCCACGTCAGTACAATACCCCCAATACCATGTGCTTTGATTTTGCACACCAATCTCTTGTGTGGGACCTTGTCAAAAGCCTTTTGAAAGTCCAAATACACCACATCCACTGGTTCTCCCTTGTCCACTCTACTAGTTACATCCTCAAAAAATTCCAGAAGATTTGTCAAGCATGATTTCCCCTTCATAAATCCATGCTGACTTGGACCAATCCTATCACTGCTTTCCAAATGAGCTGCTATTTCATCCTTAATGATTGATTCTAACATTTTCCCCACTACTGATGTCAGGCTGACTGGTCTATTATTACCCATTTTCTCTCTCCATCCTTTTTTAAAAAGTGGTGTTACATTAGCAACCCTCCAGTCCATAGGAACTGATCCAGAGTCGATAGACTGTTGGAAAATTATCACCAATGCATCCACTATTTCTAGGGCCACTTCCTTAAGTACTCTGGGATGTAGACTATCAGGATTGGGGATTTATCGGCCTTCAATCCCGTCAATTTCGCTAACACAATTTCCCGCCTAATAAGGATATCATTCAGTTCCTCCTTCTCACTAGACCTTCGGACCCCTAGTACATCGGGAAGTTTATTTGTGTCTTCTTTTGTGAAGACAGAATGAAAGTACTTGTTCAATTGGCTTGCCATTTCTTTGTTCCCCATTATAAATTCACCCGAATCCGACTGCAAGGGACCAACGTTTTACTTCACTAATCTTTTTCTCTTCACATATCTGTAGAAGCTTTTACAGTCATTTTTTATGTTTCCGGCAAGCTTCCTCTCATACTCTCTTTTCCCCCTCTTAATTAAACCCTTTGTCCTCCTCTGCTGTATTACAAAATTCACCCAGTCCTCCGGCATGCTATTTTTTCTGGCTAATTTGTATGCCTCTTCCTTGGATTTAACACTATCCTTAATTTCCCTTGTTAGCCACGGTTGAGCCACCTTCCCCATTTTATTTTTACTCCAGAGAGGGATGTTCAATTGTTGAAGTTCGTCCATATGATCTGTAAAGGTTTGCCATTGCCTATCCACCGTCAACCCTTTAAGTATCATTTGCCAGTCTAATCTAGCCAATTCGCGCCTCAAACCATCGAAGTTAACTTTCCTTAAGTTCAGGACGCCAGTTTCTGAATTAACTTTGTCACTCTCCATCTTAATAAAGGTTTCTACCATGTTATGGTCACTCTTCCCCAAGGGGCCTCACACAACAGTCCAGGATGGCCAGCTCTCTGGTTGGTTCCTCGACATATTGGTCCAGAAAACCATCCCTCATACACTCCAGGAAATCCTCCTCCACCGCATTGCTACCAGTTATGTTAGCCCAATCAATATGTAGATTAAAATCGCCCATGATAACTGCTGTACCTTTATTGCACACATCCCTTATTTCTTGTTTGATGCTGTCCCCAACCTCACTACTACTATTTGGTGGTCTGTACACAACTCCCACTCATGTTTTTTGCCCTTTGGTATTCCGTAGCTCGACACATACCGATTCCACATGATCCAAGCTAATGTCCTTCCTTAGAATTGCATTAATTTCCTCTTTAACCAGCAACGCCACCCTGCCTCCTTTTCCTTTCTGTCTATCCTTCCTGAATGTTGAATACCCCTGGATGTTGAGTTCCCAGCCTTGGTCACCCTGGAGCCATGTCTCCGTGATACCAATCACATCATGCCCGTTAACTGCTATCTGTGCAGTTAATTTGTCCACCTTATTCCGAATACACCTTGCATTGAGGCACAGAGTCTTCAGGCTTGTCTTTTTAACACACTTTGACCCTTTAGAATTCTGCTGTAGTGGCCCTTTTTGCTTTTTTGCCTTTGGTTTCTCTGCCCTCCACTTTTACTATTCTCCTTTCTATCTTTTGCTTCTGTCTCCATTTTATTCCCCTCTGTCTCCCTGCATACGTTCCCATCCCCCTGCCATGTTAGTTTAACTACTCACAAACAGCACTAGCAAACACTCCACCTCGGTGTTGATGCAGATGAGGCCCTTCGAAGACTCCTCCAGCTCCTGCATCATGTAGGCTGAAGTCAGATCGAGCTTGGTGAATGTCTTGCCTCCTGCCAGCGTCGCAAATAGGTCATCTGCCTTAGGTAGTGGGTATTGGTCCTGTAGCGAGAAATGATTAATAGTTACTTTATAATCGCAGCAAATCCTGACCGTGCCATCACTTTTGAGTACTGGAACAATCGGGCTGGCCCACTCGCTGAATTCCACTGGGGAGTTGATGCCCTCGCTTTGCAGACTGTCTAGCTCGATTTCCACTCTCTCCCTCATCATGTGAGGTACCGCTCATGCCTTGTGGTGAATGGGTCGTGCCTTTGGTACCAAGTGGATCCGCACCTTCGCCCCGGAAAGTTTCCAATGCCTGGCTCAAAAAGGGAATGAAATTTGTTAAGAACCTGGGCACATGAGGCCTCTTCAACATGTGATAGCGCTCGGATGTCATCCCAATTCCAGCGGATTTTGCTCAGCCAGCTCCTTCCAAGCAGTGTGGGGCCATCGCCCGGGATAATCCAGAGTGGCAGTTTGTGCACCGTGCCCTTGTAGGTGACCTTGACCATGGCGTTACCCAGGACAGTGATAAGCTCTTTGGTGTACGTTCTCAGTTTCGTATGGATGGGGCTCAGGGCTGGTCTGAATGCCTTGTTGCACCAGTCTCTCAAACATCTTTTTACTCATGATGGTGTCCAGTTCCATGGCTACGGGTAAGCCATTCAATTTTACGTTTAGCATTATAGGTGGACATTTCGTCAAAAATGTGTGCACCCTGTGTACTTCAGCATCTGCCTCCTCTCTCTGAGGCTCGAAATTGCTTTGATCCACCATGGACCGATCTTCCTCTGCCACGTGGTGGTTAGCAGGTTTTGCAGAGCCTGCAGCTCGTTTGCAAGCTCATTGTAGATGCCCCATTGTTCCACAACTCTTGCAAACATACCCTTTGAAGCAGCCTGAATAGGCTGAATGGAAGCCTCCATAATGCCAACAAGGTGTGAATTGCCTTGCATTCATCCTTTGTTGGGGACTCTGAGTCACCTGATGCCTGCTGGCAGTTGCAGACTCATGGGTTCTGCCCTGTACATTTCTGCTTGCAAACACAGTTCCAGTTAATTTATGAGCATTGCTAGCACTTGTGTGCTGAGAGATTTGTTTGGTGTTATCACTAGTGGACATAAACGCCTGTGCTATCGCAATGGCCTTACTGAGGGTCAGTGTCTCTACAATCAAAAGTTTTCATAGGATGGTCTCATGGCCAATGCCCAGTATAAAAAAGTCTCTGAGCATTTGCTCCAGGTAGCCATCAAACTCACATTGTCCTGCAAGTCACCTTAGCTCGGCGACGTAGCTCGCCACTTCCTGACCTTCAAATCGCTGGCACGTGAAGAACCGATACCTCGCCATCAGCACACTCTCCCTCGGGTTAAGATGCTCCTGAACCAGTGTACACAGCTCCTCATATGACTTATCTGTGTGTTTCACCAGAGCCAGAAGATTCTTCATGAGGCTGTAGGTCGGTGCCCCGCAGATTGTGAGGAGGACCGCTCTCCTTTTTGCAGCGCTTCCTTCTCCGTCCAGCTCATTGGCTACAAAGTACTGGTCTAGCTGTTGGACATAGGCTTCCCAGTCCTCACCTTCCGAGAATTTCTCCAGGATGCCCACAGTTTGCTGTATCTTTGCGTTGGATTCATATTCTCGTCGCCAGTTGTTGTGTTCCTAACACTGATGAGGCGGCACACAGGGAGGTTAAAGTAACAGTGACCTCAGTCTTTAATAAGACACTCCAGAGTGAGGAACAGGCCTTAGGGGCCGGCTTATATACAATGCTCCCAAAGGATGCTGGGATCCCTTGGGACTTCAGGGGATGAGCTCCTGGTGGCGGAACATGGGAGTGCATGCTTTGCAGATACACAACAGGTGGAATCCGTATTGTGACTCTGGGAGGAGCTCTTCAGCCACGGGGAGAAGCGATTTAGGAGGATTCTTGCAATGACTTTCCCGGTGGTCAACAGCAGGGAAATTCCTCTGCAGTCACCGTGGTCGGACTTGCCACCTTTCTCGAAGATGGTCACGATGATAGCCTCTCTGCGATCTCCTGGCATGATCTCTTCCCTCCAGATAAGAGAGATGAGTTCATGGATCCGCCAGTCCGAACGTAGAATGGGTCTGTGATGGATCCGTTGGTCAGGCGCTGAATAGCTCAAGTCTCTTCGCCAAGAGCAAGCTGAAGCCAAGCGTAGACAGCGGAAGGAGCGTGTGACAACCCAGGCCCTCCCATCCACTCGTTTCTTCAATCAACATCTGACCCACCTGTGACAGAGACTGTAGAACCCGCGTTGGACCCTTCAGGCACTTGAGAACTTATTTTTAGTGTGTAAGCAAGTCATCCTCAACTCTGAGGGACTGCCTATGATGATGATGTGCGATATACTGTCCGTTGGTTAGGCTTCAGTTTATGCGATGTACTGTCAGTCGTCGTTGTCCTTCATATGAGCCTGCACTATGTGAGCCTACTCATATCAACTTTCCCCCTCCGCTGCTGCTAACCAGTCATATGTTCTTTTATATTTTGCAGATGGTTCAGAAACATCCAATAATGAAGACCCCACCAGCTGGCCAGAAGCAACATTGGTGGACACCGACCTCAGCCATCCTGACGAACCTCCACAGGAAGAGGAGGAGGAGGAACAAATGGATACGGTCGAGGTGGCGGGGTGTTGTTGCTGAGTGTGGAGGAGGGCACGCAGCCACAAAGTGCTTCATCTGCAGCCAGCAATAAAGAGGAGGGGGGCGGTAACTGGGACATTCCCCGGTTATACAACATCTGAGGTCGCAGGTCCCAATGGGTTGCAGCAAAGCACACCCAGGGCAGCAGCAGGCCGTCTGTCGTCTGGGCGGAGGCTGCATTGGCGAGACCACTCTGCCGAAATGCAGGCTGAACATTTGATGAGAAATCGCTCCTCGAGGCTGTGGGTGGGATCTCGGAAAGTATCGCAGTACTATCTGCTGATATTAGGGAGGGCATGCCAGGGAGCATTGCAGTACTGTGTACAGAGATTCGGGAAGGCAAGTCACAGATGGTAGCTGCAACGGCAATTGACGGTCTCGACTGATGCCACTCCAATTCCCAGACCAACCTTCCCAGTCAGTGTTCAGGCTAAGCAACAGGATGAACAGTTCACAGCTGTAGCTTCTCGAGGGCTTCCATTACTGTCTCCTTTGTCTGTCCCTCAACAAGCGCAGCGCCCTTCTTGCAATACTAATAAAAAACAGCTTGGAGTCACCAGGACTCGGGGTAAGCCTGCGTTTATGGGCAAGACTAATGCCAAGACAAGAGGGGGTGCGGGTGCCTTTAAATTAGCGAGGGGAGAATGGCTGCAGCCGAAGTCTGTTTGCTGTTCACAACCTTCAGATTCTTTCAAAGCATAAATTTATGCACATTCAGAGATTGTGTAAATGCAGGAGAATGTCAATGGGGCAGAGCTATGTTAGTGAACAGGTGAAACTCGGGAGAAGCGAAAATGATTGACGCAATTTACGCGTAACGTGTTTGACTGTAATTAAGTTATGTGAGAATTCTCCAGAAAAAATGGGGAACTCCACACTTACGACTAGTTACAGCAAACTTTTCCCGGAAATTGCAGGTCTTAGGAATATAGGAACAGGAGGAGGCCATTCATTGTAGGCCATGTAATATAGGAACAGGAGGGGGCCATTCATTGTAGGCCATGTAATATAGGAACAGGAGGAGGCCATTCATTGTAGGTCATGTAATATAGGAACAGGAGGGGGCCATTCATTGTAGGCCATAGGAACAGGAGGAGGCCATTCATTGTAGGCCATGTAATATAGGAACAGGAGGAGGCCATTCATTGTAGGTCATGTAATATAGGAACAGGAGGGGGCCATTCTTTGTAGGCCATAGGAACAGGAGGGGGCCATTCATTGTAGGCCATAGGAACAGGAGGGGGCCATTCATTGTAGGCCATGTAATATAGGAACAGGAGGAGGCCATTCATTGTAGACCATAGGAACAGGAGGAGGCCATTCATTGTCGGCCATGTAATATAGAAACAGGAGTGATCGGGGAATGCCGTGATCAGGAATGGAGTGATTGGGGAATGGAGTGATGGGGAATGGAGTGATCGGGGAATGGAGTGGTCGGGGAATGTCGTGATCAGGAATGGAGTGATTGGGGAATGGAGTGATGGGGAATGGAGTGATTGGGGAATGGAGTGATCTGAAATGGAGTGATTGGGGAATGGAGTGATTGGGGAATGGAGTGATCGGGAATGGAGTGATCGAGGAATGTCGTGATCAGGAATGGAGTGATTGGGGAATGGAGTGATGGGGAATAGAGTGATCGGGGAATGGAGTGATCGGGGAATGTCGTGATCAGGAATGGAGTGATTGGGGAATGGAGTGATGGGGAATGGAGTGATCTACGAATGGAGTGATCGGGGAATGTCGTGATCAGGAATGGAGTGATTGGGAATGGAGTGATGGGGAATGGAGTGATTGGGGAATGGAGTGATCGGGGAATGGAGTGATCGGGGAATGTCGTGATCAGGAATGGTATGATTGGGGAATGGAGTGATCGGGAATGGAGTGATTGGGGAATGGAGTGATTGGGGAATGGAGTGATTGGGAATAAAGTGATCGGGGAATGGAGTGATTGGGGAATGGAGTGATCGGGGAATGGAGTGATCGGGGAATGTCGTGATCAGGAATAGTATGATTGGGAAATGGAGTGATGGGGAATGGAGTGATCGGGAATGGAGTGATCGGGAATGGCGTGATTGGGGAATGGATTGATCGTGAATGTCATGATCGTGGAATGGAGTGATGGAAAATAGAGTGATAGGGAATGGAGTGATCGGGGAATGGAGTGATTGGGGATTGGAGTGATTGGGGAATGGAGTGATCAGGAATGGAATGATCGGGGAATGGAGTGATCGGGGAATTGAGTGATTGGGGAATGGTGTGATTGGGGAATTCTGTGATTGGGGATTGGAGTGATCAGGAATGGAGTGATCAGGAATGGAGTGATTGGGGAATGGAGTGAACAGGAATGGAGTGATTCGAGAATGGAGTGATCAGGAATGGAGTGATCGGGGAATGGGAGTGATTGGGGAATGGAGTGATCAGGAATGCAGTGATTGGAGAATGGAGTGATCAGGGAATGGAGTGATTGGGGAATGGAGTAATTGGGGAATGGAGTGATCGGGAATGGAGTAATTGGGGAATGGAGTGATTGGGGAATGGAGTGATTGGAGAATGGAGTGATCGGGAATGGAGTGATTGGGGAATGGAGTGATTGGGGAATGGAGTGATCAGGGAGGGGAGTGATCGGGGAGGGGAGTGAATGGGGAATGGAGTGATCGGGGAATGGAGTGATCGGGAATGGAGTGATTGGGAATGGAGTGATCAGGAACGGACTGTTGGGGTATGGAGTGATTGCAGAATGGAGTGATCAGGAATGGAGTGATCGGGCAATGGAGTGATCGGGCAATGGAGTGATCGCGGAATGCAGCAATCGGGAATGGAGTGATCGGGGAATGGAGTGATCGGAGAATGGAGTGATCGGGAATGGACTGTTGGGGAATGGAGTGATTGGGGTTTGGAGTGATTGGGGAATGGAGTGATCAGGAATGGAGTGATTGGGGACTTGAGTGATCGGGGAATTGAGTGATTGGGGAATGAAGTGATAAGGAATGGAGTGATTGCGAAATGGAGTGATTGGAGAATGGAGTGATTGGGGAATGGAGTGATTGGGGAAGGAAGTGATAAGGAATGGAGTGATGGGGAATGGAGTGATAAGGAATGGAGTGATTGGGGAATGGAGTGATTGGGGAATGGAGTGATGGGGAATGGAGTGATGGGGAATGGAATGATCGGGAATGGAGTGATGGGGAATGGAGTGATGGGGAATGGAATGATCGGGAATGGAGTGATTGGGGAATGTAATGATCGGGAATGGAGTGATTGGGGAATGGAGTGATGTGGAATGGAGTGATCGGGGAATGGAGTGATCATGAATGGAGTGTTCGGGGAATGGAGTGATCTGGGAATGGAGTGAACGGTAATGGAGTTATCGGGAATGGAGTGATCGGGGAATGTAATGATCTGGGACTGGAATGATGGGGAATGGAGTTATCGGGAATGGTGTGATTGGGGAATGGAGTGATCGGGGAATGTAGTGATCAGGAATGGAGTGATTGGGGAATGGAGTGATGGGGAATGGAGTGATTGGGAATGGAGTGATTGGGGAATGTAGTGATCAGGAATGGAGTGATCGGAGAATGTAGTGATCAGGAATGGAGTGATTGGGGAATGGAGTGATGGGAAATGGAGTGATCGGTAAATGGAGTGATCGGGGAATGTCATGATCAGGAATGGAGTGATTGGGGAATGGAGTGATGGGGAATGGAGTGATCGGGGATTGGGGTGATCGGGGAATGTCGTGATCAGGAATGAAATGATTGGGGAATGGAGTGATGGGGAATAGAGTGATCGGGGAATGGAGTGATCGGGGAATGTCGTGATCAGGAATGGAGTGATTGGGGAATGCAGTGATTGGAGAATGGAGTGATCAGGGAATGGAGTGATTGGGGAATGGAGTAATTGGGGAATGGAGTGATCGGGAATGGAGTAATTGGGGAATGGAGTGATTGGGGAATGGAGTGATTGGAGAATGGAGTGATCGGGAATGGAGTGATTGTGGAATGGAGTGATTGGGGAATGGAGTGATCAGGGAGGAGAGTGATCGGGGAGGGGAGTGAATGGCGAATGGAGTGATCGGGGAATGGAGTGATCGGGAATGGACTGTTGGGGTATGGAGTGATTGCAGAATGGAGTGATCAGGAATGGAGTGATCGGGCAATGGAGTGATCGGGCAATGGAGTGATCGCGGAATGCAGCAATCGGGAATGGAGTGATCGGGGAATGGAGTGATCGGAGAATGGAGTGATCGGGAACGGACTGTTGGGGAATGGAGTGATTGGGGTTTGGAGTGATTGGGGAATGGAGTGATCAGGAATGGAGTGATCGGGGAATTGAGTGATTGGGGAATGAAGTGATAAGGAATGGAGTGATTGCGGAATGGAGTGATTGGAGAATGGAGTGATAAGGAATGGAGTGATTGGGGAATGGAGTGATTGGGAAATGAAGTGATAAGGAATGGAGTTATTGCGGAATGGAGTGATTGGAGAATGGAGTGATAAGGAATGGAGTGATTGGGGAATGGAGTGATTGGGGAATGAAGTGATAAGGAATGGAGTGATTGCGGAATTGAGTGAACAGGAATGGAGTGATTGGAGAATGGAGTGATAAGGAATGGAGTGATTGGGGAATGGAGTGATCGGGAATGGAGTGATCGGGAATGGAGTGATTGGGGAATGGAGTGATGGGGAATGGAGTGATGGGGAATGGAATGATCGGGAATGGAATGATGGGGAATGGAGTGATCGGAATGGAATGATCGGGAATGGAGTGATTGGGGAATGTAATGATCGGGAATGGAGTGATTGGGGAATGGAGTGATGTGGAATGGAGTGATCGGGGAATGGAGTGATCATGAATGGAGTGTTCGGGGAATGGAGTGATCTGGGAATGGAGTGAACGGTAATGGAGTTATCGGGAATGGAGTGATCGGGGAATGTAATGATCTGGGACTGGAGTGAACGGTAATGGAGTTATCGGGAATGGTGTGATTGGGGAATGGAGTGATCGGGAAATGTAGTGATCAGGAATGGAGTGATTGGGGAATGGAGTGATGGGAAATGGAGTGATTGGGAATGGAGTGATTGGGGAATGTAGTGATCAGGAATGGAGTGATCGGGGAATGTAGTGATCAGGAATGGAGTGATTGGGGAATGGAGTGATGGGAAATGGAGTGATCGGTAAATGGAGTGATCGGGGTATGTCATCATCAGGAATGGAGTGATTGGGGAATGGAGTGATGGGGAATGGAGTGATCGGGGAATGGAGTGATCGGGGAATGTCGTGATCAGGAATGGAGTGATTGGGGAATGAAGTGATGTGGAATGGAGTGATCGGGGAATGGAATGATCATGAATGGAGTGTTCGGGGAATGGAGTGATCTGGGAATGGAGTGAACGGTAATGGAGTGAGAGGGAATGGAGTGATCGGGGAATGTAATGATCTGGGACTGGAGTGAACGGTAATGGAGTGATTGGGAATGGAGTGAATGGGGAATGTCGTGATCAGGAATGGAGTGATCGGGGAATGGAGTGATCGGGGAATGGAGTGATCGGGGAATGTCGTAATCAGGAATGGAGTGATTGGGGAATGGAGTGATGGGAAATGGAGTGATTGGGGAATGGAGTGATCGGGGAATGTAGTGATCAGGAATGGAGTGATTGGGGAATGGAGTGATGGGGAATGGAGTGATCGGGGAATGGAGTGGTCGGGGAATGTCGTGATCAGGAATGGAGTGATTGGGGAATGGAGTGATGGGGAATGGAGTGATTGGGGAATGGAGTGATCAGGAATGGAGTGATTGGGGAATGGAGTGATGGGGAATGGAGTGATCGGTGAATGGAGTGATCAGGAAATGTCGTGATCAGGAATGGAGTGATTGGGGAATGGAGTGATGGGGAATGGAGTGATTGGGGAATGGAGTGATCAGAAATGGAGTGATTGGAGAATGGAGTGATTGGGGAATGGAGTGATCGGGAATGGAGTGATCGGGGAATGGAGTGATCGGGGAATGTCGTGATCAGGAATGGAGTGATTGGGGAATGGAGTGATGGGGAATGGAGTGATTGGGGAATGGAGTGATCGGAAATGGAGTGATTGGGGAATGGAGTGAGTGGGGAATGGAGTGATCGGGAATGGAGTGATCGAGGAATGTCGTGATCAGGAATGGTGTGATTGGGGAATGGAGTGATGGGGAATAGAGTGATCGATTAATGGAGTGATCGGGGAATGTCGTGATCAGGAATGGAGTGATTGGGGAATGGAGTGATCGGGGAATGGAGTGATCGGGGAATGTCGTGATCAGGAATGGAGTGATTGGGGAATGGAGTGATGGGGAATGGAGTGATTGGGGAATGGAGTGATCGGGGAATGTAGTGATCAGGAATGGAGTGATTGGGGAATGGAGTGATGGGAAATGGAGTGATCGGGGAATGGAGTGATCGGAGAATGTCGTGATCAGGAATGGAGTGATTGGGGAATGGAGTGATGGGGAATGGAGTGATTGGGGAATGGAGTGATCGGAAATGGAGTGATTGGGGAATGGAGTGATTGGGGAATGGAGTGATCGGGAATGGAGTGATCGAGGAATGTCGTGATCAGGAATGGAGTAATTGGGAAATGGAGTGATGGGGAATAGAGTGATCGGGGAATGGAGTGATCGGGGAATGTCGTGATCAGGAATGGAGTGATTTGGGAATGGAGTGATGGGGAATGGAGTGATCGGGGAATGGAGTGATCGGGGAATGTCGTGATCAGGAATGGAGTGATTGGGGAATGGAGTGATTGGGGAATGGAGTGATTGGGAATGGAGTGATCGGGGAATGGAGTGATTGGGGAATGGAGTGATGTGCAATGGAGTGATCGGGGAATGGAATGATCATGAATGGAGTGTTCGGGGAATGGAGTGATCTGGAAATGGAGTGAACGGTAATGGAGTTATCGGGAATGGAGTGATCAGGAATGGAGTGATTGGGGAATGGAGTGATGGGGAATGGAGTGATTGGGGAATGGAGTGATCAGAAATGGAGTGATTGGAGAATGGAGTGATTGGGGAATGGAGTGATCGGGAATGGAGTGATCGGGGAATGGAGTGATCGGGGAATGTCGTGATCAGGAATGGAGTGATTGGGGAATGGAGTGATGGGGAATGGAGTGATTGGAGAATGGAGTGATCGGAAATGGAGTGATTGGGGAATGGAGTGAGTGGGGAATGGAGTGATCGGGAATGGAGTGATCGAGGAATGTCGTGATCAGGAATGGTGTGATTGGGGAATGGAGTGATGGGGAATAGAGTGATCGATTAATGGAGTGATCGGGGAATGTCGTGATCAGGAATGGAGTGATTGGGGAATGGAGTGATCGGGGAATGGAGTGATCGGGGAATGTCGTGATCAGGAATGGAGTGATTGGGGAATGGAGTGATGGGGAATGGAGTGATTGGGGAATGGAGTGATCGGGGAATGTAGTGATCAGGAATGGAGTGATTGGGGAATGGAGTGATGGGAAATGGAGTGATCGGGGAATGGAGTGATCGGGGAATGTCGTGATCAGGAATGGAGTGATTGGGGAATGGAGTGATGGGGAATGGAGTGATTGGGGAATAGAGTGATCGGAAATGGAGTGATTGGGGAATGGAGTGATTGGGGAATGGAGTGATCGGGAATGGAGTGATCGAGGAATGTCGTGATCAGGAATGGAGTAATTGGGAAATGGAGTGATGGGGAATAGAGTGATCGGGGAATGGAGTGATCGGGGAATGTCGTGATCAGGAATGGAGTGATTTGGGAATGGAGTGATGGGGAATGGAGTGATCGGGGAATGGAGTGATCGGGGAATGTCGTGATCAGGAATGGAGTGATTGGGGAATGGAGTGATTGGGGAATGGAGTGATTGGGAATGGAGTGATCGGGGAATGGAGTGATTGGGGAATGGAGTGATGTGCAATGGAGTGATCGGGGAATGGAATGATCATGAATGGAGTGTTCGGGGAATGGAGTGATCTGGAAATGGAGTGAACGGTAATGGAGTTATCGGGAATGGAGTGATCGGGGAATGTAATGATCAGGAATGGAATGATTGGGGAATGGAGTGATTGGGAATGGAGTGATGGGGAATGGAGTGATTGGGGAATGGAGTGATCGGGGAATGGAGTGATCGGGGAATGTCGTGATCAGGAATGGTATGATTGGGGAATGGAGTGATCGGGAATGGAGTGATTGGGGAATGGAGTGATTGGGGAATGGAGTGATTGGGAATAAAGTGATCGGGGAATGGAGTGATTGGGGAATGGAGTGATCGGGGAATGGAGTGATCGGGGAATGTCGTGATCAGGAATAGTATGATTGGGAAATGGAGTGATGGGGAATGGAGTGATCGGGAATGGAGTGATCGGGAATGGCGTGATTGGGGAATGGATTGATCGTGAATGTCATGATCGTGGAATGGAGTGATGGAAAATAGAGTGATAGGGAATGGAGTGATCGGGGAATGGAGTGATTGGGGATTGGAGTGATTGGGGAATGGAGTGATCAGGAATGGAATGATCGGGGAATGGAGTGATCGGGGAATTGAGTGATTGGGGAATGGTGTGATTGGGGAATTCTGTGATTGGGGATTGGAGTGATCAGGAATGGAGTGATCAGGAATGGAGTGATTGGGGAATGGAGTGAACAGGAATGGAGTGATTCGAGAATGGAGTGATCAGGAATGGAGTGATCGGGGAATGGGAGTGATTGGGGAATGGAGTGATCAGGAATGCAGTGATTGGAGAATGGAGTGATCAGGGAATGGAGTGATTGGGGAATGGAGTAATTGGGGAATGGAGTGATCGGGAATGGAGTAATTGGGGAATGGAGTGATTGGGGAATGGAGTGATTGGAGAATGGAGTGATCGGGAATGGAGTGATTGGGGAATGGAGTGATTGGGGAATGGAGTGATCAGGGAGGGGAGTGATCGGGGAGGGGAGTGAATGGGGAATGGAGTGATCGGGGAATGGAGTGATCGGGAATGGAGTGATTGGGAATGGAGTGATCAGGAACGGACTGTTGGGGTATGGAGTGATTGCAGAATGGAGTGATCAGGAATGGAGTGATTGGGCAATGGAGTGATCGGGCAATGGAGTGATCGCGGAATGCAGCAATCGGGAATGGAGTGATCGGGGAATGGAGTGATCGGAGAATGGAGTGATCGGGAATGGACTGTTGGGGAATGGAGTGATTGGGGTTTGAAGTGATTGGGGAATGGAGTGATCAGGAATGGAGTGATTGGGGACTTGAGTGATCGGGGAATTGAGTGATTGGGGAATGAAGTGATAAGGAATGGAGTGATTGCGAAATGGAGTGATTGGAGAATGGAGTGATTGGGGAATGGAGTGATTGGGGAAGGAAGTGATAAGGAATGGAGTGATGGGGAATGGAGTGATAAGGAATGGAGTGATTGGGGAATGGAGTGATTGGGGAATGGAGTGATGGGGAATGGAGTGATGGGGAATGGAATGATCGGGAATGGAGTGATGGGGAATGGAGTGATGGGGAATGGAATGATCGGGAATGGAGTGATTGGGGAATGTAATGATCGGGAATGGAGTGATTGGGGAATGGAGTGATGTGGAATGGAGTGATCGGGGAATGGAGTGATCATGAATGGAGTGTTCGGGGAATGGAGTGATCTGGGAATGGAGTGAACGGTAATGGAGTTATCGGGAATGGAGTGATCGGGGAATGTAATGATCTGGGACTGGAATGATGGGGAATGGAGTTATCGGGAATGGTGTGATTGGGGAATGGAGTGATCGGGGAATGTAGTGATCAGGAATGGAGTGATTGGGGAATGGAGTGATGGGGAATGGAGTGATTGGGAATGGAGTGATTGGGGAATGTAGTGATCAGGAATGGAGTGATCGGAGAATGTAGTGATCAGGAATGGAGTGATTGGGGAATGGAGTGATGGGAAATGGAGTGATCGGTAAATGGAGTGATCGGGGAATGTCATGATCAGGAATGGAGTGATTGGGGAATGGAGTGATGGGGAATGGAGTGATCGGGGATTGGGGTGATCGGGGAATGTCGTGATCAGGAATGAAATGATTGGGGAATGGAGTGATGGGGAATAGAGTGATCGGGGAATGGAGTGATCGGGGAATGTCGTGATCAGGAATGGAGTGATTGGGGAATGCAGTGATTGGAGAATGGAGTGATCAGGGAATGGAGTGATTGGGGAATGGAGTAATTGGGGAATGGAGTGATCGGGAATGGAGTAATTGGGGAATGGAGTGATTGGGGAATGGAGTGATTGGAGAATGGAGTGATCGGGAATGGAGTGATTGTGGAATGGAGTGATTGGGGAATGGAGTGATCAGGGAGGAGAGTGATCGGGGAGGGGAGTGAATGGCGAATGGAGTGATCGGGGAATGGAGTGATCGGGAATGGACTGTTGGGGTATGGAGTGATTGCAGAATGGAGTGATCAGGAATGGAGTGATCGGGCAATGGAGTGATCGGGCAATGGAGTGATCGCGGAATGCAGCAATCGGGAATGGAGTGATCGGGGAATGGAGTGATCGGAGAATGGAGTGATCGGGAACGGACTGTTGGGGAATGGAGTGATTGGGGTTTGGAGTGATTGGGGAATGGAGTGATCAGGAATGGAGTGATCGGGGAATTGAGTGATTGGGGAATGAAGTGATAAGGAATGGAGTGATTGCGGAATGGAGTGATTGGAGAATGGAGTGATAAGGAATGGAGTGATTGGGGAATGGAGTGATTGGGAAATGAAGTGATAAGGAATGGAGTGATTGCGGAATGGAGTGATTGGAGAATGGAGTGATAAGGAATGGAGTGATTGGGGAATGGAGTGATTGGGGAATGAAGTGATAAGGAATGGAGTGATTGCGGAATTGAGTGAACAGGAATGGAGTGATTGGAGAATGGAGTGATAAGGAATGGAGTGATTGGGGAATGGAGTGATCGGGAATGGAGTGATCGGGAATGGAGTGATTGGGGAATGGAGTGATGGGGAATGGAGTGATGGGGAATGGAATGATCGGGAATGGAGTGATGGGAAATGGAGTGATCGGAATGGAATGATCGGGAATGGAGTGATTGGGGAATGTAATGATCGGGAATGGAGTGATTGGGGAATGGAGTGATGTGGAATGGAGTGATCGGGGAATGGAGTGATCATGAATGGAGTGTTCGGGGAATGGAGTGATCTGGGAATGGAGTGAACGGTAATGGAGTTATCGGGAATGGAGTGATCGGGGAATGTAATGATCTGGGACTGGAGTGAACGGTAATGGAGTTATCGGGAATGGTGTGATTGGGGAATGGAGTGATCGGGAAATGTAGTGATCAGGAATGGAGTGATTGGGGAATGGAGTGATGGGAAATGGAGTGATTGGGAATGGAGTGATTGGGGAATGTAGTGATCAGGAATGGAGTGATCGGGGAATGTAGTGATCAGGAATGGAGTGATTGGGGAATGGAGTGATGGGAAATGGAGTGATCGGTAAATGGAGTGATCGGGGTATGTCATCATCAGGAATGGAGTGATTGGGGAATGGAGTGATGGGGAATGGAGTGATCGGGGAATGGAGTGATCGGGGAATGTCGTGATCAGGAATGGAGTGATTGGGGAATGAAGTGATGTGGAATGGAGTGATCGGGGAATGGAATGATCATGAATGGAGTGTTCGGGGAATGGAGTGATCTGGGAATGGAGTGAACGGTAATGGAGTGAGAGGGAATGGAGTGATCGGGGAATGTAATGATCTGGGACTGGAGTGAACGGTAATGGAGTGATTGGGAATGGAGTGAATGGGGAATGTCGTGATCAGGAATGGAGTGATCGGGGAATGGAGTGATCGGGGAATGGAGTGATCGGGGAATGTCGTAATCAGGAATGGAGTGATTGGGGAATGGAGTGATGGGAAATGGAGTGATTGGGGAATGGAGTGATCGGGGAATGTAGTGATCAGGAATGGAGTGATTGGGGAATGGAGTGATGGGGAATGGAGTGATCGGGGAATGGAGTGGTCGGGGAATGTCGTGATCAGGAATGGAGTGATTGGGGAATGGAGTGATGGGGAATGGAGTGATTGGGGAATGGAGTGATCAGGAATGGAGTGATTGGGGAATGGAGTGATGGGGAATGGAGTGATCGGTGAATGGAGTGATCGGGAAATGTCGTGATCAGGAATGGAGTGATTGGGGAATGGAGTGATGGGGAATGGAGTGATTGGGGAATGGAGTGATCAGAAATGGAGTGATTGGAGAATGGAGTGATTGGGGAATGGAGTGATCGGGAATGGAGTGATCGGGGAATGGAGTGATCGGGGAATGTCGTGATCAGGAATGGAGTGATTGGGGAATGGAGTGATGGGGAATGGAGTGATTGGGGAATGGAGTGATCGGAAATGGAGTGATTGGGGAATGGAGTGAGTGGGGAATGGAGTGATCGGGAATGGAGTGATCGAGGAATGTCGTGATCAGGAATGGTGTGATTGGGGAATGGAGTGATGGGGAATAGAGTGATCGATTAATGGAGTGATCGGGGAATGTCGTGATCAGGAATGGAGTGATTGGGGAATGGAGTGATCGGGGAATGGAGTGATCGGGGAATGTCGTGATCAGGAATGGAGTGATTGGGGAATGGAGTGATGGGGAATGGAGTGATTGGGGAATGGAGTGATCGGGGAATGTAGTGATCAGGAATGGAGTGATTGGGGAATGGAGTGATGGGAAATGGAGTGATCGGGGAATGGAGTGATCGGAGAATGTCGTGATCAGGAATGGAGTGATTGGGGAATGGAGTGATGGGGAATGGAGTGATTGGGGAATGGAGTGATCGGAAATGGAGTGATTGGGGAATGGAGTGATTGGGGAATGGAGTGATCGGGAATGGAGTGATCGAGGAATGTCGTGATCAGGAATGGAGTAATTGGGAAATGGAGTGATGGGGAATAGAGTGATCGGGGAATGGAGTGATCGGGGAATGTCGTGATCAGGAATGGAGTGATTTGGGAATGGAGTGATGGGGAATGGAGTGATCGGGGAATGGAGTGATCGGGGAATGTCGTGATCAGGAATGGAGTGATTGGGGAATGGAGTGATTGGGGAATGGAGTGATTGGGAATGGAGTGATCGGGGAATGGAGTGATTGGGGAATGGAGTGATGTGCAATGGAGTGATCGGGGAATGGAAAGATCATGAATGGAGTGTTCGGGGAATGGAGTGATCTGGAAATGGAGTGAACGGTAATGGAGTTATCGGGAATGGAGTGATCAGGAATGGAGTGATTGGGGAATGGAGTGATGGGGAATGGAGTGATTGGGGAATGGAGTGATCAGAAATGGAGTGATTGGAGAATGGAGTGATTGGGGAATGGAGTGATCGGGAATGGAGTGATCGGGGAATGGAGTGATCGGGGAATGTCGTGATCAGGAATGGAGTGATTGGGGAATGGAGTGATGGGGAATGGAGTGATTGGAGAATGGAGTGATCGGAAATGGAGTGATTGGGGAATGGAGTGAGTGGGGAATGGAGTGATCGGGAATGGAGTGATCGAGGAATGTCGTGATCAGGAATGGTGTGATTGGGGAATGGAGTGATGGGGAATAGAGTGATCGATTAATGGAGTGATCGGGGAATGTCGTGATCAGGAATGGAGTGATTGGGGAATGGAGTGATCGGGGAATGGAGTGATCGGGGAATGTCGTGATCAGGAATGGAGTGATTGGGGAATGGAGTGATGGGAAATGGAGTGATTGGGGAATGGAGTGATCGGGGAATGTAGTGATCAGGAATGGAGTGATTGGGGAATGGAGTGATGGGAAATGGAGTGATCGGGGAATGGAGTGATCGGGGAATGTCGTGATCAGGAATGGAGTGATTGGGGAATGGAGTGATGGGGAATGGAGTGATTGGGGAATAGAGTGATCGGAAATGGAGTGATTGGGGAATGGAGTGATTGGGGAATGGAGTGATCGGGAATGGAGTGATCGAGGAATGTCGTGATCAGGAATGGAGTAATTGGGAAATGGAGTGATGGGGAATAGAGTGATCGGGGAATGGAGTGATCGGGGAATGTCGTGATCAGGAATGGAGTGATTTGGGAATGGAGTGATGGGGAATGGAGTGATCGGGGAATGGAGTGATCGGGGAATGTCGTGATCAGGAATGGAGTGATTGGGGAATGGAGTGATTGGGGAATGGAGTGATTGGGAATGGAGTGATCGGGGAATGGAGTGATTGGGGAATGGAGTGATGTGCAATGGAGTGATCGGGGAATGGAATGATCATGAATGGAGTGTTCGGGGAATGGAGTGATCTGGAAATGGAGTGAACGGTAATGGAGTTATCGGGAATGGAGTGATCGGGGAATGTAATGATCAGGAATGGAATGATTGGGGAATGGAGTGATGGGGAATGGAGTGATCGGGGAATGGAGTGATCGGAGAATGTCGTGATCAGGAATGGAGTGATTGGGGAATGGAGTGATGGGGAATGGAGTGATTGGGGAATGGAGTGATCGGAAATGGAGTGATTGGGGAATGGAGTGATTGGGGAATGGAGTGATCGGGAATGGAGTGATCGGGGAATGGAGTGATCGGGGAATGTCGTGATCAGGAATGGAGTGATTGGGGATTGGAGTGATGGGGAATGGAGTGATTGGGGAAAGGAGTGATCGGAAATGGAGTGATTGGGGAATGGAGTGAATGGGGAATGGAGTGATCGGGAATGGAGTGATCGAGGAATGTCGTGATCAGGAATGGAGTGATTGGGGAATGGAGTGATCGGGGAATGCCGTGATCAGGAATGGAGTGATTGGGGAATGGAGTGATCGGGGAATGGAGTGATCGGGGAATGTTGTGATCAGGAATGGAGTGATTGGAGATTGGAGTGATCGGGAATGGAGTGATCGGGAATGGAGTGATTGGGGTATGAAGTGATAAGGAATGGAGTGATTGCGGAATGGAGTGATTGGGGAATGAAGTGATTGGGGAATGGAGTGATTGGGAATGGAGTGATCGGGAATGGTGTGATTGGGGAATGGAGTGATCGGGGAATGTAGTGATCAGGAATGGAGTGATTGGGGAATGGAGTGATGGGGAATGGAGTGATCGGGGGACGGAGTGATCGGGAAATGTCGTGATCAGGAATGGAGTGATTGGGGAATGGAGTGATGGGGAATGGAGTGATTGGGGAATCGAGTGATTGGAGATTGGAGTGATAAGGAATGGAGTGATTTAGGAATGGAGTGATCGGGAATGGAGTGATCGGGAATGGAGTGATTGGGGATTGAAGTGATAAGGAATGGAGTGATTGCGGAATGGAGTGATTGGAGAATGGAGTGATAAGGAATGGAGTGATTGCGGAATGGAGTGATTGCGGAATGGAGTGATTTGAGAATGGAGTGATAAGGAATGGAGTGATTGGGGAATGGAGTGATCGGGAATGGAATGATCGGGAATGGAGTGATTGGGGAATGGAGTGATGGGGAATGGAGTGATGGGGAATGGAATGATCGGGAATGGAGTGATGGGGAATGGAGTGATGGGGAATGGAATGATCGGGAATGGAGTGATTGGGGAATTTAATGATCGGGAATGGAGTGATTGGGGAATGGAGTGATGTGGAATGGAATGATCGGGGAATGGAGTGATCATGAATGGAGTGTTCGGGGAATGGAGTGATCTGGGAATGGAGTGAACGGTAATGGAGTTATCGGGAATGGAGTGATCGGGGAATGTAATGATCTGGGACTGGAGTGAACGGTAATGGAGTTATCGGGAATGGTGTGATTGGGGAATGGAGTGATCGGGGAATGTAGTGATCAGGAATGGAGTGATTGGGGAATGGAGTGATGGGGAATGGAGTGATTGGGAATGGAGTGATTGGGGAATGTAGTGATCAGGAATGGAGTGATCGGGGAATGTAATGATCAGGAATGGAGTGATTGGGGAATGGAGTGATGGGAAATGGAGTGATCGGTAAATGGAGTGATCGGGGAATGTCATGATCAGGAATGGAGTGATTGGGGAATGGAGTGATGGGGAATGGAGTGATCGGGGAATGGAGTGATCGGGGAATGTCGTGATCAGAAATGAAATGATTGGGGAATGGAGTGATGGGGAATAGAGTGATCAGGGAATGGAGTGATCGGGGAATGTCGTGATCAGGAATGGAGTGATTGGGGAATGGAGTGATGGGGAATGGAGTGATCGGGGAATGGAGTGATCGGGGAATGTCGTGATCAGGGAATGGAGTGATTGGGGAATGGAGTGATGTGCAATGGAGTGATCGGGGAATGGAGTGATCATGAATGGAGTGTTCGGGGAATGGAGTGAATCGGAAATGGAGTGAACGGTAATGGAGTTATCGGGAATGGAGTGATCGGGGAATGTAATGATCTGGGACTGGAGTGAACGGTAATGGAGTTATCGGGAATGGTGTGATTGGGGAATGGAGTGATCAGGAATGTAGTGATCAGGAATGGAGTGATTGGGGAATGGAGTGATGGGGAAATGAGTGATTGGGAATGGAGTGATTGGGGAATGTCGTGATCAGGAATGGAGTGATCGGGGAATGTAGTGATCAGGAATGGAGTGATTGGGGAATGGAGTGATGGGGAATGGAGTGATCGAGGAATGGAGTGATCGGGGAATGTCGTGATCAGGAATGGAGTGATTGGGGAATGGAGTGATGGGGAATGGAGTGATTGGGGAATGGCGTGATCAGGAATGGAGTGATTGGGGAATGGAGTGATCGGGGAATGGAGTGATCGGGGAATGTCGTGATCAGGAATGGAGTGATTGGGGAATGGAGTGATGGGGAATGGAGTGATTGGGGAATGGAGTGATCGGGTAATGCAGTGATCAGGAATGGAGTGATTGGGGAATGGAGTGATGGGGAATGGAGTGATCGGGGAATGGAGTGGTCGGGGAATGTCGTGTTCAGGAATGGAGTGATTGGGTAATGGAGTGATGGGGAATGGAGTGATTGGGGAATGGAGTGATCGGAAATGGAGTGATTGGGGAATGGAGTGATTGGGGAATGGAGTGATCGGGAATGGAGTGATCGGGAATGGAGTGATTGGGGAATGAAGTGATAAGGAATGGAGTGATTGCGGAATGGAGTGATTGCGGAATGGTGTGATTGGAGAATGGAGTGATAAGGAATGGAGTGATTGGGGAATGGAGTGATCGGGAATGGAGTGATCGGGAATGGAGTGATTGGGGAATGGAGTGATGGGGAATGGAGTGATGGGGAATGGAATGATCGGGAATGGAGTGATGGGGAATGGAGTGATGGGGAATGGAATGATCGGGAATGGAGTGATTGGGGAATTTAATGATCGGGAATGGAGTGATTGGGGAATGGAGTGATGTGGAATGGAATGATCGGGGAATGGAGTGATCATGAATGGAGTGTTCGGGGAATGGAGTGATCTGGGAATGGAGTGAACGGTAATGGAGTCAGCGGGAATGGAGTGATCGGGGAATGTAATGATCTGGGACTGGAGTGAACGGTAATGGAGTTCTAGGGAATGGTGTGATTGGGGAATGGAGTGATCGGGGAATGTAGTGATCAGGAATGGAGTGATTGGGGAATGGAGTGATGGGGAATGGAGTGATTGGGAATGGAGTGATTGGGGAATGTAGTGATCAGGAATGGAGTGATCGGGGAATGTAAATGTAATGATCAGGAATGGAGTGATTGGGGAATGGAGTGATGGGAAATGGAGTGATCGGTAAATGGAGTGATCGGGGAATGTCATGATCAGGAATGGAGTGATTGGGGAATGGAGTGATGGGGAATGGAGTGATCGGGGAATGGAGTGATCGGGGAATGTCGTGATCAGAATTGAAATGATTGGGGAATGGAGTGATGGGGAATAGAGTGATCAGGGAATGGAGTGATCGGGGAATGTCGTGATCAGGAATGGAGTGATTGTGGAATGGAGTGATGGGGAATGGAGTGATCGGGGAATGGAGTGATCGGGGAATGTCATGATCAGGAATGGAGTGATTGTGGAATGGAGTGATTGGGGAATGGAGTGATTGGGAATGGAGTGATCAGGGAATGGAGTGATTGGGGAATGGAGTGATGTGCAATGGAGTGATCGGGGAATGGAGTGATCATGAATGGAGTGTTCGGGGAATGGAGTGATCTGGAAATGGAGTGAACGGTAATGGAGTTATCGGGAATGGAGTGATCGGGGAATGTAATGATCTTGGACTGGAGTGAACGGTAATGGAGTTATCGGGAATGGTGTGATTGGGGAATGGAGTGATCGGGGAATGTAGTGATCAGGAATGGAGTGATTGGGGAATGGAGTGATGGGGAAATGAGTGATTGGGAATGGAGTGATTGGGGAATGTCGTGATCAGGAATGGAGTGATCCGGGAATGTAGTGATCAGGAATGGAGTGATTGGGGAATGGAGTGATGGGGAATGGAGTGATCGAGGAATGGAGTGATCGGGGAATGTCGTGATCAGGAATGGAGTGATTGGGGAATGGAGTGATGGGGAATAGAGTGATTGGGGAATGGAGTGATCGGAAATGGAGTGATTGGGGAATGGAGTGATTGGGGAATGGAGTGATCGGGAATGGAGTGATCGGGGAATGGAGTGATCGGGGAATGGAGTGATCAAGAATGGAGTGATTGGGGAATGGAGTGATGGGGAATGGAGTGATTGGGGAATGGAGTGATCGGAAATGGAGTGATTGGGGAATGGAGTGAGTGGGGAATGGAGTGATCGGGAATGGAGTGATCGAGGAATGTCGTGATCAGGAATGGAGTGATTGGGGAATGGTGTGATTGGGGAATGGAGTGATCGGGGAATGCCGTGATCAGGAATGGAGTGATTGGGGAATGGAGTGATCGGGGAATGGAGTGATCGGGGAATGTCGTGATCAGGAATGGAGTGATTGGGGAATGGAGTGATGGGGAATGGAGTGATTGGGGAATGGAGTGATCGGGTAATGCAGTGATCAGGAATGGAGTGATTGGGGAATGGAGTGATGGGGAATGGAGTGATCGGGGAATGGAGTGATGGGGAATGTCGTGATCAGGAATGGAGTGATTGGGTAATGGAGTGATGGGGAATGGAGTGATTGGGGAATGGAGTGATCGGAAATGGAGTGATTGGGGAATGGAGTGATTGGGGAATGGAGTGATCGGGAATGGAGTGATCGGGAATGGAGTGATTGGGGAATGTCGTGATCAGGAATGGAGTGATTGGGGAATGGAGTGATGGGGAATGGAGTGATCGGGGAATGGAGTGATCGGGGAATGTTGTGATCAGGAATGGAGTGATTGGGGAATGGAGTGATTGGGGAATGGAGTGATTGGGAATGGAGTGATCAGGGAATGGAGTGATTTGGGAATGGAGTGATGTGCAATGGAGTGATCGGGGAATGGAGTGATCATGAATGGAGTGTTCGGGGAATGGAGTGATCTGGAAATGGAGTGAACGGTAATGGAGTTATCGGGAATGGAGTGATCGGGGAATGTAATGATCTGGGACTGGAGTGAACGGTAATGGAGTTATCGGGAATGGTGTGATTGGGGAATGGAGTGATCGGGGAATGTAGTGATCAGGAATGGAGTGATTGGGGAATGGAGTGATGGGGAAATGAGTGATTGGGAATGGAGTGATTGGGGAATGTCGTGATCAGGAATGGAGTGATCGGGGAATGTAGTGATCAGGAATGGAGTGATTGGGGAATGGAGTGATGGGGAATGGAGTGATCGAGGAATGGAGTGATCGGGGAATGTCGTGATCAGGAATGGAGTGATTGGGGAATGGAGTGATGGGGAATGGAGTGATTGGGGAATGGAGTGATCGGAAATGGAGTGATTGGGGAATGGAGTGATTGGGGAATGGAGTGATCGGGAATGGAGTGATCGGGGAATGGAGTGATCGGGGAATATCGTGATCACGAATGGAGTGATTGGGGAATGGAGTGATGGGGAATGGAGTGATTGGGGAATGGAGTGATCGGAAATGGAGTGATTGGGGAATGGAGTGAGTGGGGAATGGAGTGATCGGGAATGGAGTGATCGAGGAATGTCGTGATCAGGAATGGAGTGATTGGGGAATGGTGTGATTGGGGAATGGAGTGATCGGGGAATGCCGTGATCAGGAATGGAGTGATTGGGGAATGGAGTGATCGGGGAATGGAGTGATCGGGGAATGTCGTGATCAGGAATGGAGTGATTGGGGAATGGAGTGATGGGGAATGGAGTGATTGGGGAATGGAGTGATCGGGTAATGCAGTGATCAGGAATGGAGTGATTGGGGAATGGAGTGATGAGGAATGGAGTGATCGGGGAATGGAGTGATGGGGAATGTCGTGATCAGGAATGGAGTGATTGGGTAATGGAGTGATGGGGAATGGAGTGATTGGGGAATGGAGTGATCGGAAATGGAGTGATTGGGGAATGGAGTGATCGGGAATGGAGTGATTGGGGAATGGAGTGATAAGGAATGGAGTGATTGGGGAATGGAGTGATTGGGGAATGAAGTGATAAGGAATGGAGTGATTGCGGAATTGAGTGAACAGGAATGGAGTGATTGGAGAATGGAGTGATAAGGAATGGCGTGATTGGGGAATGGAGTGATCGGGAATGGAGTGATCGGGAATGGAGTGATTGGGGAATGGAGTGATGGGGAATGGAGTGATGGGGAATGGAATGATCGGGAATGGAGTGATGGGGAATGGAGTGATGGGGAATGGAATGATCGGGAATGGAGTGATTGGGGAATGTAATGATCGGGAATGGAGTGATTGGGGAATGGAGTGATGTGGAATGGAGTGATCGGGGAATGTAGTGATCATGAATGGAGTGTTCGGGGAATGGAGTGATCTGGGAATGGAGTGAACGGTAATGGAGTTATCGGGAATGGAGTGATCGGGGAATGTAATGATCTGGGACTGGAGTGAACGGTAATGGAGTTATCGGGAATGGTGTGATTGGGGAATGGAGTGATCGGGGAATGTAGTGATCAGGAATGGAGTGATTGGGGAATGGAGTGATGGGGAATGGAGTGATTGGGAATGGAGTGATTGGGGAATGTAGTGATCAGGAATGGAGTGATCGGGGAATGTAATGATCAGGAATGGAGTGATTGGGGAATGGAGTGATGGAGAATGGAGTGATCGGGGAATGGAGTGATCGGGGAATGTCATGATCAGGAATGAAATGATTGGTGAATGGAGTGATGGGGAATAGAGTGATCGGGGAATGGAGTGATCGGGGAATGTAGTAATCAGGAATGGAGTGATTGGGGAATGGAGCGATGGGGAATGGAGTGATTGGGAATGGAGTGATTGGGGAATGTCGTGATCAGGAATGGAGTGATCGGGGAATGTAGTGATCAGGAATGGAGTGATTGGGGAATGGAGTGATGGGGAATGGAGTGATCGGGGAATGGAGTGATCGGGGAATGTCGTGATCAGGAATGGAGTGATTGGGGAATGGAGTGATGGGAAATGGAGTGATTGGGGAATGGAGTGATCGGAAATGGAGTGATTGGGGAATGGAGTGATTGGGGAATGGAGTGATCGGGAATGGAGTGATCGGGGAATGAAGTGATCGGGGAATGTCGTGATCAGGAATGGAGTGATTGGGGAATGGAGTGATCGGGAATGGAGTGATCGAGGAATGTCGTGATCAGGAATGGAGTGATTGGGGAATGGAGTGATTGAGGAATGGAGTGATCGGGAATGCCGTGATCAGGAATGGAGTGATTGGGGAATGGAGTGATCGGGGAATGGAGTGATCGGGGAATGTCGTGATCAGGAATGGAGTGATTGGGGAATGGAGTGATGGGGAATGGAGTGATCGGGGAATGGAGTGGTCGGGGAATGTCGTGATCAGGAATGGAGTGATTGGGTAATGGAGTGATGGGGAATGGAGTGATTGGGGAATGGAGTGATCGGAAATGGAGTGATTGGGGAATGGAGTGATTGGGGAATGGAGTGATCGGGAATGGAGTGATCGGGAATGGAGTGATTGGGGAATGAAGTGATAAGGAATGGAGTGATTGCGGAATGGAGTGATTGGAGAATGGAGTGATAAGGAATGGAGTGATTGGGGAATGGAGTGATTGGGGAATGAAGTGATAAGGAATGGAGTGATTGCGGAATTGAGTGAACAGTAATGGAGTGATTGGAGAATGGAGTGATAAGGAATGGAGTGATTGGGGAATGGAGTGATCGGGAATGGAGTGATCGGGAATGGAGTGATTGGGGAATGGAGTGATGGGGAATGGAGTGATGGGGAATGGAATGATCGGGAATCGAGTGATGGGGAATGGAGTGATGGGGAATGGAATGATCGGGAATGGAGTGATTGGGGAATGTAATGATCGGGAATGGAGTGATTAGGGAATGGAGTGATGTGGAATGGAGTGATCGGGGAATGTAGTGATCATGAATGGAGTGTTCGGGGAATGGAGTGATCTGGGAATGGAGTGAACGGTAATGGAGTTATCGGGAATGGAGTGATCGGGGAATGTAATGATCTGGGACTGGAGTGAACGGTAATGGAGTTATCGGGAATGGTGTGATTGGGGAATGGAGTGATCGGGGAATGGATTGATTGGGAATGGAGTGATTGGGGAATGTAGTGATCAGGAATGGAATGATCGGGGAATGTAATGATCAGGAATGGAGTGATTGGGGAATGGAGTGATGGGAAATGGAGTGATCGGTAAATGGAGTGATTGGGGAATGTCATGATCAGGAATGGAGTGATTGGGGAATGGAGTGATGGGGAATGGAGTGATCGGGGAATGGAGTGATCGGGGAATGTTGTGATCAGGAATGAAATGATTGGTGAATGGAGTGATGGGGAATAGAGTGATCGGGGAATGGAGTGATCGGGGAATGTCGTGATCAGGAATGGAGTGATTGGGGAATGGAGTGATGGGGAATGGAGTGATCGGGGAATGGAGTGATTGGGGAATGTCGTGATCAGGAATGGAGAGATCGGGGAATGGAGTGATTGGGGAATGTAGTGATTGGGAATGGAGTGATGGGGAATGGAGTGATCGGGGAATGGAGTGATCGGGGAATGTCGTGATCAGGAATGGAGTGATTGGGGAATGGAGTGATGGGGAATGGAGTGATTGGGGAATGGAGTGATCGGAAATGGAGTGATTGGGGAATGGAGTGATTGGGGAATGGAGTGATCGGGAATGGAGTGATCGGGGAATGGAGTGATCGGGGAATGTCGTGATCAGGAATGGAGTGATTGGGGAATGGAGTGATGGGGAATGGAGTGATTGGGGAATGGAGTGATCGGAAATGGAGTGATTGGGGAATGGAGTGAATGGGGAATGGAGTGATCGGGAATGGAGTGATCGAGGAATGTCGTGATCAGGAATGGAGTGATTGGGGAATGGAGTGATTGGGGAATGGAGTGATCGGGGAATGCCGTGATCAGGAATGGAGTGATTGGGGAATGGAGTGATCGGGGAATGGAGTGATCGGGGAATGTCGTGATCAGGAATGGAGTGATTGGGGAATGGAGTGGTGGGGAATGGAGTGATTGGGGAATGGAGTGATCGGGGAATGCTGTGATCAGGAATGGAGTGATTGGGGAATGGAGTGATGGGGAATGGAGTGATCGGGGAATGGAGTGGTCGGGAAATGTCGTGATCAGGAATGGAGTGATTGGGTAATGGAGTGATAGGGAATGGAGTGATTGGGGAATGGAGTGATCGGAAATGGAGTGATTGGGGAATGGAGTGATTGGGGAATGGAGTGATCGGAAATGGAGTGATCGGGAATGGAGTGATTGGGGAATGAAGTGATAAGGAATGGAGTGATTGCGGAATGGAGTGATTGGAGAATGGAGTGATAAGGAATGGAGTGATTGGGGAATGGAGTGATTGGGGAATGAAGTGATAAGGAATGGAGTGATTGCGGAATTGAGTGAACAGGAATGGAGTGATTGGAGAATGGAGTGATAAGGAATGGAGTGATTGGGGAATGGAGCGATCGGGAATGGAGTGATCGGGAATGGAGTGATTGGGGAATGGAGTGATGGGGAATGGAGTGATGGGGAATGGAATGATCGGGAATGGAGTGATGGGGAATGGAGTGATGGGGAATGGAATGATCGGGAATGGAGTGATTGGGGAATGTAATGATCGGGAATGGAGTGATTGGGGAATGGAGTGATGTGGAATGGAGTGATCGGGGAATGTAGTGATCATGAATGGAGTGTTCGGGGAATGGAGTGATCTGGGAATGGAGTGTTCGGGGAATGGAGTGATCTGGGAATGGAGTGAACGGTAATGGAGTTATCGGGAATGGAGTGATCGGGGAATGTAATGATCTGGGACTGGAGTGAACGGTAATGGAGTTATCGGGAATGGTGTGATTGGGGAATGGAGTGATCGCGGAATGTAGTGATCAGGAATGGAGTGATTGGGGAATGGAGTGATGGGGAATGGAGTGATTGGGAATGGAGTGATTGGGGAATGTAGTGATCAGGAATGGAGTGATCGGGGAATGTAATGATCAGGAATGGAGTGATTGGGGAATGGAGTGATGGGAAATGGAGTGATTGGGGAATGTCGTGATCAGGAATGGAGAGATCGGGGAATGGAGTGATTGGGGAATGTAGTGATTGGGAATGGAGTGATGGGGAATGGAGTGATCGGGGAATGGAGTGATCGGGGAATGTCGTGATCAGGAATGGAGTGATTGGGGAATGGAGTGATGGGGAATGGAGTGATTGGGGAATGGAGTGATCGGAAATGGAGTGATTGGGGAATGGAGTGATTGGGGAATGGAGTGATCGGGAATGGAGTGATCGGGGAATGGAGTGATCGGGGAATGTCGTGATCAGGAATGGAGTGATTGGGGAATGGAGTGATGGGGAATGGAGTGATTGGGGAATGGAGTGATCGGAAATGGAGTGATTGGGGAATGGAGTGAATGGGGAATGGAGTGATCGGGAATGGAGTGATCGAGGAATGTCGTGATCAGGAATGGAGTGATTGGGGAATGGAGTGATTGGGGAATGGAGTGATCGGGGAATGCCGTGATCAGGAATGGAGTGATTGGGGAATGGAGTGATCGGGGAATGGAGTGATCGGGGAATGTCGTGATCAGGAATGGAGTGATTGGGGAATGGAGTGATGGGGAATGGAGTGATTGGGGAATGGAGTGATCGGGGAATGCTGTGATCAGGAATGGAGTGATTGGGGAATGGAGTGATGGGGAATGGAGTGATCGGGGAATGGAGTGGTCGGGAAATGTCGTGATCAGGAATGGAGTGATTGGGTAATGGAGTGATAGGGAATGGAGTGATTGGGGAATGGAGTGATCGGAAATGGAGTGATTGGGGAATGGAGTGATTGGGGAATGGAGTGATCGGGAATGGAGTGATCGGGAATGGAGTGATTGGGGAATGAAGTGATAAGGAATGGAGTGATTGCGGAATGGAGTGATTGGAGAATGGAGTGATAAGGAATGGAGTGATTGGGGAATGGAGTGATTGGGGAATGAAGTGATAAGGAATGGAGTGATTGGGAATGGAATGATCGGGAATGGAGTGATGGGGAATGGAGTGATGGGGAATGGAATGATCGGGAATGGAGTGATGGGGATTGGAGTGATGGGGAATGGAATGATCGGGAATGGAGTGATTGGGGAATGGAGTGATAAGGAATGGAGTGATTGGGGAATGGAGTGATCAGGAATGGAGTGATCGGGAATGGAGTGATTGGGGAATGGAGTGATGGGGAATGGAGTGATGGGGAATGGAATGATCGGGAATGGAGTGATGGGGAATGGAGTGATGGGGAATGGAATGATCGGGAATGGAGTGATTGGGGAATGTAATGATCGGGAATGGAGTGATTGGGGAATGGAGTGATGTGGAATGGAGTGATCGGGGAATTTAGTGATCATGAATGGAGTGTTCGGGGAATGGAGTGATCTGGGAATGGAGTGTTCGGGGAATGGAGTGATCTGGGAATGGAGTGAACGGTAATGGAGTTATCGGGAATGGAGTGATCGGGGAATGTAATGATCTGGGACTGGAGTGAACGGTAATGGAGTTATCGGGAATGGTGTGATTGGGGAATGGAGTGATCGCGGAATGTAGTGATCAGGAATGGAGTGATTGGGGAATGGAGTGATGGGGAATGGAGTGATTGGGAATGGAGTGATTGGGGAATGTAGTGATCAGGAATGGAGTGATCGGGGAATGTAATGATCAGGAATGGAGTGATTGGGGAATGGAGTGATGGGAAATGGAGTGATCGGTAAATGGAGTGATCGGGGAATGTCATGATCAGGAATGGAGTGATTGGGGAATGGAGTGATGGGGAATGGAGTGATCGGGGAATGGAGTGATCGGGGAATGTCATGATCAGGAATGAAATGATTGGTGAATGGAGTGATGGGGAATAGAGTGATCGGTGAATGGAGTGATCAGGGAATGTCGTGATCAGGAATGGAGTGATTGGGGAATGGAGTGATGGGGAATGGAGTGATCGGGGAATGGAGTGATCGGGGAATGTCGTGATCAGGAATGGAGTGATTGGGGAATGGAGTGATTGGGGAATGGAGTGATTGGGAATGGAGTGATCGGGGAATGGAGTGATCGGGGAATGGAGTGATCATGAATGGAGTGTTCGGGGAATGGAGTGATCTGGAAATGGAGTAAACGGTAATGGAGTTATCGGGAATGGAGTGATCGGGGAATGTAATGATCTGGGACTGGAGTGAACGGTAATGGAGTTATCGGGAATGGTGTGATTGGGGAATGGAGTGATCGGGGAATGTAGTGATCAGGAATGGAGTGATTGGGGAATGGAGTGATGGGGAATGGAGTGATTGGGAATGGAGTGATTGGGGAATGTCGTGATCAGGAATGGAGTGATTGGGGAATGGAGTGATGGGGAATGGAGTGATCGGGGAATGGAGTGATCGGGGAATGTCGTGATCAGGAATGGAGTGATTGGGGAATGGAGTGATCGGGGAATGCTGTGATCAGGAATGGAGTGATTGGGGAATGGAGTGATGGGGAATGGAGTGATCGGGGAATGGAGTGGTCGGGAAATGTCGTGATCAGGAATGGAGTGATTGGGTAATGGAGTGATAGGGAATGGAGTGATTGGGGAATGGAGTGATCGGAAATGGAGTGATTGGGGAATGGAGTGATTGGGGAATGGAGTGATCGGGAATGGAGTGATCGGGAATGGAGTGATTGGGGAATGAAGTGATAAGGAATGGAGTGATTGCGGAATGGAGTGATTGGAGAATGGAGTGATAAGGAATGGAGTGATTGGGGAATGGAGTGATTGGGGAATGAAGTGATAAGGAATGGAGTGATTGGGAATGGAATGATCGGGAATGGAGTGATGGGGAATGGAGTGATGGGGAATGGAATGATCGGGAATGGAGTGATGGGGATTGGAGTGATGGGGAATGGAATGATCGGGAATGGAGTGATTGGGGAATGGAGTGATAAGGAATGGAGTGATTGGGGAATGGAGTGATCAGGAATGGAGTGATCGGGAATGGAGTGATTGGGGAATGGAGTGATGGGGAATGGAGTGATGGGGAATGGAATGATCGGGAATGGAGTGATGGGGAATGGAGTGATGGGGAATGGAATGATCGGGAATGGAGTGATTGGGGAATGTAATGATCGGGAATGGAGTGATTGGGGAATGGAGTGATGTGGAATGGAGTGATCGGGGAATTTAGTGATCATGAATGGAGTGTTCGGGGAATGGAGTGATCTGGGAATGGAGTGTTCGGGGAATGGAGTGATCTGGGAATGGAGTGAACGGTAATGGAGTTATCGGGAATGGAGTGATCGGGGAATGTAATGATCTGGGACTGGAGTGAACGGTAATGGAGTTATCGGGAATGGTGTGATTGGGGAATGGAGTGATCGCGGAATGTAGTGATCAGGAATGGAGTGATTGGGGAATGGAGTGATGGGGAATGGAGTGATTGGGAATGGAGTGATTGGGGAATGTAGTGATCAGGAATGGAGTGATCGGGGAATGTAATGATCAGGAATGGAGTGATTGGGGAATGGAGTGATGGGAAATGGAGTGATCGGTAAATGGAGTGATCGGGGAATGTCATGATCAGGAATGGAGTGATTGGGGAATGGAGTGATGGGGAATGGAGTGATCGGGGAATGGAGTGATCGGGGAATGTCATGATCAGGAATGAAATGATTGGTGAATGGAGTGATGGGGAATAGAGTGATCGGTGAATGGAGTGATCAGGGAATGTCGTGATCAGGAATGGAGTGATTGGGGAATGGAGTGATGGGGAATGGAGTGATCGGGGAATGGAGTGATCGGGGAATGTCGTGATCAGGAATGGAGTGATTGGGGAATGGAGTGATTGGGGAATGGAGTGATTGGGAATGGAGTGATCGGGGAATGGAGTGATCGGGGAATGGAGTGATCATGAATGGAGTGTTCGGGGAATGGAGTGATCTGGAAATGGAGTAAACGGTAATGGAGTTATCGGGAATGGAGTGATCGGGGAATGTAATGATCTGGGACTGGAGTGAACGGTAATGGAGTTATCGGGAATGGTGTGATTGGGGAATGGAGTGATCGGGGAATGTAGTGATCAGGAATGGAGTGATTGGGGAATGGAGTGATGGGGAATGGAGTGATTGGGAATGGAGTGATTGGGGAATGTCGTGATCAGGAATGGAGTGATTGGGGAATGGAGTGATGGGGAATGGAGTGATCGGGGAATGGAGTGATCGGGGAATGTCGTGATCAGGAATGGAGTGATTGGGGAATGGAGTGATTGGGGAATGGAGTGATTGGGAATGGAGTGATCGGGGAATGGAGTGATTGGGGAATGGAGTGATGTGGAATGGAGTGATCGGGGAATGGAGTGATCATGAATGGAGTGTTCGGGGAATGGAGTGATCTGGAAATGGAGTAAACGGTAATGGAGTTATCGGGAATGGAGTGATCGGGGAATGTAATGATCTGGGACTGGAGTGAACGGTAATGGAGTTATCGGGAATGGTGTGATTGGGGAATGGAGTGATCGGGGAATGTAGTGATCAGGAATGGAGTGATTGGGGAATGGAGTGATGGGGAATGGAGTGATTGGGAATGGAGTGATTGGGGAATGTCGTGATCAGGAATGGAGTGATCGGGGAATGTAGTGATCAGGAATGGAGTGATTGGGGAATGGAGTGATGGGGAATGGAGTGATCGGGGAATGGAGTGATCGGGGTATGTCGTGATCAGGAATGGAGTGATTGGGGAATGGAGTGATGGGGAATGGAGTGATTGGGGAATGGAGTGATCGGAAATGAAGTGATTGGGGAATGGAGTGATTGGGGAATGGAGTGATGCGGAATGGAGTGATCGGGGAATGGAGTGATCGGGGAATGTCGTGATCAGGAATGGAGTGATTGGGGAATGGAGTGATGGGGAATGGAGTGATTGGGGAATGGAGTGATCGGAAATGGAGTGATTGGGGAATGGAGTGAGTGGGGAATGGAGTGATCGGGAATGGAGTGATCGAGGAATGTCGTGATCAGGAATGGAGTGATTGGGGAATGGAGTGATCGGGGAATGGAGTGATCGGGGAATGCCGTGATCAGGAATGGAGTGATTGGGGAATGGAGTGATTGTGGAATGGAGTGATCGGCGAATGTCGTGATCAGGAATGGAGTGATTGGGGAATGGAGTGATGGGGAATGGAGTGATTGGGGAATGGAGTGATCGGGGAATGTAGTGATAAGGAATGGAGTGATTGGGGAATGGAGTGATGGGGAATGGAGTGATCGGGGAATGGAGTGGTCGGGGAATGTCGTGATCAGGAATGGAGTGATTGGGGAATGGAGTGATGAGGAATGGAGTGATTGGGGAATGGAGTGATCGGAAATGGAGTGATTGGGGAATGGAGTGATTGGGGAATGGTGTGATCGGGAATGGAGTGATCGAGGAATGTCGTGATCAGGAATGGAGTGATTGGGGAATGGAGTGATGAGGAATAGAGTGATCGGGGAATGGAGTGATCGGGGAATGTCGTGATCAGGAATGGAGTGATTGGGGAATGGAGTGATGGGGAATGGAGTGATCGACGAATGGAGTGATCGGGGAATGTCGTGATCAGGAATGGAGTGATTGGGAATGGAGTGATGGGGAATGGAGTGATTGGGGAATGGAGTGATCGGGGAATGGAGTGATTGGGGAATGTCGTGATCAGGAATGGTATGATTGGGAGTGATCGGGAATGGAGTGATTGGGGAATGGAGTGATTGGGGAATGGAGTGATTGGGAATAAAGTGATCGGGGAATGGAGTGATTGGGGAATGGAGTGATCGGGGAATGGAGTGATCGGGGAATGTCGTGATCAGGAATAGTATGATTGGGAAATGGAGTGATGGGGAATGGAGTGATGGGGAATGGAGTGAACGGGAATGGCGTGATTGGGGAATGGATTGATCGTGAATGTCATGATCATGGAATGGAGTGATGGAAAATAGAGTGATAGGGAATGGAGTGATCGGGGAATGGAGTGATTGGGGATTGGAGTGATTGGGGAATGGAATGATCAGGAATGGAATGATCGGGGAATGGAGTGATCGGGGAATTGAGTGATTGGGGAATGGTTTGATTGGGGAATTCTGTGATTGGGGATTGGAGTGATCAGGAATGGAGTGATCAGGAATGGAGTGATTGGGGAATGGAGTGAACAGGAATGGAGTGATTCGAGAATGGAGTGATCAGGAATGGAGTGATCGGGGAATGGGAGTGATTGGGGAATGGAGTGATCAGGAATGCACTGATTGGAGAATGGAGTGATCAGGGAATGGAGTGATTGGGGAATGGAGTGATTGGGGAATGGAGTGATCAGGGAGGGGAGTGATCGGGGAGGGGAGTGAATGGGGAATGGAGTGATCGGGGAATGGAGTGATCGGGAATGGAGTGATTGGGAATGGAGTGATCAGGAACGGACTGTTGGGGTATGGAGTGATTGCAGAATGGAGTGATCAGGAATGGAGTGATCGGGCAATGGAGTGATCGGGCAATGGAGTGATCGCGGAATGCAGCAATCGGGAATGGAGTGATCGGGGAATGGAGTGATCGGAGAATGGAGTGATCGGGAATGGACTGTTGGGGAATGGAGTGATTGGGGTTTGGAGTGATTGGGGAATGGAGTGATCAGGAATGGAGTGATTGGGGACTTGAGTGATCGGGGAATTGAGTGATTGGGGAATGAAGTGATAAGGAATGGAGTGATTGCGAAATGGAGTGATTGGAGAATGGAGTGATTGGGGAATGGAGTGATTGGAGAATGAAGTGATAAGGAATGGAGTGATTGCGGAATTGAGTGAACAGGAATGGAGTGATTGGAGAATGGAGTGATAAGGAATGGAGTGATTGGGGAATGGAGTGATCTGGAATGGAGTGATCGTGAATGGAGTGATTGGGGAATGGAGTGATGGGGAATGGAGTGATGGGGAATGGAATGATCGGGAATGGAGTGATGGGGAATGGAGTGATGGGGAATGGAATGATCGGGAATGGAGTGATTGGGAATGTAATGATCGGGAATGGAGTGATTGGGGAATGGAGTGATGTGGAATGGAGTGATCGGGGAATGGAGTGATCATGAATGGAGTGTTCGGGGAATGGAGTGATCTGGGAATGGAGTGAACGGTAATGGAGTTATCGGGAATGGAGTGATCGGGGAATGTAATGATCTGGGACTGGAGTGATGGGGAATGGAGTTATCGGGAATGGTGTGATTGGGGAATGGAGTGATCGGGGAATGTAGTGATCAGGAATGGAGTGATTGGGGAATGGAGTGATGGGGAATGGAGTGATTGGGAATGGAGTGATTGGGGAATGTAGTGATCAGGAATGGAGTGATCGGAGAATGTAGTGATCAGGAATGGAGTGATTGGGGAATGGAGTGATGGGAAATGGAGTGATCGGTAAATGGAGTGATCGGGGAATATCATGATCAGGAATGGAGTGATTGGGGAATGGAGTGATGGGGAATGGAGTGATCGGGGATTGGAGTGATCGGGGAATGTCGTGATCAGGAATGAAATGATTGGGGAATGGAGTGATGGGGAATAGAGTGATCGGGGAATGGAGTGATCGGGGAATGTTGTGATCAGAAATGAAATGATTGGGGAATGCAGTGATTGGAGAATGGAGTGATCAGGGAATGGAGTGATTGGGGAAAGGAGTAATTAGGGAATGGAGTGATCGGGAATGGAGTAATTGGGGAATGGAGTGATTGGGGAATGGAGTGATTGGAGAATGGAGTGATCGGGAATGGAGTGATTGGGGAATGGAGTGATTGGGGAATGGAGTGATCAGGGAGGAGAGTGATCGGGGAGGGGAGTGAATGGGGAATGGAGTGATCGGGGAATGGAGTGATCGGGAATGGAGTGATTGGGAATGGAGTGATCAGGAACGGACTGTTCGGGTATGGAGTGATTGCAGAATGGATTGATCAGGAATGGAGTGATCGGGCAATGGAGTGATCGGGCAATGGAGTGATCGCGGAATGCAGCAATCGGGAATGGAGTGATCGGGGAATGGAGTGATCGGAGAATGGAGTGATCGGGAACGGACTGTTGGGGAATGGAGTGATTGGGGTTTGGAGTGATTGGGGAATGGAGTGATCAGGAATGGAGTGATCGGGGAATTGAGTGATTGGGGAATGAAGTGATAAGGAATGGAGTGATTGCGGAATGGAGTGATTGGAGAATGGAGTGATAAGGAATGGAGTGATTGGGGAATGGAGTGATTGGGAAATGAAGTGATAAGGAATGGAGTGATTGCGGAATGGAGTGATTGGAGAATGGAGTGATAAGGAATGGAGTGATTGGGGAATGGAGTGATTGGGGAATGAAGTGATAAGGAATGGAGAGATTGCGGAATTGAGTGAACAGGAATGGAGTGATTGGAGAATGGAGTGATAAGGAATGGAGTGATTGGGAATGGAGTGATCGGGAATGGAGTGATCGGGAATGGAGTGATTGGGGAATGGAGTGATGGGGAATGGAGTGATGGGGAATGGAATGATCGGGAATGGAGTGATGGGGAATGGAGTGATCGGAATGGAATGATCGGGAATGGAGTGATTGGGGAATGTAATGATCGGGAATGGAGTGATTGGGGAATGGAGTGATGTGGAATGGAGTGATCGGGGAATGGAGTGATCATGAATGGAGTGTTCGGGGAATGGAGTGATCTGGGAATGGAGTGAACGGTAATGGAGTTATCGGGAATGGAGTGATCGGGGAATGTAAAGATCTGGGACTGGAGTGAACGGTAATGGAGTTATCGGGAATGGTGTGATTGGGGAATGGAGTGATCGGGAAATGTAGTGATCAGGAATGGAGTGATTGGGGAATGGAGTGATGGGTAATGGAGTGATTGGGAATGGAGTGATTGTGGAATGTAGTGATCAGGAATGGAGTGATCGGGGAATGTAGTGATCAGGAATGGAGTGATTGGGGAATGGAGTGATGGGAAATGGAGTGATCAGTAAATGGAGTGATCGGGGTATGTCATGATCAGGAATGGAGTGATTGGGGAATGGAGTGATGGGGAATGGAGTGATCGGGGAATGGAGTGATCGGGGAATGTCATGATCAGGAATGAAATGATTGGGGAATGGAGTGATGGGGAATAGAGTGATCGGGGAATGGAGTGATCGGGGAATATCGTGATCAGGAATGGAGTGATTGGGGAATGGAGTGATGGGGAATGGAGTGATCGGGGAATGGAGTGATCGGGGAATGTCGTGATCAGGAATGGAGTGATTGGGGAATGGAGTGATGTGGAATGGAGTGATCGGGGAATGGAATGATCATGAATGGAGTGTTCGGGGAATGGAGTGATCTGGGAATGGAGTGAACGGTACTGGAGTTATCGGGAATGGAGTGATCGGGGAATGTAATGATCTGGGACTGGAGTGAACGGTAATGGAGTTATCGGGAATGGTGTGATTGGGGAATGGAGTGATCGGGGAATGTAGTGATCAGGAATGGAGTGATTGGGGAATGGAGTGATGGGGAATGGAGTGATTGGAAATGGAGTGAATGGGGAATGTCGTGATCAGGAATGGAGTGATCAGGGAATGTAGTGATCAGGAATGGAGTGATTGGGGAATGGAGTGATGGGGAATGGAGTGATCGGGGAATGGAGTGATCGGGAAATGTCGTGATCAGGAATGGAGTGATTGGGGAATGGAGTGATGGGGAATGGAGTGATTGGGGAATGGAGTGATCAGAAATGGAGTGATTGGAGAATGGAGTGATTGGGGAATGGAGTGATCCGGAATGGAGTGATCGGGGAATGGAGTGATCGGGGAATGTCGTGATCAGGAATGGAGTGATGGAAAATAGAGTGATAGGGAATGGAGTGATCGGGGAATGGAGTGATTGGGGATTGGAGTGATTGGGGAATGGAATGATCAGGAATGGAATGATCGGGGGAATGGAGTGATCGGGGAATTGAGTGATTGGGGAATGGTTTGATTGGGGAATTCTGTGATTGGGGATTGGAGTGATCAGGAATGGAGTGATCAGGAATGGAGTGATTGGGGAATGGAGTGAACAGGAATGGAGTGATTCGAGAATGGAGTGATCAGGAATGGAGTGATCGGGGAATGGGAGTGATTGGGGAATGGAGTGATCAGGAATGCACTGATTGGAGAATGGAGTGATCAGGGAATGGAGTGATTGGGGAATGGAGTGATTGGGGAATGGAGTGATCAGGGAGGGGAGTGATCGGGGAGGGGAGTGAATGGGGAATGGAGTGATCGGGGAATGGAGTGATCGGGAATGGAGTGATTGGGAATGGAGTGATCAGGAACGGACTGTTGGGGTATGGAGTGATTGCAGAATGGAGTGATCAGGAATGGAGTGATCGGGCAATGGAGTGATCGGGCAATGGAGTGATCGCGGAATGCAGCAATCGGGAATGGAGTGATCGGGGAATGGAGTGATCGGAGAATGGAGTGATCGGGAATGGACTGTTGGGGAATGGAGTGATTGGGGTTTGGAGTGATTGGGGAATGGAGTGATCAGGAATGGAGTGATTGGGGACTTGAGTGATCGGGGAATTGAGTGATTGGGGAATGAAGTGATAAGGAATGGAGTGATTGCGAAATGGAGTGATTGGAGAATGGAGTGATTGGGGAATGGAGTGATTGGAGAATTAAGTGATAAGGAATGGAGTGATTGCGGAATTGAGTGAACAGGAATGGAGTGATTGGAGAATGGAGTGATAAGGAATGGAGTGATTGGGGAATGGAGTGATCTGGAATGGAGTGATCGTGAATGGAGTGATTGGGGAATGGAGTGATGGGGAATGGAGTGATGGGGAATGGAATGATCGGGAATGGAGTGATGGGGAATGGAGTGATGGGGAATGGAATGATCGGGAATGGAGTGATTGGGAATGTAATGATCGGGAATGGAGTGATTGGGGAATGGAGTGATGTGGAATGGAGTGATCGGGGAATGGAGTGATCTGGGACTGGAGTGATGGGGAATGGAGTTATCGGGAATGGTGTGATTGGGGAATGGAGTGATCGGGGAATGTAGTGATCAGGAATGGAGTGATTGGGGAATGGAGTGATGGGGAATGGAGTGATTGGGAATGGAGTGATTGGGGAATGTAGTGATCAGGAATGGAGTGATCGGAGAATGTAGTGATCAGGAATGGAGTGATTGGGGAATGGAGTGATGGGAAATGGAGTGATCGGTAAATGGAGTGATCGGGGAATATCATGATCAGGAATGGAGTGATTGGGGAATGGAGTGATGGGGAATGGAGTGATCGGGGATTGGAGTGATCGGGGAATGTCGTGATCAGGAATGAAATGATTGGGGAATGGAGTGATGGGGAATAGAGTGATCGGGGAATGGAGTGATCGGGGAATGTTGTGATCAGAAATGAAATGATTGGGGAATGCAGTGATTGGAGAATGGAGTGATCAGGGAATGGAGTGATTGGGGAAAGGAGTAATTAGGGAATGGAGTGATCGGGAATGGAGTAATTGGGGAATGGAGTGATTGGGGAATGGAGTGATTGGAGAATGGAGTGATCGGGAATGGAGTGATTGGGGAATGGAGTGATTGGGGAATGGAGTGATCAGGGAGGAGAGTGATCGGGGAGGGGAGTGAATGGGGAATGGAGTGATCGGGGAATGGAGTGATCGGGAATGGAGTGATTGGGAATGGAGTGATCAGGAACGGACTGTTCGGGTATGGAGTGATTGCAGAATGGATTGATCAGGAATGGAGTGATCGGGCAATGGAGTGATCGGGCAATGGAGTGATCGCGGAATGCAGCAATCGGGAATGGAGTGATCGGGGAATGGAGTGATCGGAGAATGGAGTGATCGGGAACGGACTGTTGGGGAATGGAGTGATTGGGGTTTGGAGTGATTGGGGAATGGAGTGATCAGGAATGGAGTGATCGGGGAATTGAGTGATTGGGGAATGAAGTGATAAGGAATGGAGTGATTGGAGAATGGAGTGATAAGGAATGGAGTGATTGGGGAATGGAGTGATTGGGAAATGAAGTGATAAGGAATGGAGTGATTGCGGAATGGAGTGATTGGAGAATGGAGTGATAAGGAATGGAGTGATTGGGGAATGGAGTGATTGGGGAATGAAGTGATAAGGAATGGAGAGATTGCGGAATTGAGTGAACAGGAATGGAGTGATTGGAGAATGGAGTGATAAGGAATGGAGTGATTGGGAATGGAGTGATCGGGAATGGAGTGATCGGGAATGGAGTGATTGGGGAATGGAGTGATGGGGAATGGAGTGATGGGGAATGGAATGATCGGGAATGGAGTGATGGGGAATGGAGTGATCGGAATGGAATGATCGGGAATGGAGTGATTGGGGAATGTAATGATCGGGAATGGAGTGATTGGGGAATGGAGTGATGTGGAATGGAGTGATCGGGGAATGGAGTGATCATGAATGGAGTGTTCGGGGAATGGAGTGATCTGGGAATGGAGTGAACGGTAATGGAGTTATCGGGAATGGAGTGATCGGGGAATGTAAAGATCTGGGACTGGAGTGAACGGTAATGGAGTTATCGGGAATGGTGTGATTGGGGAATGGAGTGATCGGGAAATGTAGTGATCAGGAATGGAGTGATTGGGGAATGGAGTGATGGGTAATGGAGTGATTGGGAATGGAGTGATTGTGGAATGTAGTGATCAGGAATGGAGTGATCGGGGAATGTAGTGATCAGGAATGGAGTGATTGGGGAATGGAGTGATGGGAAATGGAGTGATCGGTAAATGGAGTGATCGGGGTATGTCATGATCAGGAATGGAGTGATTGGGGAATGGAGTGATGGGGAATGGAGTGATCGGGGAATGGAGTGATCGGGGAATGTCATGATCAGGAATGAAATGATTGGGGAATGGAGTGATGGGGAATAGAGTGATCGGGGAATGGAGTGATCGGGGAATATCGTGATCAGGAATGGAGTGATTGGGGAATGGAGTGATGGGGAATGGAGTGATCGGGGAATGGAGTGATCGGGGAATGTCGTGATCAGGAATGGAGTGATTGGGGAATGGAGTGATGTGGAATGGAGTGATCGGGGAATGGAATGATCATGAATGGAGTGTTCGGGGAATGGAGTGATCTGGGAATGGAGTGAACGGTACTGGAGTTATCGGGAATGGAGTGATCGGGGAATGTAATGATCTGGGACTGGAGTGAACGGTAATGGAGTTATCGGGAATGGTGTGATTGGGGAATGGAGTGATCGGGGAATGTAGTGATCAGGAATGGAGTGATTGGGGAATGGAGTGATGGGGAATGGAGTGATTGGAAATGGAGTGAATGGGGAATGTCGTGATCAGGAATGGAGTGATCAGGGAATGTAGTGATCAGGAATGGAGTGATTGGGGAATGGAGTGATGGGGAATGGAGTGATCGGGGAATGGAGTGATCGGGAAATGTCGTGATCAGGAATGGAGTGATTGGGGAATGGAGTGATGGGGAATGGAGTGATTGGGGAATGGAGTGATCAGAAATGGAGTGATTGGAGAATGGAGTGATTGGGGAATGGAGTGATCCGGAATGGAGTGATCGGGGAATGGAGTGATCGGGGAATGTCGTGATCAGGAATGGAGTGATTGGGGAATGGAGTGATGGGGAATGGAGTGATTGGGGAATGGAGTGATCGGAAATGGAGTGATTGGGGAATGGAGTGAGTGGGGAATGGAGTGATCGGGAATGGAGTGATCGAGGAATGTCGTGATCAGGAATGGTGTGATTGGGGAATGGAGTGATGGGGAATAGAGTGATCGATTAATGGAGTGATCGGGGAATGTCGTGATCAGGAATGGAGTGATTGGGGAATGGAGTGATCGGGGAATGGAGTGATTGGGGATTGGAGTGATTGGGGAATGGTGTGATCAGGAATGGAATGATCGGGGAATGGAGTGATCGGGGAATTGAGTGATTGGGGAATGGTGTGATTGGGGAATTCTGTGATTGGGGATTGGAGTGATCAGGAATGGAGTGATCAGGAATGGAGTGATTGGGGAATGGAGTGAACAGGAATGGAGTGATTCGAGAATGGAGTGATCAGGAATGGAGTGATCGGGGAATGGGAGTGATTGGGGAATGGAGTGATCAGGAATGCAGTGATTGGAGAATGGAGTGATCAGGGAATGAAATGATTGGGGAATGGAGTAATTGGGGAATGGAGTGATCGGGAATGGAGTAATTGGGGAATGGAGTGATTGGGGAATGGAGTGATTGGAGAATGGAGTGATCGGGAATGGAGTGATTGGGGAATGGAGTGATTGGGGAATGGAGTGATCAGGGAATGGAGTGATCGGGGAATGTCGTGATCAGGAATGAAATGATTGGGGAATGGAGTGATGGGGAATAGAGTGATCGGGGAATGGAGTGATCGGGGAATGTTGTGATCAGAAATGGAGTGATTGGGGAATGCAGTGATTGGAGAATGGAGTGATCAGGGAATGGAGTGATTGGGGAAAGGAGTAATTAGGGAATGGAGTGATCGGGAATGGAGTAAATGGGGAATGGAGTGATTGGGGAATGGAGTGATTGGAGAATGGAGTGATCGGGAATGGAGTGATTGGGGAATGGAGTGATTGGGGAATGGAGTGATCAGGGAGGAGAGTGATCGGGGAGGGGAGTGAATGGGGAATGGAGTGATCGGGGAATGGAGTGATCGGGAATGGAGTGATTGGGAATGGAGTGATCAGGAACGGACTGTTCGGGTATGGAGTGATTGCAGAATGGATTGATCAGGAATGGAGTGATCGGGCAATGGAGTGATCGGGCAATGGAGTGATCGCGGAATGCAGCAATCGGGAATGGAGTGATCGGGGAATGGAGTGATCGGAGAATGGAGTGATCGGGAACGGACTGTTGGGGAATGGAGTGATTGGGGTTTGGAGTGATTGGGGAATGGAGTGATCAGGAATGGAGTGATCGGGGAATTGAGTGATTGGGGAATGAAGTGATAAGGAATGGAGTGATTGCGGAATGGAGTGATTGGAGAATGGAGTGATAAGGAATGGAGTGATTGGGGAATGGAGTGATTGGGAAATGAAGTGATAAGGAATGGAGTGATTGCGGAATGGAGTGATTGGAGAATGGAGTGATAAGGAATGGAGTGATTGGGGAATGGAGTGATTGGGGAATGAAGTGATAAGGAATGGGGAGATTGCGGAATTGAGTGAACAGGAATGGAGTGATTGGAGAATGGAGTGATAAGGAATGGAGTGATTGGGGAATGGAGTGATCGGGAATGGAGTGATCGGGAATGGAGTGATTGGGGAATGGAGTGATGGGGAATGGAGTGATGGGGAATGGAATGATCGGGAATGGAGTGATGGGGAATGGAGTGATCGGAATGGAATGATCGGGAATGGAGTGATTGGGGAATGTAATGATCGGGAATGGAGTGATTGGGAATGGAGTGATGTGGAATGGAGTGATCGGGGAATGGAGTGATCATGAATGGAGTGTTCGGGGAATGGAGTGATCTGGGAATGGAGTGAACGGTAATGGAGTTATCGGGAATGGAGTGATCGGGGAATGTAAAGATCTGGGACTGGAGTGAACGGTAATGGAGTTATCGGGAATGGTGTGATTGGGGAATGGAGTGATCGGGAAATGTAGTGATCAGGAATGGAGTGATTGGGGAATGGAGTGATGGGTAATGGAGTGATTGGGAATGGAGTGATTGTGGAATGTAGTGATCAGGAATGGAGTGATCGGGGAATGTAGTGATCAGGAATGGAGTGATTGGGGAATGGAGTGATGGGAAATGGAGTGATCGGTAAATGGAGTGATCGGGGTATGTCATGATCAGGAATGGAGTGATTGGGGAATGGAGTGATGGGGAATGGAGTGATCGGGGAATGGAGTGATCGGGGAATGTCGTGATCAGGAATGAAATGATTGGGGAATGGAGTGATGGGGAATAGAGTGATCGGGGAATGGAGTGTTCGGGGAATGTCGTGATCAGGAATGGAGTGATTGGGGAATGGAGTGATGGGGAATGGAGTGATCGGGGAATGGAGTGATCGGGGAATGTCGTGATCAGGAATGGAGTGATTGGGGAATGGAGTGATGTGGAATGGAGTGATCGGGGAATGGAATGATCATGAATGGAGTGTTCGGGGAATGGAGTGATCTGGGAATGGAGTGAACGGTAATGGAGTTATCGGGAATGGAGTGATCGGGGAATGTAATGATCTGGGACTGGAGTGAACGGTAATGGAGTTATCGGGAATGGTGTGATTGGGGAATGGAGTGATCGGGGAATGTAGTGATCAGGAATGGAGTGATTGGGGAATGGAGTGATGGGGAATGGAGTGATTGGAAATGGAGTGAATGGGGAATGTCGTGATCAGGAATGGAGTGATCAGGGAATGTAGTGATCAGGAATGGAGTGATTGGGGAATGGAGTGATGGGGAATGGAGTGATCGGGGAATGGAGTGATCGGGAAATGTCGTGATCAGGAATGGAGTGATTGGGGAATGGAGTGATGGGGAATGGAGTGATTGGGGAATGGAGTGATCAGAAATGGAGTGATTGGAGAATGGAGTAATTGGGGAATGGAGTGATCCGGAATGGAGTGATCGGGGAATGGAGTGATCGGGGAATGTCGTGATCAGGAATGGAGTGATTGGGGAATGGAGTGATGGGGAATGGAGTGATTGGGGAATGGAGTGATCGGAAATGGAGTGATTGGGGAATGGAGTGAGTGGGGAATGGAGTGATCGGGAATGGAGTGATCGAGGAATGTCGTGATCAGGAATGGTGTGATTGGGGAATGGAGTGATGGGGAATAGAGTGATCGATTAATGGAGTGATCGGGGAATGTCGTGATCCGGAATGGAGTGGTTGGGGAATGGAGTGATCGGGGAATGGAGTGATTGGGGATTGGAGTGATTGGGGAATGGTGTGATCAGGAATGGAATGATCGGGGAATGGAGTGATCGGGGAATTGAGTGATTGGGGAATGGTGTGATTGGGGAATTCTGTGATTGGGGATTGGAGTGATCAGGAATGGAGTGATCAGGAATGGAGTGATTGGGGAATGGAGTGAACAGGAATGGAGTGATTCGAGAATGGAGTGATCAGGAATGGAGTGATCGGGGAATGGGAGTGATTGGGGAATGGAGTGATCAGGAATGCAGTGATTGGAGAATGGAGTGATCAGGGAATGAAGTGATTGGGGAATGGAGTAATTGGGGAATGGAGTGATCGGGAATGGAGTAATTGGGGAATGGAGTGATTGGGGAATGGAGTGATTGGAGAATGGAGTGATTGGGGAATGGAGTGATCAGGGAATGGAGTGATCGGGGAATGGATTGATTGGGGAATGGAGTAATCGGGGAATGCAGCGATCGGGAATGTAGAGATCGATGAAGGGAGTGATCGGGAATGGAGTGATCAGGAATGGAGTGATTGGGGATTGGAGTAATTGGGGAATGGAGTGATCAGGAATGGAGTGATCGGGGAATGGAGTGATCATGAATGGAGTGATTGGGGAATGGAGTGATCGGGGAATGTAGTGGTTGGGGAATGGAGTGATCGGGAATGGAGTGATGGGGGAATGGAGTGATCGGGGAATGGAGTGATTGGGGAATGGATTGATTGGGGAATGGAGTGATCGGGGATTGGAGTGATTGGCGAATGGAGTGATCGGGGAATGGAGTGACCGGGCATGGAGTTATCGGCGAATGAAGTGATCGGGGAGGGGAGTGAATGGGGAATGGAGTGATCGGGGAATGGAGTGATTGGGAATGGAGTGATTGGGAATGGAGTGATTGGGAATGGAGTGATCAGGAACGGACTGTTGGGGTATGGAGTGATTGCAGAATGGAGTGATCAGGAATGGAGTGATCGGGAAATGGAGTGATCGGGCAATGGAGTGGTCGCGGAATGCAGCAATCGGGAATGGAGTGATTGGGGAATGGAGTGATCGGGGAATGGAGTGATCGGGAACGGACTGTTGGGGAATGGAGTGATTGGGGTTTGGAGTGATTGGGGAATGGAGTGTTCAGGAATGGAGTGATCGGGGACTTGAGTGATCGGGGAATTGAGTGATTGGGGAATGAAGTGATAAGGAATGGAGTGATTGCGGAATGGAGTGATTGGAGAATGGAGTGATAAGGAATGGAGTGATTGGGGAATGGAGTGATTGGGGAATGAAGTGATAAGGAATGGAGTGATTGCAGAATTGAGTGAACAGGAATGGAGTGATTGGAGAATGGAGTGATAAGGAATGGAGTGATTCGGGAATGGAGTGATCGGGAATGGAGTGATCGGGAATGGAGTGATTGGGGAATGGAGTGATGGGGAATGGAGTGATGGGGAATGGAATGATCGGGAATGGAGTGATGGGGAATGGAGTGATGGGGAATGGAATGATCGGGAATGGAGTGATTGGGGAATGTAATGATCGGGAATGGAGTGATTGGGGAATGGAGTGATGTGGAATGGAGTGATCGGGGAATGTAGTGATCATGAATGGAGTGTTCGGGGAATGGAGTGATCTGGGAATGGAGTGAACAGTAATGGAGTTATCGGGAATGGAGTGATCGGGGAATGTAATGATCTGGGACTGGAGTGAACGGTAATGGAGTTATCGGGAATGGTGTGATTGGGGAATGGAGTGATCGGGAAATGTAGTGATCAGGAATGGAGTGATTGGGGAATGGAGTGATGGGGAATGGAGTGATTGGGAATGGAGTGATTGGGGAATGTAGTGATCAGGAATGGAGTGATCGGGGAATGTAGTGATCAGGAATGGAGTGATTGGGGAATGGAGTGATGGGAAATGGAGTGATCGGTAAATTGAGTGATCGGGGAATGTCATGATCAGGAATGGAGTGATTGGGGAATGGAGTGATGGGGAATGGAGTGTTCGGGGAATGGAGTGATCGGGGAATGTCGTGATCAGGAATGAAATGATTGGGGAATGGAGTGATGGGGAATAGAGTGATCGGGGAATGGAGTGATCGGCGAATGTCGTGATCAGGAATGGAGTGATTGGGGAATGGAGTGATGGGGAATGGAGTGATCGGGGAATGGAGTGATCGGGGAATGTCGTGATCAGGAATGGAGTGATTGGGGAATGGAGTGATTGGGGAATGGAGTGATTGGGAATGGAGTGATCGGGGAATGGAGTGATTGGGGAATGGAGTGATGTGGAATGGAGTGATCGGGGAATGGAGTGATCATGAATGGAGTCTTCGGGGAATGGAGTGATCAGGGAATGGAGTGAAAGGTAATGGAGTTATCGGGAATGGAGTGATCGGGGAATGTAATGATCTGGGACTGGAGTGAACGGTAATGGAGTTATCGGGAATGGTGTGATTGGGGAATGGAGTGATCGGGGAATGAAGTGATAAGGAATGGAGTGATTGCGGAATTGAGTGAACAGGAATGGAGTGATTGGAGAATGGAGTGATAAGGAATGGAGTGATTGGGGAATGGAGTGATTGGGGAATGGAGTGATGGGGAATGGAGTGATGGGGAATGGAATGATCGGGAATGGAGTGATGGGGAATGGAGTGATGGGGAATGGAATGATCGGGAATGGAGTGATTGGGGAATGTAATGATCGGGAATGGAGTGATTGGGGAATGGAGTGATGTGGAATGGAGTGATCGGGGAATGGAGTGAACGGTAATGGAGTTATCGGGAATGGAGTGATCGGGGAATGTAATGATCTGGGACTGGAGTGAACGGTAATGGAGTTATCGGGAATGGTGTGATTGGGGAATGGAGTGATCGGGAAATGTAGTGATCAGGAATGGAGTGATTGGGGAATGGAGTGATGGGGAATGGAGTGATTGGGAATGGAGTGATTGGGGAATGTAGTGATCAGGAATGGAGTGATCGGGGAATGTAGTGATCAGGAATGGAGTGATTGGGGAATGGAGTGATGGGAAATGGAGTGATCGGTAAAATGAGTGATCGGGGAATGTCATGATCAGGAATGGAGTGATTGGGGAATGGAGTGATGGGGAATGGAGTGATCGGGGAATGGAGTGATCGGGGAATGTCGTGATCAGGAATGAAATGATTGGGGAATGGAGTGATGGGGAATAGAGTGATCGGGGAATGGAGTGATCGGGGAATGTCGTGATCAGGAATGGAGTGATTGGGGAATGGAGTGATGGGGAATGGAGTGATCGGGGAATGGAGTGATCGGGGAATGTCGTGATCAGGAATGGAGTGATTGGGGAATGGAGTAATTGGGGAATGGAGTGATTGGGAATGGAGTGATCGGGGAATGGAGTGATTGGGGAATGGAGTGATGTGGAATGGAGTGATCGGGGAATGGAGTGATCATGAATGGAGTGTTCTGGGAATGGAGTGATCTGGGAATGGAGTGAAAGGTAATGGAGTTATCGGGACTGGAGTGATCGGGGAATGTAATGATCTGGGACTGGAGTGAACGGTAATGGAGTTATCGGGAATGGTGTGATTGGGGAATGGAGTGATCGGGGAATGTAGTGATCAGGAATGGAGTGATTGGGGAATGGAGTGATGGGGAATGGAGTGATTGGGAATGGAGTGATTGGGGAATGTCGTGATCAGGAATGGAGTGATCAGGGAATGTAGTGATCAGGAATGGAGTGATTGGGGAATGGAGTGATGGGGAATGGAGTGATTGGGGAATGGAGTGATCGGAAATGGAGTGATTGGAGATTGGAGTGATCGGGAATGGAGTGATCGGGAATGGAGTGATTGGGGAATGAAGTGATAAGGAATGGAGTGATTGCGGAATGGAGTGATTGGGGAATGAAGTGATTGGGGAATGGAGTGATCGGGAATTGAGTGATCGGGAATGGTGTGATTGGGGAATGGAGTGATCGGGGAATGTAGTGATCAGGAATGGAGTGATTGGGGAATGGAGTGATGGGGAATGGAGTGATCGGGGGACGGAGTGATCGGGAAATGTCGTGATCAGGAATGGAGTGATTGGGGAATGGAGTGATGGGGAATGGAGTGATTGGGGAATGGACTGATCGGAAATGGAGTGATTGGAGATTGGAGTGATAAGGAATGGAGTGATTGAGGAATGGAGTGATCGGGAATGGAGTGATCGGGAATGGAGTGATTGGGGAATGAAGTGATAAGGAATGGAGTGATTGCGGAATGGAGTGATTGGAGAATGGAGTGATAAGGAATGGAGTGATTGGGGAATGGAGTGATTGGGGAATGAAGTGATAAGGAATGGAGTGATTGCGGAATGGAGTGATTGCGGAATGGAGTGATTGGAGAATGGAGTGATAAGGAATGGAGTGATTGGGGAATGGAGTGATCGGGAATGGAGTGATCGGGAATGGAGTGATTGGGGAATGGAGTGATGGGGAATGGAGTGATGGGGAATGGAACGATCGGGAATGGAGTGATGGGGAATGGAGTGATGGGGAATGGAATGATCGGGAATGGAGTGATTGGGGAATTTAATGGTCGGGAATGGAGTGATTGGGGAATGGAGTGATGTGGAATGGAATGATCGGGGAATGGAGTGATCATGAATGGAGTGTTCGGGGAATGGAGTGATCTGGGAATGGAGTGAACGGTAATGGAGTTATCGGGAATGGAGTGATCGGGGAATGTAATGATCTGGGACTGGAGTGATGGGGAATAGAGTGATCGGGGAATGGAGTGATCGGGGAATGTAGTGATCAGGAATGGAGTGATTGGGGAATGGAGTGATTGGGGAATGGAGTGATTGGGAATGGAGTGATCGGGGAATGGAGTGATTGGGGAAAGGAGTGATGGGGAATAGAGTGATCGGGGAATGGAGTGATCGGGGAATGTAGTGATCAGGAATGGAGTGATTGGGGATTGGAGTGATGGGGAATGGAGTGATCGGGGAATGGAGTGATCGGGGAATGTCGTGATCAGGAATGGAGTGATTGGGGAATGGAGTGATGGGGAATGGAGTGATTGGGGAATGGAGTGATCGGAAATGGAGTGATTGGGGAATGGAGTGATTGGGGAATGGAGTGATCGGGAATGGAGTGATCGGGGAATGGAGTGATCGGGGAATGTCATGATCAGGAATGGAGTGATTGGGGAATGGAGTGATGGGGAATGGAGTGATTGGGGAATGGAGTGATCGGAAATGGAGTGATTGGCGAATGGAGTGAATGGGGAATGGAGTGATCGGGAATGGAGTGATCGAGGAATGTCGTGATCAGGAATGGAGTGATTGGGGAATGGAGTGATTGGGGAATGGAGTGATCGGGGAATGCCGTGATCAGGAATGGAGTGATTGGGGAATGGAGTGATCGGGGAATGGAGTGATCGGGGAATGTCGTGATCAGGAATGGAGTGATTGGGGAATGGAGTGATGGGGAATGGAGTGATTGGGGAATGGAGTGATCGGGGAATGCAGTGATCAGGAATGGAGTGATTGGGGAATGGAGTGATGGGGAATGGAGTGATCGGGGAATGGAGTGATTGGGAAATGGAGTGATGGGGAATGGAGTGATGGGGAATGGAATGATCGGGAATCGAGTGATGGGGAATGGAGTGATGGGGAATGGAATGATCGGGAATGGAATGATTGGGGAATGTAATGATCGGGAATTGAGTGATTGGGGAATGGAGTGATGTGGAATGAAGTGATCGGGGAATGTAGTGATCATGAATGGAGTGTTCGGGGAATGGAGTGATCTGGGAATGGAGTGAACGGTAATGGAGTTATCGGGAATGGAGTGATCGGGGAATGGAGTGATCGGGGAATTTAGTGATCAGGAATGGAGTGATTGGGGAATGGAGTGATGGGGAATGGAGTGATTGGGAATGGAGTGATTGGGGAATGTAGTGATCAGGAATGGAGTGATCGGGGAATGTAATGATCAGGAATGGAGTGATTGGTGAATGGAGTGATGGGGAATAGAGTGATCGGGGAATGGAGTGATCGGGGAATGTCGTGATCAGGAATGGAGTGATTGGGGAATGGAGTGATTGGGGAATGGAGTGATTGGGGAATGGAGTGATGTGGAATGGAGTGATCGGGGAATGGAGTGATCATGAATGGAGTGTTCGGGGAATGGAGTGATCTCGAAATGGAGTAAACGGTAATGGAGTTATCGGGAATGGAGTGATCGGGGAATGTAATGATCTGGGACTGGAGTGAACGGTAATGGAGTTATCGGGAATGGTGTGATTGGGGAATGGAGTGATCGGGGAATGTAGTGATCAGGAATGGAGTGATTGGGGAATGGAGTGATGGGGAATGGAGTGATTGGGAATGGAGTGATTGGGGAATGTCGTGATCAGGAATGGAGTGATCGGGGAATGTAGTGATCAGGAATGGAGTGATTGGGGAATGGAGTGATGGGGAATGGAGTGATCGGGGAATGGAGTGATCGGGGTATGTCGTGATCAGGAATGGAGTGATTGGGGAATGGAGTGATGGGGAATGGAGTGATTGGGGAATGGAGTGATCGGAAATGGAGTGATTGGGGAATGGAGTGATTGGGGAATGGAGTGATGCGGAATGGAGTGATCGGGGAATGGAGTGATCGGGGAATGTCGTGATCAGGAATGGAGTGATTGGGGAATGGAGTGATGGGGAATGGAGTGATTGGGGAATGGAGTGATCGGAAATGGAGTGATTGGGGAATGGAGTGAGTGGGGAATGGAGTGATCGGGAATGGAGTGATCGAGGAATGTCGTGATCAGGAATGGAGTGATTGGGGAATGGAGTGATCGGGGAATGGAGTGATCGGGGAATGCCGTGATCAGGAATGGAGTGATTGGGGAATGGAGTGATCGGGGAATGGAGTGATCGGGGAATGTCGTGATCAGGAATGGAGTGATTGGGGAATGGAGTGATGGGGAATGGAGTGATTGGGGAATGGAGTGATCGGGGAATGTAGTGATCAGGAATGGAGTGATTGGGGAATGGAGTGATGGGGAATGGAGTGATCGGGGAATGGACTGGTCGGGGAATGTCGTGATCAGGAATGGAGTGATTGGGGAATGGAGTGATGGGGAATGGAGTGATTGGGGAATGGAGTGATCGGAAATGGAGTGATTGGGGAATGGAGTGATTGGGGAATGGAGTGATCGGGAATGGAGTGATTGGGGAATGTCGTGATCAGGAATGGAGTGATTGGGGAATAGAGTGATGGGGAATAGAGTGATCGGGGAATGGAGTGATCGGGGAATGTCGTGATCTGGAATGGAGTGATTGGGGAATGGAGTGATGGGGAATGGAGTGATCGACGAATGGAGTGATCGGGGAATGTCGTGATCAGGAATGGAGTGATTGGGAATGGAGTGATGGGGAATGGAGTGATCGGGGAATGGAGTGATCGGGGAATGGAGTGATCGGGGAATGTCGTGATCAGGAATGGTATGATTGGGGAATGGAGTGATCGGGAATGGAGTGATTGGGGAATGGAGTGATTGGGGATTGGAGTGATTGGGGAATGGAGTGATCCGGGAATGTCGTGATCAGGAATAGTATGATTGGGAAATGGAGTGATGGGGAATGGAGTGATCGGGAATGGAGTGATCGGGAATGGCGTGATTGGGGAATGGATTGATCGTGAATGTCATGATCGTGGAATGGAGTGATGGAAAATAGAGTGATAGGGAATGGAGTGATCGGGGAATGGAGTGATTGGGGATTGGAGTGATTGGGGAATGGAGTGATCAGGAATGGAATGATCGGGGAATGGAGTGATCGGGGAATTGAGTGATTGGGGAATGGTGTGATTGGGGAATTCTGTGATTGGGGATTGGAGTGATCAGGAATGGAGTGATCAGGAATGGAGTGATTGGGGAATGGAGTGAACAGGAATGGAGTGATTCGAGAATGGAGTGATCAGGAATGGAGTGATCGGGGAATGGGAGTGATTGGGGAATGGAGTGATCAGGAATGCAGTGATTGGAGAATGGAGTGATTGGGGAAAGGAGTAATTGGGGAATGGAGTGATCGGGAATGGAGTAATTGGGGAATGGAGTGATTGGGGAATGGAGTGATTGGAGAATGGAGTGATCGGGAATGGAGTGATTGGGGAATGGAGTGATTGGGGAATGGAGTGATCAGGGAGGGGAGTGATCGGGGAGGGGAGTGAATGGGGAATGGAGTGATCGGGGAATGGAGTGATCGGGAATGGAGTCATTGGGAATGGAGTGATCAGGAACGGACTGTTGGGGTATGGAGTGATTGCAGAATGGAGTGATCAGGAATGGAGTGATCGGGCAATGGAGTGATCGGGCAATGGAGTGATCGCGGAATGCAGCAATCGGGAATGGAGTGATAAGGAATGGAGTGATTGGGGAATGGAGTGATCGGGAATGGAGTGATCGTGAATGGAGTGATTGGGGAATGGAGTGATGGGGAATGGAGTGATGGGGAATGGAATGATCGGGAATGGAGTGATGGGGAATGGAGTGATGGGGAACGGAATGATCGGGAATGGAGTGATTGCGAATGTAATGATCGGGAATGGAGTGATTGGGGAATGGACTGATGTGGAATGGAGTGATCGGGGAATGGAGTGATCATGAATGGAGTGTTCGGGGAATGGAGTGATCTGGGAATGGAGTGAACGGTAATGGAGTTATCGGGAATGGAGTGATCGGGGAATGTAATGATCTGGGACTGGAGTGATGGGGAATGGAGTTATCGGGAATGGTGTGATTGGGGAATGGAGTGATCGGGGAATGTAGTGATCAGGAATGTAGTGATCAGGAATGGAGTGATTGGGGAATGGAGTGATGGGGAATGGAGTGATTGGGAATGGAGTGATTGGGGAATGTAGTGATCAGGAATGGAGTGATCGGGGAATGTAGTGATCAGGAATGGAGTGATTGGGGAATGGAGTGATGGGAAATGGAGTGATCGGTAAATGGAGTGATCGGGGAATGTCATGATCAGGAATGGAGTGATTGGGGAATGGAGTGATGGGGAATGGAGTGATCGGGGATTGGAGTGATCGGGGAATGTCGTGATCAGGAATGAAATGATTGGGGAATGGAGTGATGGGGAATAGAGTGATTGGGGAATGGAGTGATCGGGGAATGTCGTGATCAGGAATAGAGTGATTGGGGAATGCAGTGATTGGAGAATGGAGTGATCAGGGAATGGAGTGATTGGGGAATGGAGTAATTGGGGAATGGAGTGATCGGGAATGGAGTAATTGGGGAATGGAGTGATTGGGGAATGGAGTGATTGGAGAATGGAGTGATCGGGAATGGAGTGATTGGGGAATGGAGTAATTGGGGAATGGATTGATCAGGGAGGAGAGTGATCGGGGAGGGGCGTGAATGGGGAATGGTGTGATCGGGGAATGGAGTGATCGGGAATGGAGTGATTGGGAATGGAGTGATCAGGAACGGACTGTTCGGGTATGAAGTGATTGCAGAATGGAGTGATCAGGAATGGAGTGATCGGGGAATGGAGTGATCGGGCAATGGAGTGATCGCGGAATGCAGCAATCGGGAATGGAGTGATCGGGGAATGGAGTGATCGGAGAATGGAGTGATCGGGAACGGACTGTTGGGGAATGGAGTGATTGGGGTTTGGAGTGATTGGGGAATGGAGTGATCAGGAATGGAGTGATCGGGGACTTGAGTGATCGTGGAATTGAGTGATTGGGGAATGAAGTGATAAGGAATGGAGTGATTGCGCAATGGAGTGATTGGAGAATGGAGTGATAAGGAATGGAGTGATTGGGGAATGGAGTGATTGGGGAATGAAGTGATAAGGAATGGAGTGATTGCGGAATTGAGTGAACAGGAATGGAGTGATTGGAGAATGGAGTGATAAGGAATGGAGTGATTGGGGAATGGAGTGATCGGGAATGGAGTGATCATGAATGGAGTGATTGGGGAATGGAGTGATGGGGAATGGAGTGATGGGGAATGGAATGATCGGGAATGGAGTGATGGGGAATGGAGTGATGGGGAATGGAATGATCGGGACTGGAGTGATTGGGAATGTAATGATCGGGAATGGAGTGATTGGGGAATGGAGTGATGTGAATGGAGTGTTCGGGGAATGGAGTGATCTGGGAATGGAGTGAACGGTAATGGAGTTATCGGGAATGGTGTGATTGGGGAATGGAGTGATCGGGGAATGTGGTGATCAGGAATGGAGTGATTGGGGAATGGAGTGATGGGGAATGGAGTGATTGGGAATGGAGTGATTGGGAAATGGAGTGATCGGTAAATGGAGTGATCGGGGAATGTCATGATCAGGAATGGAGTGATTGGGGAATGGAGTGATGGGGAATGGAGTGATCGGGGATTGGAGTGATCGGGGAATGTCGTGATCAGGAATGAAATGATTGGGGAATGGAGTGATGGGGAATAGAGTGATCGGCGAATGGAGTGATCGGGGAATGTCGTGATCAGGAATAGAGTGATTGGGGAATGCAGTGATTGGAGAATGGAGTGATCAGGGAATGGAGTGATTGGGGAATGGAGTAATTGGGGAATGGAGTGATCGGGAATGGAGTAATTGGGGAATGGAGTGATTGGGGAATGGAGTGATTGGAGAATGGAGTGATCGGGAATGGAGTGATTGGGGAATGGAGTGATTGGGGAATGGAGTGATCAGGGAGGAGAGTGATCGGGGAGGGGAGTGAATGGGGAATGGAGTGATCGGGGAATGGAGTGATCGGGAATGGAGTGATTGGGAATGGAGTGATCAGGAACGGACTGTTGGGGTATGGAGTGATTGCAGAATGGAGTGATCAAGAATGGAGTGATCGGGCAATGGAGTGATCGGGCAATGGAGTGATCGCGGAATGCAGCAATCGGGAATGGAGTGATCGGGGAATGGAGTGATCGGAGAATGGAGTGATCGGGAACGGACTGTTGGGGAATGGAGTGGTTGGGGTTTGGAGTGATTGGGGAATGGAGTGATCAGGAATGGAGTGATCGGGGACTTGAGTGATCGGGGAATTGAGTGATTTTGGAATGAAGTGATAAGGAATGGAGTGATTGCGGAATGGAGTGATTGGAGAATGGAGTGATAAGGAATGGAGTGATTGGGACATGGAGTGATTGGGAAATGAAGTGATAAGGAATGGAGTGATTGCAGAATTGAGTGAACAGGAATGGAGTGATTGGAGAATGGAGTGATAAGGAATGGAGTGATTGGGGAATGGAGTGATCGGGAATGGAGTGATCGGGAATAGAGTGATTGGCGAATGGAGTGATGGGGAATGGAGTGATGGGGAATGGAATGATAGGGAATGGAGTGATGGGGAATGGAGTGATGGGGAATGGAATGATCGGGAATGGAGTGATTGGGGAATGTAATGATCGGGAATGGAGTGATTGGGGAATGGAGTGATGTGGAATGGAGTGATCGGGGAATGGAGTGATCATGAATGGAGTGTTCGGGGAATGGAGTGATCTGGGAATGGAGTGAACGGTAATGGTGTTATCGGGAATGGAGTGATCGGGGAATGTAATGATCTGGGACTGGAGTGAACGGTAATGGAGTTATCGGGAATGGTGTGATTGGGGAATGGAGTGATCGGGGAATGTAGTGATCAGGAATGGAGTGATTGGGGAATGGAGTGATGGTGAATGGAGTGATTGGGAATGGAGTGATTGGTGAATGTAATGATCAGGAATGGAGTGATCGGGGAATGTAGTGATCAGGAATGTAGTGATTGGGGAATGGAGTGATGGGAAATGGAGTGATCGGTAAATGGAGTGACCGGGGAATGTCATGATCAGGAATGGAGAGATTGGGGAATGGAGTGATGGGGAATGGAGTGATCGGGGAATGGAGTGATCGGGGAATGTCGTGATCAGGAATGAAATGATTGGGGAATGGAGTGATGGGGAATAGAGTGATCGGGGAATGGAATGATCGGGGAATGTCGTGATCAGGAATGGAGTGATTGGGGAATGGATTGATGGGGAATGGAGTGATGGGGAATGGAATGATCGGGAATGGAGTGATGGGGAATGGAGTGATGGGGAATGGAATGATCGGGAATGGAGTGATTGGGGAATGTAATGATCGGGAATGGAGTGATTGGGGAATGGAGTGATGTGGAATGGAGTGAACGGTAATGGAGTTATCGGGAATGGAGTGATCATGAATGGAGTATTCAGGGCATGGAGTGATCTGGGAATGGAGTGAACGGTAATGGAGTTATCGGGAATGGAGTAATCGGGGAATGTAATGATCTGGGACTGGAGTGAACGGTAATGGAGTTATCGGGAATGGTGTGATTGGGGAATGGAGTGATCGGGGAATGTAGTGATCAGGAATGGAGTGATTGGGGAATGGAGTGATGGAGAATGGAGTGATTGGGAATGGAGTGATTGGTGAATGTAATGATCAGGAATGGAGTGATCGGGGAATGTAGTGATCAGGAATGTAGTGATTGGGGAATGGAGTGATGGGGAATGGAGTGATTGGGGAATGGAGTGATCGGAAATGGAGTGATTGGGGAATGGAGTGATTGGGGAATGGAGTGATCGGGAATGGAGTGATCGGGGAATGCAGTGATCGGGGAATGTCGTGATCAGGAATGGAGTGATTGGGGAATGGAGTGATGGGGAATGGAGTGATTGGGGAATGGAGTGCTCGGAAATGGAGTGATTGGGGAATGGAGTGAGTGGGGAATGGAGTGATCGGGAATGGAGTGATCGAGGAATGTCGTGATCAGGAATGGAGTGATTGGGGAATGGAGTGATGGGGAATAGAGTGATCGGGGAATGGAGTGATCGGGGAATGTCGTGATCAGGAATGGAGTGATTGGGGAATGGAGTGATCGGGGAATGGAGTGATCGGGGAATGTCGTAATCAGGAATGGAGTGATTGGGGAATGGAGTGATGGGAAATGGAGTGATTGGGGAATGGAGTGATCGGGGAATGTAGTGATCAGGAATGGAGTGATTGGGGAATGGAGTGATGGGGAATGGAGTGATCGGGGAATGGAGTGATCGGGGAATGTCGTGATTAGGAATGGAGTGATTGGGGAATGGAGTGATGGGGAATGGAGTGATTGGGGAATGGAGTGATCGGAAATGGAGTGATTGGGGAATGGAGTGATTGGGGAATGGAGTGATCGGGAATGGAGTGATCGAGGAATGTCGTGATCAGGAATGGAGTGATTGGGGAATGGAGTGATGGGGAATGGAGTGATCGACGAATGGAGTGATCGGGGAATGTCGTGATCAGGAATGGAGTGATTGGGGAATGGAGTGATGGGGAATGGAGTGATTGGGGAATGGAGACATCGGGAATGGAGTGATTGGGGAATGGAGTGATTGGGGAATGGAGTGATTGGGAATAGAGTGATCGGGGAATGGAGTGATTGGGGAATGGAGTGATCGGGGAATGGAGTGATCGGGGAATGGAGTGATCGGGGAATGTCGTGATCAGGAATGGTATGATTGGGGAATGGAGTGATGGGGAATGGAGTGATCGGGAATGGAGTGATCGGGAATGGAGTGATTGGGGAATGGAGTGATCGTGAATGTCATGTTCGTGGAATGGAGTGATGGAAAATAGAGTGATAGGGAATGGAGTGATCGGGGAATGGTGTGATTGGGGATTGGAGTGATTGGGGAATGGAGTGATCAGGAATGGAATGATCGGGGAATGGAGTAATCGGGTAATTGAGTGATTGGGGAATGGTGTGATTGGGGATTGGAGTGATCAGGAATGGAGTGATCAGGAATGGAGTGATTGGGGAATGGAGTGAACAGGAATGGAGTGATCAGGGAATGGGAGTGATTGGGGAATGGAGTGATCAGGAATGCAGTGATTGGAGAATGGAGTGATGAGGGAATGGAGTGATTGGGGAATGGAGTGATTGGAGAATGGAGTGATCGGGAATGGAGTGATTGGGGAATGGATTGATTGGGGAATGGAGTAATCGGGGAATGCAGCGATCGGGAATGGAGAGATCGATGAAGGGAGTGATCGGGAATGGAGTGATCAGGAATGGAGTGATTGGGGATTGGAGTGATTGGGGAATGGAGTGATCAGGAATGGAGTGATCGGGGAATGGAGTGATCATGAATGGAGTGATTGGGGAATGGAGTGATCGGGAAATGGAGTGATGGGGGAATGGAGTGATCGGGGAATGGAGTGATTGGGGAATGGATTGATTGGGGAATGGAGTGATCGGGGATTGGAGTGATTGGCGAATGGAGTGATCGGGGAATGGAGTGACCGGGCATGGAGTGATCGGCGAATGGAGTGATCGGGGAATGGAATGATCGGGGAGGGGAGTGAATGGGGAATGGAGTGATCGGGGAATGGAGTGATCGGGAATGGAGTGATTGGGAATGGAGTGATCAGGAACGGACTGTTGGGGTATGGAGTGATTGCAGAATGGTGTGATCAGGAATGGAGTGATCGGGGAATGGAGTGATCGGGCAATGGAGTGATCGCGGAATGCAGCAATCGGGAATGGAGTGATCGGGGAATGGAGTGATCGGAGAAAGGAGTGATCGGGAACGGACTGTTGGGGAATGGAGTGATTGGGGTTTGGAGTGATTGGGGAATGGAGTGATCAGGAATGGAGTGATCGGGGACTTGAGTGATCGGGGAATTGAGTGATTGGGGAATGAAGTGATAAGGAATGGAGTGATTGCGGAATCGAGTGATTGGAGAATGGAGTGATAAGGAATGGAGTGATTGGGGAATGGAGTGATTGGGGAATGAAGTGATAAGGAATGGAGTGATTGGGGAATGGAGTGATCGGGAATGGAGTGATCGGGATTGGAGTGATCAGGAATGGAGTGATCAGGAATGGAGTGATTGGGGAATGGAGTGAACAGGAATGGAGTGATCAGGGAATGGGAGTGATTGGGGAATGGAGTGATCAGGAATGCAGTGATTGGAGAATGGAGTGATCAGGGAATGGAGTGATTGGGGAATGGAGTGATTGGAGAATGGAGTGATCGGGAATGGAGTGATTGGGGAATGGATTGATTGGGGAATGGAGTAATCGGGGAATGCAGCGATCGGGAATGGAGAGATCGATGAAGGGAGTGATCGGGAATGGAGTGATCAGGAATGGAGTGATTGGGGATTGGAGTGATTGGGGAATGGAGTGATCAGGAATGGAGTGATCGGGGAATGGAGTGATCATGAATGGAGTGATTGGGGAATGGAGTGATCGGGAAATGGAGTGATGGGGGAATGGAGTGATCGGGGAATGGAGTGATTGGGGAATGGATTGATTGGGGAATGGAGTGATCGGGGATTGGAGTGATTGGCGAATGGAGTGATCGGGGAATGGAGTGACCGGGCATGGAGTGATCGGCGAATGGAGTGATCGGGGAATGGAATGATCGGGGAGGGGAGTGAATGGGGAATGGAGTGATCGGGGAATGGAGTGATCGGGAATGGAGTGATTGGGAATGGAGTGATCAGGAACGGACTGTTGGGGTATGGAGTGATTGCAGAATGGAGTGATCAGGAATGGAGTGATCGGGGAATGGAGTGATCGGGCAATGGAGTGATCGCGGAATGCAGCAATCGGGAATGGAGTGATCGGGGAATGGAGTGATCGGAGAAAGGAGTGATCGGGAACGGACTGTTGGGGAATGGAGTGATTGGGGTTTGGAGTGATTGGGGAATGGAGTGATCAGGAATGGAGTGATCGGGGACTTGAGTGATCGGGGAATTGAGTGATTGGGGAATGAAGTGATAAGGAATGGAGTGATTGCGGAATCGAGTGATTGGAGAATGGAGTGATAAGGAATGGAGTGATTGGGAAATGGAGTGATTGGGGAATGAAGTGATAAGGAATGGAGTGATTGGGGAATGGAGTGATCGGGAATGGAGTGATCGGGAATGGAGTGATTGGGGAATGGAGTGATGGGGAATGGAGTGATGGGGAATGGAATGATCGGGAATGGAGTGATGGGGAATGGAGTGATGGGGAATGGAATGATCGGGAATGGAGTGATTGGGGAATGTAATGATCGGGAATGGAGTGATGTGGAATGGAGTGATCGGGGAATGGAGTGATCATGAATGGAGTGTTCGGGGAATGGAGTGATCTGGGAATGGAGTGAACGGTAATGGAGTTATCGGGAATGGAGTGATCGGGGAATGTAATGATCTGGGACTGGAGTGAACGGTAATGGAGTTAACGGGAATGGTGTGATTGGGGAATGGAGTGATCGGGGAATGTAGTGATCAGGAATGGAGTGATTGGGGAATGGAGTGATGGGAATGGAGTGATTGGGATTGGAGTGATTGGGGAATGTAGTGATCAGGAATGGAGTGATCGGGGAATGTAGTGATCAGGAATGGAGTGATTGGGGAATGGAGTGATGGGACATGGAGTGATCGGTAAATGGAGTGATCGGGGAATGTCATGATCAGGAATGGAGTGATTGGGGAATGGAGTGATGGGGAATGGAGTGATCAGGGAATGGAGTGATCGGGGAATGTCGTGATCAGGAATGGAATGATTGGGGAATGGAGTGATGGGGAATAGAGTGATCGGGGAATGGAGTGATCGGGAATGTCGTGATCAGGAATGGAGTGATTGGGGAATGGAGTGATGGGGAATGGAGTGATCGGGGAATGGAGTGATCGGGGAATGTCGTGATCAGGAATGGAGTGATTGGGGAATGGAGTGATGGGGGAATGGAATGATTGGGAATGGAGTGATCGGGGAATGGAGTGATCATGAATGGAGTGTTCGGGGAATGGAGTGATCTGGGAATGGAGTGAACGGTAATGGAGTTATCGGGAATGGAGTGATCGGGGAATGTAATGATCTGGGACTGGAGTGAACGGTAATGGAGTTATCGGGAATGGTGTGATTGGGGAATGGAGTGATCGGGGAATGTAGTGATCAGGAATGGAGTGATTGGTGAATGGAGTGATGGGGAATGGAGTGATTGGGAATGGAGTGATTGGGGAATGTCGTGATCAGGAATGGAGTGATCGGGGAATGTAGTGATCAGGAATGGAGTGATTGGGGAATGGAGTGATGGGGAATGGAGTGCTTGGGGAATGGAGTGATCGGAAATGGAGTGATTGGGGAATGGAGTGATTGGGGAATGGAGTGATCGGGAATGGAGTGATCAGGGAATGGAGTGATCGGAGAATGTCGTGATCAGGAATGGAGTGATTGGGGAATGGAGTGATCGGAAATGGAGTGATTGGGGAATGGAGTGAGTTGGGAATGTAGTGATCGGGAATGGAGTGATCGAGGAATGTCGTGATCAGGAATGGAGTGATTGGGGAATGGAGTGATGGGGAATAGATTGATCGGGGAATGGAGTGATCGGGGAATGTCGTTATCAGGAATGGAGTGATTGGGGAATGGAGTGATGGGGAATGGAGTGATCGGGGAATGGAGTGATCGGGGAATGTCGTGATCAGTAATGGAGTGATTGGGGAATAGAGTGATGGGGAATGGAGTGATGGGGAATGGAATGATCGGGAATGGAGTGATGGGGAATGGAGTGATGGGGAATGGAATGATCGGGAATGGAGTGATTGGGGAATGTAATGATCGAGAATAGAGTGATTGGGGAATGGAGTGATGTGGAATGGAGTGATCGGGGAATGGAGTGATCATGAATGGAGTGT